>NC_090447.1:1491129423-1491749937 GCF_031143425.1 Pleurodeles waltl
CTCTCTACTCCCCGCAAGTCAGAGGCACCTTTAGGAAACCACAATTCAGAGGAGGTTTTCGACAGCAAACATCAGAGCCTTCCACCTCTCAACCCAGACCCACCTATCAGGTACAATATCAAAGGGGAGGGTTTCGTGGTTCCTATAGAGGACAATTCCCAAGAGGAAGGGGAAAGTTCCAGGCAACCAAACCAAGCCAGACCAAACAGTGACTTCATGTCACAAAACCCCAACACTTATCACCAGTGGGGGGAGGATAACCGCAGATTATCAAAACTGGACACATATTACCACAGATGCATGGGTCCTATCAATTATCCAACATGGTTATTGCATAGAATTCACAAATGTACCGCCAGATGTGCCACCCAGAACACACAATCTGTCCAACCAACACTTAGACCTATTACAAATAGAAGTCCAAGCACTATTACAAAAACAAGCAATAGAGCTAGTACCCAAGCAGCAGAAAGGAACATGCGTCTACTCACTATATTTCCTAATTCCAAAAAAGGACAAAACGTTAAGACCTATCTTAGATCTCAGAACACTGAATCTCTTCATCAAATCAGACCACTTCCACATGTAACACTTCAAGACGTGGTTCCCTTACTAAAAATGGAGGACTACATGTCAACATTAGATCTCAAGGATGCGTATTTTCACATACCCATCCATCCTTCTCACAGAAAATACTTAAGGTTTGTAATGCAAGGCGTACACTATCAATTCAAAGTGCTACCGTTCAGGATAACAATGGCCCCAAGAAAATTCACGAAATGCCTAGCAGAAGTAGCCGCTCACATAAGGAGACAGCACATGCACGTATTCCCATATTTGGACGACTGGCTAATAAAAACCAACACTCAACAACAGTGTCTTCTTCACACGCAATACGTCATAAAAACGTTACACAAACTAGGGTTCTATATAAATTACCAGAAATCAAATCTGCAACCACCCCAAATACAACAATACTTGGGAGCAACACTCAACACACAAAGAGCAATTGCCACACCAAGTCCACAAAGGTTCCAAGCGTTCCAAAATGTAACATCAAGCATACAGTCAAACCAACCCTACCCAGTAAGGTTTGTAATGAAACTTCTAGGCATGATGTCTTCATGCATAGCCATTGTCCCAAATGCAAGGTTACACAAGAGGCCCTTGCAACAGTGCCTAACAAAACAATGGACACAAGCACAGGGTCAACTTCAAGATCTAGTGTTGATAGACTGCCAAACACACTTCTCGCTTCAATGGTGGAACCCTATAAATTTAAACAAAAGGCGGACATTCCAAGACCCAGTGCTTCAAGCTGTTATCACAACAGATGCTTCCATGATAGGGTGGGAAGCACACCTCACCAAGCACAGCATACAGGGCCAATGGGACAATCAGCAAAAACAACTTCACGTAAATCATTTGGAACTGCTAGCGGTGTTTCTAGCATTAAAATAATTTCAACCACTGGTCGCCCACAAACACATCCTTGTCAGAACCGACAACATGACAACAATGTATTATCTCAACAAACAAGGGGGGACACACTTGTCACAACTGTGTCTCTTAGCACAAAGGATTTGGCATTGGGCAATTCCCAATCACATTCGCCTGGTAGCACAATACATACCAGGCATTCAGAATCAGTTAGCTGACAATCAGTCGAGACCACCAGAAAACTCACAAATGGGAAATTCATCCCCAGATCCTACAGGATCACTTCCACCGCTGGGGAACACCAAACAAAGACCTATTTGCAACAAAAGAAAAAGCAAAATGCCAAAACTTCGCATCCAGGTACCCACACCCTCAATCCAAGGACAATGCACTATGGATGAGTTGATCAGGGATATTTGCGTATGCTTTTCCCCCTCTCCCACTCATTCCTTATCTGGTCAACAAACTAAGTCTAAACAAACTCAGACTAATACTCATAGCACCAACCTGGGCTCGCCAACCGTGGTACACAACACTGTTGGACTTGTCGGTAGTACCCCACATCAAATTACCAAACATACCAGATCTGTTAACACAACACAAACAACAGATCAGGCACCCGACTCCAGCATCGCTCAATCTAGCTATCTGGCTCCTGAAGCCTTAGAATTCAGACATTTAAATCTTACACAAGAGTATGGAGGTCATTAAACAAGCAAGAAAACCAACAACAAGGCATTTTTATGCAAACAAATGGAAAAGATTTGTTTGCTACTGCCACACTAACCAGATCCAACCACTACATGCCTCCACAAAGGACATTGTAAGCTACTTATTACACTTACAAAAGTCTAATCTAGCATTCTCTTCCATTAAAATACATCTCACTGCAATATCTGCCGATTACACATACAACATCGCTTTTTAGAATCCCAGTCATTAAAGCATTTATGGAGGGACTAAAAAGAATCATACCCCCAAGGACACCACCAGTACCTTCGTGGAACCTTAATATTGTATTAACACGACTCATGGGCCCACCATTCGAACCCATGCATTCTTGTCAAATGCAATATCTGACTTGGAAAGTAGCCTTTCTAATAGCTATCACATCACTTAGAAGAGTGAGAGAGATACAAGCATTTACTATTCAAGAACCCTTTATACAGATACATAACCATAGAGTGGTTCTCCGTACAAATATAAAATTCTTACCAAAAGTCATATCACCATTCCACCTAAACCAAACTGTGGACTCCCAGTCTTCTTTCCGCAACCAGACTCAGTAGCCGAAAGAGCATTACGTACATTAGACACAAAAGAGCACTAATGTATTACATTGACAGAACAAAACAATTTCGTAAAACAAAGCAATTGTTTGTAGCCTTCCAAAAAACTCATGCAGGTAATCCTATATCCAAACAAGGCATTGCCAGATGGATAGTTAAATGTATTCAAACTTGCTATATTAAAGCAAAAAGAGAATTACCTATTACACCAAGAGCACATTCCACGAGGAAAAAAAGCGCCACAATGACTTTTCTTGGGAATATACCTATGACAGAAATTTGTAAGGCAGCCACCTGGTCTACGCCTCATACATTTACTAAGCATTACTGTGTAGCTGTGTTAGCAACGCAACAGGCCACAGTAGGACAAGCTGTATTAAGAACATTATTTCAGACAACTTCAACTCCTACAGGCTAAACCACTGCTTTTTGGGGAGATTACTGCTTGTTAGTGTATGCACAGCATGTGTATCTGCAGCTACACATGCCACCGAACGGAAAATGTCACTTACCCAGTGTACATCTGTTTGTGGCATGAGACGCTGCCGATTCACATGCGCCCTCCCACCTCCCCGGTAGCCTGTAGCCGTTCTTAGTTGAATGAAAATTGTAAATATATAAATAATTATTATTTTGATACACATTAAGTGAATACATAACTACTCCATTGCATGGGCACCTCTAGTATACTCACAACTCCTACCTCACCCTCTGCGGGGAAAACAATCTAAGATGGAGTCGACGCCCATGCGCAATGGAGCCGAAAGGGAGGAGTCACTCAGTCTCGTGACTCGAAAAGACTTCTTCGAAGAAAAACAACTTGTAACATTCCGAGCCCAACACTAGATGGCAGGATAATGCACAGCATGTGAATCTGCAGCATCTCATGCCACGAACAGATGTACACTCGGTAAGTGACATTTTCCAGATATATACACACACACACACACACACACCTACTTGTAGCTGAGTTGCCCATGTTTCTCTGCCAGAATCGAGGGGATCACAGCACTAGGGAATGAGAGCTTACAAACGGCTTGAGCGGAGTAGGGTGGGGGAGGATGGGGTGGGGGTGCTTGTTATTGATGGTGCCATTCCATGAGGAAGATGCTGCTTAGAAGAGAATGACCATGAGGACAAACTGAAGCTGCCTGACTCGAGGAAAAGAACAGGCCCTGTTTGCCCTAAAATTAAGCCCTGAGCTCCAAAGCCGAAGTGCCAGTGGCTAGGGGACACTCGGGGAAACCGAAAAACATAGTGCTAAGAAACCATGACTGCATTCAGCAGTCTCACTTGAAGAACTTAAGTGTCTGAGGAGGTTTGCATTAACCTACAATTCTTCCCCACCACACCGACCAGGGGACAGAGAAGGTTAGTGGGTCTTTGCTGTGATTGTGCAGTGAGTTTTTTTTTTTTATTATTATTTTTTTGTGCCTGTCGAACATACCCCTGTGAAGTGGGTGATATGACACAAGCGGTCTTCACTAGCGGTGCTGACAGTGCCCATGCTCATCCAACGCGGGCGTGCCCTTGCACAGCAGACGCATTCTATGGCTAGAGTGGCTGGGCTATGGCATTGTCAGCATGCTGCTGCGCGTGGCCATGTGTTTCCTCTAGAATTGTGTCCTCTGGTATTGTGCAGAGGAACAATCAAATTGGGACTGAGTTAACCTCAGCTCTGGAAACTGGTCAACGGGGCCCCGGAAGAGCAACCTACAAACACTGCCCACTAATTTCCACAGCAGAGCAAAAGTCTATTTTTGTGCAACCAGTTGCAGCCTAGACTGCATCCAAAGAACCGTAATTATTTTCTGGTAACTGTGTACCACTAAAGGTGCAGTCATAGATTATGTACTTCTTGGATGCTTGGAACGTGTCCTGTAAGGAAAGCTTGATGACCTCCTTTGTTGCTAAATGTTGCCCTAAAAGGCTTTCTCCTCATGGTTGGGTAGAATGATGTAATGTTGTGCGCATTCAACTTGACTGCCTTCCAACATATCTGGTAGCATTGGGGCACACCAGGAAACATTCCAGCACCAAGTCACCTCCACATTGCCATCTGGTGACATAGGTCTGAAAATGTGTCATCTTCCAAGGGCTCTTGCTTAACAGACACCCTGAGCAAACAACTTTATTGCCCTCATGATTCTGTCCAACCAAGCAGGTTAGATCTTCAAGACCCAAGATAACTGTTGGGTATATATTTTTGCAGCCCACCTCCATGTCAAGTGTTACCTCATAGATGCGTAGGGGTCCAAATTCACAAACTTTGTTGGGGGACATTGATTTTCTATTGTGTGAGATTTCTGTCTTCTCTCTATCTGTCCCCTTCCTCACTCCTTCATCCTTCAGTTTCTTTGAATATTCAGTCACTCCTCGGTCCCAGCCAGCATATGCCAGTTCTAGTTTTTGGCACAACGCATCTACATTACGGAGATGTTACTTGGATCTTCAGCCCTTCCCACAATTGCTCATCTTGTGGGCAAGGTAGCCAAGGAGCTGTCCTCTGTCACCTAGACATCTTCCTAGGCAATCTTGATGATGTTCTGGTTGTGAGAATGTTCACTGGAAGGACTCAAAGGCCAGTGGCTGAGTGTTGCCACTGGGCCTTGGAAAGAAGTACAAACTCCTTCATTTGTTCTGTGTTGACTACATATATTTTCTCAGCATTTATTTGAACCATGCAACCAAATATAAGACTTGTTTGGCAACAATTGTCTTTGTACGATTATCTTTAAACAAGGCCTACTTCATCACTTTCCTCTGCTAGACAGCAAAGAACCAGATAGGATCTATACTCAGTTCTATCCTGTCTAACACACCTTGAATAAAAGTGGACTTCTGTGAGCTGAGGTTACTTTTCTGAGCTTCAAACTTTTGTGCCTGAGAACAGTACATACTGTTTGTTTGGGATAAGGTCATCCTGACTTTGTCTAACAAGTAGTGAAAGAACTTGACATTTACGGGGATAACCGGCTTCTTTCTACCAGCTCCCTCATGCCTCTTTTTCTGAAGAATTGTTGTAAAACATCTGTCTGGTGTACCAGCTGCATTGGCTTAAAAGGTTATCGGTAACTTGTTGCCTGCTTGAAGTGAATAAATGGATGAATAACATCTTCTTGAAGTTTAACTTTGACAAGATACAGGAGGTGGTCGATGGCACCAAGGATCCCTGGGACACAGTAGTATGGCCAGAGGCTCTAGACCAGGCTTCTCCAACAAGCAGCTTATGAGATACTGGTAGCTCTCCGGCTACCTGTAAGTAGCTCTCCTGGGTACAGCCCAGCCTTCTAAATTAGAAGCTTTTGCTTTGTTTACTTAAGAGTTGTGTACCAAAATTAAAAGCGTGTAGTCTAGACGAAAATGTGTTTAACTCACAAGGTGATGTTTGGAGAAAAATGTTTGAATTTCCAAAATATATTGTAAGCTGATATTTGAGTGATACAAATCAAAAAGTGTTGGGGAAACCTATTCCTCATATCATTAGGAGCAGTTCAGCTATGGCTGTTATGTGTTATCCATGTAAAGGCATTCCACATTGACAAATCATTTTTACATTCCTGCTGGCAACCTGGCCTGCCGCACTGCAGTAATCACTGCTGGTAATCCTTTCCACATGGTGCCCACTGATGTAATCTTGTCTGATGTCGTTATTACTCCTCTAATCATAGTCATCCAGGAGGATTTTCGTTAAACATACGTAGCTCTTATTACAAAGAAGGTTGGAGACCTCAGCTCTAGATAGTCATGTTCCACCCTGATTTTACTAAGAGAATTACTTCTAGCCGGAGTTCCTATCATAATAAAAAGTTTGCAAACAGTCCAGATACAGCAATAAGATTGGTCTGAGTCAAGAAGATCTGGGTCTTAACCAAGCAAACACTTCATTAGGCTCCAGCGGATTTTGTTTTTAAAGCGCTTATGCATTCCTTACTGTGCAGACTGTGGCACTTCTCTTTCTGCAGGAAAATCTTAGACCACAGTGTCTGGATTCTCCTTTTGGCAAAGATCGTTTGGTGGTGGACCTACTAAAGAAACTGCTTTGGTGGTCGGGCCTTTTCAGTGTTGCCCCGCACTGTGGCACTCACTTCGGTGCTCTAGGTCACTCTTCAAGCATTTGACATTCACCATGCAGTTTAAAGACCTACGGCCATACAACCCGAGTACGCACATCCTTTCCATTATCCTCTGTTCCATGAAGCCCACAGTTCGACTCCACGGACCACCTTTTATCACCCAAGTGGTGTGGATGTACCCTATACAGGTTAGTTACAATTGCTAAAACACTTAGTCCTGCCGTTGGACTTTGTCTCATGCAAATCCGTGCTGTCCCACAAAGCCAGGGTAGACCCAGTCATTGCTTTTCCAGATGTAGCTCCATCCCTAGTTCTTGATAGTCATTGGCTTTTCAATGCTACTTTCTGGCTGATGAGATGGGAATAGGAAAGAGCCAGTACCTTGCAGTGGAAGTTAACTTCATGGTAGTGCCATTCCTTTTAGCGCAAGGTTCATTCCTACTGGAAACCCTCTCTATCTTCTCTGACACTGGCCAGAACATTACATTAGTAAGCCCCTTTGATGCCTCACATGAGTTCAATGTACAGCTTTTAGGAAGGTGTTTCTAGTCCTAGTTCCTAGTAGTGATCAATTCTCCAATAGAAGACATCCTCAGATATGCAGCAACAGTCTTTTTTCCTGTATCATGCACCAAATAGATTTTCCGTCTTGCTTCTTTCAACCAGTAAATTGTTCAGGGAAAGTAAACGCTGGAAGTTGTTCATCAAATCTTCTGGTTGAGATGTGCAAGCGAGCTGTGAGTCGTAATAATGTACTCATTTCAGCCCAGGCTAGAGTATGGCATGCTTGTGGCGTGCTTGGCCTGTGTTATGTTCTCAGCTTCTGATCATGGCTCCCATGCCTGCTCCTGGTAGCTGAGCATGAGATAGGTGGGTTAATGCAGTTCTGACAACTCTAGTGTGTTCTGACAGAGGTGAGTACAATCTTTGACTTTTGCTGGATGTTGCATCTTCTGCACTCGAGAGGCGTTAGTATTAAGAACAAAGAATGGCTCCTCCTACAAAGGAGCAACTTGTTCCCTTCGGAAGGTCTAATGAGAAGAAGGAGCCAGCCTCTGGCACTTTCTTCTTCAGAATAAGCTTCTTCTCTGGGCCGATTCATAGTGGTGAGAAAAATAAGATTTAATGTTCTGGCTTCTTTCCTCTGCATTATAGCGAATTCTGTCCCTGTCTTAAACAGAGATTAAGATTATTTGACAAAATAGAGCCCCTCTTTGGGTGTTTCTATGAGCTTATGGCTTCAAAAGCTGAATCTTTACTACAGGTATTTTAGAGTCCTTTCATTCACCTGGCCTGTTGCATGTTGTGAATACATTGCACGACTGGGTTTCAGTGGGGAAGAGGTTCAAAATTATGTTTACCTTCATGATTTCATGACAACTCTTTCAGGTGAGTTTAACTTTGTAAACTGTCAGATTTCATCATTGGCTACCTCAACTTTTATCTGTAAAGGAGACAGCTTAGCAAACCTAGCTGACCATTGTATTCTGAAAGAGGAGCAACCGAAAAGCTCAGTTTAATTTTTGAATGGAAGTGTCTTGGATTTTGAAAAAGAGTGACTCAGAGGACCCTCGTTCTTTGAAGGATAGAACCTTGGTAGTACCTTGATTTTTTTGAAGGATGGGGCTTTTCCCTTTTTTTTTTTTTTTTTTTTTTTTTTTTTGAAGGGCCATGCTTTTTTGAAGCGCATGGCCTGGCTCTTTGAAGCTCCTGACCTGGCTCTTTGAAGCTCCTGACCTGGCTCTTTGAAGCTCCTGACCTGGCTCTTTGAAGCTCCTGGCCTGGCACTTTGAAGCTCCTGGCCTGGCACTTTGAAGCTCCTGGCCTGGCACTTTGAAGCTCCTGGCCTGGCACTTTGAAGCTCCTGGCCTGGCACTTTGAAGCTCCTGGCCTGGCTCTGTGAAGGGCGCGAGGCCTGGCTCTGTGAAGGGCGCGAGGCCTGGCTCTTTGAAGGGCGCAAGGCCTGGCTCTTTGGAGCGCGTGGCCTTGGTTTTGGAAGTCACGTGCTTGGAAGAGGTTTGCTAATAATGGTGAAGGAATCCTTCTGGCTCAGTCACAAGAAATTGTAATAAAAAGAGACTAAAAACCAGGGGGCATTTAGCAAAGTAATGTCAATTAGGATTTTAATAGTTTGTTTAAACGTGTCGTTTAGCTGTGACGAATGATATATAACACAATCATATGTCTATATTGTGTAACATTTAAAGTAGGCGTTATAACTTAACATGCTTAATGTTTTTGTTGTGGAGGATGCATTAATGTTTTGGCTCAGGCTATATGTTCCCTTAAACTACTGTCCTGTAGAAGAAGGCTAGTTCTGAATATTCTGAGTGGAAAGGCGATTACCACGCCTAGAAGTGATTTTCCTTTCCTCCTACTGCCACCAACTCTGTTCTGGAGGGATACTATGAGTAGGAAAGTAAAATATACTGCAGTGTTTTAAGTGTGTTTATTTTTTATCTTTTGAAGATGGCGTGAACGTGTTCCAAGGGCGTGACGACGGCAAAGCGGTGGTGGACGACAACGAAGAGGTGATGCAGGCTCTCCTCATTCACGAGAAAAAGAGCACCACGTTGGCAGCAGCCGCCACTGGGGGTGGCGGGGCGACCACGCTCTCCGCCACAAACGCCAGCGACTCTGATAGCGAGACAAGCGAGTCAGACGAGGAAACACCGCCCCACCCATCAACCGCTTTGTCCGCTCTACATGGGTTGCGGGGCAAAGACGATGATGAAGACGACGATGAGGAGGAGTTTGAGGACGTGGCGACTGATCCCACTGTAATGGTAGGAGGGCGCCCCTACCTCTACAGTGTGGTGAGCCAGCGACCTGAGCTGGTTACGCAGATGACACCACGTGAAAAGGAGCTTTATATGGAAATGGGCCAGAGAATTTTTGAGGACATGTATGACTGAAGCGCCACAGATGTTGGTGACTTCATTCTTTCCATATGGAATGGGATTTGATTAATATGTAGCACATATTTTATCCACCTGCAAGGAGGGAGGTGCCTTTCTCTGTGGGGATTTTAAAACCCTGGAAAGCCTAATATTAAAAAGTAAGTGTGTCAAAAACGCGCAAAGAAAGCAGTTCAGTGTGTACATGTGGGGTTGTGTACACACGTGCAAATGCACACACAACAGTGAGTGGTGTGAAATTTTGTAAGCTGTGACCATACCCGAGCCATTCTTTTGCTTAAGTATGCCATTCCTCTTAACTTTGCTTCAAAAACAAAACTGGCTCTGAACTCATGTTAATCTAGGCAGGTCTTTTATGGTCACCAACCACTTTTTCCTCATTTTCTTGTGTTAACGATCTCTTAGAAAGCCCTCTCCTGGTAGGCACCCTTGATGCTTTTTGTGAGATATCTTGACAGGCTTTTGTTTAAAAGTTTTATGTGTATTTCCATTTTAACAATGGGTATTTTTAAGATCTTAGATATTCTGCCACCCCTTCCCCTCCAAATCCATTTTCTTTAGAGACAATTCTTTTCTTCATACATTTAAGATAAAACAAAGGTCTGCATCTGGAAATGCAAAGAACCCTGAATAAAGAAGTAAAGTAACTTTGGCAAGGGTGAACTGTTGTAGGAATATGGCCACTGAACAATAGGAGGATGTATTGGGTCAAACTTGTGTGGTTAGTGAAGAAAACTTCCCACTGCCAGACAACATTCCATATCCTACTCCTTGGACTGTGGTTGTCTGATCCTTGGACCTACACTCCTGTGGCTCCTTCTTCCCCCTGGCCGCAAGGTCCTCGATTTGCTCTTGCTCAGCAATTAAGGTGATATTGAGCAGATTTCCATGCAGTACAATGATTCAAATATGCACCAGTAGTATCCACTGCCTGAGAATATCAGGTTCATGGTACTTGGATTATATGACATGATCCCTAAGGTGTACCCGTGCCCCTATAGGTAGCAATAGGGTCTACGTTATATGTAATTGATGTAAGAAGCGTCCATACATTGCGTTCTCAGTACCGAACAATATGGTGCTTTGGGTATTCACTTCTCAGTACACGGCAGTAAGATCCGTGTAGTATTATGCTCTCCATTGGCAGTTTAGTGTTTATGTGGTGTTATATTGTCCATATCTCTGAACAGGATCAACGTGGGACCTTTTTTTCCTATATTCAGTGTTAGTATTTCTGTGATACCGAATGTCCTTATACTTGAAGATGAGATCAGTGTGGTAGCATCTTTTCATTATGTGGCAATTGCATCACATATCACATTCCCAGTACAATGGGTGTGGACCACGGTGTCCCTATGCAGCAACGGGATCATTGTGCTATCACATTGACAATATACAGTGTTGGCATCCATGTGATATCACCTTACCAATGAGCGGCAACAGAGTGAGTGTGAATTCACAGCGGGTAAACCTCAGTAGGATCATTCTGGTGTTGCTTTCTAGCTCCCTGTGAACTTGTATGACCAAGGAGTGTCAATGATCCTGAAATCAGATGCTTAATGTGCAGTATTAGTATCCTTGTGGAAGTGTGTTCCTTTTGCATCTTGAGAGGATCACTTACATGGTATCGCCATCCCAAAACATCTTAATGTGATGAAAGTGGGATTGCTTTCTCAATACACCTTCCTTGGGCCCATACCGCATCACTTTCCCTATATACCTTCTGTCACTTTACCACACACTCCAAGGGGATCAGTCGGGTATCTTTCGCACCCCACTCTGGAAACACAGTACTTGGGGCCACCGGGTGTGCTTTTCACTGTAAGTGGCTGGAGGCTCCTTTTCAAGTGTCTGTGTGCAGGAGCTCAGTGGACTCTATTTAAAATAGCTTTATAAATCTTGGTGTTCATTGCCTGTTGAGGATTAAGCTGAAAAAAAGACATTTAATTGTTAATATTAATGGCAGCTCTAGCTTGTCTCAAATGCTTCTTAGTGAATTTATTAAATCCTACCCTGATGATCTGCAGGGAGGACAAGACTGAAGCAATTCTATTTTCCTCTGAGCCCTTGAACCATATGTGTGTGTTGTTTTTTTTTCTTTTTTTGTTTCACTTGCAAGAAGTTTACTGTTGGTTGATCACCCTATGATCCGACCATCCGCGAGATTCATAAAACCAAACTACATCACTGCTGCCCTAGAAAAGAGAGTGCTTGGTATATTTTAAAGTGTTCCAGGATCAGACTTCACACTGATTCATTGCAGCTTTATTTACACTGCTCGTTTTTGCTTTTACACCTGAAGCTTTAAGCCCTTTTTTCACTGTTCTTAGATACATTTTAAAGGGATTGACTCCTTAGTGAGAAACCTACTTAGAAGGGAAGAACCGATGATTCGACCACAAAGGTTGCTTCAACCACATCATATCCCTTCATCTTTTTCTTCCAAGCACAATTATAATATTGCTATGAGCAAGCCTCTGAGCATCAGTTTTACAGAATGTTCTTCCTGGGCAAAATGTGAGAAAGGGATTTTTTTTAGTAGGTAGGAGCGGACCAATTCCCATATTCCTTTGTTCACACGTAAAAAGACCAGTGCAGCCTTCTTCTCCAATCCCTGTCCAGCTTTCCGACTTGACCCCTCCCACTCAGCCACCCAACCATCTTGAGGTTTGCTTCGGCCCAAAGATTTTTATGACGGCAAGGTCCTCTGCAATAACGCATGAGGATGTACATTGGTGGAGATTTGCAAGTCTCTTCTCAGGGCCACTCCACACCCCTGCTCGTTAGCCTCCAGACGGCAGTCTCTGGTGGTCCAATGTGAGTTCTGAGTTTGTCGCCTGAATTTTTATGTTGTGTTTGGGTTTTGACTTTTTATTCGTCTACAGAGGGACTTCCTGGGGGAACGTTTCACTGTTTTATGTCTTTAATGTTGTTTTTTTAAATCCTAGTTAATGGATAGATTATTTAATTCTGTTTGATCACTGCCTGTACTCTTCAGATCTGGAGAGAACAACCCCCCTTAACTTGGAAGAAAGGGGGCCACGCGAGGGTTCTTCCTTTGTACTAGTAACATTTGCTGGTTTGCTGTATTGCAGTTGAAGAACCTCTTTCAAAAGAGTTTACTGACTGCAACTTTCCAACCTTTCACACTAAGCTTTTACACGAAGGGATTAGACTCCTGCTACGTCAGAGTTTAAACCTGTGTTTTTCCTTGTGTGTTGTTACGAAGCTTCCCTTGTCGGTTGAGGTGGGCTGCTAGAAATTTTTAACGGAAAGGGACTTTCTGCATCAAGTAGTGCATTTTACATTTTTCTAATGGTTTTATTGCTGTATTTTGCTATGTTTTGAATATTGTGATTCTTTATACAATAAACAATATTGCTTTTACTATGGTTTTTGAGTTTTCTTTTTAGAGGGTAGAGAAGGGGAAGAGATAAAACAAAAGTAGTAAAACATAATAGAAATAATAAAAATAAAGACCAAATCCAAAAAAAATTAGAGTTTAGTAAAGCCATGTGATGAAGATGAGAAAATTTACTGGAGTGAATTGATAAAACGGGGAGCAGCAACAGTGCGGACAGAACACTTCTGAAAAAGACAACACAAATGAATATAACAGAGAAAAAACATCATGTTCAAGACTAATAGTAATAAAAAATGTTCTCAATGTAAAGAGAGACCTTTCCAAGCTTGCTGTTCTGCAGCCTTCCAAACATTTTTGCAGCTTAGATGGATCTTCAAAAGTAAGTGTTTTGTTATAAGTCATTTCTAAAAGACATGGATGTAAATCAAAGGTCACTTACTGCAGAAAGATGAAAAATTGGCAAGTGGCCAATTAGATCTGCATATTCTTAACAAGTGAGTTATATATGCTTGCCTCTAGGCTCTGAGAACCCCTATGCTGTGTGATATATGAACAGGAGGAGGCTAGAAATGTGAAGTGCCCCAAGTCATGTTAAAGTTGCAGTTTTATTTCTGTAAATAATTGCTGTCTGCCCTATTCCATTATCGATGAAACACTTTTGTGGACCACAGAGGTCCTTATGAAGGTGGCCAAACATGAACTTGAAACTGAACCCTGCAAGTAGTAAACCCACCAGCCTATATCAGTGCACACACATTTGAAATGTATTAAGCAAATGTAGGCAAAATTACCTAGTTCACAGGAGCCAACTTTTAGCTGATGCAGCCTTATAGCCAAAACTGATGATATGAAGGGTCTGGTAGATATCTTCCCCATCTGAAGTGTACTATTATAGAAGGGTTACTTTTTTCAAAGCAAAATACGCAGGCAGAATTTGTCACTTAATGTTCCTTATCCACTAAATCTCATCCAGTCCAGTTATTAAATATTGCAATATAACTCGTGACCCCACCAGGCAGTGTTGTAATCAATGATGTCATTTCAGATCTTGCATTGATATTACCAATAATGTCACAGAACATGCAATGAGTGATGTAATATGTACGGCCACAAGCAGTACATGGCGAGAGCCAAAGTTCTAGTTAATTCATGACTCAAGTTATATTTACTTCACTTAACTATAATGGTGAATTTCTGTGTTTTTTGTTTTAAAATGTTATGTTGCTGCTGACATTGTCGCCGAACTACAACATCACATTAACCTTTTTAAACAGGACACAGTTGGGAGCACACTGCCTCATACTCCAGCATGTAGTTTTCCCCATTGCATTATGGTAAATTCAGTACAGATTTGTGCTTATTTCATCAGTGATCTGTAGTTTTTCACCTTAGTAGATGCAGATAGTGCCATATATTGCTAGACGGGTGTTTCTGGGGTTAGCCCTTCATTGGTAGAGTGCAGCAGGTTTTTTTCTGGGGTTTCTTTAACCTTTGGGTTTTTTCAGTGAATTTCTCAGGTTTTCGGAGTTTTTTTTATTTTTTTTAAATACCTACTATAACCAACTTTACCCATGGTTTAAGTGAATTTTTTTCATTATCTAAAAGACAAGCCTATTGGCTTAGTCAAGGGGACACTACAGTGTCTATCAATAAACATTTAAATAAAGCATTTGTAATTAAAACAACATTAACAGGTGTTAGAGACTTTCAAGGTACATAATGCGGTCATAAGACCAACTGCATTGCACCCCCAAGCTGAAGAGCAAAAGCGCCACCTCTCGGAATGCCCAAAACTATCAGATTTCCCTGGGGTCATGTTCTATAGATTACAGGAAACATAGGGTTAAATTTTTTTATGTATTTTTAGGGGGTGCTGCACTCCATATTCACTTAGAAATATGCTTGGCTCCACCAAGCAGCAAAGTACATTAGCCCACAAATGGCGTTATGGGGGGCTCCATCCCGAGAGCACTGAATAATAGAGTGGGTCGTTTATTATTATATTTTCCCTATTTTTATTTTTTTAGTTTTAGGGTTTTTTGGGGGGTTTTGTTTTGGTGTCCCCAGTACAGTAGTTTCTTTTGTAGGTGCCAAGGGGGACCCCTAGGGCTCTCACGGCCGCTCCTGCTCCCCTGCAAGCAGCCCCATTTCTCGGAGTAGCGCACGAGCCGTTTACTATTTTTTGTTATTTATTTTTTCCAAAATTGGGTGTTCCGGTCTCACCCAACAACTTCTTTAACATTGAGAGAGAGGGAGAGGCCCATAGTCCCCGCAGCCCTGCCATCTCCCATGCTGGGATGGTTGAAAGGTGGGGAGTCCCTCTGGAAGCCCCCCCACCACCAGTTCTAGGGGATAAGGGTATTCCTGCCTTGCCCCCCTATCCTTCTTTTTTTTTTTTTTTTTTCTTTTTTTTCCTTCAGTGCAGGGTACTGAGTCCTAAAATAGCTGCTGCAACATCTTGGTTCGGTGTTGTGACAGCCAGTGAGATCTTACATTTTGATCTATTGGATCCACAGATCCTCAATGTCCCTATCTATGTATACTTTTTAAACCTAAATTTCTAAAAAGCAACGGAAATGATGTACAACAAATCACAAAAAAAAACATTTTCTGGGTAAAAATCTAGCGGTCCACCAAATATTGTGCAGTACCATTCAGCCATTTTGCCTGCAGGTGTGTCCAATTGTACTATGAGAAAAGGCATGGGCAAAGTGTGTTATAGGCCCTGGTTGACGAATCACTCTGGAACTGTCCAGGAAGGAGCTGATACGGATTCATGGTTTTTGGGGAACTTTCGTGAAGATTCGTCAAACAGCGCCAAAGTTAAAAGCAAACCAAAAAAATACATTTCCTATGGAATTATGGTCCTAACTAGAACTACCCAGGGTCGACTGCCAATGGTTAACATTTAATTCCCAAAAAAGTTAATTTAGTATTTAAAATGTATGACTTTTTTAAAATGTCAATAGTATTCTTTTTTTTTACTTCAAATATAACATTTTATATTATAAATTAAGTTCATGTATTGATTTAATGTATTGTAACTTTAAATTACCTTTCCCTTGCTACTGCTTTATTCTACCCTTCCCTGAACCCTAAGAACTCAGTACAACCCCCTAACACTACCTTTCCCTGAACCCTAAACACCTGAACTACTTAATGCTACCCGTCCCTTAAGCCTAAAAACATTGTACATCCCCTTAATGCTTCCTATCCATGAACCCTAAAAATCGTTTACTACCCCTTACAACTATCTGTACCTAACCCTGACAGCCCCTTTACACTACCATTCCCTGAAACCAAACACTTTACTACCCCTTGATGCTACCCATCCATGAACCCCCTTACTGCCCCTTAATGCCAACCTTCCCTCAATCCTAAGACATTACTACCCCATAATCGTACCCACCTCTGAAGCCTAAACGCCCTTACTATCCTTAACGCTACCCATCCTTCAACCCTGAAAACCCTTACTACCCCTTAATGCTACCCTTCCCTAAATCCTAAAAACCCTTACCCTGCTATAACACTACCATCCCCAAACCCTAAAAGACTTAATACTCCTTTATCGCTAACTTTCGCTTAAGAATCCCTTATTGCCTTTTAATGCTGTCCCTTCATGAACCCAAAACCCCTATTACCCTTAACGCTACCCACCCCTGAAGCCTAAAAGTCCTTTGCTACCCTTTAATACTATCCTTACTAAGGCCTTGAAACTGTTGTACTACTCCTTAGCGCTACCTCTCCCTGTACATTAAAAATCCTCACTTCCCCTTGAGACTACCCTTCTCTGAAGCCTACAGACGACGGCTTACTACCACTTAATGCTCCCTAAGGACCTCTGCCTGTAGGTGGAGCCTGTGGGTGAAACAGTGGGAAAAATCGGGAACTGAATTACGGATTCCCCTGGTAATTCCTCGTTTGTAAGGGGTCCCGCTGGTGACACCTGTAATTTTTATCGCCTCCTCCCTCCCTGCAGTTATCAGTGCTCTGGTAACGCTGGCGCGTAGTTACCGGGTGATATCAGGGTCGTCATTATAAGGCCATTAGTGATGTGATGTAGCACAGAAAATGTTTTACCCTCCATACCATCATCCGTTACTAATCCAGGCACAGTATACCTCATCTGCCTTGTGGGGCGCCCCCTCATCTTCTGGAGTTGGCTCTGAACCCCTTAGTTGGGGTTACATGCAGTGGCCTGGTCGGCGTCCAGTCCGCAGCCTGAGAAAGCAACAGCAGCCTTCCGGCCTGCATTCATCTGCCATTGCGATTGGAGGATGCCAGAAATCTACCTCAAACCCCCCACCCCCAACACCCCCATTTTCCTCTCCACTGGCAAGATCCTAGGTGCTGGGATCAACGTGGGAGCACACCGGACTGTGGGCTTGGCCCGTTTCCACACGCCTCATCTCATCATGGGGACTGTGGCTGAGGCGCGGTGGTGCTGGGACCTCAGAATGCCCCAAATGTCCCTGTGCTGATGGGAGAGGCCAATCAGTCGAGGGGCCCTCACTGAGGAATTGTTGGCTGCAGCGGATGACTCTAGCAGGCCTGACCATCCATGCTGTGAAACCCATGGCCCAGTGCCGTGCTTCCCTATCCCCTGTAGTAGACGTGGAGCTGGCCTACTGCGATAGAACTGGGTGGATCTCATGGTGAGGTACAAAGCGGACTGGCCAATCGGCCTCTAATTAGAGGTGGCGCTGTCACCTCTACATACCTAACACTGCCTGCACAAGGTGGAGCCAGGTACCCAAAAAGGTTGGACATTTGCACGTGGAACTCCCTCCCCCCCCCCCCAATCCTGAAGACCCGTCATTTGCTCATGGTGGTAACCCTTTGGGCACTAGCCCATCTCAGTGCTCTCCCCTGAGTCCCAGTACACCTTGGACTGTGGGTCGCGTGTCGGCGTAAGTAGGGGTGTGCTGTTTACCCCCCCTTGGGCTGGCCCTAGAGAACACCAGACGCCAATGGGGAAAGATAAACAAGCAGCCACAACACCCAGGGATGGATTGATACACTCACAAAGTCTGGACAAAGGGGAAGGTAAGGAAAGCTCCTACACAGTTCAACACACACTGGCTGAAGTCATGGGTCCTATCTGAGGAAGTCTTCGTGTTTCCTGCTTAAAGACGCCCATAAGATCCCTGGGCCCCTCCTGTGGCACTACCACAAACCATAAAATTCTGTGTCTTTGACTTTGAGATATTATGAAAGCCTACCTTAATGTTGATACACTACTGTGTGGCGTTTCCTGCCTCATGTTCTTTCCTGACTACACTTTGCAACAACGCCGCTCTTTCTTGGAGGTGAAGCAGAAAATGGGAACCAAGTATATGCGGATCTTCCCAGATCATCCCAAGGTCTTCAGAGATATAACACTCTCTTTCAGTACTGCTGAAATCTCTTGGGACTGAGTCAAGAAACGTCTCCAATTTTAAAGCAGGCATTTGCCCCAGGGTGGAGGCGCTCCTGAGAGGGTAAGGGTCCCTCTCACCTAGATACAACTGCTGTGTAGGACCTAAAAGCATGGACAGTCACTGCTCTGAAAAATTCTCCCTCAGCGGCTCTAAACAGCACTGCCTGGCCTTAGATGGGAACTGCCCCTGAGCTTCTGAGCTCAGTGTTTCTGTCCTATACTCCTGTGTGAATGTCTGTGGTCATGATCATTTCCGTCTGTACCCCTATATTGTTTGCTGTTTTTATTGTAGAGGCATTCCATTATGTGGGGCGCGCTCTTTGGGGGGGTACTTTTTGGTTTCAGGGATAGGATAATGGGTTAAATTTTAGTGGGGTTGGTACAAGAGGATGAGATTGAAGCTCATTTGTCCAGCTGGCAATCGTCCCCAGTTTATTTCATGACAGGTACTTCATGTTCTAGAAATATGGTGTGTGGGGGAGGGGTAGTTACGTTAAACTTTTTGTATAGGGTTTGCGTTGGGATGACCTTCTAGTGCTCACTTGACAGATTCGGCACATGGACACACCGCTCGAGGCCTCACCACCTGTCCTGGCACCCTCCCTAATGGCTAAGCAGGGTGGGAAGACAGAGTTGGGCCACCAGAGGATCTTGACATAGAATGTCAAGTGGTCTGTTGGAAAAAGTGAAGAGCAGTTCCATTATAAAGGCAGCCCTGCGGATGGCCCCGGACTTTCTACTTCTCTGAAAAAACCATTTGGTAGGCAACAGGTGCCATTTCGTTGCCCAGCTGGGCTTTGTCCAGGTGTTCCACTCGGTTCACCAGAAGATCAAGGAGAGTAGCTATCTTGGTCCAGCACTTGGTGGCTGATTGACCCGATTAATAGAGAGCACATTTTGAAAGCGATCTACGACTATCTCCTGATGAACAAGGGACCCCTTGAGTCCCCTGAAAAGCTATCGGATAGGCTAAAGGTCACGGTGATATAATTATCTACCAGACCGCCAAGAAATGGAGGGTATGAAAGATCTCAAAGTGTGTATCCTGAAACTGGAAACTCAATATCTGGCTTCCCCCAAGCTGGCCCTTCTCACACTCATTGCACACTCAATTGGTCCTCCAACAAACTCTACTAAACGAGGCCTATAAGGCGTGCCTCGCCAGGCGGAGTCGGATATACCAATGGGGGACAAAGCCTGCAAGACCCTCCATTGACTGTGCGCAAACATTTAGAGTAGGGATCCCATTATCCAGATCTGAGGTGATCAGGGTTACTACATGTAGGGGTGTGGGGGGTACCCTGACTGACCCACACTTTTGTCTTATTATGCTGTCCTTGAGGCAAAATCCATGGAGTCTGCAGAGTCTGACTTGTCGCATTGACCCTGTTTACCAGGCAGGTCGCTCCCCTCACCGCCACACAGCCCCTGTGAGACCGCTGACCGCTGTTTTTTTCCTGTTTCCTTTTGCTGCCTTGTACTGCTCCCCTCACCTTTTTCTGCCCAGTTTGTGGTCCTAATTCTCTGTTTCCCTGCGCACCGCGTCTCCCCCTCGCCGCCGCGTCCCGTAGCTCCGCCCCCCTCGCACCCCATTGGCCGCCCCGCTCCCACCTCCCATCTGCTCCTCCCTCCCTCTCCCACTCATATGGAGGCCGCGCAGCGGTAGAGAGAGCGACCTCTGACCCTGTTTACCAGGCAGGTCGCTCCCCTCACCGCCACGCAGCCCCTGTGAGACCGCTGACCGCTGCTTTATTCCTGTTTCCTTTTGCTGCCTTGTACTGCTCCCCTCACCTTTTTCTGCCCAGTTTGTGGTCCTAATTCTCTGTTTCCCTGCGCACCGCGTCTACCCCTCGCTGCCTGTTTCCCGCCGCCGCGTCCCGTAGCTCCGCCCCCCTCGCACCCCATTGGCCGCCCCGCTCCCACCTCCCAGCTGCTCCTCCCTCCATCTCCCACTCATATGGAGGCCGTGCAGCGGTAGAGAGAGCGACCTCTGACCCTGTTTACCAGTCAGGTCGCTCCCCTCACCGCGACGCAGCCCCTGTGAGACCGCTGACCGCTGCTTTATTCCTGTTTCCTTTTGCTGCCTTGTACTGCTCCCCTCACCTTTTTCTGCCCAGTTTGTGGTCCTAATTCTCTGTTTCCCTGCGCACCGCGTCTCCTCCTCGCCGCCCGTTTCCCGCCGCCGCGTCCTGTAGCTCCGCACCCCATTGGCCGCCCCGCTCCCACCTCCCAGCTGCTCCTCCCTCCCTCTCCCACTCATATGGAGGCCGCGCAGCGGGCGGCAAGCCTGTCTGCGCCCGTCCATGCCTGGCCCGCGCCCAGCGCCAGACCCCATGGCCCCCGCAGAGGCCAGCCCACCCACAAGACCTACAACGCCGCCACTCTCATCGCAATCAACACCGGCCGGACCCCCGGCTGCTGCAGAGCCACCCCTAGACGCACCCACGGGCCCTTCACCTGCCAATCCTGCAAGTTCTCCTGCATTCAGACACGGACCGCACCCGCCAAGCCAAGCACCAGCAGCAACCACCTGAAGTGCATCCTGCTCAACACCCGCTATATCCACAGACACGCCGTGGAACTCTGGAACCTGCTCGACACCACATCTCCAGACGTCGCCTTCCTCACAGAAACCTGGATGAACGCCTCCTCAGCGCCCGACATCGCCATCCCGGACGGATACAAGATCACCCGGAGGGACCGCGTCAACCAGACAGGAGGAGGCATCGCCATCGTCCACAAGAACACCATCCGCATCACGACCAACTCCGACGACACCCTCACAGCCGCCGAACATCTCCACTTCCAGATACACACCGACCCCAAGACCACACTCAGAGGCACCCTCATCTACAGACCCCCAGGACCCCGCACACAATTCAGCGAAGACATCGCAGACTTCATCAGCCCACACGCCCTCCCCTCCGCTGACTACATCCTCCTAGGGGACCTCAACTTCCACCTGGAGAACAACAACGACGACAACAACACCACCACCCTGCTGGACAACCTCGCCAACCTCGGACTCAAGCAACTGGTGAACACCCCCACCCACTACGCCGGACACACGCTTGACCCAGTCTTCTCCTCCAACAAGTACATCTCCTTCAGCCACTCCACCGGACTCCACTGGACAGACCACAGTTGCGTCCACTTCAGCTTCAGAAGAACCACGACTCACCACCACCCACAACAGGCTCCCCGCAGGAGCTGGAACAAGATCACCACCGACCAGCTCTCCACATCACTGAGCCAGAACCCTCCCGCCAGCTCAGCGGACCCCAACCAAGCAGCCAACAACCTCACTCAGTGGATCACCAACTGCGCTGACAACCTCGCACCTCTGAAAACCCATCCCACCAGGCCCAACAGCAAGAAAGCCTCCTGGTTCAACAACGACCTCAAGAACTCCAAGAAGAACTGCCGCACCCTCGAGAAAGCCTGGCGAAAAAACCCGACCACAGACAACATGACCGCCCTCAAGCACGCCTCCCGCAAACACCACCAGCTGATCCACACCACCAAGAAGACAGCATTCAAAGAACGACTAGACAACAACGCACACAACAGCAAGGAACTCTTCAGCATCGTCAAAGAGCACTCCAACCCCAGCGCCGGAAACAACGACATCACTCCCTCACAAGATCTCTGCGACTCACTCGCCTCGTTCTTTCACCGCAAGATCGCCGACATACACAACAGCTTCGGCGCACAGACCACGCACCCAACCACCAAACAGACACCCCCCAACACCACCCTCCGCGTCTGGACCCCGGTCAGCACCGAAGACACCATCCAGATGATGAACACCATCCATTCCGGTTCTCCAACCGACCCATGCCCCCACCACGTCTTCAACAAAGCCGACTCAGTCATCGCACCCCATCTCCGGGACATCATCAACTGCTCCTTCAACACCGCCACCTTCCCGGAGAGCTGGAAACATGCCGAACTCAGCGCCCTCCTGAAGAAACCATCAGCAGACCCCACCGACCTCGAGAACTACCGCCTCATCTCGCTCCTCCCGTTTCCTGCCAAAGTCATCGAGAAGACCGTCAACAGTCAGCTAGCCGCCTTCCTCGAGACTAATGGATCCCTCGACCACTCGCAGTCCGGCTTCCGAGCCAACCACAGCACCGAGACCGCCCTCATCGCAGCCACCGACGACATCCGAGCCCTGCTCGACAACGGGGAGACAGCGGCCCTCATCCTCCTGGACCTCTCCGCAGCATTCGACACTGTCTGCCACCGCACCCTAGTGCAGCGCCTCAGCAACATCGGAATCCAAGTGAAGGCACTAGAGTGGATCATCTCGTTCCTCGCCGGAAGAACCCAGAGAGTCCGCCTCCCCCGTTCAGATCCGAGGCCACCGAAGTCAGCTGCGGCGTACCACAAGGATCATCACTCAGCCCCACCCTCTTCAATGTCTACATGAGCCCCCTCGCAGCCATTGCACGCCAACACAACCTCAACATCATCTCCTACGCCGACGACACCCAGCTGATCCTCTCCCTCACCAATGACCCAGCCACCGCCAGAACCAACCTGCACGAAGGGATGAAAGACGTAGCCGAGTGGATGATGAACAGCCGCCTGAAACTGAACTCAGACAAGACGGAAGTCCTCATCCTTGGATCATCACCCTCTGCCTGGGACGACTCCTGGTGGCCCCCTGCCCTGGGCAGCGCACCCAAACCAACGGACCACGCACGCAACCTGGGCTTCATCCGGGACTCCTCCCTCTCGATGACAAGACAAGTCAACGCCGTCTCATCATCATGCTTCAACATCCTACGCATGCTCCGAAAGATCTTCCGATGGATCCCCACCGAAACCAGGAAGACGGTCACCCAGGCACTCGTCACCAGCCGACTGGACTACGGTAACACCCTCTACACCGGAACCACGGCCAAACTACAGAAAAGACTCCCAACGCATCCAGAACGCCTCCGCATGCCTCATCCTTGACATCCCCGATAACAGCCACATCTCCGGACACCTGAGAGACTTGCACTGGCTCCCCGTCAGCAAGAGAATCACGTTCCGTCTCCTCACCCACGCACACAAGGCCCTCCACGACCTGGGCCCCAGGTACCTCAACAACCGCCTGACCTTCTACACTCCCACCCGCCAGCTACGATCGACCAGCCACGCCCTCGCCGCCGTGCCACGCATTAGAAAAGCCACCATGGGAGGAAGATCCTTTTCCTACCTGGCAGCCAAGACTTGGAACTCCCTCCCCATCCACCTCCGCCTGACCCAAGACCACCTCTCCTTCAGGAAGCAACTCAAGACCTGGCTGTTCGAGCAGTAGCGGTCCCCTCTCCCCCAGCGCCTTGGGACCCTCCGGGTGAGTAGCGCGCTATACAAATTTCTTGATTGATTGATTCATGGCCGACTTGCCTACCCAAAGGCCGACAGCGGATGACGGGGCGCTCTTCGAACAGGAGATTACTGTTGAGGAACTGGATGAAGCCTTAAACCCGTCAAGAACCAGATCCCATTGAGTTCCTGGTAGAAGTTTACAAAGCCTCCTGGTCACAGGTGGGCACGCCTGTTTGGGAGTTTTTTTGGGGGGGGCTCTCATGAAGGGGTGTCCTTCCTCCTGACTTCCATTCGGTGGACCTAATTCTCATTCCCAAACAGGCCAACCCCTGGCTCAATACTCCGCTTACAGGCCGATATCCCTTCTCATTGTTGAGGCGAAGATTTGGGTGAAAGCTGTGGTCAACCGCCTGTTGAAAGTAGTGGCTCCTTGGTCCATCCAGACCAGTCCAGCTTCATGCCTAACTGGGCCACCAGACACAGTATTAGATGGGTACAAAATGAGAGAGAGCTTGAGGGAGCTTTCACCCACAAAAATATGGGAAAAACAAACTATGGTGCATTCCACTACACATTTTTCATTATATATTCAATTGTATGCATTTTTAAATCATAGTAAATGGTAACCTTGCAGTGCACCAGGATATCCAATCACACCCGCAGACATTCTTACGGGGAATACAAAAATAAGATGTCAGTCATAAAACATGAATTTAAATATAACATTTTAACACATTCACTGTTGAGCACAACCAAGAAGCTGAGCACACAATGAAAGACCATTAGGGTCCTCCATCCCAGTAAGCGGCATGGCAGGGCTGGCTTCAGTGCTGGTGGTGCCCAGTGCGACAATATTTTTGGGAGCCCCCCCCCCCCCCATGACCTCCTCCATAGATGCCCTCACTATCTCCAACAGAGCCCTTCATCTGTCTCTAGCCCTATAGTTGCTTTCCCACCTGTACTCCATTTGTTTTAGAGCGCCTCTCATACCGGTTTAGGGGGTTGGAGCACTTTGTCTCACACACATACAGAGACAATAATCATACGTGTGTAAATCAGTGTATGGAAAATGTAACATAAGACAAAGGTGACTACAAGGTGTAGGATTCATATGTCATTCATACTAGGAGGCTTGGTCTGGGGAAGCATCAATTTAGGATTCAAAAAGTAACATAGTGCTTAAGGTTGCCTTTACTAATAATTTATTTCTACCCAAACAAACCCTTTCTAGCAACATTAGGATAATGAAAGACTAGGAAAAAAATTACTTTCTAACCTGTATCATGCATTTTTCATGCAGCTCTTTGATGGCAGTTCAAAGGTCACCGCTCTATATTACGACTGTAACTTATGAACTGCAAATAACAAAAGCTGTGACAAAAGCACTAACCCTGAGCTATCCATATACAATACAATTCTGTGATCTACATGGTACACGTTCTTTGCAACAGGCATGTTAACCCACTGCGCTACTTCATTTGAGACAAACCTACCACTAAACAGAACTCTGATTCCTTTCCAGCAGGAAAATTAATCACCATAGTTATCTTGTCATTTTTATTGTTGCCTGAAACCTGATGGATATAAAAGGAACTCTGCTGCATTTGCTTTTAAACCCTAACCATTTCCAAAACACAGTGCCCTCAAGCTCAGTGATGAACCAGCCCCCAATAAAAAAAACAAAAAAAAACAGCCCTCAGGAACAAAACCGGCCCCCACCCTTCCATTGTCCCTGGAAAATGCCTGATGCCGGTATGGCCAGTCCAGCCTTGCAGAGAGGGCTGTCTGCTGTCTCCCTTACCTTTCGCTCTGGCGGTTGAGCCCTTGGCGGAGTGGTTGAGAATTTGTTCTGATTTCCTTTTAGCGCCTAGATTGGGCACTCATATTTTAGTCTTTAGGCCCATGGCCTATGCCTTTAAGAAGCAGACACATTTTATTTGCTTTTATACATTCTATTACATTTTAGCACAGCTTGCTTTTAGCTTGTTGTTTAATATTTTTTCAGCTGTTTTTCTTGGAACCCATATTTGTTTGTGGTGCACATTTATCTGTCCCTTGCACGCCTTTTCACTCTGTTCCATACTGAAGGCTGTACACAACAGTTTCCCAGGTAATGCCGGTCCAAGAGTTACGGAGTCATATTATCACGTCAGGCCTGGTCTCACAACACAACACGTTTTGTTATGAACATACCACACAGGTGGAAGAAGGGTAGAGGGGACGTTCCAGCCAGCCATCTTATGCTGTGCGTCACTTTGTTGACAGCTTCGCTGATCCTGGCCTTGTCTTTCCAGCTGACCGGGAGGACTGCCAGCAGAACAACAGGCAGACATTTGCCATCATTTCTGGTATGGGGCCGAGGCTCCTTCGATAAGATCGGATACAAGGGCTAACACTACTATGCTTTTGTGTTAGATGGTCGGGTGTAGTTAGGAATTCTTAGACTCATGATTATGTCAGGATGTTAGGACTGTTTATATGTTTTACTCTGTTGGTCACAATCATCACTGTATGATATTTAATCTTCCTAATAGTTACAGCTCATGCCTTTTATCAGAGAATGCAGTTTCTTCAATAAATGTATTGAAACTTATCCTGCATTTCTTTGTCTGCCTTTGCATGTGTGAGATTTGTGCAACTGAGAGAAAGGGGTATGCTTTGTTCCACCAAGGCTTCCCTGAGGAGTCGGTGTGTCATGTTTTAGGCTGCCACAAATCACCTTTATTTTCTAGGTTTGGGTGAGGTGCTGCTAGCTAGTCGACAAGGTCAGGCCAACAGCTGCCAGTTGATGTGGGAGTCACTCAGACACGCACATGCGGTGGAGCTGCTGGCCGAAACCAAGCAGTCTTGCCCGTATGGTAAGAGTCCTATGACGATTGATGCACAAATGAAGGGGTTGGAATGAAAACCTAATGACTCGGATAGGGTGGCCCTTAATGAGGATGACATGATTTTTATAGATGGGTCTCAGTGGTCTTGGCCCCTGTCCTTCAGATATTGCAAATCTTTGGGTCGTTCTCTGGACTCGACATCTAGTCCAAATCTTCTGTATATGTGATTGCCCCCTCCCCCCTCCCCGTCGTTGACATGAGTGGTGCAAATCCTGGTGCTCCACTCAGGGTTTAAGTACCTGAGAGTGTATGTGATGAGGGACCTCCAGTTGGTATGCGATCATAACCAGCAACCACAAATAGAGCAGTTGTCTCGCGAAGTTGGGGAATGGTCTGCGCTCCCACTGCCTTTCCTGGGGTGTTTGGTGAACTTTAAAATAGTTGCTTGTACCAGCTATAGAATTTCCTGCACCCTGTCTCTCGTATGTTCTTCGTTCATCCTAATGTATTTCGGAGGAGGTTCCTGTAGAATCGTCTGCCCTCCAGAATTGCATTGGTCAAGTGCTTTAAGCCCTCCTTCGAGGGAGGGATACAGACACTGTGTGGAGATAATCTGTAGAGATCTGACTGGGGAAGGATGGAATTTAGTGATGTAGGCTATGAGGTCAGATGGAACAGTGGGGAGAGAAGAAGAAGGCTGGAAGGGAAGATGACAAAGTGGAGCTGTGCTGAAGATGTTGTAATACTATGTTCCTGGAATAAAAGGAAGTTAAAAGAAATTAACTCTTAGGATTGATCTTTACATTGGCGACGAGCCGTGCAGGAGATGGATTCAGACGCACATCTTCACTCCTGGAATGAAGTAACAGCTCCTAATGAACTATATTGACTGTTCCTTTTTACTTAAAGGAAATATACTAAGGTAACCAGGCGGAGCCCCCCATTCCATGGAAACAATGGAAGAAGTTATTTGTGACTTATATGTTGGCAATTGGGGGTGATCGCTATGGCCCACTTAGAAGGCAAGCTATTCTTCTACACCATTTGGGCATTGAAGGAAGAAGAATATATGAGGACCTACCTGAAGTGTCTTTAGGAATGGGTGATGGACAGCCTGCAAATCTGTTTGATATGTCTATACCAATGTTAGACATTCAGTTTACTCCTAAAACTAACCTTGTAATGGAACGTCACAATTTTTTTTTTCAAGAATGCAAAAAGCGGATGAGGACGTAGCATCCTATGTGGCAACTCTAAGAGGACTCCCATTATCATGCCGTTTTGAACAATTGTCTGATTCCTTAATAAGGGATCAGATTGTAAGATGCGCGTATGACAAGAAAATAAGAGAGACGTTGTTAATGAAAGACCCAAGTTTGGAGGAGGCAATACAAATAGCAAAGAGGATGGAACACACTGCTATTTGGCTGCAGCAAATAGATGACTAATAAGGAATTGAAAGAGTATTGTTGGTGAAATTAAAAATTAAAAAATAAAATTACAAAGTGATACAGAGAAAAAAACAATTATAAAAAATTGTGAAGTCATAAAAGAAGGAAATGGAGAAAGACAAAAAAGGTTCGGAGGAAGAGAAATAAAATGTTATCGTTTTGATGCCCCAGGACACATCGCCTCTAGCAAAATGTGTGCGGCTAGAAATGCGATTTGTCGCAACTGTGGCAAAAGAGGACATTTCGCCAAGGTTTGTAAATGCAAGTTCAGTGGTGGTGGTGTTGGTAGGACAGTTCAAGAAATTCAGGATGTGTGTGTGTAGGAAGTTGGCTCTGTATATACTATTTCAAAGTAAGAAATAGTGTGCACAGAGTCCAAGGGTTCCCCTTAGAGGTAAGATAGTGGCAAAAAGAGATAATTCTAATGCTCTATTTTGTGGTAGTGTGGTCGAGCAGTAGGCTTATCAGAGGGTAGTGTTAAGCATTTGTTGTACACACACAGGCAATAAATTAGGAACACACACTCAAAGACAATTCCAGGCCAATAGGTGTTTATATAGAAAAATATATTTTCTTAGTTTATTTTAAGAACCACAGGTTCAAGATTTACAAACCATACTTTAAATGAAAGGTATTTCACTCAGGTATTTTAGGAACTTTGAATAATCACAATAGTATGTACAGTTTTAAAAAAAAAAGGGCAATAAGCTATTTTAAAAGTGGATACTTAGTGCAAAAATCAACAGTTCCTGGGGGAGGTAAGTAAATGTTAAGTGCACAGGTAAGTAACACACTTACAGGGTTCAAAGTTGGGTCCAAGGTAGCCCATTGTTGGGGGTTCAAGGCAACCGCAAAGTTCCCACACCAGCAGCTCAGGGGCGGTCAGGTGCAGAGGTCAAAGTGGTGCCCAAAACACATGGGCTTCAATGGAAATAGGGGTGCCCCGGTTCCAGTCTGCCAGCAGGTAAGTACCTGAGACTTCGAAGGGCAGACCAGGGGGGTTTTGTAGGGCACGGGGGGGACAAAAGCAGGCACAGAATGTACACCCTCAGCGGGACAGGGGCGGCCGGGTGCAGAGTGCAAACAGGCGTCGGGTTTTCAATAGAGATCAATGTGGTGACCCTGGTCAGGGGGAGCCTCTGGATTTCCTCTGCAGGCATCGCTGTGGGGGCTCAGGGGGGTCAACTCTGGCTACTCATGGGCTTGCAGTCGCCGGGGAGTCCTCCCTGTAGTGTTGGTTTTCCGCAAGTCGAGCCGAGGGCGTCGGGTGCAGAGTGGAAAGTCTCAATCTTCCGCGGGAAACGTGTGGTCTTTAAAAGTTGCTTCTTTGTTGCAAAGTTGCAGGTTTGTTGAACAGGGCCGCTGTTCTCGGGAGCTTCTTGGTCCTTTTAGATGCAGGGTAGTCCTCTGAGGCTTCAGAGGTCTCTGGACCCTGTGGGATGCGTCGCTGGTGCGGTATTTCTCGAAGTGGGGAGACAGGCCGGTAGGGCTGGGGCCAAAGCAGTTGGTGTGTCTGTCTTCTCTGCAGGGCTTCAGGTCAGCAGTCCTTCTTCATCTTCAGGTTGCAGGAATCTATCTTCCTCGGTTCGGGGAGCCCCTAAATACTCAATTTAGGGGTGTGTTTAGGTCTGGGAGGTAAGTAGCCAATGGCTACTAGCCCTGAGGGTGGCTACACCCTCTTTGTGCCTCCTCCCTGTGGGTGGGGGTGAGGGGGGGTGGGCACATCCCTAATCCTATTGGGGGAATCCTCCATCTGCAAGATGGAGGATTTCTAAAAGTCAGAGTCACCTCAGCTTAGGACACCTTAGGGGCTGTCCTGACTGGGGAGTGACTCCTCCTTGTTTTTCTCATTATCTCCTCCAGCCTTGCTGCCAAACGTGGGGGCAGTGGCCGGAGGGGTGGGCATCTCCACTAGCTGGGATGCCCTGTGGCGCTGTAACAAAGGGGGTGAGCCTTTTAGGCCCACCGACAGGTGTTACAGTTCCTGCAGGGGGAGGTGAGAAGCACCTCCACCCAGTACAGGCTTTTTCCTGGCCACAGAGTGACAAAGGCACTCTCCGCATGTGGCCAGCAACATGTCTGGTGTGTTACAGGCTGGCAAAACTAGTCAGCCCACACTGAAAGTCGGGTATGTTTTCAGGGGGCATCTCTAAGATGCCCTCTGGGTGTATTTTTACAATAAAGTGCACACTGGCATCAGTGTGCATTTATTATGCTGAGAAGTTTGACAACAAACTTCACAGTTTTCAGTGTAGCCATTATGGTGCTGTGGAGTTCGTGCATGACAAACTCCCCGACCATATACTCTTATGGCTACCCTGCACTTACAATGTCTAAGGTTTTGCTTAGACACTGTAGAGGCATAGTGCTCATGCACCTATGCCCTCACCTGTGGTATAGTGCACCCTGCCTTAGGTCTGTAAGGCCTGCTAGAGGGTTTACTTATCTATGCCATAGGCAGTGTGAGGTTGGCATGGCACCCTGAGGGGAGCGCCATGTCGACTTAGTCATTTTCTCCCCACCAGCACACACAAGCTGGCAAGCAGTGTGCATGTGCTGAGTGAGGGGTCCCCAGGGTGGCATAAGACATGCTGCAGCCCTTAGAGACCTTACCTGGCATCAGGGCCCTTGGTACCAGGGGTACCAGTTACAAGGGACTTACCTGGGTGCCAGGGTTGTGCCAATTGTGGATACAAAGGTACAGTTTAGGGAAGGAACACTGGTGCTGGGGACTGGTTAGCAGGCCTCAGCACACTTTCAAATCATAACTTGGCATCAGCAAAGGCAAAAAGTCAGGGGGTAACCATGCCAAGGAGGCATATCCTTACAGTGTGAAAGTATTGAGGAGATAATTTTAAATATAGAAGAAGATTGTAATGCTTGCAATGCCGAAGGTGGAAATTCGTTGGGATCGTCTAGTGAACAAGTCAAAATGGAAAGTACTGATTTGTTGGAGAAACCTCATGCTCGAATATTTTTTAACAGAGTGCCAATCAAAATGTTGATAGGCTCAGGAAGTTTGTTCACACTTATTTCAAAAGAAGTGTATGGAAATGAATGGACGGATTCAGAGAATGATCACCTGATGGAACCGGAAATAAAGGCTGTAGGTTACACTGGAAAGAGGATTGAAATACTTGGGATGCATTGGATGACAATTTCCTTTAAGAGTAGAGCTGTTAAAGGAAGAATATATATATCAGACTATGGAACAAATTTATTGGGTTGGCGACATCAAAGAGACTTGGGCATAGTTCTGGATCCTAATGCCATGGAGCTAGTGATGGTTATAGAAGAAAGTAGTGCTGAAGAAGTAAATGTAAAGTTGCAGCATCATCTGATTACAAAGTACCCAGAAGTTTTTTCATCAAAGTTGGGTTTGTTGAAGGGCTTTTCTCACAAAATAGCGTTAAAGAAAAATGCTAAACCTGTGGTTCATAAGGTACGGAATGTTCCGAACTTAATGAAAGAGCCTTTGAAACAAGAAATAGAAAGACTGTTAAGGGATGGCATCATCGAACCCATTGAATCTTCCGAATAGCTCGCTCCACTTGTGGGGTCAAAGGAGGGATTTGTCTATTCATTGATCTCCGGGATCTAAATTGAAATATATGGGTCGATAGGCAACCTTTGCCGAACATTTCTGAGATGTTGTCTATGAAAGGAAAGAGAACTATATTTAGTGTTTTAGATATGTCATCTGCATATCATCAAGTGTATCTACATGATGAGTCTAGACACCTGACATCCTTTGTGATGCCTCTAGGGGCTTTTCGTTACAAAAGAATGCCTTTCGGTCTAGCTTCTCCCTCTGCTGTATTCCAGAGAATAATGGAAAATATTTTTGGAGATATGGATGGTGTACTGTGTTTTCAAGACGATATACTGATTGTAGGGAGTAATGAGTCTGAACATGATCTTTTATTTGAAGAGGTGATGAATAGATTTAATAAAAGGGGTTTAACCATCAAAGAAGAGAAATGTCAAATTCGAAAACCAGAAGTGTCATATTTAGAACACATGATAAGTAGCTGTGGCATTAGACCTAAGAAAAGTATAGTGGCTGCAATAGAACATGCACCTGTACCTGTTTGTAAGAATGAATTAAGGTCACTTCTGGGACTTGCAGAAGATTGTGCGAAGTTCATAAAGAGTTTTACGGAGATTGTTGAACCTTTGAGGAAGCTGATGAAAAAAAGCATAGTGTATGAGTGGAATGAAGAGTGTAGGCATGCCTTTGAGGAAATAAAGAAATGTATTTTGGAAGCTCCCACTTTAAGAGTCTTTGATGTGACTGCAAAGACTTAGATAACTACGGATACCAGTAATGTGGGCATTGGAGCGGTATTAACGCAGATTAAGGATGGAAAAGAATATGCGATTGGGTTTGCTTCAAGGAGATTACAGGGTGCGGAAACTTTGTATTCTGTAATTGAAAGGGAGGCTTTGGCTTGTTGCTGGGGAATCAATCATTTCAGGTTTTACATGTGGGGAGTACCCTTCAAATTGAGAACTGATCACAAGCCGTTAACATACATTTTTAAAGGTGGTCGTGGATTGGAAGGTGGTGTTACGCCACGTATTTCAGGGTGGTTGTTGTCCGTGATGGATTACAACTTTGATATGGAATTAGAGAGAGGAAATAAAATGTGGTGGCCGATTATCTTTCAAGGATGCCAGTAGAATTGGAAGAAGTTGGAGAAGACAAAATTGAAAGTAGCGTGGAAACGGTATTGGGAGAAGTGGCTGTGAGGGCTCATGAATGGGAAAGTGCCAAGGCGAGTGATCCTGTAATAAGGAGAGTAGAGAATAAGGTGGTCAATGGATGGAGGAGAGAAGATGAACAGTGCAGTGATCTGGCTAGCTATTTTAAGGTCAGGGATCAATTAAGCATGAATGGTGGAAGACTGTTGAGAAGGGATCAAATTGTTTCTCCAGAAGGTGTGCGTAAACACATCATACTCATCAAGGACATTTGAGCGGAGGAATGAAGAAGAGGAAAATAAGACAGTCCTTTTGGTGGCCAGGGATGGATAAGCAAGTGGAGGAGACGGTGAAGTACTGTGTTGCGTGTGCCAATAGTGATAAAACTAAGGTACTAAGGCAAACTCCATTAGCGCCTATGAAGTTCCCAGCTGGACCTTGGGAGAAGTTAGCTGTAGATTGTATTGGTCCTGTCTCAAGGTTGGGCACGAGATGTAGGTACATAATGTTGTTGTTGGATTATCACACTAAGTGGTTTGTTGTCAAAGTAGTGGATCATGTAAGTACCTCAAAAGTTAAAGAATTCTTTGAAGAGACATTCATGGAGGAGGGGATTCCCAAAATAATTGTGTCAGACAATGGCGTGCAATTTGTGTCGCTTGAGATGAGTGAGTATTTACGGAAGATGGGCATTGTCCATCAAAGGGTTGCTTTGTTCCGTCCACAAGCTGACGGCTTGGTGGAAAAGGTAAATCGCATAGTGATGGAGAACATTCAGTTGTCTTTAGCCAATCATCTTCCTTGGAGAAGGGAGTTGAGCAAGATGATGTGGACATACCATACGACCCCACACTCTATATCAGGAGTGTCCCCTTTTGTATCCTTAAAAGGAAGAGAACCAGTTGTGGAGGAGTGTCCTTTGTGCTTAAAAACTAAAGGAGCAATGATAGTAGATAGGGAAATGGTAAGAGGAAGGGTTGAGGAAATGCAAAGGAAGAACGTCCAACATTATAACAAAAGAATGGGTGTGAAACATTGTCACATTCAGAGGGGTGACTGGGTGGGACAAGGAATGGTGGAATTGTCTTAAAAGGGGATAGCAGGTATTCTGCTCCTCAGATGGTCAAGGATGTTAACGGAATGTGGTAATCATGGAGCATGGGAGGAGTATGTAAGGTTATTTGTTAATTAATTTCAATTAGTTTAGTTTAATTAGATTTTTTTCTAAGGCATGTTTTAGTTTGTTAATTGTTTTGTTTGTGTATTGTATAGGGGGAGATGTGTGGAGATAATCTGTAGAGATCTGACTGGGGAAGGATGGATTGTAGTGATGTAGGCTATGAGGTCAGATGGAACGGTGGGGAGAGAAGAAGAAGGCTGGAAGGGAAGATGACAAAGTGGAGCTGTGCTGAAGATGTTGTAATACTATGTTCCTGGAATAAAAGGAAGTTTTAAAAAACGGACTCTTAGGATTGATCTTTACACACTGCCTTTTAATACAGTGCCTCCCACCTAATTGTTGGTAGTGAATTGTGGTTCAATGGTTCTCCTAGGGCTCACTGTGCCACTGGAACCAAGCTACACCTCGCTGAAGAGCCCTAATAAGCGTGAAACCAGTCCTGGGTTGCTTGTGCTGCTTGTGTGGCTGTGCAGTTCTGGCTGGACTGTTCTCATGAGGCGCAGGGTAAAGACTGATTTGGATACGGCTGGGTCCAAACTGAGGTTACATGGTGGGCGAAAAATGATGGACTGGGATGCTACCCCAAGGGATTGCCAGTGGCTGAGATTAATTCAAGTGTCCCATCACCTGTTTTTGCTAGGGGAGGTGCTGAGCTGGAGCCTCCCTAGAGACCCTAAACTCACATTCAACATATGTAGGGATGTGTCATAAGGTAATAGATACTAAAGATCCCTGCTGTGGCTCAGATTGTCAGTAGCCAGGAGGGTCATTCCCCAGGGTGTGGAATGATAGAGAGCGTCCACCTCTGGTGGGTTAGAGGACAGGGATGGATGGAGTCTGGAGAGACCAATCTACATAGCCAGGGGATGTCCTTATCAATACAAAAGGATCTGGAGAGATTGGGGTCAGAACCGTGGTATCTAGTCCAGTGCTTAATGTGTGTTTAAAAAAAAAAAAAAAGTACGTTGTAAAGAAATAAATAAAAGAAAATGTGCCAGGGCCCTTCTTGTGGACCACTGCAGCCTGCACCCCCATTGCCCTTTCCAGCACTGCCAATGACAGTTCCAACACAACTACTAACCATTGCACTCCTACAAGTGTGACAATTCAGGCTAGACATGTATGCGACCATGCATATGATAGTATATATGCCTATCAGCATTACAGAGTGCATGCCGATGCATATTAGAGTATACATGCCTATGCATATTACAACTTACATGCCTTTGCATATTACAGTATGCATATTAGTGTGCACGTCTATGCATATTACAGTATACACTCCTATGCGCATTACAGTGTGCATGTCTATGCATATTACAGTATACACGTCTGCACAGTGTGCACGTCTATGCATATGATAGTATAAATGCCTATGCACATTAGTCTGCACAGCTGTGCCTATTATAGTATACACATCTATGCATATTACAGCATACATGTCTATGCACAGTAGTGTGCACGTCTATTCATATTACAGTATACACGCCTATGCACATTACTGTGTGCACGTCTGTGCATATTATAGTATATACATCTATGCACGTTACTGTGTGCACGTCTATGCATGACAGTATACATGCCTATGCACATTAGTCTGCACGTCTGTGCATATTATAGTATACACATCTATGCACATTTGTGTGCATGTCTATGCATATTACAGCATACATGCATATGCAGATTAGTGTGCACATCTATGCATATTACAGTATACATGCCTATGCATATTACTGTGTGCACGTCTATACATATTACAGTATACATGCCTGTGCACATTACAATCTGCACGTCTATGCATATTACAGTATACACACCTATGCACATTACTGTCTGTATGCATATTACAGTATACAAGCCTATGCACATTAGTCTGCACGTCAATGCATATTACAGTATAAACGCCTATGCACATTAGTGTGCGTGTCAGTGTATTTTACAGTATGCACGCCTATGCACATTACTGTGTGCACGTCCATGCATATTACAGTATACATGCCTATGCACATTACGGTGTGGACATCTATACATATTACATTATACATGCCTATGCACATTACTGTGTGCACATCTATGTATATTACAGTATACACGCCTATGCACATTACGGTGTGCAAGTGTGTGCATATTACATCATACACATCTATGCACATTAGTGTGCACGTCTATGCTTATTACAGTAAAAACAACAAGTGATGGACGGAATGCTGAACATTGTCAAACACTCACCCCCAGTCATAGATCTGGGTTTAATCCATCGTTCTTTTGCTCACCATGCCACCCCAGTTTGGACCCAGCCATATGCAAATCAGTCTTGACCCTGTTCCTCATGGGAACAGTCAAGACCAAACTGCCAAGCCAGGTCCTCACTGGACCGGAAACAAGCATCCTGGGACCGGTTTCGGGGTTTCACCCCTCATCAGCCAGGCTAGCTTGAATCCAGTGGCATGGGAAGCACGGGACCCACGTCTGGGCATACCCTTCCCACTTAGGGTGACGAAGCAAAAACAACAAGTGATGGACGGAATGCTGAACATTGTCAAACACTCACCCCCAGTCATAGATCTGGGTTTAATCCATCGTTCTTTTGCTCACCATGCCACCCCAGTTTGGACCCAGCCATATGCAAATCAGTCTTGACCCTGTTCCTCATGGGAACAGTCCAGACCGAACTGCCAAGCCAGGTCCTCACTGGACCGGAAACAAGCATCCTGGGACCGGTTTCGGGGTTTCACCCCTCATCAGCCAGGCTAGCTTGAATCCAGTGGCATGGGAAGCACGGGACCCACGTCTGGGCATACCCTTCCCACTTAGGGTGACGAAGCAAAAACAACAAGTGATGGACGGAATGCTGAACATTGTCAAACACTCACCCCCAGTCATAGATCTGGGTTTAATCCATCGTACCGAACTGCGAAGCCAGGTCCTCACTGGACCGGAAACAAGCATCCTGGGACCGGTTTCGGGGTTTCACCCCTCATCAGCCAGGCTAGCTTGAATCCAGTGGCATGGGAAGCACGGGACCCACGTCTGGGCATACCCTTCCCACTTAGGGTGACGAAGCAAAAACAACAAGTGATGGACGGAATGCTGAACATTGTCAAACACTCACCCCCAGTCATAGATCTGGGTTTAATCCATCGTTCTTTTGCTCACCATGCCACCCCAGTTTGGACCCAGCCATATGCAAATCAGTCTTGACCCTGTTCCTCATGGGAACAGTCCAGACCGAACTGCCAAGCCAGGTCCTCACTGGACCGGAAACAAGCATCCTGGGACCGGTTTCGGGGTTTCACCCCTCATCAGCCAGGCTAGCTTGAATCCAGTGGCATGGGAAGCACGGGACCCACGTCTGGGCATACCCTTCCCACTTAGGGTGACGAAGCAAAAACAACAAGTGATGGACGGAATGCTGAACATTGTCAAACACTCACCCCCAGTCATAGATCTGGGTTTAATCCATGTTCTTTTGCTCACCATGCCACCCCAGTTTGGACCCAGCCATATGCAAATCAGTCTTGACCCTGTTCCTCATGGGAACAGTCCAGACCGAACTGCCAAGCCAGGTCCTCACTGGACCGGAAACAAGCATCCTGGGACCGGTTTTGGGGTTTCACCCCTCATCAGCCAGGCTAGCTTGAATCCAGTGGCATGGGAAGCACGGGACCCACGTCTGGGCATACCCTTCCCACTTAGGGTGACGAAGCAAAAACAACAAGTGATGGACGGAATTCTGAACATTGTCAAACACTCACCCCCAGTCATAGATCTGGGTTTAATCCATCGTTCTTTTGCTCACCATGCCACCCCAGTTTGGACCCAGCCATATGCAAATCAGTCTTGACCCTGTTCCTCATGGGAACAGTCCAGACCGAACTGCCAAGCCAGGTCCTCACTGGACCGGAAACAAGCATCCTGGGACCGGTTTCGGGGTTTCACCCCTCATCAGCCAGGCTAGCTTGAATCCAGTGGCATGGGAAGCACGGGACCCACGTCTGGGCATACCCTTCCCACTTAGGGTGACGAAGCAAAAACAACAAGTGATGGACGGAATGCTGAACATTGTCAAACACTCACCCCCAGTCAGAGATCTGGGTTTAATCCATCATTCTTTTGCTCACCATGCCACCCCAGTTTGGACCCAGCCATATGCAAATCAGTCTTGACCCTGTTCCTCATGGGAACAGTCCAGACCGAACTGCCAAGCCAGGTCCTCACTGGACCGGAAACAAGCATCCTGGGACCGGTTTCGGAGTTTCACCCCTCATCAGCCAGGCTAGCTTGAATCCAGTGGCATGGGAAGCACGGGACCCACGTCTGGGCATACCCTTCCCACTTAGGGTGACGAAGCAAAAACAACAAGTGATGGACGGAATGCTGAACATTGTCAAACACTCACCCCCAGTCATAGATCTGGGTTTAATCCATCGTTCTTTTGCTCACCATGCCACCCCAGTTTGGACTCAGCCATATGCAAATCAGTCTTGACCCTGTTCCTCATGGGAACAGTCCAGACCGAACTGCCAAGCCAGGTCCTCACTGGACCGGAAACAAGCATCCTGGGACCGGTTTCGGAGTTTCACCCCTCATCAGCCAGGCTAGCTTGAATCCAGTGGCATGGGAAGCACGGGACCCACGTCTGGGCATACCCTTCCCACTTAGGGTGACGAAGCAAAAACAACAAGTAATGGACGGAATGCTGAACATTGTCAAACACTCACCCCCAGTCTACTGGACCGGAAACAAGCATCCTGGGACCGGTTTCGGGGTTTCACCCCTCATCAGCCAGGCTAGCTTGAATCCAGTGGCATGGGAAGCACGGGACCCACGTCTGGGCATACCCTTCCCACTTAGGGTGACGACGGAATGCTCTGGGTTTAATCCATCGTTCTTTTGCTCACCATGCCAACCCAGTTTGGACCCAGCCATATGCAAATCAGTCTTGACCCCGGAAACAAGCATCCTGGGACCGGTTTCGGGCTTTCACCCCTCATCAGCCAGGCTAAGCAAAAACAACAAGTGATGGACGGAATGCTGAACATTGTCAAACACTCACTCCCAGTCATAGATCTGGGTTTAATCCATCGTTCTTTTGCTCACCATGCCACCCCAGTTTGGACCCAGCCATATGCAAATCAGTCTTGACCCTGTTCCTCATGGGAACAGTCCAGACCGAACTGCCAAGCCAGGTCCTCACTGGACCGGAAACAAGCATCCTGGGTCCGGTTTCGGGGTTTCACCCCTCATCAGCCAGGCTAGCTTGAATCCAGTGGCATGGGAAGCACGGGACCCACGTCTGGGCATACCCTTCCCACTTAGGGTGACGAAGCAAAAACAACAAGTGATGGACGGAATGCTGAACATTGTCAAACACTCACCCCCAGTCATAGATCTGGGTTTAATCCATCGTTCTTTTGCTCACCATGCCACCCCAGTTTGGACCCAGCCATATGCAAATCAGTCTTGACCCTGTTCCTCATGGGAACAGTCCAGCAATGTTCAGCATTCCGTCCATCACTTGTTGTTTTTGCTTTGTTGCCCTAAGTGGGAAGGGTATGCCCAGACGTGGGTCCCGTGCTTCCCATGCCACTGGATTCAAGCTAGCCTGGCTGATGAGGGGTGAAACCCCGAAACCGGTCCCAGGATGCTTGTTTCCGGTCCAGTGAGGACCTGGCTTGGCAGTTCGGTCTGGACTGTTCCCATGAGGAACAGGGTCAAGACTGATTTGCATATGGCTGAGTCCAAACTGGGGTGGCATGGTGAGCAAAAGAACGATGGATTAAACCCAGATCTATGACTGGGGGTGAGTGTTTGACAATGTTCAGCATTCCGTCCATCACTTGTTGTTTTTGCTTTGCATATTACAGTATACATGCCTATGCACATTAGTGTGAACGTCTATGCATATTACTGTATACACGCCTATGCACATTAGTGTGCACGTCAGTGCATATCACTGTACACTTATATGCACATTAGTTTGCACATCAATGCATATCAGTGTGCACATCTATGCATATTACAGTATACACGCCTATGCACATTACAGTGTGAACGTCTATGCATATTATAGTATACACACCTCTGCACATTAGCGTGTGCACGTATATGCATATTGTAGTATACACGTCTATGCACGTTACTGTGTGCACATCTATGCATATTACAGTATACACGTCTATGAACATTAGAGTGCACGTCTTTACATTACTGTATACATACCTATACACATTAGTGTGCACGTCGATGCATATCAGTGTGCACATCTATGCATAGTACAGTATACACACCTATGCACATTACTGTGCACATCTATGCATATTATAGTATACATGTCTATGCACATTACTGTGCACGTCTATGCATACTACAGTAAACACGCCTATGATTATTAGAGTGCATGTCTATTCATATTAGTGTGCACATCTATGCATATTACTGTATACATGCCTATGCGCATTAGTGTGCCTGTCTATGCATATTAGTGTGCACGTCTATGCACATTACAGTATATATGCATATCCGTGTGCACATCTATGCATATTACTGTGTGCATGTCTATGCATTTTACAGTATACACGTCTGTGCGCATTAGTCTGCACGCCTATACATATTACAGCATATACGCCAATGCATATTAGTGTGCACGTCTATGCATATTACAGTATACACTCCTATGTGCATTAGTGTGCACGTCTATGCATATTTCAGTATAAACGCCTATGAACATTACAATGAGCACATCTATGTATATTACAGAATACACGTCTATGCACAGTGTGCACGCCTATACCTATCAGTGTGCACGTCCATGCGTATTACTGTATACATGCCTACGCACATTAGTGTGCATCTATCCATATTACAGTATACACGCCTATGCACATTAGTGTGCGTGTCTATGAATTTACAGTATAGATGCATATACAAATTAGCGTGCACGTCAATGTATATTACAGTATACAAACCTATCCACATTACTGTGTGCACGTCTATGAATATTACAGTATACATGCCTATTACTGTGTGTATGCGTATTACAGTATACACGCTACAGTGTGCATGTCCATGCACATTACACTATAAACGCCTATGCACATTAGTGTGCATGTCTATGCATATTACAGTGTACACAACTATGGACATTAGTGTGCACGTCTATGCATATTACAGTATACATGCCTATGCACATTACTGTGTGCACGTCTATACATATTACAGTATACATAACTGTGCACATTACAGTATGCACGTCTATACATATTGCAGTATACACACCTATGCACATTACTGTGTGCACGTCTATCCATATTACAGTATACACGTCTATGCACCTTATGGTGTGCACATCTAGGCATATTACAGTATACACGTCTATGCACATAAGTGTGTACATGTATACATATAACAATATACATGCCTATGTACATTAGTGCACACGTCTATACATATTACTATACACTTACAGGGAGTGCAGAATTATTAGGCAAGTTGTATTTTTGAGGATTAATTTTATTATTGAACAACAACCATGTTCTCAATGAACCCAAAAAACTCATTAATATCAAAACTGAATATTTTTGGAAGTAGTTTTTAGTTTGTTTTTAGTTTTAGCTATGTTAGGGGGATATCTGTGTGTGCAGGTGACTATCACTGTGCATAATTATTAGGCAACTTAACAAAAGAAAATATATACCCATTTCAATTATTTATCATTACCAGTGAAACCAATATAACATCTCAACATTCACAAATATACATTTCTGACATTCAAAAACAAAACAAAAACAAATCAGTGACCAATATAGCCACCTTTCTTTGCAAGGACACTCAAAAGCCTGCCATCCATGGATTGTGTCAGTGTTTTGATCTGTTCACCATCAACATTGCGTGCAGCAGCAACCACAGCCTCCCAGACACTGTTCAGAGAGGTGTACTGTTTTCCCTCCTTGTAAATCTCACATTTGATGATGGACCACAGGTTCTCAATGGGGTTAAGATCAGGTGAACAAGGAGGCCATGTCATTAGATTTCCTTCTTTTATACCCTTTCTTGCCAGCCACGCTGTGGAGTACTTGGACGCGTGTGATGGAGCATTGTCCTGCATGAAAATCATGTTTTTCTTGAAGGATGCAGACTTCTTCCTGTACCACTGCTTGAAGAAGGTGTCTTCCAGGAACTGGCAGTAGGACTGGGAGTTGAGCTTGACTCCATCCTCAACCCGAAAAGGCCCCACAAGCTCATCTTTGATGATACCAGCCCAAACCAGTACTCCACCTCCACCTTGCTGGCGTCTGAGTCAGACTGGAGCTCTCTGCCCTTTACCAATCCAGCCACGGGCCCATCCATCTGGCCCATCAAGACTCACTCTCATTTCATCAGTCCATAAAACCTTAGAAAAATCAGTCTTGAGATATTTCTTGGCCCAGTCTTGACGTTTCAGCTTGTGTGTCTTGTTCAGTGGTGGTCGTCTTTCAGCCTTTCTTACCTTGGCCATGTCTCTGAGTATTGCACACCTTGTGCTTTTGGGCACTCCAGTGATGTTGCAGCTCTGAAATATGGCCAAACTGGTGGCAAGTGGCATCGTGGCAGCTGCACGCTTGACTTTTCTCAGTTCATGGGCAGTTATTTTGCGCCTTGGTTTTTCCACACGCTTCTTGCGACCCTGTTGACTATTTTGAATGAAACGCTTGATTGTTCGATGATCACGCTTCAGAAGCTTTGCAATTTTAAGAGTGCTGCATCCCTCTGCAAGATATCTCACTATTTTTGACTTTTCTGAGCCTGTCAAGTCCTTCTTTTGACCCATTTTGCCAAAGGAAAGGAAGTTGCCTAATAATTATGCACACCTGATATAGGGTGTTGATGTCATTAGACCACACCCCTTCTCATTACAGAGATGCACATCACCTAATATGCTTAATTGGTAGTAGGCTTTTGAGCCTATACAGCTTGGAGTAAGACAACATGCATAAAGAGGATGATGTGGTCAAAATACTCATTTGCCTAATAATTCTGCACTCCCTGTATATGTACATTACTCTGCACGTCAATGCATATTAGTGTGAACATCTATGCATATTACAGTATACACGCCTATGCACATAAGTGTGCACTTCTGTGTGTATTACAGTATACACTCCTATGCACATTATTGTGCACGTCTATGCACATTACAGTATACACATCTATGCACATTACAGTATACATGCCTATGCACATTACTGTGTGCACGTCTATGCATATTGCACAATACAAGTCTGCTCATTAGAGGGCACTTCTATGGATATTAGTGTGCACGTCTATGTACATTACAGTATGCACATCTATGCATATTACAGTATGCACGTCTATGCATATTATAGTATGCACGTCTATGCATATTACAGTATACATGCCTATGCGCATTTGTGTGCATATCTATGCATATTACAGCATACACGCCTATGCACATTACTGTGTACTCACCTATGCATATTACAGTATAGACGTCTATTAACATTACAGCGTGCATATCTTTGCATATTACAGTATACACGTCTATGTACATTAGTGGGATGATAGGTGGGTTACTCCTTCTTCACATATGTAGTGCTTAAGATAACAGTTTTAATGTCCCTTATCCTTGTCCACCAGGAATATACATGTAAAATATGAGCAGCGCTATGGATTGGAATTATACTATCCGGTTACAGCTGTAAATCCCGGCACTGCTGCGTGCAGACTTCAGTTGGCTCCTCCGGGAAGGAAGACGGTTTATACAATGGTAAAGCCCTCCACGGGCGCCAGTTAGTAGCAGTGCTCTAGTGCCTCTATCCACCCGTCCACTGAACCCCAGTTCAAGCGCTGCGCCCCCCGCTGCAAGCTCCCGCTTCTGCGTTACCCCAGCTTTCCAGCAGCAGCTCAGAACTCACAGCAGCCGGCGCCCAACCCACTGAGCTCCCCGCAGCTCTGCTGTGGAGCTGGGGCACGTTCACGCATATTCAGACCTCTCTCCAACTTCCCGTCTGTCAGTTCTCTTCACACGGCCCCCGTTCCCAGCCAATCCAGCGCCCCCAGACACCGGCCTGCCCCCCACCGGGAGAGCTAATTGCTTCGGCTCGGAAAGGCAGCCACATTACACACAAGTATGTTCCCTCCCAGCGAGAGGTCCGCGCTGTTTATTTATACCTGCCTTGGGGTGAGACCGCGGTGCCTGGAACAGACTTCCTTTGTGTGTCCCCAACGCACCCCCCACCGACCCCCATCACACCCCACCGCCACTCATCCCGCCTTGTCCTTCAAACATGATACCTGGGGCAAGGATGCCGCCCCGTGGACCACAGGAAGCAGCGCGCCCTCCCCTGACAGCAGGACCGACGCCCCCTCCTCTAGTCCCAGCAGCGTCTGAACCCCGGGGCCCGGACAGACAGCTCGGGTGAGCCCTGATTGCCACAGATGTGTCGGGAATAAGCCGCCATTCCGTCCACACTGGCGCAGCGAGGATGCTAGGAAGGACAATTTGCGTTTCCATTTGTAAAGCGCTTTCTAGCCGTAAGCATCGAAGCGCTAAAGAGCGAGTTGAGCAGAACTGAGAAAACAAGAGCAGAAATTAGTGGGAGAATAGCCAGGTTTTAAGATGCTTACGAAAAGATGTACAACCCTCCAGCCTCCTAACATGTACTGGGAGAGAGTTCCAGAGCATTGCGGCTGCAACTGAAAAGGCCCGGTCTCCCCATCTAGCTGTGTTACTGCGATAGGCAAGCACCTTCCGAAGGCCGCTGACCTTAAAAGGCAGCTTGGAGTACCCACCTTATTGTGGACTGCAGGTATCCCGATCTCTGGGTGTGGAGAGCCTTATGTGGAAGACAGAGCTCTGAAGCTAATACCTTCCTAACAGGAAGCCAGTGGAGCTGTCTAAGACTCTCACTAGCTGAAACAGACCTGGGTGGACCTAAGATCAAACCAGCTGCAGCATTTTGTATGAGCTGAAGTTTATGCAAAGAGCATAGGGCCAGATGTAGCAAAGGGTTTTACCCATTCTGTGTCTATGGGAAAATGTGTTTGTACATATGGCCCATTGATTGTTATTCAGAAGTAATGCATTGCAGTAGTCCTGTCTAGAAATGATCAGAGCAAGGACCACTGGAACTCTGAGCTCGTTGGAAGGAGCAGTAAACTTTTCTTTAAAGTTTTAACCATCCAAAAACAGGCACTAATAATTTTGTGCTGTTGGCATGGGGATGGTAAAGCACCACCGGATTCTGGCCACCCGCGGTTGCCCCAAATAGGCCTGTCTGTTCCAAATGCCAGAATCTGGGTCCTTTCTCCGTTCATTGTTAGCCAGTTCTGGCTCAATCATCTCTTAACTTCCCTCATACAATTATGGAACCTGTCTGCAACCTCTTCCCAGTCCTGACTGATGGACACATTAAGCTGCGTATCATCCGCATATGATGAGAACTGGAAACCATATGAACGAACAAATTTCTTGAGGGGTGCCACATATCAATTGAAAAGGGTTGAGCTAAGTGACAACCCCTGAGGAACACAACAAGGAAGTTGAAAAGGGACAGCTCTGTAGTCCCCACAGCTCACTGCAATAGATGCCCCACTCAAAAAGAACTCCAGAACACCTAATGCGGCATCTCTCACCCCTGCCTGTGGTAATTGCTGCACCATCAGCTGTGGGGAGATGGTGTCAAATGCTGCCGAGAGATCCAATAGTACCAAGATGGCTACTCCTCCCTGGTCCTCTTGTCTGCTCATGGAGTCGGAAGTGGCAATTTAGGCAGACTCTGTGCAGTGGAACTGTCGGAGCCCATGTTGGGAGGGATCAAGGCACCTATTCTCTAGGAGATAGTTAGCAGGTTCAACATTGAGATGCTTTTCAAGAATCTTACCAGGAGCAGGCAGGAGGGAGATCGGGCGTAAATTCTTCAAATCGCGACGCTCACCCCCAGGAAGTATAACAATCGCCTCTTTCCAGGTGGCTGGAAATAGTCTCGACTCCAACACCCCTGCAAAGGTAGCTTCAAGTACCCTAGGGATGTGATCCAGGGCCAACTGTAAAACCTTAGACAGACAGGGATCATCCGGAGAACTAGAAGTGATCCCTGCAAGGAGAGTTGATCATATCAGCAGAAAGAACCTAGCTAATGATGGCTCCCTATCCCTGGCCCCTTTGACTGCTGAGTCAGTAAAATACAGCAAATAGCTGGGTTCAGTGCCCCCCTCAGGGCTTTGCACCCAGTGCCACTGTACCTGCTTCGCCAGTGGTAGCCATGCCCCTGGTAGAGCATTGTCAGCATCACCGGACTTGGTAGCAATAAATGTTTATGGAGCACCTAGTTGTAAAAGGCCGGACTGGGAACCCAAAGATGACCTGGCAAATTTGGTCAGGGTGCATAGCGAGCAAGCCTGACCACTACAATGGTCCTGGGGGGAGTTGTTCTCCTCCCTAAGATAATTTGAGGAAAAAAGGTAAAAACCATGCATTCTACAACACATTTTCATTATATATTCAATTGACTTTGTTTTTAAAGCATAGTAAATGAAGGCCTTACCGTGCACCAGGATTCAAAAGTCTTTATTGGTACTCTTCAATGATTCCCTCACCATCACCCTCTGGCAGTGCCTCTCATCTCTCCAAAGCCCCTCTCTGGCATGTATTTAATTTGTTTTATAGCGCCTCTCTTACCAGCATAGGGTGTTGGAGCACTTTACATCACACACACACAGAGACAATGAATCATATGTGTGTAAATCAGCATAAAGAAAATGTTAGAGGTTAGCTACAAGGTGTAGGAGTCGCGTCATTCATACTGGTAGCCATTTTTTAAGAAGCATCAACTCAGCATTCAGAATGTAACACAGTGGTTAGAGTTGACTTTACTAATAACAATTTATTTCTACCCACACAAATCTGTTTTGGCAAAATTAGGACAATCAAAGACTGGCAAAAATGACTTTCTAACTTGTAGCATGCAGTTTGCATGCAGCTCTTTGATGGTAGTTCATAGCTCGCTGTGCTAGATTATGATTGTAACCTCTGAACTGCACAGTAACAAAGGATCTCTGTGACAAAAGCAGTAACCCACTGAGCTGTGCACATAAAATACTGTTTTGTGGTCTGCATAGTACACGCTCTTAGCAACAGGCATATTAACCACCTAAGATGAGTCAAAACTTAACAAAACTCCATCTCTCTCTTGCTCTTGGCACTTTTACTGTTGCCTAAAAATTGTTGGATATACAAGGAACTCTGCAGTGCTTTCAAAACTGCTGCACTGCTACAAAACTGCCCCCCAGTAACAAAAGCTGCCTCCAACCTTCCAGACTCCTGGGGAAATGCCCAATGCCCGATACGGCCAGTACTTGGAGGACAGGTAAGATAGGACTAGACTGTGGTAACTTATAGACAACACATAGTTATACTTGGCTCACAACTACATGTTGCTTACTTAACCCTAAAGTATTGCCCACCAGATGATCCATACATATGTAGATTTCTTATCAGTTCTACACTGGGCAGGTATTTCATTTCTTTCGAGGAGAATGTTGAGATGTCTTTCGGATTGTTTTGCCTCTGCGTGGCTACTCCAGTAAAACTTGTTTTTAGGTGGTTGTCTGGCATATACATGATCCCAGGATCAGAAGATTCAAGACTGGATCCCTTATTTTGCTGGGTTGGCCTCTTTGAAAGGCTACCAGTTTCCTGCTGAAGTTCCCATCGGAGTCAAGAGCGGCCGAAACTGAATAGTTGCTTATTAGTGGAGCATTTGCTACAAGACAGAAGGTCTTTCCTCCTCCAAGTATCCTGGCATTGGACCTGCTGTGCAGCCTATCTCTTCCTAATGCTGATGTCCTCTACTTTCCAGGCATCCATGAGGTGATTCCATCATCACCACAAAGGTTGTAACTAAAGTCCAGTCCCTTAACCTGGTGAGGAAGGGCCCAACTAGTGAGTGCCAACAAAAACGCCATACGTTGTGCTACAAAAAGCATTTCAAACTTTGAAAAGTTTTCATACTAAGATGTATGGAAAACACTAAAGTGTGCTTCTTGGAACACAGTGGGAAACTGGTACCAGGGCATTCCAAAAAACGTAAACCTCTGTTACCTAAGTAATTATAATGCGTGAAAGTGGGCTAACTGAGTAGTTTGCATTAGACAAAATGTATACTTTTGGCACTTTATAAACTTGGAAAATTTACCAGCTGGAGAAATATAAAAAAATGCAAAGTGATAGGCGGGGTTCTTCGGATGAAAACAAAATGTACTAACTGGAGAATCGTGGAAACTTACAACGTGTGCTAATTGTGGTATAATCTGTCATGTTAACTGATATGATGGGAACTGTATCTTCCCTCGTTTATTATTCGATTTTAAAGTTTTGGGACTTTGACTCCTGCTGGAGGCTGAGGCCTGTTAAAGAGACTGCAGCTACATGTGCTTTACTGAAATGTTGTTCCCTAGTTCTCCCAGGGCAGCTGCTGATACTGACCTGGTTGCCTATTGTGGAAACATTAAGATATTAAAACTGGCCAGATGTGAGGCGACAGTGGAGGTGCAGCTCGCCGTGCTGGTTGCATCTGCATCAGCATGGATCTATGTAGCTGGTACTTTCTGTTAGACTTGGCATCATTGGCATGGTGTCCCCTAACTTTTTGCCTCTCCTTCCCAGGTTTTTTCTGTGTGCTGGACTCTGTTTTTGTTTACTCTGGACACTTTACCACTGCTGCCCAGTGCTAAAGTGTCAGTGTTCCCTGTATAAATTGTATGTGTACATTGGCTTATTCATGATTGGCATATTTGATTTACTAGTAAGTCCCTAGTAAAGTGCACTACAGGTGCCCAGGGCCTGTAAATCAAATGCTACTAGTGGACCTGCAGCACTGGTTGTGCCACCCACATTAGTAGCCCTGTAAACATGGCTCAGACCTGCCACTGCAGTGTCTGTGTGTACAGTTTTAAACTGGCAATTCAACTTGGCAAGTGTACCCACTTGCCAGGCCTAAACCTTATTTTTTTTTTTTATACATGTAAGGCACCCCCAAGGTAGGCCCTAGGTAGCCCCACGGGCAAGGTGCAGTGTATGCTAAAGGTGGGACATGTACTTATGTGTCTTACGTGTCCTGACAGTGAAATACTGCCAAATTTGTTTTTCACTGTTGCAAGGCCTATCTCTCTCATAGGTGAACATGGGGCTGCCTTTAAATATTATTAAAGCACAACTTCCCTTTGGGAGCATATAGACATGTGGTGTTTGGGGTCTCTGAACCCACCATTTAAAAATACATCTTTTAGTGAAATTGTTTTTTAGATTGTGTGTTTGAAAATGCCACTTTTAGAAAGTAGCCATTTTCTTGCTTAAACTGTTCTGTGACTCTGCTTGTTCGTGGATTCCCTGTCTGAGTACGTTTGACAGTTGGGCTGTTTGCACCTCTCCTCTAGACAGGGACACAAAGGGAGCTGGGGTGTAGCCTCCATATCCTGATGGGCCATCTGGGCTGAGGAGAGGAGAGGAGAGGAAAGGAAAGGAGAGGGGAGGGGAGGGGAGGTGTGGTCACTTACACCTGAAAGGGCTGTGCCTGCCCTCACACAATGCAGTCTCCAACCCCCCAGTGTGTGTCTGGGGCCTGGCTTGGGTAAGGCAGGATCTTGAAAACAACAGAGACTCCTCTTTGAAGTAGGCCTACTTCAAAGGCAGAAAGGGGTATAAGAAGAGCAGCCAAAAACACTGAAAATCACATTACTTCTGTAACCAAGAGGAACCTCTGCCAAGGAGAACTGCCCCTTTGCCTGTGACTGTGCTTTGCTGGGTTGGCCTGCAGTAGCTGCTTCTGCCTGAGAGAGGACAAAGACTGACTTTTGTGTGACTTCCCACGGTGAAGAATCTCCAAGGGCTTGAACTGAGCTTGCCTCCTGTTGCTGAAGTCTCAGGGACATCAAAGACTTCTCTCTGCCAGCACTGGGCGTTCTGCTGAGAGTCCTGCCTGCCAAGAGGTGCCCTAACCTGTCTCTGGACCCTTGAAAGGTGCAGATGGTGGAAAAGGACAGAAACCCACACAAAGACCGCCGTGCGGGGAAACCTTCAACACACCACCCGCCTCGCGGCTGCTAAACAACATGGCGCTGGCCTTGCGGCTAAAATTTACTCTCCAGCTGCATCATGGTTGGGTGACAGACACAACGCGGCTGGAGAAACAACGCGTAACACCCGCAGCGGCTGCTGTTAATGATGCAAGCCCCCCTCAGCACAGTTTCTTGACACCATGGGACCGGATTTCAACGCAAAATTGCTGGGCGCAGAAAATCAATGCAAAGCCTGCCCAGACATGAGGTGCCCGACCGGTGCAACGCATCGCTCTCTTGCGGGAGAGAAGAAACGACGCACGCCGCCCTTACTGAAGGAGGAACGACACACATGCTCGCTTGTAAGTGAGAAATGGATGCATCGCCGGCCTTTTCCGACACACGCTCACCCCTGCGGCTTTATTTTTGACGTTACCCAGGTACGTTTGTACGCTAACAACGTTCTCACTGTTTTCTAAGGGATTTAAGACTCTTTTGCTTTTTAAGTTCATAACTCGACTTGTGTATGTTGGATTTTTTGTCGTTTTGGTCTTGTTTTGTTTAGATAAATATAGATATTTTTCGAAACCTGTGTTGTCATTTTGTAGTGTTTTCACTGAGTTACTGTGTGTGTTGGTACAAATTCTTTACACATTGCTTCTGAAGGAAAGCCTTCCTGCTCGTGCCAGGCTACCAAGGGGGTGAGCCGTGTGTTAACTGATGGAGATTCTCCTTTACTGCCAACCAAAAACCTAATTTCTAACATTTTCCCTCCAGAATTGCTAGTGGATGCCATGCAGATGACACAGCAGCACTGACCCTTGTCAGCTCTGCTGCTGGGCTCATGTATAATAGGCATAAATAAAAAACATTTCTTAGTGTGAATATTGGAAATGGCAGAGCCTGCCAGTGGATTTTACTACAGAGGTATTAGAGGATTTGGAAAGTCTGCATAGTGGGGATATGAGGACTGGTTTGGGGTCATGAGAGCAACCAGGGGTGACTGGGCCTCAGTTGCATCAGCCCTTGACTCTGAAACAGTGATGGAAAAGCGATTCAAGCCTTTCACAGTATGGTGGTTTGGCTTAGAACCCCAGAACTCAATAATACACTACACCACTCAGTACATTTTTGTCCAGTGAGTGCTATTAGGTTTAAAAATGAAACACACACAAAAGGTGATAGGAGGCTCCCTGCAAAAGTATAACCACTGGTAATAGCTCGGGGTAGCACTCCAACCCACCGTTCTTTTGCCCACAATGCCACCTCGGTTTGGACCCAGCCATATGCAAATCAGTCTTGACCTTGCTCCAATGGGAACAGTGCAACCGGAACTGCCAAGTCAAGTCCTCACGTTACTTTGCTGTAGTGCAATCTAATGCCCTCTTGCCTCTCAAAACTCATTGTGGAAATCCCATCTTTGTTTAAAGTTCTTAATAAATTCAGGGCCACTGGAATTATGTGGCAGCGGAGGGCTGAATTATGCAACTAAATTATGCAACTCGAAAACTACTACACATGTCTTCTTAGAAGTAGCATCTCACTATTTGAGCACACATTGACATTAATGGGATCCCAGTACTTTGCAAATACAAAGGATTGTATTGAAAATCTTATTCACAAACCAGTAATGATTTGTCGTGCACAGCAGCAATAGAACACTGTTTTATTAACACTATCCCTTCTAACTGCCATAGTGAAGTAACTTGTGTAAAACATACAATATTAGCAGAAACATGCCTTCATTTTCTTATTAATTTGCGTAACCTAGTTATGTTTTAAAACTTACATTACGTTTTAACTTTCTCTGCTGTTTGCACCATGGGCCTATAGAAGCAAATAGATATGTTAAGAAACCGCTTTGCAGATGAGTTTAATACCACATATGTTATTCGCATTTGTATAGCGCTTGCAACCATTTTCAAGGAATCTTAATGCCTTTTAAAACTGATGGTCTTTTCATAATGTATCTCCCTAGTAGGTACTACACGGATCAAGAAATCAGACCTTAAAAAGATAAATAAAATGTCTGGGATTTTCTCTACTCCAAGTGCTCTCTTGAAATAACTGCTGCTTTGAGAACAGTATCTTTGGTATAGCACGAATGTGAACAAATGATAAAGCATGGGAAATGTATCAAGTGCAGTCGATCCTGAATTCCTCCATCATTTTTTTGTCCACCTTGTAATGTCACACCAGACCCACTGATATGCCAATCAGCCTTGGTCCTGCTCCAATAGGAACAGACTAGCCAAAATGCCAAGCAAGTTCCCCTGCATACTGTGCGACTGGCAATTAAATGCACCTGACTGAACAGGCCCACATAGGCCAAAACCAGCCCTAGGTTGTGTGATGTTCCGGTCCAGAGAGATCATGGCTTGGCAGTGTGTGCTGGTCCATTCCTATAGAGCAGGACCAGGGCAGGTTTGCATAGGTTACGTAAGCTTGGGCTGGGATGTGGCTCGGAGTAATAATCAGTGGCTGAGAAAATTCAAACATTCCATCCATCACTTTTTTTAAACATTCTTCATTGTGACGCTCCAAGTGCGACTCGTATGCACATACGTGAGTTCCCGTGCTCACTGTGCCAATGCACCAAGCTGCATCCGACTGAAGAGGCCAAAACCGGTCTTGGGTTGCTCATGTTCGGGTTCAGAGAAGACCTTGCTTGGCAGTCCGGGCTGGGCTATTCCCACTGGAGCAGGGTCAAGACTAATTTGCATATGGCCAGGTCCAAACAGGTGCATGGTGTGCACAATAACGAGGGACTATGATGCGGCCCAAGCAAATACCAGTGGCCGAGATTAAGTCAAGCATTCCATCCATCACTTTTTTGTATTCTTCATTGCTTCCCGTTTCTAGCAGGGGCCGGCTCATGGATGTAACCTGTGGTTATAATTAGTAACTGGTGCCAGGTGCTACACCAAACACCCATCAATGCATTGTCTAATCTAGGCCCCTATCAGTGTCGGTGGGAAGACACCGAGGCACTAAAAGGGTGTACCAGTGGTAGACATGTGCTAACCGGGGGACAGGCAAAGGTGACTGTTGAGCACACTGCTTACTAGGGTTAGTTGGACGATATGGAGGTTAAAGCAGTAATAATATACTTACCATGCCAATGTGGTGGTAAACGATGTACTGGGTGCAATGTTATTATAAATGAATATTAGTGTCCACTCTACGGCATCAACAATAATGTAATATTCCATTATACACAAGGCTCCCAGTTTTCAGTTATTACTGATTTTTACAGATAAATACAGGCAGAAAAGAAAGTGTTTTCTGTCTGTACTTATGTTTAGAAGCAGAAAATTGGGATTCTTGCGAGTAACTCTCCATGCTGTCCTGCAAGAATTTGAGGCCAACAGCTGAGCAAATACAAGCATGAGAAGATAGAAACACAGGGTGCGATTTCCTTAAATATAGGGTATATGTGAGCATATATTTGTATATGTTGCTATTATGTGTCAGTGGGTGCTGTATTTTGTTATATTCGACTGCTTAATTTACTAAAGTGAGACAGGCATCAAAGTATGAGCGAATGCCTGTCAGTTAAGTAAATGTGGAAATATACCATTTTATGACTCCATTTATTCTCAGAATGCACAATAAATATGGATACATACAAATAAGATGTCCAAAAAAATATATGGATAAATGCACACTAAATGATTAAAAACTGTGGGCCAGGTGTAACAAAGGATTTTACCCATTCTGTGGGAAAATGCGTTGGTACATATGGCCTTAAATACCATAAAACCGAGAGCCCTACATATACATCAATCGTGCACGTAGGACACTGAAGACAGCACTCCACCATTTATGAGTCGACACTTGGACCAGTGTGAACCCCACTGCACCAGCAGCCTTCTGCCCCTCCCCCCTATTGAGTCTGAAATTCTAAGCATCTCTGTATCAAAGGAGATGGCTGTGGCTTGTTCACCTGACTACTTCACACCTTAATCAACATGGAAGCCCTGTCATCTCAGCCCATTCACAAGAAAGGTCATCCCACAGGCTGGCTGGCTGCCAGCCGACTGATGTTTTTGCTTGACCTTTTCGCTGCTAATTAGATCCAGGAGATACTAAGCATCTCTCAATGCTTCTAATTACCAGCCATCTCATGCCCTCTTATTACCAGCCTGCCTCTAATGAGCGCTCGACTCAAGCATAAAATTAGACCATTGTTGGGATCATGTTCACCAGGCACCCCGCTGGGATCCGGGACTGTGGGATGGGTGCTTGGGGGGTGGGGGGATATGACAGTAGACAGCCCACGTTATATTACCTTATTTTTATACACAGAATGTTGACCATATCCACTAGTTTACAAACCATGCATGGAACACAGCATCAGTTCAGAAGCACAGAATGTTGACCATACCCGTTTGTTTGCAGACCCAGCAAGTACTGTGACCACAGAAGCAGTTCAGAAGCACACACCCATTTGTTTACATACCCTGCAATTACTTCATTTGTTTACAGAACCTGAAACCTCTCTATGCACTGTATCTGTTCAGATCATGCCCATTTGTTTATAGACCTGGCAAGTACTGGGAGCACAGTATCAGTTCAGAAGCCCAGAATGTCGACCATGCCCATTTGTTTACAGACCCTGCAAGTACTCCGAGCACACCATCAATTCAGAAGCACAGAATGTCAATCATGCCCATTTGTTACAGACCCTGCAGGTACTCCATTTGTTTACAGAACCTGCAAGTACTGGGAGCACAGAATCATTTCAGAAGCACAGAATGTTGACCATACTAATTTGTTTACATACCCTGCAAGTAGTCCATTTGTTTACAGGCCCAGAAAGTATTGTGAGCACAGTACCAGCGCAGAAGCACAGACTGTTGGCCATACTCATTTGTTTACAGACCCTGCAAGTACTGTGTGCACAGTATCAGTTCAGAGCATGCCCATTTGTTTACAGACCCTGCAAGTACTCGGAGCACAGCATCAATTCAGAAGCACAGAATGTCGATCATGCCCATTTGTTTACAGACCCTGCAAGTACTCCATTTGTTTACAGAACCTGCAAGTACTGGAAGCACAGTATCATTTCAACAGCACAGAATGATGACCATACAAATTTGTTTACAGACCCTGCAAGTACTCCATTTGTTTACAGACCCTGAAAGTATTGTGAACTCACAACAGTTAGCAGGCAAGGGATAAATACAATGATTATTTCGAACAACCAATATTAACTCTTGGTTTCAAGGGGTAAATTATTTGCCCTTATTTATTCCATTCCATTTATTCACAACATACAGCATCAGACTCATTGGAGAGTAACTTGTCTCTTATTTTAACAGCATGGCGAAAATATATACAATTCTAAATGCATTCGTATTTACAACACACATTTCTTACAAACAATACACCGATAATTTCAAACATAACAAAAATCTGAAAGAAACTAAGAGAAAACGTGTGCCCATCTACAAGATTTTTTACAGATAGTCACATTAACACAATTCACAATGTGATCTAATCTCATCTGGTAACCAAGGGTCTTGCACCCAGCTGTACAATACCTAAATGTTTATTGGAAAGGTATTATGTAGTGCTAAACTACTTATGTTTATCAATTCATTATCACTCCAAACCCTTGATTCCACTAGCAGGATGTCAACGCGTTTCGGCCTTAACACTCAGGGCCTCGTCAGGACTGTCAGGGGGCACTGGCACCACTTTCTCTCCGTTATGATGTATATCCAACCTTATGAGTTAATATCCTCTTCTTTTAGTGATTCTACTCTTTCAATTCACAGTTTTCACAGCAGGTCAGACAGGTCACCTTAGACAATCCTGGAACTCTTGTACACCGGGAAGCAGCAGGCAGCCTGGCTCCAATCCTCACCAGCCTATGTTTCAATCCATATTGTGAAAGTATTGTGAGCACAGTATCAGTTCAGAAACACAAAATGTTGGCCATACCCATTTGGTTACAGACCCTGCAAGTACTCCATTTGTTTACAGACTCTGCGAGTACTGTGTGCACAGTATCTGTTCAGATCATGCCCATTTGTTTACAGACCCTGCAAGTACTCCATTTGTTTACAGACTCCCCGAGTACTGTGTGCACAGTATCTGTTCAGATCATGCCCATTTGGTTACAGACCCTGCAAGTACTCCATTTGTTTACAGACCCTGCAAGTACTGTGCGCCTAGTATCTGTTCAGATCATGACCATTTGTTTACAGACTTTGCAAGTACTGCGAGCACAGCATCAGTTCAGAAGCACAGAATGTTGACCAGCCCATTTGTTTACACACCCTGCAAATACTGGGAGCACAATATCTGTTCAGATCATGCGCATTTGTTTAAATACCCTGCAAGTACTGGGAGCACAGCATCAGTTCAGAAGCACAGAATGTCGACCATGCCCATTTGTTTACAGACCCTGCAAGTACTGGGAGCACAGTATCTTTTCAGAAGCATCAAATGTTGACCATGCCCATTTGTTTACAGACCCTGAAGTACTGGGAACAGAGCATCAGTTTACAAGCTTTGAATGTCAAACATATCAATTTGTTTACAGACCCTGCCGGGTCTGTAGTACTATGATATCAGTATAATTTAGAAGTACTGAATGTTGAACATATCCATTTGTTTACAACTCCTGCAGTACTGTCAGTAGCACCGTGAGCCCAGCATCAGTTTATGGATCAAATCTGTTTATTGGGTTAAACATAGAAGCAGATAAATACAACACGTCACACCTTGACAGTTAAAATACCCCACCCCGGCAAAGAAGCACCATAACTGCATACCAAGGCCCTCCCAGGAGTCCCTGAGCTCCACCAAAAGGGACCTCGCCCATGGCCTCTTGCCTGCTATCCAATGAACAGTAGTCTGGTGGACAAAAATCTTTAAGCTGCGAAATCCATACATGATAAACCAAACATACAAATAACTGATAACACACCAACAGTGCTTCCCTTCCAGAGTCCATATCCTCCCTTCGTATCTCCACTCCCCCGCCCGCCACTCTCATACAGCCCCGGTACTCCCGGAAATCTTTCCCAACAGGAGCCCTGTCCAATGTTTAAGTCAGCCCAAGAACTCTCAAATAAGTCGGACATGTCAGCTCTGCAAATTCTGTGTATAGGATCTGCAGGAACGGCCTCCACAGCGTGCCCATCTCACCCACTCACTGCTGAGAGGCCAGTGTAAGCTTTTCCATAGCCAGGATAAACCACAGCTTTTGCAACCATGACAAATGTGACGGAACCCTATCTGTGCCCCACAGTGCTAGGAGCAACTGCAGCGCCGCATTGAGAGCTAGGGCCATCTGCCCCCCTTCATCGATCGCAGGGGAAAGGTGAGGGTGTTGGGCAAACCCAACAGGATATACGCTGGCAATCTAGGGATCTTAGTATGGAACGCCATGTCGATATCATCTATAATGCTCTCCCAGTATCGCTTAAGCTTGGGGCAATGCCAAAGTAAGTGCATGAGCGTGCCCGTGCCACCACATCCCCTCCAACAGAGGCTCGACTTATTGAGGTCCCATGTATGTATCCTTGCTAGGGTGTAATACCAGTAGGAGGCCACCTTATATGCTGTGTCCGACCCTGCTACATTGTAGGCCGTATGATGTATTCTATAAAATATACTATCCCACTCCTCATCCGAAAGCTCCCTCTCCAGCTCCCATCTCAGCTGCCCCTTGGACTTAGGTGGGCGCCCCTCCCCCTGCAAATTATTCACTTATCTCTTTCTTCAGCAGCAGCCACGTCTCAAACGGCGTAAGAGGCCTATCTATTAATACTCTAGCCGGCAACAGGGCCCAGTGCTGAATCTGATAGTACATCAGCCGATCCGCCTCTGTCAAACCATATGCCTCCCTCATCTGATCAAAGGACATTACCCCGTGCTCATCAAAGAGGCATCCTACCCTCTTGCACCCCCCCTCGTACCATCGTCTTAAACCGTCCACACGAAGCCCAGGTTCAAAGTCAGGGTTCGCACCTATGGGGGTCATCGGAGACGGAAAGGACGTGAGCCCAGACCTACAAGCCACTGCATCCCAAATGCGTAATGTTAGGCCAGTGATCGGGGAAGAGTAGAGCCCCCCGGCCCTGTGCCGACGCCGAAGCCAGGGCTCCTTCCATATATGGGAGCCCCCCACCGCCTGATCCATGAAGCACCAATGTTTCTCTGTAAGTGGACGGCTCCACTCCAACAAGAAACACAACTGCGTCACCTGAAAGTATTGCAAAAGGCAGGGAATCGCCAGCCCCCTCGCCCCCTTAGGGCGATATAAATCCCATCGCGGAAGACGCGCCGGCCCTCCCAAACAAATCTCAGAATCGCCGATTGCAGAGTTGATATCGTCCGAAGCGGCGGAGTCAAGGGAAGTGCCTTGAACACGTACAGTAAACGCGGCAAGACTGTCATTTTCACCGCCGCTACCCTACCCAGCCAGGATAGTTTATGTCACCCCCAAGACTCCAGGTCTCGCTGCACATCACGAACTAACTTCGTGTAATTCAAACTCGCCGTCTTTGCCGCCGTAGGCGCCAAGTCCACCACCAGATAGGAAAGCCACGAAGATGACCAAAGAAATGGGTATCTAGCTCTCAAGTCCTCCTCATGTTCCGAGCTTACAGACAAGCCAAGAACCTGGGACTTCTGCATATTCACCCGAAATCCAGAAGCCAGTCCAAACTCAGCAATTATATCCATGAGCGCAGGCAGCGAAGTTGCGGGCTCTGCCAGGGTAAGGATCACATCATCTGCGTACAAGGTAATGAGATGTTGGTCCCCACCGAACTTCACACCCGAAACCAAAGGGCTATCCCGCAAACACTGCGCCAGAGGATCCATGTAGAGCGCAAACAATAGGGGGGAGAGTGGACAACCCTGCAGAGTCCCCCGCCCGACAGGAAACGGTAAGGAAAGTGTACCATTAACCCGGACCGCCGCCCTAGGAGAACGATAGGTACATCGGATCCAAGATCTAAAAAGAGGGCCCTGTCCGAAACACTCCAGAACCCGGAAAAGATAAGGCCAATGAACCCTGTCAAACGCCTTCTCCGCATCTATAGAGAGGAAAAGAGCCTCCCTGCGGGATCGATCTGTTTTGTCTAACAGATGTGGAAGCCGCTTCGTATTGTCACCGCATTGCCGGTGCAGAATAAAACCCAACTGGTCTGGATCGACGAGACCCGGCATATAAGGATTAAGGCGATGGGCAAGGATTCCGATGAATAGTTTAGTGTCTTATATTCAGGAGCGAGATCAGCCTATATGAGGCGCACTCCTCCGGGTCCTTCCCCGGCTTATGAACAACAACAATGGTAGCGTCCGACATACTAGGCGTCAAGGCCCCGGAAGTCCAAAAGGAGTTGAAGAGCTGCACCAAGAGAGGCGTGAGTTCTACACAAAAGGTCTTATAAAAAAGTGTTGTGAAACCATCAGGACCGGGGGACTTCCCACCCTTAAGGCGGGTAATCGCTGAAATGACCTCTTCCAATCTTATCGGTTGGTCCAGGAAAGACGCCTCCCTTTTCCCCACAGGGGTGATAGCTATACCCTCCAGAAAAGAGTCCAGAGCCTCGCCATCCCGCTCACCGACCGTGTATAGCCCCCGATAAAACTTCGCGAACGCCTTTGCAATCTGATCACGTGTGCACACCTCCCTTCCGGAAGGGGAATGAACCAATTTTATCATCTACGCTGCGCTCGCAGCCGGTGCGCTAAAAGCTTCCTGCACCTATTGCTCCCAACGTAATATTTATGTTTGAGCCTCACTGCCGCATACTCCGCCCTATCCCAGTCTAGCCGCTTCAACTGCTGTCTCACCTTCTCCAGTTCCCGCCAGATTCCAGGTGCACCGGTGGATTTATGGGAACGCTCCAATACAGCAACCCTCTGCTCCAACTCCTCCCTTATCTCTCCCCTTGCCTTATTATCTTTAGCGGACAGCGCCATCACCTCGCCCCTCACCACCGCCTTCAGGGCCTCCCACCCAGTCTCCAGACTAATACTCCCATCATCATTAAAACTGAGATAGTCCGTGATCGCACGCCGGATCGCCTCCACCGTTGCCCCATTCTGAAGCAAGGAGTCCCTAAAACGCCCATATCTATGGAGAGTTCTATAGTAATGGGAGCATGGTCAGTCAAGGCTCGGGGCTTGATCGTGGCCTCCCTAACCCGGGGAACAAACTCCTGCGAGGCCAGAAAAAAGTCAAGCCGTGCATACGTCTTGGTTGCCGCTGAATAAAAGGAGTAATCCCGGAGCGTGGGATGTGCCTTCCTCCATACATCCTCCAGGCCACATTTAGCCAGCCACTGATGCCCTGCCGCCGACAGCACCCCAGTCTGCCCAAATCGTTGACCCGAGCGATCAAGCTTGTTTTGCATCACTAAGTTAAAATCTCCTCCCACCAATACAGCGCCATCTGGCGAATTAAGCATTGGGGAAACAGCCTGCCTCAGTAAGGTCTCCTGCTGGGTATTAGGAGCGTACAGGGAGGCTATAGTAAAGGAGAAGGCCCCAACTCTCATTCTAATAGCCAGAAACCTGCCTTGCACCTCGTGTATTTTCCCCACCACCTCCCCAGAGAAAGTCCTAGAGAGCAATATTGCCACCCCGGCGTGCTTTGTAGTAGCAGAAGACCAGAACTGTCTGGGAAACCATCTTGAACGCATGCGGAATGTGTCCTTGTGCAATGTGTGTCTCCTGTAACAGACAGATATGGCTCCCCGACTTCTCAAGACCCGACAGGATCGCCAGCCGCTCGGTCGGACTGTTGAAACCCCGGACATTCAAGCTTAGACCTTAACTGCCATACGTCACAAAGGAAGAATCACTCAGGCGGGGAGGAGCCCCTCGGGGGGACCAGACCCCACACAGCGCCTCAACCCCTCCGAACCACAGGGCAGATCCGCCAATAACACTCATAAACCAGACTCCCAGGGAAGCACACCAACACACAACCATTGGGCACAACAGGTGCTCACAACAAAAAAGTCCTCTTGCACTTATCTCCAAAGAGGAAAAAGTCTCAACTGGGCCATAAACCCCCCTCGAGTTCACCAGCCAGGCCCATCCACCCCACCGCCCAGGCCCCTCTCAAACAGCCCATAGGCCTGCAAAAATGCGACCCGACGCTGACCAGCCGCCCTCTGGTGCCCCACCCTTAAGTACTGGTCCCAGCTGCCACGTTGCTCACTGCCGACTGCCGTTCCGTCAACTGCTCTGACGCGGTAGGCCGCTGCCGCTTCCTCCTTCTCTCCATTCTCCTCTGTCCTCGCCACCCGGGCCCAGCTTCACACCCAGGTCCTGGCCACCCTCCACCAGGCCCAGCATCCGGTTCGCCTCCGATATTGAGTTCACTTGGCGAAGCTGCGCCTCCCAGCGGAAGATAAGGCGGAACGGGTGACCCCAAGAGTATAACACATCATGTGCTCGCAAGTGTTCCGTAATGGGCTTAAATTTACGCCGCTGCTGCAAAGTCCATGCCGAGAGGTCCTGAAATAATTGGAGCTGGTGCCCTCTAAATTGGATCTGTGGTAGATTACGTGCCTGTTGCAATATACTGTCTTTGAGCCCGTAGTTATAGACACATGCCAGAATATCCGGCGGGCGATCCTCATCACCTCCAGCCCGGCCCACCCGATGCACTCTATCAAGCGTAATCTCTCGGGACTCCTCCAGGCCCAGAACTGAACAGAACAGCTCCACCACAAATTCTCCGATGTCCTCCTTTTCAGCCCAAGACGGCGCCCCTCTAATGCGGATGTTATGCCTGCGTGACCGGTTCTCCAGGTCCTCCACCGCAAGCTGAAGGAGATCCTGTTGCTCCCGCAAGCGAATGTATTCTTGTTGGAGATCTGCCACCTCCTCCACATGGGAGATCTTACCATCCTCAACCTGTGCCACCCGCTCGCCCAGGGAGGTGACTGCCGCTAGCAGCTCTTTTACCTCGTGAGAGATGTCCCTTCGTAGCTCCTGCAAATCAATCTGGAGCGAGTCGAACAGGGAGGTAAGGAAGCCCTTTGCAACCGGAGCCCCCTCATCCTCCTCCATCTTGCCCCTTGCTTCCGGGGACCTCGCAGCTGACGGCCTCTCAGGAGCCCCACCCGGCACTGGGCGAGCCCCGGTGAGCATGTCTCTGACAGTCCGATCCCGCTTAGTTTTAGCGGCCGCCATCACTCCAGCTCTCCAACTGTGCCACGCCTCCAACTCAGTCGGGCCCTCCACACGTGTACGCCCGGGGGTCACGCCAACCGAGACCCACCGGTCTCACCAGCAGCCACTGACCTCTCCACTCTTGGGCTGTACGCGTCACCTCTCCACGTCTCCACGTGCCTCGTCTCCCACTAGGCCCACTGCGGGCCGCCTGCACCGCCGGTCAGTGGTCCCAGGGCCCCCACGTCGTCAAGGGCCGCGCCACACCTGAGCCGGGCCACCCAACAGCACACCGGCCCACTCGTCTCCCTGTCCAAGGGGCCCAAAAATGCAGCCTCAGCAGCTCCCAGGAGTACGGTGCTCAGCTCCACATCGGGGCCACTGCGCAGACCCCGCAGCACCTCAGCAGTGCGGCGCCCTCCTGGGTCGCCGCTGCACCACCGCTCGCAGCCGACAGGCCGCCAGGCCCAAGGCCCGCCACGCGGCCCGAGCCGCTGCATGCCACGCCTGCCTGCTACAGGCGCTGGCACCAGTCGCGCGGCACCGCTCCTCTGCCCGGCGCTGCCGCAGGCGTCCCGGACTCCTTTGGGACACCCTGCAGTCCGTGGCGCCGGGCGCAACCGCAGGGCACCCCAGGAGCTCCAAAACTGGGGTCGCAAGGCGATGTCGGAGGCCTAGGCGGCGGAGCACGGACCAACGCGTCCGCTCACGCCGCCATCAGGCCACACCCCCCCACAGCATCAGTTTAGAAGCACTGAACATCGAATATGTCCATGTGTGTGCAGACTCTGCAGTACTCTTCCCTTGTGAGTTCAGAAGAAGGTTAGAGACACTGAATGTGGAACATATCCATTTGTTTACAAACATATCGTTACTGTGTCTGTAGTACTGGGAGTACTGTATCAGTTTAGAAGCACCCTAAACGCCAAACATGTCCATTTATGTACAGACCTTTCAGACCAGTTCCTGTATCACTGTAAGTTCAGAATAGGTTAGGAGTAATGGATATCGACATGTCCATTTGTGTACCAACCATGCTGTGCTGTGTCTGTAGACTGTGGGCCCGCATCAGTTTAGAATCCAAGAACTTGAAATGTGCTCTTTTCTGTAGAGACTCTGCAGTCCTGTAGGACTGAGTTCAGAGTAAGGTTAGAAGCACTGACTGTTGAACCTGTCCATCTCTGTACAGACCCTGCAGTACTGTGCCTTTGGTACTTTGGCACAGTATCTAGTTTACAAGCAGTGACTACATCCATTTGTGTATGGACCCTGCTTTGGCACTAAGTTCAGAGTGAGGTTAGAAGCATGAATGTCAAACATGTCCATGTTTACAGACCTTGCAGCACAGTGTCTGCAGTGCTGTCAGTTCACAAGAAGATTAGAAGCACTGAAAGTTGTGATATGCATTTATTTGCAGACCCTGCAGTACTGGTTCTTTATCACAGTGAATGCTGCATCAGTTCAGAAGTACTGCATGGCAAACATATCCATTTGTTTACAGACCCTGCAATACTGTGTACAGAGCATTAGCTCAGAAGCACAGGAGGTTGGCCATGCCCATGTCAGGCTTGTACCTTTTCTGCAGGAGTGAAATGGACACCCTGCAGTTCCCAGCTTTCCTGTGAGACAAGCGGACCCCCAATATACACACACCTGTCCCACCGGGACGAAGGGACAAAGACTTGACCAGGACCAGACCGATCCTCCACTTGGAAATGTTGAGTTTGTCTTCTAAATAAAATAGAGAACAGTCTTGAACCCCTTCGCTGCCAGGCCTTTTCCCACGCAGGTGCCAAGCTTTTTTGGGGCTATTTGGGGTAGTTCATGCTTAGGCCCTCATAACTGTTTGTCCACATAAGCTACCCACGACAAAGTTGCATCCTTTTTTTCCAACATCCTAGCGATTCTAGAGGGACCCAACATTTGTGAGTTCCCCTGGAGGAGACCAAGAAATTAACCAAAATACAGCTTTTTTTTTTTTTTATGGGAAAAAGGGCTGCAGAAGAAAGGGTGTGGTTTTTCCCTGAAAATGGCATCAACAAAGGGTTTGTGATGCTACAATCACCATCCTCCCAGCTTTCAGGAACCTGCAGACTTGAATCAGAAAACCACATTTTCAACACAATTCTAAGGGGGCATACCCCATTTTTGCTACTTTTTGTGCTTCCAGTCTCCTTCCAGTTAGTGGCAGAAATAGGTGTGAAACCAATGCTGGATCCTGGATAGCTAAACATTTCTGCAATTTAGACAAAATTCTGAATTCAACAAGGGGTCATTTGTGTAGATTCTTCAAGGTTTTCCTACAGAAAGTAACAGCTAAAATAAAAAAAATATTGAAATTGATTTGAAAAAAGAGCCATTTCTGCCCACGTTTTCTTCTATAACTTTTTTCAGCTATGGCAGATTTGTGAAAGCAATATACCATTACCTCTGCTGGACTCTTCTGGTTGGGGGTATATATAGGGCTTGTAGGTTCATCAATAACCCTTGGTACCCAGAGCCAATAAAGGAGCTGCACTTTGCAAGGGGTTTTCATTGTATACCGGGTTTACAGCAATTTATTTGCTGAAATATAAAGAGTGAAGAATAGGTATCAAGGAAAACTTTGTATTTTCCAAATGGGCACAAGATAAGGTGTTGAGAAGCAGTGGTTATTTACACATCTCTGAATTCCGAGTCCCCATACTAGCATGTGAATTACGGGGCATTTCTCAAACAGACATCTTTTTTACACACTCTTACATTTGGACGGAAAAAATGTAGAGAAAGACAAGGGGCAATAACACTGGTTCTTCTATTATGTGTTCCCCCAAGTCTCCCGATAAAAATGGTACCTCACTTTTGTGGGTAGGCCTAATGCCCGCGACAGGAAACGCAACATGGACACAGGACATTTTTACATTGAAATCTGACATGTTTTTTGGAAAGTGCCTAGCTGTGGATTTTGGCCTCTAGCTCAGCCGGCACATATGGAAACCTACCAAACCTGTGCATTTTTTAAAACTAGACACCTATGGGAATCCAGGATGGGGTGACTTGTGGAGCTTTCACCAGGTTCTATTACCCAGAATCCTTTGCAAACCTCAGAATTTGTCCAAAGAAACACTTTTTCCTCACATTTCGGTGATAGAAAGTTCTGGAATCTGAGAGGAGCCACAAATTTCCTTCCACCCACCGTTCCCCCAAGGCTCCTGTTAAAAATGGCACCGCACTTGTGTGGGGAGGCCTAATGCCCACGACAGGAAATGCCCCCAAACGCAACATGGACAAATCACATTTTTACATTGACAACTGATGTGTTTTTTGGAAAGTGCTTAGCTGTGGATTTTGGCCTCTAGCTCAGCCGGCACCTAGGGAAACCTACCAAACCTCTGCATTTTTTAAAACTACACACCTAGGGGAATCCAGGATGGGGTAACTTGTGTCACTCTCACCAGGTTCTGTTACCCAGAATCCTTAGCAAAGCTCATAATTTGGCAAAAAAACACCTTTTCCCCACATTTTGGTGATAGAAAGTTCTGGAATCTGAGAGGAGCCACAAATTTCCTTTCACCCAGCACTCCCCCAAGTCTCCCGATAAAAATGATACCTCACTTGTGTGGGTAGGCCTAGTGCCCGCGACTGGAAACGCCCCAAAACACAACATGGACACATCACATTTTCCCAAAGAAAACTGACCTCTTTTTTTTTTGCAAAGTGCCTAGCTGTGGATTGTGGCCTCTAGCTCATTGTGGCACCTAGGAAAACCTAGCAAACCTGGACATTTCTGAAAACTAGACACCTAGGGGAACCCAGGATGGGGTAACTTGTGGCACTCTTACCAGGTTCTGTTATCCAGAATCCTTAGCAAAGCTCAAAATTTGGCTAAATTCCCCCAGGTCCCCCAATAACAATTGTACCTCACTTGTGTGGGTAGGCCTAGTGCCCGCTAAAAGAAATGCCCCAAAACACTGCATGGACACATCAAATTGATCAAATACAAAACTACCTGTTTTTGCAGGGGGCCTGCGTTTTTGGTCCTGGGCTCAGCCGCCCTCTAGGGAAACCTACCAAACCCGGACATTTCTGAAAACTAGACACCCGAGGGAGTCCAGGGAGATGTGATTTCCGTGGATCCCCCAGCATTTTCTTACCCAGAATCTTCAGCAAACCTCAAATGTAGCTAAAAGATAAAATTTCCCCCACATTTCGGTGTGGTATCACCAGACCGGCACAAATTTCATACTGCCCAACATTCCCTTCAGTCTCCTGATAAAAATGATACCTCACTTGTGTAGGTGGGCCAAGTGCCTGAGACAGGGAAGAGCGAAAAACATGTCAAAATTGAGGGGGAACCAAAGTGGGCAGTTTGAAGAAAAAACAAATTAGGCTGACAAGTGGGGCAGAATTTTTATCAGTATAGATGCAACAATGCTGGGTGGTAGGAATTTTGTGGATTCCTGCAGATTGCGGAAGGTTCCATCACAAAAATGTGAGAAAAATTTGTGCTTTTCAGCAAAGTTGGAGGTTTGCAGGGCATTGTGAGTAAGAAAATGGTGCATTGTGCATGTGAAGGAAAATTCTTCCCTGCTTCGGTGGGCTTTCTGCTTCCCTTTGGTGCAGATGGGCCTCACAAAAATAGGCCGATCTGCTCCCAAAGGAGGGGGGGGGGGCAGAAATGGCCAACAGTAATGTGCCCCCATGGGGAGCGACCCTTGCCCAAGGGGCTGCCCACTCAAACAAAACGCACACACACCAATCCCTGGTGCCTAAGTGGTTTCTGCCCCCCCCCCCCCGGGGCAGATCTAGAAATAGGCCAATCTGCCCCCAAAGGGGGCAGAAATGGCCTAAAATAAATTTGCCCCCCAGGGGAGCAACCCTTGCCTAAAGGGTCGCTCCCCATGTGCAAAAAAAAATAAAAAAATCCCAGGTGCCTAGTGGTTTCTGCCTAAAATAAAATTGGCTGATATGCCCCCAACGAGGCCAGAAATGGCCTAAAATAAATTTGTCCCCCTAGGGAAGAGACCCTTGCCTAAGGGGTCGCTCCCCTTTCGTGAAATTGTTGTGAAAAAAAAATCCCTGGTGTCTAGTGGTTTCTGCCCTCCTTGGGGTAGATTGGCCTAATAAAAATAGGCCGATCTGCCCCCAAGAGGGACAGAAATGGGCCAAAACAATTTGCCCCCTAGGGGAGCGACCAGAGCTTGTTTCGTCCTTGGCACATGGCAACTGTGGCTAAACAGCTCGTCCAGGGTGCCGAGGGGTTTAATATCTCGCAGTACACAATATTATGTCTCTTCTAATCTTAGTGTATATTCCGTGTAAATAACTAATATCCCTTTTACCTTTCTTTTCAGGGTCTAGTTTCTGAAGACTGTATGTAGTATGCATGATTCATCTAGAACAAAAAACAAACTCATAAGGTAACACTCATAAATATACTATATAAATATATGTAAATTCTACTACTCTATGCTGTACCTACCCTAGTTTGAACTAAAAGAGAAAACATCAGGTCTGTGTATTATCACAGTTCAAGTTCTCTAGAGCTCCAATTGCTTTTCCCCTCCGCATGAGTCTTTAACAAACACAAATAGTACTTCAATGTTGTTTGAACAAAAAAAAATCACTGCCTTGTCTTTATCTATTCATTTTAGGTAAGCAAAGCGTAATACAATAATGGTTGAGTTCACCAAGCTTTTTCATCAAGTTTCTTCAGATAAGTAATCCTTTGTTTTAATGTAAAAAAAAGTTGTTATTGTTACCACATCAGTGCAAATTCCACATTCTTAATCTCTTTTGTTCTCTTTTAGTTGCAGGAATCCTTGGAAAAGCTCCAGTCGCAAGGAAAAAACAACTTACTAACGCAGGAGAGAAGAAACAACCTGACGAAAGAATAAGATCCCATGCGCTCGGAGAGGACGCAAAGAATCACAGGATTCAGGTGAGTATGGGAGGGTGGGGAGGGCACAGACAACGAGCAGATAATACAGTCTTTGTCGTACTAGTTTGGAATCCAGGATTGCTTCACCCTCAAATTCTGAATCGTCATCAAGTGAAATTGCAGGGGGTTTTGCTAGTAGCATGGTTCAAGAGAGACATGTTTCAACAGGGACACATGGAACCCAGGATGCAATCGCAGGTGCGACAGTAGCTTCAATTTCAAGGCAACATCATTAACACATCTTCGAATCGAATAAGGGCCTGTGTAATGTGGCTGGAACTTCTGTGGTCCCTTCAGTTTCAAGAACTTGGTGGATAACCAAACCTGACCTCCTACACTATAATCGGGACTTGCTCTCCCATTGGTATCCACATTTACCTTATATCTCAATTTGGCTTGGTCCAAATTATGAGGTGCTGCACGCTGAATAGTTTATAACTGATACGTGTAGTCTTGAACAGCAGGTACATCAGTGCTAAATGCAGAAGACAATGACAGGAAATGAGAATGCAAACCATAGTTACATTGAAAAGGAGATACTTCGGTAGAGCTGTGTTATGTATTGTTATAAGCAAAGTCAGCAGCCCAAAGGTACGAACCCATTCAGTAGAATCACTTAGTACTTGACACCTAATATATTGTTCCAGACATTGGTTGACCCTCTCTGTCTGACCATCTGACTATAAGTGATAACCAGTAGATAGATGAATGTCTATCTGCAAAACGTTGCACAAGGCTCTCCAAAACTTAGAAATAAACTGAGGGCCCCAATCAGATACAAAAATAGAGGGAAAACCATGCAAATGGACAATCAATTGCAAAAATATGTGTTTTGGGTGTTGTTAAGCCATTTAAAGGTCTGAAATGAGCCATCTTAGTAAACATATCCATTACAACCATAACTGTAGCATAACCTTGATCTGTCCTGGGTAGTTCTACTATAAATAAATAAAGAAAGTGTATGCCAAGGGTGTGGAGGAGTTGGTAAAGGATGTAATAACCCAGGAGGAGCCTGATGAGAATTTTTATTTTGACCACAAATAGCACACCTTATATAAACAGTTTTGTGTCTGGTACCAATGTGGGCCACCAACAATACCGTCTAACCAATTCTAAGGTCTTCTTTTCTCCCGAATGCCCTGCCCTCAGATGAGTATGACACCAGTGTAATGCTTGCTGCTGTAAGGCTGGAGTAGGAATAAATAATCTGTCATGTACATGATGCAAATGATTTACAACTTTGGTTTCTTGTCCTTGTAGGACATCTTGAGCTTTCCTACTAAGCTGGAAAGCAGCTACATCTGTCAAAAACGATTTGTCAGATGTCACTGCTCCTACAAAATGGTTGTGGGTATTATGAAAGGGCTTTCTGATTCATGTTCCTTAATTGCATGACCAAAATGAGACAAAGCATTTGCTTTTACATGTTGCCGACTGGCTTGGAATTGAATGACAAAATCATAGGCTGTGAAAAAATGCATCCAACGCAACTGTCACATAGACAAAGCCTTAGCTGCTTTGAGAAATTTGAGATTTCTATGATCAATAGTAATTGTCACTGTGTGCAAGGCACCCATTAAATAATGAGGCCACTCCTCAAACGTCTTTTTTATTGCCAGCAATCCATTATCTCCAATAGAGTAGCTAATTTCAGCAGGACAAAGTTTATGGGAATAACAGGCTACTGGGTGTAATTCTCCTGTCCCGTTATTCCTTTGGGATAAGACCCCCCAACTGCCACTGGAGAAGCATCTGCCTCTACCACAAAGGGTTGTGTGGTATCAGGATGCTGTAGAATGGGGGCCTTAATAAACATGTCTTTCAATTTCTGAAAGACCTGTTCTGCAGCTTGCTTCAGAGCAATGAAACACAACTCCTTTCTTCAATCATTGGGTTATGGGACATACCAATGTGGAAACATTGTGTATAAATCACCTGTAGAAATTAGCAAACCCAAGGAAAAACTCTGAACATCCATAACAGTTTTCGAGGACTTCCATTGCACTATAGCTTCTTCCATCTGTGGGTCCATACTAACACCACGTGAAGAAAGAACATAACCCAAAATCATAACTTCAGAAGTATGAAATTCACATTTCTCCAGTTATTCTCACGTAGTCTTTGCAATACAGCCCTGACATGTTCCTCATGATCTGACATGGATGGGGAATATACCAATATATCATCCAAATAGACTACCACTCACACATCCAAAAAGTCTATCAAAACCTCACTTATAAAAAACTGGATGGCAGCAGGGGCATTACATAATCTAAAAGGCATCACTAGGTATTCATACAATCCAAATGTAGTACAGAAACCTGTTTTCCATTGTTCTTCCTCCCTGACTCTCACCAAAGGGTAAGCTCCTCTCAGATCCAACTTAGTAAATACCCTGGCATCTTTTACTTGGTCTATAAGACTGGAAATGAGAGGTAGGGGATACGGTTCTTAATCATAACATTATTAAGTGCTCTATAATCAATGCAGGCACGTAAATCACCCCCTTTTTGGGTACAAAAAATAAAGAAGAGGAGGAAGGGGAATGGCAGGCCTAATAAACCCTATCTGTAACAACTTGTCCAAATATTCTTTCAAATAGATATTCTCTTTTTCTGTGAGTGCATGTATTCTACTTCATGATGTACGTGCCCAAGGAATGAGAACTATTTGGCAATTGTAAAGACGAGGAGGAGGGAGAATGATGGCTTTTCTTTTATCAGATACATCAGCTAGATCTTGTTAATGTGGGGGAATCTGAGGAGTTTCTGTTTTGATAGATAATGCTGCCATCCTGTCTGGTTCTGTCTGAGAAATCATATCTGTTTCTGTTTGATAAAGGGTGTGTAAACAGTGCTCCTTACAATAAGATGAGCAGAAAGTTATCCAATGTTTTACCCAGTCAATAGCAGGATTGTGCATCTCAAACCATGGAATCCCTAGAATGGTTTCGCATTGGGGTGCTTGCATCATATTAAACTGTAGCTGTTCAGAATGAGTTCCCTGAATAGTGAACCCCAGGGCAATAGTGGCATGAGTTATGGGGCCTGATTTTAAAGCTCTGCCATCTATAGTTTATACTGCTTCAGCCTGTTTCTTTAGTTCACAAAGAATGGTATATACAGCTGCTAGGTTGCAACCCATAAAAGTCCTTGTGGCTTCTGAGTCAACCAATAACTGGAAAGTAATTGAAGCCCCATTCCAGGACTACTGAGCTGTTACATAAAAGTTATAGTAATGCTGGATACAAGATGTTTGTGGTAAAGTTTGAGAGGCTAAACTAATCCGTGCACCTGAAATACTTACCTCTTCAGATTTCGGGTGTTCTAGTTTCCCGCCTCATTTTTCTTTCTTGGTTTCCTAGGACTATCCCAGAAGAAATGACCCTTATCTCTACAATACTGAGTCGTAAGGTTCTTCGTCTCTGTCATTCTTCCTCACTTAAGGGCCCCCTTAGACTGCCAATCTGCATGGGTTTTGGTTCATCATTTCTCTATGGCTCTACCTTTTCTCTTTGTGTACTATTATTCGAGGTTCTGTTCAGCCTTTTTCCCACCTATGTTCAGCCAGACGATGATCAAGCTTTACCACTAAGTTTATACGCTTACTACAGTTATTAGGGGGGATTAACCACTTGAGCCAGTAAGTCCTTCAACTCATCGCATAACCCTTTGTAGAGGAAGGAGCTTCTTTTGCTTTCTGGCTACCCGGATTCTGCTACTAAGTGATTGAAGGTAGTGATGTAGGTCAGTAAATCTTTGTTTTAGATTGAATAGTTCTGTATCTACTGATTGGACAAAGGTGTGGTGATCAAAAGAATTCCTTAGCTCAGCTTTAAACGCAGAAATGTCATAAATAAAAGAACACCTCTTTCTACAATGGGGATAGATCAAGCAGTGACTGTACCTCCCAAATAAGACAAAATGAAGGCAACCTTATACTTGTCAATAGGGATGCAGGTCAGTTTACAAATGAAATGTAGCTGACACTGATTAATAAATGTGGCAAATTTAGAGGGTTCCCCAGAAAAAAGAGCTCAGGAGGAGCCAAAGGAATAGCAGGAGGAGCGGTAACTTGTATTACTGGTGCACCTGAACTACGACTGGGTCCAGCTCCCTCATACTGTGGGAATACTCCTCCTGTAGAGTCATGCCTATGCTCAGGGCCCAAAGCAGAGGATGTAGCAGAGACTCATTCTTGTAAAGTGTCTACTCTTTGTGCAAGTGTTTATGTCTCTTTTTGCAGATTGCCAATCATATTAGCTAAATCAGTTAGTGTTACTTCTTGCGTCCCCATTTGACTCAGGTGTATATTCACGTGGGGTTGACATACTGTCAAACTCGTACCTTTTCTGCATGAGTGAAATGGACATGCTGCTTTTCCCAGCTCCCCGCAAGACAAGCGGACCCCCAGTATAGGCACACCTGTCCCACTGGGACAAAGGGACAAAAACTTGACCAGACCAATCCTCCACCTGGTAATGTTGAGTTCATCTTCTACATAAAACATAGAACAGTCTTAAATATCTCACAGTGCACAATTCGATGTCTTCTCTAATCATAGTGTATTTTCTGTGTAGGTACCTTATGTCCCTACTCCCTTTCTTTTCAGGGTCTGGTTCCTGAGGACTGTATGTAGTGTGTGTGATTCATCTAGAACAGAAAAAACTCACAAGGTAACGTTAATAAATTTACTACATCAATATATGTCAATTCTGCTATTTTATGCTGCACCTACCCTAGTGTGAACTAAAAGAGAAAACATCAGTTCTGTGTATTATCACGGTTCAAGTTCTCTAGAGTTCCAGTTGCCTTTCCCCTCAGCAAGAGTCTTTAACGAACACACATAGTACTTCAATGTTGCCTGAGAAAAAAAATCACTGACTTGTCTTTATCTTTTTCTTTTAGATAAGCAAAAGGTAATAGAATAATGGCTGAGTTCACCAAAATTTGTTGTCAAGTTCCTTCAGATAAGTAATCCTTTTGTTTGAACATAAAGAAGAGTTGTTAATGTTACCACGTAGGTGCAAATTCCGCTTTCTTAATCTCGTTTGTTCTCTTTTAGTTTCAGGAATCTTTAGAAAAGCTCCAGTCGCAATGAAAGATCAACTTAGTAACGCAGGAGAGGAGAAAAAGGACACAGAGCCCTCGTAGAGGATGCCAAAAAAATCACAGGATTCAGGTGACTATGGAGGTAAAGGGCACAGATGATGAGCAGTCGTCATGGTGCAGCGTGCAGCCTTAAAGGCTACTCGCTCCACCGCACCAGATCTGCTGCGGGTTCCAGCTTAACGGGTTGTGGTGACTCATAAGCTGCTCGACAACCCACTTGTTTACAGACCCTGCAGTACTGGGAGCAAAGCATCAGTTCGGAAGCACAGAATGTTGACCATGCCCATTTGTTTATAGAACCCACAAGTTATGCGTGCATAGCCCCCCCACACCAACCAACTACACACCTGGACCCCTACCAACAACGAAGAAACCGAAAAAAACATGAACTCCATCCACTCAGGCTCCCCCACAGACCCCTGCTCCCGCCACATATTCAACAAGGCCAGCCAAATCATCGCCCCCCAGCTCTGCGCCGTTATCAACAGCTCCTTCGATGCAGCAACCTTCCCAGACACCTGGAAGCACGCCGAAGTCAACGCCCTCCTCAAAAAACCCAAAGCAGACCCGGAAGACCTCACGAACTACCGCCCCATCTCTCTTCTCCCCTTCCCCGCCAAGGTCGCTGAGAAGATTGTGAATGCCCAACTATCTCAGTTCCTAGAGGAAAACAACGCACTCGACGCCTCCAAGTCTGGATTCCGCAAGAACCACAGCATTGAGACTGCCCTCATCGCGTGCACAGACGACCTCAGAACCAGAGTGGACATGGGCAAGACCGTCGCTCTCATCCTTCTGGACCTCTCCGCAGCTTTCGACACTGTATGCCACCAAATCCTCTGCGCACCCCTTTTTGACGCAGGAATCCGACACAAGGCCCTAGACTGGTTCACCTTCTTCCTCGCCGAAAGAACCCAAAGAGTTTGCCTCCCTCCCTTCCAATCCCCAGCAACCAAGATCATCTGGGGGGTCCCCCAAGGATCCTCCCTCAGCCCTACCCTCTTCAATATTTACATGGCCCCGCTCGCCGACATCTTCTGTCCCCACGGAATCACCATCATCTTTTACGCTGATGACACCTAGCTCATCATCTCCCTCACCAGGAACCCTTCCACCGCCAAGACAAACCTCCACGCCGGACTCCTCGACATCGCCAAATGGATGACAGCAAGCACCTCAAACTCAACTCCAACAAAACAGAAATCATCATCTTCAGCCCCAACAAGACAGTATGGGACGACTCCTGGTGGCCCACCGCCCTAGGACCACCCCCAACACCCTCCACCCACGCACGCAACCTTGGCATCATCTTAGACTCATCTCTCACCATGTCCCAGCAAATCAAAAGCATCTTGTCCTCCTGTTTCAACACCCTTTGCATGCTACGGAAGACCTTCAAATGGATTCCCTTAGAAACCAGAAAAACAGTCACCCATGCACTCATCAGCAGCAGACTGGACTACGGCAACGCCCTCTATGCCGGTACCACAGCCAAACTTCTGCAAAAACTCCAGCGAATCCAGAACGCAACCGCACGTCTCATCCTCAACCTCCCCCGCCACAAGCACATCTCCACTCACCTCAGATCCCTTCACTGGCTGCCCATCAGCAAAAGGATCATCTTCAAAGTCCTTATCCACGCTCACAAATCCCTCCGCAACCTGGAGCAGCCTCCCTCAACGAACGAGTAAACTTCCATGCTACTACTCGACCTCTCCGCTCCGCGGACCTCGCCCTCGCCACAGTCCCCCGCATCCAACGCACCACCTCCGGCGGCAGATCCTTCTCCCACCTCTCCTCCAAGACCAGGAACTCCCGCCCCGCCAACCTACGCAAGACCCAGGACCTCCTAACCTTCAGAAAGCACCTCAAGACACGGCTTTTTGAGCAGTAATCTGCAACCCTTACCCCGCTCATCCCCCCTTCCCCAGCGCCTTGAGACCCTAACGGGTAAGTAGTGTGCTTAATAAATGTTTTGATTGATTGATAGCATCACTTCAGAAGCACAGAATTTTGACCATGCCCATTTGTTTACAGACCCTGCAGTACTGGGAGCAAAGCATCAGTTCAGAAACACAGAATGTTGAATATGCCCAATTTTTTACAGACCATGCAAGTACCTGGAGCACAGCATCAGTTCAGAAGCACAGAATGCTGACCATATCCATTTGTTTACGGATCCCACAAGTACTTTGAGCACAGCATCAGTTCAGAAGCACCACATATCTACCATGCCCATTTGTTTACAGACCCTGCAAGTACTGGGAGCACAACATCAGTTCAGAAGCACAGAATGTCTACCATGCCCATTTGTTTACAGACCCTGCAAGTACTGGGAGCACAACATCAGTTCAGAAGCACAGAATGTTGACCATGCCCATTTGTTTACAGACCTTGCAGTATTGTGTCTGCACCACTGTGAGTACTGTATCAGTTTAGAAGCAATGAATGTTGAACATGTCCATTTGTTTACAGACCTTGCCAGTACTATGCCTGCCCTGCTGTGAGTACTGAATCAGTTTAAAATAACTGAATTCCAAACACGTCCATTTGCATACAGACCTTGCAGTGAGCTGCAGTGCTGTGAGTAAGGTATCAGCTGAGAAGCACTGAATGTTGAGCATGCCAATTTGTATAAAGGTGCTGTTGTTTTAGACGCACTGAATGTCAAACACCCTTATTTCTCTACAGATCCTAATGTGCTGTGGCACAATATCACCTTAGAGGCACTGAATGTTTCCTCTGAGTACAGAATCAGTCTAGAAGCACTGAACATTGGACCTGTCTGTTTCAGATCCTGTGGAGCCACTGGACAGTATCAGTTTAGAAACACTGAACTTCGAGCATGTCCATTTGTTTACAGATCCCGCAGCGCTGTTGTACTATATACTTTACAAGCACCGAGCATTGTCCAAGCCCATTTATTTACATATTCTGTGGTATTCCAGGACAGTATCAGTATAAAAGCACTGAATTCTGAACAAGTCAGTCTATTTACAGACCCTGCAGTAGTGTTTCTGTAGCCAAAGAAGTCAGTTAATTTACAGACCCTGCAGCCCAGTGGTGCAGTAGCAGCCCAGAAGCACTGAATATCAAAGTTGCCTGTTTGTTTATAGATCATGCAGTGCTGTGTTACAGTGTCAATTTAGAAACACAGAATGTTGAAGATGGCAGGTTTTTTTTTCAGATCCTTTCGTGCTTTGGTATAATCAATATGTCAGTTTGTTTACATGTTCAGCCGTGCTGTGATACCGTATCAGTAGCGCTCAATGTTGGAGATTCCTGTTTGCTGACAGAATGACCCTACAGTGCTGTGATACAGTTCAGATGCACTGAATGTCACGGTTGTGTGTTTACAGACTCCGCGGTGCTGTGGTATCCTTCAGCAGCACTCAGTGTCGAAGATGTCCCTTTGATTACAGATCCTATGGTGCTGTGGTACAGTTCAGGAGCACTGAATGTCGGAGAGGTTTGTTTGTTTACAGATTCAGCATTGCTGTGGTACAGTATCAATAGCACTGAATGTCGGAGATACCTGTTTGTTTACAGAATGACAGTGCTGTGGTACAGTTCAGATGCTCTGAATTTCAGAGATGTCTGTTTACAGATCCTGCGGTGCTGTGGTACACTTCAGCAGCACTCAGTGCCGGAGATGTCCTTTTGTTTACAGGTCCTATGGTGCTGTGGCACACTTCAGCAGCACTCAGTGCCAGAGATGTCCCTTTGTTTACAGGTCCTGTGGTGCTGCAGAACACTTCAGCAGCACTCGGTGCCGGAGATGTCCCTTTGTTTACAGATCCTGCGGTGCTGTGGTACACTCCAGCAGCACTCGATGCCGGAGATGTCCCTTTGTTTACAGGTCCTATGGTGCTGCAGTACACTTCAGCAGCAGTCAGCACCGGAGATGTCCCTTTGTTTACAGGTCCTATGGTTCTGCGGTACACTTCAGCAGCAGTCAGCACCGGAGATGTCCCTTTGTTTACAGGTCCTATGGTGCTATGGTACACTTCAGCAGCAGTCAGTGTCGGAGATGCCCCTTTGTTTACAGGTCCTATGGTGCTGCGGTACACTTCAGCAGCAGTCAGCACCGGAGATGTCCCTTTGTTTACAGGTCCTATGGTACACTTCAGCAGCACTCTGTGCCGGAGATGTCCCTTTGTTTACAGGTTCTGCGGTGCTGTAGTACACTTCAGAAGCACTCAATGCCGAGGATGTCCCTTTGTTTACAGATCCTGCGGTGCTGTGGTACACTCCAGCAGCACTCGATGCCGGAGATGTCCCTTTGTTTACAGCTCCTATGGTGCTGTGGTACGCTTCATCAGCAGAAGTCAGTGCCGGAGATGTCCCTTTGTTTAAAGGTCCTATGGTGCTGCAGTCCTCATCAGCAGAAGTCAGTGCCAGAGATGTCCCTTTGTTTACAGGTCCTATGGTGCTGCGGTACACTTCAGCAGCAGTCAGTGCCGAAGATGTCTCTTTGTTTACAGATCCTGCGGTGCTGTGGTACACTTCAGCAGTAGTCAGTGCCGGAGATGTCCCTTTGTTTACAGGTCCTGTGGTGCTGTGGTACACTTCAGCAGCAGCCAGTGCCGGTGATGCTCCTTTGTTTACAGGTCCTATGGTGTTGGGGTACACTTTAGCAGCACTCTGTGCTCGAGATGTCCCTTTGTTTACAGATCCTGCAGTGCTGTGGTACACTCCAGCAGCACTCGATGCCGGAGATATCCCTTTGTTTACAGGTCCCATGGTGCATCGGTACGCTTCATCAACAGAGGTCAGTGCCGGAGATGTCTCTTTGTATAAAGGTCCTATGGTGCATCAGTACACTTCAGCAGCAGTCAGCGCCAGAGATGCCCCTTTGTTTACAGATCCTGCGGTGCTGTGGTACACTTCAGCAGCAGTCAGTGCCGGAGATGCCCCTTTGTTTACAGGTCCTATGGTGCTGCGGGTACACTTCAGCAGCAGTCAGTGCCGAAGGTGTCTCTTTGTTTACAGATCCTGCGGTGCTGCGGTACACTTCAGCAGCACTCTCTGCTCGAGATGTCTGTTTACAGATCCTGCGGTGCTGTGGTACACTTCAGCAGCAGTCAGTGCCGGAGATGTCCCTTTGTTTACACATCCTGCGGTGCTGGTGGTACTTTTATGGGTGACTGTGCTGTGTCAGAAATGAGTCCGAAAATGCCGTTCTACGGTCCCTTGGACAGCACAGTCTCACCAGGGACTGTCATCCGAAAGATGCAAAGTTTCAACGTTATTGTTAAAACTTTAAAAACATTCCGGAAATGCGAGTCCTTTCCCAGAAGGGAGAAGGAAAGTTACACGCAATCTTCTCGCCTCCCACGCCAGTATATTTCCGACTCGTTGTGATGTTTGCGCCTAATGCGCTGCACTTTAAATCCACCATTAAATGACACATTCCTTCCCACTGCTTTACCTGCTGGATGGACTTCCCACAATTCACTTCACTTTTGACAGGCTGCAGTCACTTTCATGCTGTCTCGGTGGCTGTTTCCGTCATCCCTCGTCCTGTTCTGCACCCCCAGCTCGAAGCGCTCGCTAAGGGCTCTCCCTGCCGAGCTGGCGTTATTCTTCCAGAAGGCTTGTTTTGTGCCATATTCGTTATAAAACGATTTAGGGCTGATGTAATCGAATGTCTGTATCGATGTACCGCCATTGTGTGATTTTAATCCACCTGGGAAGAAAGAATTCCTAAACTGACCCACCACGATTCCAACCGGTCACTTTAAAGTTACAGAGAGCTCTCTGCACTTAATGCTTTCGCCCTCTGAGCTATCTTAACGTGTCTGTGTTTATTTTTTCTGTTCACAGACTTTCCTTTGCCCCTCTCTCCCTCAAGAGCTCCTTCTGTCTATTTCTGCTAGCTCCTTTTCTCCTCGTCGAGTTTCTTGTCTTTATTTTCTTTGTCTCTCGTGGTTTCGTCTGTTTCCTGTTTTTTTCACCTCCTTCCCTTCTTTATTTCTTCCCTCCTGTTTGTTTCAGCTGATGAACCGTATGACCTCAACGTGGTCACAGGGTGCATGACGTCACTTCCGCTACTAGTGACAGGGAGATTTCTTCTCTACTGGATTACGCTTTGGAGGAATATAACTAACTTTATCACTGTTTTTCTTTGCTATTCTGGCGCGGTTGATGTTTCATACCTCTATGTAGATCCCGTGTAAGCATTTCCTAATTCGCAATATTTGTGTGTGACGCTGTACGGGTGCCAGACATTCCATCTGGGAGTCTTGGCCTAAGTGTTCTCCTAAACGCATGTCTATTTTGATCACGTGCGGATGTTCCTTTTGGGAAGCCTAGTGCGCCAAATCACATTTAATTTTCCTTCTGTGAAAGCTAAGGGTTTTGGCCAATAACGTGGTATGTACTGGCAGCTGGTGCAAAATTGGAAAAACTAGGTGGCATATTTAACAGCTCCCAGCGCCACCTTAGCGCCTCAAGAGCATCGTTTTTTTGAGGTGAAGGCCTAAAGTGGCATTTCTGCCGCGCCATGTTCACAAAGTGGCACAATGTATGCAGTGAGCGACTTTGTAACCCCTTGCACCACCTTATGCCTGCGCCATTCATAATGTATGCAAGGGGGGTGTTCCGGCACTAGGAGGCGCACAAAAATGGCGCAGTGAAATTTAAAAGATTTCACTGCGTCATTTTTGGCGTCATTTACAACGTCTGCTCAGAGCAGGCGTTAAAATGATGCTCCCATAGTAACCTAAGGGCCTCCCTGCACTTTGCTGCACTAGCGTCAACATTTTTGACGCTAGTGTAGCAAAGCGCCACAACAGTGTCAAAAAGTTTGACGCTGTTGTGCCAAGCGACCGCCATGGTGCACCGTATTATAAATACGGCGCAACCATGGTGTTGTTAGGTGCCGGTAAGGGGGTGAAAGAAAAGTGGTACATTGTAGCTGATGTGCCACTTATTATTAAATATGGGCCTGGAACTTGTGTGTGACTATAATTATCCTAGAAGGATGATGGTTAACACCCTATCATGGCGACCTTATCAGATATGAAGAACGAAGGCCATCGTGTGAGCTCTGTGTATCCTCAACAAAAATATGGTGCTGGTAGAGTCTCTCCACTGAAGTCTATATATTGTGTCTAGATTCTTCCTCAACTAATTTGTGGAGCCTCCTACATAGTGGCAACGGTACTTGATAATAGAGAGTACTTTGTATGGAAGGAACTGCTAAGTCTTCGTAAAGGCGTTCCGATTCATGCTATGAGAGTATAGCACTACTGATGGTGGTAATGCTGAACTTGTACAATCAACAATGCTGTTGTTATATAGTCTGTGGTCGGCACTTTTTGGAAATACCATCCCACGCTTGTGCTCAAGACATTTCTGAGAAATACCACACCTTAGATATTCCCTAAAGAGCTCTCAAAATACCTTTCCTTGTGTGTTCTCTAAAGACTTATGTAAAACGCCATTTGTTCTCGATAGACGTCTCAAAAATACCAAACCTCAGTTGTTCTGTGAAGACTTCTCAATTGCCTCCTGAAGACTTCCCCAAAATACTATCTCTCGCTTGTTCTCTAAGGACTTCTCAAAAATCCCCTTACTGGCTTCTTCTCCACAGACTTCTTAAAAACAGAATTGATTGCTTGTTCTCCAACAACTTCAGAAAATACCTTTGCTAACTTGTTCTCTCCAGACTTTTCGAAAGTACCATACCTCGGTTGTTCTCCAAAGACGTCTCAAAAATACTATCCCTCGATTGTTATCTAAAGATTTCTCAAAAATACCATCCCTCACTTGTTCTCCAAAGACTTCTCAAAAATCCCTTTACTGGCCTCTTCTTCACAGACCTCTTGAAAATACCATGTATTGCTCTGTCTCTAAAGACTTTGGAAAGTATCTTTCCTGACTTGTTCTCTCAAGGCTTCTTAAAAGTACCATAGCTCGGTTGTTTCTCAAAGAAATCTCAAAAAAACCATTCCCCGATTTGTTCTCTAAAGATTTTGCCAAAATACCAGACCTCTCGTTCTCCAAAGACGTCTTAAACACCTTTCCCAGCTAGTTCTTTAGACTTCTCAAAAATAAGATCTCTAGTGTGTTTCCTAAAGACTTCTTGAATGTACGATCCCACATTTCTTTTCTAAGTATGAATTAAAACTTCTATACCTAGCTTGTTCTCCAAAGACTTCTCAAAAAGTTCACTCTTTGCTTGTTCTCTAAAGCAGTAGTTCCCAACCTTTTGACTTCCGGGACCCACACTTTATCGTTACTGGAACCTGGGGATCCCCACTGAATCATTATTGAAATCTACCCCCCCCCCCACTGAGTCATTACTGAAAGCTGGGGAACTCATCTGTTAAAATTATTTAATTTTCTAAGCAGTCACGGACCCCGAGGAGGCTTTGCAGACCCCCAGGGGTCCCTGGACCACAGGTTGGGAACCACTGCTCTAAAGACTTCTTAAAAATAGCATCCCTGGTGTGCTACCTAAAGCGTTATTAAGTGTATCACCCCATGCTTGTTCACTAAACGCTAAAGGCTGTAAAAGACTGTAAACTAAAAATGTTGTTCCTTGTTATTCTCTTAAAGATTTCTGTAAAATACATCCCTGGCTTGTTCTCCAAAGATTTCTCCAAATACCCTTCTTAACTTGTTTTCTAAAGATGTTTCAAAATACCCTTCCTAGCATGTTTTCTAAAGACGTCTCAAAAACACCATCCACAGTGTGTTTCCTAAAGAGTTCCCACATATACCTTCCCACATTTGTTCAATAAAAGTGTCCAAAAAAATGCTACCCCTCACCTGTTCTCCAAAGCATTCTCGAAACAAATCCCTCGCTATTCTCTAAAGCTTCTTAAAGATATCCTCTCTTGTTTCTTCCCTAAAGACTTGTCAAAAATATAATGCCTACCTTTTTCTACAAAGACTTATCAAAAATACTATTCCTTACTTGCTCTCTAAAGACATCTCAAAAAAACCATACGTGCTTCATCTTCAAAGACCTCTCAAAATTCCTTTCTTTGCTTATTGCCTGTAGCAGCATTTCCCAAAAGTATTTACAGTTTGATAGACTGTTACAGATATTGCACGCATGCAGGAAGCATATTTGTGAAAAAGTGACAATGCGTGGTATGTGGTAGCATGTTCTTGTAATATTCCACAATGGCAGTATCAGGTGGTTGTTGTTAAAGAGTGATTTGATAGTATGTCTTCTATAGCTTGCACACTGGGAGTATATATGGAGTAGAAAAAATGGCGCTTTTTAGATTGGGAAAGGCTGTTGATCAGCCGAAATGCGTCTTTCCTCTGTGATGTTTGGAGTTTCCTGATGCAATAAATGGATTGATTCTCTCCCGTCTGCGAGTGCAGGCTCTCACTAATTTTTGGGAGGTTTTTCTGGCAGATTTAAGATACTGGCGGTTAGTACCCTACCCTGCACCACCTGCGGTTAGGAGCAAACCGCAATTGTTTTTGGAAATATATATATATATATATATATATATATATATATATTTCAAAACGAAGGCAGTCTGTTATTCGAGTGGCGCACTCATCTGCCGGTGCTTGTGACGATAGAGACCATCCACGTAAATATATAGATAACAAAGAATTTTCACAGCACTCCATAAGTCCAATTATTCCTCCTTTATTTCATTTGCATAGCCACCAAATGCAAATGAAATAAAAGAAGAATAATTGGACTTGTGGAGTGCTGTGAAAATTCTTTATCTAGCTATATATATATATATTTATATATATATATATATATATACTCAAAAAAGAAAAGCTAAAGGGGCATTATAGTTAGGTGAAAATGTCAGATAAAACATTCCATTTTAAATTTAAAAATTCACTGAGATTCTCCAGTTATGGAACTCCTGATGAGGACCTGCTCTTCCCACCAGCCCATATGCACATTTGCATAACTGTGGGTGAAACAGGTCTGCAAATCTGCATATGGGCTGGTGGGAGGAGCAGGTCCTCATCAGCCCCCCTTTGGATAGGTGGCAGCCATATATACCTTTATGGCTGCACTATATCGATGACATTTTTGTTTTCTGATGAGGAGATCAGAATAGTGCAGAAGAATTTGTGAGACGTCTTAATGAGAATGATTTTAATTTCAAATTCACGAGCAATATAAATGATAAAGAGATGGAGTTCCTAAGTGTCAAGGTTATGGTGGTAAAGCACAAATTGGAAACAGTTTTAAAGGGGGAACCTATGGGGGGTAATAGCATCTTGCATGCATCTAGTTTTAATCCTACCCCCTGATTAATAATATTCCATATGGGGAACTCCTTAGAACAAAAAGAATCTGCAGCACACATGGCAGCTATGTCATGGAAGAAAAAAAGGCATTAGAAAGATTAACAAGCATTTGCAATGCAATGGGTCTCGCGTTTGCTTGAGTTAGAGCTGTTAGCGTTTTAAACTTCTAACCAGACTATTCTTGCCACTTAAACTGAAATGTAAAACAGTTTCACATAAGTGAGCCAACGGCCGCCATGAACGTGAAGCAGACACACAAAAGGAAACAGAAGTTTGCGCACAGTGAAACATATCGGCAAAAGTGCAATTATCCTTGCAAAAGTGCAATTACCCAAGTTATGTTATGTTATAATGGTTTATATAGCGCCTAAACTGCCCAGAGGCCTCGTAGCGCTTATACTGCCATTGCGGAAAAGTACTGTTTATGTTCATCCAGGAGTTTAGATTTTAAATAGCCAAGTCTTCAGGTCCTTCCTGAAAGACATCTCTTGTGGATTTGATCTTATCTTGAAAGGAAGGTTGTTCCAAAGCAAGGCACCTTGATATGCTAGTGATCTTCCTCCCCATCTTGCTTTCCTCGCCATAGGTACTATGGCCAGGTTAGCTGAGGAGGATCTGAGTGTCCTGGCTGGAATGTAGACCTGTGCCAAAGTTTTAAGCATTTCAGGACTATTATCAAATATGGCTCTATGAAAGTGACAAAGGGTTTTGAACTGAATCCTTTCCTCCACAGGAAGCCAGTGTAGGGATGAAATACCTGTCCGTATCGAGTGTTGTCTAGGAGTTTTTAGCAGCAGACGTGCCTCTGCGTTTTGTACCCTTTGCAGTCTTTGAATCACATATCTCGGTGAGCCTATAAACAAGGCATTGCCATAGTCAATCCGAGAACCTATCAATGCCTGAATGACCAGTCTTCTGGCAGAAAATGGTAGAATAGTTAAGACCTTCCTCAGGGTCCTAAGCAGGGCGAATGCATTTCCTGCTATTCTATTAGCATGTTGGGCCATTGAGAGAAGAGGGTCCAGCCATACTCCCAGACTTTTAATGAGACCTTTTGGGGGAGGGAGGGTGGGCAACCCTCTCAATAGGCTAGAATTAACTAAGGGCAGTTTATTTCCGAAAAACATGACCTCAGTTTTATCGTCGTTGAGCTTCAATTTACTTCTAGACATCCAAGTCGAAACTGCTTCCAGACAAGGACCTAGTGCCGTACCCATATCAGGGTGGGTATTGGAAAAAGAGACGACCAGCTGCGTATCGTCTGCATAAGATACCAGGTTCAGTCCAAATGGCTCAACTATTCCTGCTAATGGCCGCATGTAGACGTTAAAAAATAGCGGACTTAGGGCCGACCCCTGAGGGACACCACAATTACTGAAAGTGCGCCTGGAGGTATATGTTCTATCGAGTACCTGAAAGGACCTCCCATGTGTAAATGAAAGGATCCATTCTAGTGCAACTCCGGCAATTCCACATCCCCGCAATCTGTCTTTGAGGATATTTAGATCAACTGTGTTGAAAGCCGCACTCAAGTCCAGGAGGATGATCGCGGTTTCAAGACCTTTGTCCATCCTCTTCCTAGCTTCTTCTGTAATGGCAATCAGTGCGGTTTCTGTACCATGTTTAGGCCTGAAACCCATCTGGGTAGGATGTATAAGTTTTTTTTCTTCCAGAAGCGTAGACAGCTGAGAATGTACATGCTTCTCCGCAAGTTTGGCTATTAGAGGCAGCAATGAAATCAGTCTATAGTTGCTCAGTATCCTAGAATCCAGATTAGTTTTCTTTAAGAGTGGCTTGACTATAGCCTGTTTCCAGTGGTCTGGTACCGTACCGGAAACTAATGAGGTGTTAATAAGTTTTGTAATTATTGGGCCTAAAACTGATGTTCCCATGGATAAGATCTGGGGGGGGGGCAGGATCTACTGGCGAGCCCGATTTCGTTGAGCTCAATAATTTAGTAACTCTGTCCAAACTAATAGGAGTAAAGTTTGTAAGGAAAATTTCCTCCCCAGCCTCCTGGTTCATCAACCCCTGATCTTTGATAGTGGAGTTGGGAAAAGCTAAATAGATGTTCTGAATTTTACTTAAAAAGAAGCTTGCCAGATCCTCTACATGTTGCTGAGGGGAGTCCCTAGTTTCTGACTCCTCACTTGGATGAATAAGATCTTTTAAGGCGTTAAATATCTCCTTGGGTGAGTTAGCTGCTGCTTCAATTTTTTCAGAATAATATGTCGCCTGAGTTTTTTTAATTTCTAAGTGATATTCCCGAATCATATTCTTGTAGTCCCTTTTCACAGAGTCATCTTGGGTGTCTCTCCATTTCCTCTCTTGCTTCCTACATTCTCTTTTCTTCTCTTTTCTTTTCTTCTCTTCTCTTTTCTTGCATTGAACCAGGAAGCCGACTTCTTTCGAGGAATGTTTTTAGTGGCAGAGAGGGGTATGATCTCCTCTAGGCTATCCTCTATCCATTTGTTAACAGAGTGCGAGAAGTCTGTTATATTATTTATATTTCCTGGTCTATTTTTCTCCAATGCGGTAATAAACTCTTTGGCTTTTAATTTATGCCATTTCCTTCTACGTGGAGGGGCCCCGTATGACTGCTTTTATAGTGAGAGATGGATAGTTCTAACTCTAAAAGGAAGTGATCCGACCATGCTAATGGGCGTGAGGATAGAAATGTTATACCTGGTACGTTAGAAAATACCAGGTCAAGTGTGTGTCCCTTAATATGAGTAGGTCCCTGAATAAGCTGTACTAGGTCACATGCATTCATGTCTGCTATTAACCTCTTAGTGGAAGCATTGTCTATATTTTCTGCGTGTAGACTAAAATCTCCCAACACTAAGAAATTTGATTTGGTATAGATAAGTTGCGAGATATTTTCTGCCAGTGAGATCATAAAGTCTCCCATGGGCTCTGGTGGACGATAAATCAGAACACCAGATAGGGTGTAATGAGGGTTCACGCTGAGAGAGAAAGACATACTCTCGCAGTCTTTAGTTGGAGTGGGTGCTGTAGTGATCTTACATGTATCTCTATAGATGACAACAATACCCCCACTCTATTCGGTCTATCAATTCTGTTAATTTTATAGCCTGTGGGGAGTGCCTTCACAACATCTGGAGCCGAACTTTCATCCAGCCAAGTTTCTGTCAGAAACAAGGCCAGAGGATTAATTTGTTCAACCAAAAGGTGAATATCCAATATATGGGCTCCTAATGAGCGACAATTAACTAAAAAAATAGAAAGTTTATCAGAGTCCTTAGTTGTTTGAGAGTCCGTATGTATTTGGAAGGAAAATGTACACGAGGGGCATCTATATTTGCCAATATAAGGTTCTGTACTTTTAATACACAGCTTATGAGATTTAGTGTTCAGGAGGAGTAATTCTTCTTTGGAGTAGGTGATAATTACCTTCTCTGAGGGGTCTCGGGCATAGTTTCCTGGCTCTTGGCTCGGTCTGGCACGGACGGGCGCAGACGGGCTTGCCAAAGGCGCGCCAGCGGCGCGTCCGCTGCGCGCCGCGGTCATGGAGTGTATAAATAGCTCTCTAGCAATACGAAGCTAGAGTGCTGACCCACAAAATGGCGGCGGTATTTATAAGAGCGAATCAGGACAACTATCTAAAAACGATTTTGTTGCGAGTAAAAACGAGCGTCTTTCTCCACAAAGTGCAAAGTGCATTACATAGATTAAATACAGTACATCAGATTCAATTCTTAGCAATTTATAAAAACTCATCCAAACAGTATCTTGCCGCTTAGCCAAGCGTAGGTAAAGAACAGAGAAAAACTCTGCCTACCTTCCGCTGCGCGCCGCGGCCATGGAGTGTATAAATAGCTCTCTAGCAATACGAAGCTAGAGTGCTGACCCACAAAATGGCGGCGGTATTTAAAAGAGGGAATCGGGACAACTATCTAAAAACGATTTTGTTGCGAGTAAAAACGAGCGTCTTTCTCCACAAAGTGCAAAGTGCATTACATAGATTTAATACAGTACATCAGATTCAATTCTTAGCAATTTATAAAAACTCATCCAAACAGTATCTTGCCGCTTAGCCAAGCGTAGGTAAAGAACAGAGAAAAACTCTGCCTACCTTCCGCTGCGCGCCGCGGCCATGGAGTGTATAAATAGCTCTCTAGCAATACGAAGCTAGAGTGCTGACCCACAAAATGGCGGCGGTATTTAAAAGAGGGAATCGGGACAACTATCTAAAAACGATTTTGTTGCGAGTAAAAACGAGCGTCTTTCTCCACAAAGTGCAAAGTGCATTACATAGATTTAATACAGTACATCAGATTCAATTCTTAGCAATTTATAAAAACTCATCCAAACAGTATCTTGCCGCTTAGCCAAGCGTAGGTAAAGAACAGAGAAAAACTCTGCCTACCTTCCGCTGCGCGCCGCGGCCATGGAGTGTATAAATAGCTCTCTAGCAATACGAAGCTAGAGTGCTGACCCACAAAATGGCGGCGGTATTTAAAAGAGGGAATCGGGACAACTATCTAAAAACGATTTTGTTGCTAGTAAAAACGAGCGTCTTTCTCCACAAAGTGCAAAGTGCATTACATAGATTAAATACAGTACATCAGATTCAATTCTTAGAAATTTATAAAAACTCATCCAAACAGTATCTTGCCGCTTAGCCAAGCGTAGGTAAAGAACAGAGAAAAAGTAACCGGCAAAAGTGCAATTATCCATGTAACAGGGTCGATGTCATGCAAAGCGCTCGATTACTGCCCAGCGAGATCGCGCTGCCTATGAAATAAACAGAGAAAAAGTAGTCCAGAAACCATACGGAAAACATCGAGCCTCGTATGTTTTCAGTAGTTGGCCGGTGCGCTCAAGGAGGGCTAAACACTAGAAAAGGCATGACGTATGCATGGCTTTCACTAATGAAATCAAGGAAATTTTAAAAGGCAAGCCCACGAACCAATCAAACTGATGGGCATGGTTAAAAGCCCATAGAGAGATTACACCAGGGACAGAACGCTTTGCGCTCTCAACCCTAAAAAGGACAGGATACAAACAGGAAACTTTAGAAACAGGTAGAAAAAAAGTTGAACCCCTTAGAAGGGAGGATTTGATTTTTACTAATAACCTCAAGAAAAGAAACAAGATGATACAACACAGGTTTATTACTACATATAGTACTGCCCACTCTAGAACGAGAGCCATTTTAACTAAACACTGGCAGCTCCTCAAACGTGATCCTGTTATAGCACATTATCTGCCACGGAGACCTGTGTTAACTTTAAGTAGAAGTAAATTGACTAGGGATATAGTGGTGAGGAGTGATGTGAGAAATATTAGAGAAGACACATGGCTAGTGAAGGGAAATTGATTTTAAAAATGTGCAAAATGTAAGGCCTGTAAAAATGGGGAAAATCTGAAAAAGGTAATGATCAATGGCAAACTTGTGCACAGAGTACGTGTTTTTTCAATTGTAAGAGTGATTATCAGATTTATATCTTGAAATGTTGGTGTCCTTCGATATATGTGGGGAGCACGACGCTCCAAGTACATAAAAGAATATTGCAGCACTTACGTGCAGTAAAGAATAAAGACAATACATATCCTGTTGCGAGGCATAGGAATGAGATACATGGAGGCAATTTGGAAGATCTTAAGTACTCCGTAATTGATGGTGTAAAAAAGAATGTGAGAGGAGGAAACAGAGATGAATTTGAGAATGATGGAGTCAAAGTACATTATCATGTTGGACAGTAAAGAACTGGGGGATGAATGCTGGGGAAGCAATGCATGTCCATGTTTAAATATTTGATTTTGTTACTCGTTATGAGGGATATATTTGGACAATTTGAAAATTGGAGATTAACTGGATCTTTAACCAAGTAAGACTAGCTAGAAAACGCAAAGGTGAACTGTGTTTTGAGTAAATATGTTTTTAACAGTGTTTTCAATTATGGATAAAAGGTAACATGGATGGTAATTTTCACACTTAGAGTTTTGAACATATTTTTGTCTATTTTTCTTTTGCAGATCTGAAGATAAGGGGGTTTTGTTGCGTATGTTTACTGTACAGAGGAGTCATGATATATATATATTTGCCCACTTGTGCTTTATGTTTAATATCAGAGATAAAGAGAAAGACTTGTATGCTTGCCCCCTTGGGCTCTATGTTTAATTGCAGAGACATAAGGAATAATTGGAAAGGGCACTGTATAATTAGAGCGATAGGTGATTTTACCTTTGCCTCTGGTGAGATTGATTTGAGTAGCGCCGATTATGGAGTGAAGAGTGTAGGCATGAAAAAAGGTATTAATTATATTAGATGATTGATGTTTAAAAACAGCTATGTTGACAGAGCCTCATGTTAAGTTACATGGCAGAATTAATTAAATGTTCATAAATGTTTTGTGAAAGCAGAGAATTAATATTGTCTATTGTTTACACGGAGCTGACCAAGCTATTTGTAAATGTCTTAAACTTTCTCATGCGAAAGGTCTGTTGAAATGTCTTGTACTAGAAATATATACATTGTAGGTTTGATGCGTGAGAAGAAGCGGTTCCCAGGACTGAACTATGGCCGCACTGACTACAGCTAGAATTGCAACAAAAGAGTTACCTGACGAGCCTGACGATGGGAACAGGAGAAGCGGAACCAATCATCAACATGTGAAAGGCTGTTTAGTTATATCTTAGATTTATAGTTTATAGATTATTGGTCCTACTATAATCGTATGTTTTTCTGACCAATGACCTTGCGAGAAGATACTTTATGCAAGTTTAACTTAGCCTGCTTGCACATAGGGCAGGGCAGTTTCTTTTCCTGATTCCTTCTAGTCCCATCTTTCCTGTTCCTGCTAGAGTCCTGTTCTTGGAGCACCGCAGTTCCATGTATTCTGTTGAATTGCGTGAATGCTAATTCCATAGCATAATGTCCCTAGGTTGGTTCAGTTAACTTTGAGTCCAACCGAGGCTGAGCCACCCACTTTCACTGTCCCTTAGCTGATGCTGACCAAACGGATGTCCACCTGACGAAGAGACCACTTCTTGTTGACTCATTGAGGAGAGGTATAACAAAATGCTATTCTTTTACGCTGTATTTGTGTTTTCTTTTAGGTACCAACCGCTATTCTGACAGAGCCTTAGTTAGATGTTTTTCCAAATTCATTTTGACTAAAATGTTTGGCATGAAGCCCAACATGCTATTCGAATTGAAGGGTTAGTTAGTATATCCAAACGAGTTGATAAATGTTATTAACAAAGAATTGATTCTGTTCTCCTGTTTGAGCCTAGATGTATACTATTTCTGTTTTTCAGTTATTACTGTTATTGATTTGTACTGTAACTCTCCAGTGTTTAATTATAAATGCTTTAGCTAAACTAAGATTCTTTAGATTCTTCGATCAGTCCGTGTTGTTTGTATACGTTTATCATTTGGTTTTGAGATTAATCTACGTGATATTAGCATTGTTAATCTAGGGAAATAAACATCCTAACTTTACCAAAGGGTGTAGTTAGTCATGGACAAATGGATCATGGTGCGTAAAGTTTAATGACTCCCAGAGATTGATGGAGTTTTATTGCTTATGTTTTTAATTTGCTGATTGAAGTTATGGAACCACTCTAAGTGCAGTCAAAAGGTCCTTCGAACCTCTTACGCATCCCCTTATCAAATAATTATAAAGGACCAAATAAGGCCAGACACGCTCACAGCTCTTCACTGTTCAACACCTACACAAGCCCCTTGGCCAACATTGGCAGAACCCACGGAATGAACATCATATCCTACACAAACAACACCCAGCTCATCCTCTCACTATCAGAAGACCTCCCCCCATGAAGGCCAACTTCCACAGGTGCATGACAGGCATCACCGACTGGATGAATAGCAACTGTCTGAAACTCAACACAGACAAAAGAGAAGTGCTGATCTTTGGGAACAACACCTCCCAGTGGAAAGACTCCTGGTAGCCTACCGAACTAGGACCAGCACCCACTCTGACAGACCACGCTTGTAACCTTGGCATCATCCTTGACAGCAAGGTCACCATGAAAAACCAGATCAACACGGTCTCTTCCAACTGCTTCCTCACCCTTCATATACTCTGTAAGATCTTCAAATAGCTCCCCGTCAACACCAGATGAACCGTAACTCAAGCCCATGTCACCAGCGGGCTGGACTACGGCAACACGCTCTACACAGGAATCACCACTCACCTCCTGAAGAGACTATAGACCATACAGAATTCAGCGGCCAGACTCATCCTCGACCTCCCCAAATGGACCACACCACCCCCCACCTCAAGAAGCTCCACTGGCTTCCCATTCAGAAGAGATGTCAATTTAAGATGCTGATCCACACCTACAAGGCCCTTCACAATCAAGGATCAGTGTACATCAACGACCGCCTGAACTTCCACCAACCCTGCCGACACCTGCTCTTCCACTTCCCTCTCCCTTGCACACACCTACCACATTTGCCGAAGAAACAGTGGAGGACGCTACCTCACTGCAAAATCCTTGAATGACCTCCCTCTTCAGCTACGGACCTCATCCTCTCTAGAATTCAGGAAACGACTCAAGACCTGGCTGTTAAGCTGAACCCCTTAGCAGCTATGTTTTCAGCGCCTGGATACCCCCGCCAGTGATGAGGCGAGCTCTATAAATCCTGTTTAATTAAGTTTGTGGCGTGTGCCACATCCGTGTGGGCGGTCGCTACAGTGTTCTCTACAGTGACCTATGATGAGTGTTGGTCGAATACCATAATTACCAGCACACCTGGCTCAAAAGGGAGACAGGCAGTGCCGCACTGCAATTGAACAATACTTATTTTCTACAAAGGGAAATTATTTTGCCAGTGGAGAAACCACTTTCCTTACACCCCGCAAACTTGGCGGGTGGTCTGTTCCTTTTCCGGAAAGCCACTTACTTTAGCCCTTGATTGGTATAAATCCACGACTATTTGCTGGGTGGAAAGTGGCAGACAGAAGTTTGTTAATGTTCCAAAGAAGAAGTGTTTATAGCTCAGATTTACGCAGGGCCGATTGAGCTAACAGTAAAACATTATGCAGCGCTAGATCCATTGATAGTCATTGGTAGTGCTTGGACGGTAAAAGCCCGCTTTGCATGAATCAAAGCACTGAGCTGTGGCGTGAAGACGGGGCAGCACAGTCTAGCATGAGAATTGTACTTCTTAGGTACATCAACACTACAAATATTTATTTGAGTGTAGCCGCATAAGATATTTAATTTTGTATAAATCAGATATCAGTACACTATGCCATATACCGGTAACCCCCTTGATTGAGTTTGGTTTCACTTATCATAATAACTTGTTTGACACAAAATTGGGAGACGCTATTTCACATGATCTGACTTTGTGCCAAATCCTATGGGTGTTTGCAAGGTTCTGGACCCCCCTCAGGCCTCCCCCCCCTCCGTGCCTCCTTTGATGCATTAAAGGGGGCACTGCTTTCAGTGGTGCACAGAAATGTTGGATATGGATGATAGTCAACTGGGATGATAAATCAGTAAAAGATGTTAGATATTTATATGGGGTGGGAAACGGATTCAGAGTTTTATTCGCCAATTGAAATATATTTTGAATTGTCTCAGAGTCAAAAAAAGATGGAAAAAACATTCATCATTTCTGTTGGTCTAAATGGTGACTAAGGTGATATTGCCTGCAGGGTGCTGGGGAACTGTAAATAGTTACTTCTTCTAAATTAAAATGAACTATTATTTGTGTGAAATGATGTGTGTTGCACTTACCCTTTTCAGACAGTTTTGCAAATTGTTTTGCAAAACTTACGTCAACGAAAAAACGAGACCTGGTGTCCTCTGAGATCAAAAGACTCAGGCGAATATGGCAACAAGAACTGACCTCAAAACAGCACGAGACCCTCTGCAGAACCGAGAAGGAACAACTGGAGCCATGCACTCGGATTCCTATATATGCATTTTCAATTTGTGGGTTATCTCAGCAGCTATTACAGCTACCTTTGAAGTAATGTCCATGTACCTCGATTCAACACAGTTAGAAACTGGGGTGAAATGCAGCACACACTTTTAAATCACATTTTTGTGATAACTATTTTACAGTCTGCTAAATACACTTTAATTGGGCAAATCAAAACAGTTTGAAATGCAAAATGTTTCTTTAAATAGCAAGACCTTGCATTTGCATGCATATAGAATAAGTAAAAGATGTGTGTTTTTATTTTCTCTGGGGAGTAACAAGAAGTGCTTCCCAGTCTCGAAGGAGGTGGCTTCTCCCAGGATATGAGAAAGCTGTTCCTCCTGCTTGCAGAGACCCTCTGACCCTCACAAACCTTCTGAGTCAAACTATAATGCAGTGTAAGAGAACCAGGTCAAGTCTCATTCTAACCAATGTGTGTGTTCTTAAACCTGTCTCATTAGGAAAAAACAAATAATATGTATTCGTGATAGCAGAAATATGTACCTGTACCTTGTGCACACAAATCAGTAGGCCATGTTTAGAAAACAGCACATACTTTATACAAACTCATATTGTGATTGGAAACCGATGTGTTATTCATAGAAACCATATAATGATGCATTTATGCACGTCAATACGGTAAACATGATTATCAAAGGGTTATGCATTAGAGCCAGTACATTATAGATGCACATCTGTAGCTAATGCTTTCCAATCGGTGAGTTGTGCTTTTTTTTAAAGTAATTGTAATTGCCTTTTCATTCCGTTTTTTTTTTATTGAATCTTTTTATTGTTATCAAGTTTTCCATTTAACATTTTCGGGTGCAAGAACAGTTTGAAAACCACAATATAGACATATGCTTTGGATACACGATTTGCGCATTTAAACATATTTACATACAATAAATGTAGCGATGAACCGTGTGTGGTGTCCATGGATTATATCCGCTTGCATCGACAAAGTATTAGTGGAGTGATTGTGCATGGGAAATGGAATGAGACAACATTAGGCTCATTCCATTCCATTAGGAAGTTCAGCATTCCCGGCCTGTCAGTTGTTTTCTCATAAATCATGAGCTCTCGCGAGGCGGCTGCTCAGTAGGGTTTGCATGTAAATAGCAGCTTAGAAACCCGTGGATACAGCTTGGTTGTAAGCAGAACAGTATAACTCGTGAAGCAGTTAACAAACAATTGCCTTTTCATTCAGTTTAACACCATCACGTGTGATAGAGATCACAATAAGAGATTGTTACTTCAACACTTAATCTTACTCAAGATACCTCCCTCTGGATATGATGCCGGATGCTTAGAGTCTCTTTATGGTCGGGAATGAGTTTCCACTGATGTTAGGTAGTTATTCCCTCCCTCTTCAGCTCTTCCCCATGATCCCCACACTCTTGTCTGTTTCTTCAGCATCCCCGGACCCCACTCACCGGCCTCACGCACCAACAAGAGAGGACCAGGGTCGGGGCCAGCGCCTGCCATCACAGGGATGCTGTGTCCCTTTCGCAATGGCCAGACCCAGCCTCAGGCGTGTCCTTTCTGCAGTCGTCTATCCCTCCTCGTCCGCCACTTGGAGAAGGGCTGAGTTGTCCTAACGCCTATGGGGCCCTCAGTGTGGTTCGGAGAACTATGGAGCCGGTAAGCGCTGTGGGGGTCAGGTAGGTGCAGTAGGTGTTTACACTGCATGAGGCGAACCCTGCCTGCACTGCTCCATTGATTGTCCCATTAGGGCAGCGCCCATTCATTGTCTTCCAGCTAGGGTGACCAGATTTTGAGGAGCAAAAACCGGGACAGGTCAGACATAAAAGAAGGACTAAAGACTCTCACTTTTATATCTGGCCTGCCCCGTTTTTTTTGCGTAGCTTTGTGAATGTGTGCCTATAGGTATGTGTGTGTTTATATATATATATATATATATATATATACACACACACACAACGACAACTACTACTACATATATAAAATTAGCTATGGGTTGACCTCACACCCTGCACCCCCAACCCGCCCACACCCACCTCTCTCTGCCCCCCCACTCCGTCTGTCTGCTGGGAGCAGACAGAGGACTGTGTTGCCTGACAGTGACATATAAATTACTTTAATTATTTCATACTTTACTTATGTTTCCCTACATGATCTTACCTTTGTCCCAAAAACCAGGACATTTATTTAATGATCTGACCTTTGGCCCAAAAACCAGGACATTTGTTTAAAATTAAGAGAAGCACCGCCGGGACCTTCAGGGGAAATCCGGGGCTTCTGGTCACCCTACTCCCAGCACAACCGGGTCCTCTTTCCAATGTAGCCTCGGAAAGGAGTCGGGATACGTAACACGAGGTACTTATCACGTATGGATATTCGGCCTCTGGAGGGAAGTGGACCCATTGTGAGTTGTATTTTAGCAGCACAACATGCATGAAGGTCCTAAGGATGTGTCTAAGTTGTACGTAACAATCTGTAAACGCAAAGTGGTGTAATAGTAGGGACAAATCTAAGTTCTAATTTATACACAATGAGCTTCTGAATTGATCATTGGAAGTGTATTTTAATTACAACATAATTATTCACTCAATTTTTTGGACATAAACACCAAAATGATACACAAATAACAATATGAATGACGATGAACATACATCTAAATTAACTATAATAACATATATACAGTCATATACACAACTGTCTTCACCATTCTCCAGAATTTTTTTAAAAAGTGTGGTGGTTTAAATACATTAAAACTTAAATCCACGTAGCAAGGATGGTTGCATCAGCCAACACATCATAAATTCCTAGTTTCCTTAACTTCTTATCAGAGAAAAGATGTGTGCTCGAATCAAAATTCATAAACTTGATATTTCTTGCAACCTCTCTATCAAAAAGTTGTAAGTAACAGCAGAACTGTGTACTTTCTGGTCCACATTCATTGTGGATGTCTGTATAGGGTTTGATTACTGTGCCATTTGTGACATGTCCCGGGTGGTGACGCCTAAGGCGTTCCTTCCACAGAACCCCTCTAAAGATGCCACATCCGGCAGAAGGACGCTGTGCCACAGGATGTCTCCTGCATCTGTTCTCCTTTGCACCCCATGCCCCTCAGTGTTGCCCCCCCCGACCGTGTATAGTATTTTTTTGTAAATGGGGGGTTCTGCAGGGGGCAATCAGCCTGCTTATATATAAATAGTGTGGGAAGGGGGCCCATATGCCAGTGTTCAAGATGGTAAGCTGGACTTTCTTCCGTGCCAAGGAAGCAGTCATTCATTATAAGCAATTGTGAGGCTGTGTAGTAAGAGAGTAGGTTGGCCATTGCCACGCCATCAAATGTGGTCTAGCAACGCTTGTTGAACTCCACCGGTTCAGGCTCTCTGGCCCAGGTGAATGAATTAAGGGACGATTGAAAATGTAGAATTGCCGCTTTTTGTATGTAGCATGGGTAGTTTTGCATTACATACAGTAATTTGGGAAGAATCATCATTTTTACCAGCAGGATGTGTCCCACGATGGAAAGCGCCAGTGAGGACCACTTTGAAAGTTCACCCCGCATGGCTGTGTACTGGGATGTGAGGTTGTCACTTTTTGCCTGTGCCACTGTGGGCCGGATATGCACCCCTAGGGACTGGAAGTCTGTGACCATCAGCCCTACCAACTGAGCCCAATCCATTTTGAATTCCAAATAATCTATGGAGTACAGTTTAGTTTCCCCCTAATTAACTCAGAGTCCAGAAGAGGGCATGAACATATCTAAAGTAGTAATAAGTAGCGGTTCATATGTCTGTGCATTCCCTGGCTAGATCAGGAGGTCATCCATGTGCAGGGACACACAGCCTTCGCAGTATCAGACCACCGAAACCCTGTAGCTGCGAATTCCCCAGAAGTGCCCAGGCCAACAGCTCAAGAGCAAACACCAGGGGCGATGATGGCAGCCCTAGCATGTCCCTTGTCCTAATGCGAATGGGGTTGAAATGGTACCTGCAATCCTGATCCGAGCATGTGGTCCGGAGTTGAATGTAGGCCAGAAACCAGGGGCCAAAGCCCATGCGTCGGAGTACCATGAACATATAGAGGGTCATTCTGACCCTGGCGGCCGGTGGCCGCCAGGGCCACCGACCACGGGAGCACCGCCAACAGGCTGGCGGTGCTCCAATGAGCATTCTGACCGCGGCGGTTCAGCCGCGGTCAGAAGCGGAAAGTCAGCGGTCTCCCGCTGACTTTCCGCTGCTCTTTGGAATCCTCCATGGCTGCGGAGTGCGCTCCGCAGCCATGAGGATTCTGACCCCCCCTACCGCCATCCAGTTCATGGCGGGAAAGCCGCCATGAACAGGATGGCGGTAGGGGGGGTCGCGGGGCCCCTGGGGCCCCCTGCCGTGCCCATGCCAATGGCATGGGCACGGCAGGGGCCCCCGTAAGAGGGCCCCGAAAAGTATTTCAGTGTCTGCCTTGCAGACACTGAAATACGCGACGGGTGCCACTGCACCCGTCGCACCTTCCCACTCCGCCGGCTCGATTACGAGCCGGCATCCTCGTGGGAAGGTCGTTTTCCCCTGGGCTGGCGGGCGGTTTTACTGGAACCGCCCGCCAGCCCAGGGGAAAACTCGTAATACCCGCCGCGGTCTTTAGACTGCGGCGCGGTAATTTGGAGGGCGGGATCCTGGCGGGCGGCCTCCGCCGCCCGCCAGGGTCATAATGAGGCCCATAGTCCTATGACACACAATCAAAGGCCTTTTCAAAGTCTATGAGCATCATAGCCAGGGATTGACGTAAAGAGACCAGGATTGCCAATGTGTTGTGCAGATGACTGATCATGCCTGAGTTGACTTCATTGGCATAAAGCCGCTTTGGTCCTTGTGGACGAGGTTAGAGACCACCGTAAGGAGGTGTGTCACCATTGTTTTGGCTAGTATTTTGGCTTCTCTGTTTATTAGCAATATGGATTTGTATGATGAGCATACACCCTATGTATATCCAACAGTGAAGTCTTTTCTGGAAAACTAGGGCCTATGCCCTCCTCCGACACATGACTACTACTCACGCCCATAGGGGGCATCTTAAGCTATTCCTCTACACCCTGCAACAACTTAAATACAATATACAGAAATGCAATAGTAAACAAAGGAGCATAAGCATTGTCCCTGAGGCAGACCGACTCAGGACACTGACCCCTCTGCGGTCCCCATCCATGGTCAGCCCCAAGAATTTCATCATAGTGTAGAATATGACCACCCGTGCCAGGCCGGGTGTCCATGTAATGCCATCCGTGCTTTTGTTGCAGTCAAAATAGGATCCTGGTGCAGTGATCAGCCAACGTCATGGCCCACACCATACACCAGGTAATGCCACTGTTCCCTGCCGGTTTCTTCGGTCTAAGACCCGGCCTCCGAGGCCGAGGAGTCATCAGCCCCACCCTTGGCGCCTCTGCTAGTCACTGAGATCAGCTGTCCCCTGCAGCAGGAGGGACTGTCTGCCAGGAGTCTGTGCTTCTCTGGGATGAGCTTGCGGGAGCCCTTCCACAATCCAAGCCAAAGCCTCCTCTGCCATATCAAAGAAGTGGGTTTTGCCCTAAAGAATAAGTCAGAGCCTGGCGTGTTATGGAAGCATGTGAGTGACATGCATCACTTTCAGGTGGCCTTGACTGCTGCAAATGTTTTTCTCTGCTGCTGGACTCTGGCCGTGAAGCCAGGGAAGATCATGACTGACTGTAAAGAGATGGATTGTTGGGCACGGGCAGTCTGCAGTATGGCCCCGTGTCCAGTCTTCTGGGAACACCAGTGAATGATGGCAGCCCTGGACACACAACTCCCTACACTGAAAGTTCAAAGTTAATGAAAGCATCAGGTTGTTCTATCTGAGAGCATATAACTTAGGACATGGGAATCTCAACGGGCAAAAGCTGCACCTAAAGGCAGTCTAATAGACAACTGGTAAACCTACAGAGATGGGCCGAAGCTTGAAGCTTGAAAATGGTTAGGGGGAGCATGCAAGACATCACTGGCTATGTGAGACAGTACAGAGTACGCACATTATTCAGACTATACAATATATGGCTTGCATTCTTGCAGGAGACCTACATAACTGATTTTGTGGAAAACTATGTCTGGAAAAAGTGGAAAGGCCAATTATACTCTTTGACATATTCAGTTTATGCAAGGGAGTGTCAATCTGGAAATAACCAGGGGACCCCTTCCAGGACTGCTATTCGAAGGCAGATAAATCCCAGTATATAGACTCATGGATGGAGTGAAAGTGTAAATTTTTAATCTCATATACACCAAATGTAGATGAAGGGACATTTTTTAGTCTGTGGTAAAAGCAGTAACACCCTACATTGACATCCCTATAGTATGGGAAGGGTATTTTAATTGTACTATCGATGGAGACATAGACAAACACCCTCCATCCTCCAGCTGTGTACAACACTTGCAGTGGTCAGGTCTCTGGTAGAGGAGATGATGTACAATAGACCAAACCACAAACTATTCTTGTGGGACTTCGGTACAAACACCCAGGCTGCACAATACATAGAAAACTTCCTCTCAGATCACTCACCACCAATGATCGTGGATAAGGGTGAGAAGGCACATTCCAGAATCCCTGATTGGCGATTCAACCCAGAGACCCTACAAGACGGGGCCTAACGTGTGGACATCCAAGTATCCCTAGAGCAAGAAAGATTAAAGGTGGAGAGCAGAATGCATAGGTAGAGTAGTTGGAAACAGAAGGCTACTACAGTAATATCAGACCCAACCAAGAAGAGAAGCTGGCACAACTACAGAGGCAGGACCCTGGGGCCTCCATCAATGAATCAGACATGTTACATTTAGACCTTGTGGAGCAAATCTGGGACACATTAAATAAATTTATCCTCAGTGAATAGAAACAAAAGTTACACAAGCAAGGGGATAAATTTGAGAGGCTATTGGTATGGCTCCTTAAGGGGAAACAACCTGAGTCCATGATACTGGTTCTGTCTAGGCTGGATGGTACCGTGGCGGCCTCCCAGATGGGTGTTAATGACACACCTTTTCATTATCTAGCACATCTATATAAAAGACCGAAACAAGCCTGTGGAAAGATGAGGGGCAACCTTTTTGGGTGTTGTTAGAAATGGGGTCTCTAGTTGGCAGTCAGGTTACACCCTGTCCAGGTAGGGACACTGTAGTCAGGGTAAGGGAGTCACATATGAGCTAATAACATTTTTCTCTCCTGCATGACCATTGCCATTTTTTTTCCTTCTGCCTTTCTATCCATTTTGGCCAATTTCAGCTTGAGCTTCTCAAGCTCCAAATGGTGCCTCTCTCTGCTTGTCTGCCCCTCAGTTCCTCTGGGGCCAGACATTTAGAAGAAACACTGCTGCCTGCTCCGGAGGCCCTCCCTCCAGGCAGGTCCTGGTTATCAAGCAGATCATGTATGTTTTGCACCTCCTCATCCAAAGCGACATTCTCCTTTGCTGTGGCTCCTCAGCCTCTTTTGCTGCTAACCAGGCCCTTAGTGCCTTTTGCAGCTCCTCGTCCTTGGTGGAGCTTTTGATTGGACATTTAAATTCCTTACAAAACTGCTTGCGCTGGGCTACTGTGTAATCCTCCAACTTCTCCAGCTCAAACACCACATTTGTAGCAACTGCTGATGGCTCCCCTGACTGAGACATGTTTGTGGATAAGGCTCAACAAAGCTGCAAAGTTTCTAAAGGCAGAGAGATCACAAAAAGGACAAAAAAGAAAGGCAAAAATCCAAGAGAGAAACAGTATGTGGTTGTGTAATGGTCTGCAATAAAATAGTAGCGTACACCAATCACTGTATGTCAAGTAGAAATACAAGTCCTACCCTCACCACTGATCACCTATGTTAGAAATGGGGTCTCAAGTTGGCAGTCAGTTTACACACTGTCCAAGTAGGGACCCTAACTCTAGTCAGGGTAAGGGAGTCACACACCCAAGATAACTCCTACTCACCTCCTTAGTAGCTTGGCACAAGCAGTCAGGCTTATCTCAGATGCAATGTGTAAAGTATTTGTACAAACACATAAGGTAATACATAGAAAACACTGCAAAAAGACCCCACACCAATTTAGAAAAATACCCAATATTTATCTAAATCAAAGAAGACCAAAACAACAAAAGTCCAACATACACAAAAAGAAATATCAAATTTAAAGAAAAAAGAGTCTTAATCGATAAGAATCAATGTATGCATTGTTTTAGCACAAAATACCTGGTATGCATCAAAAATAAAGCCGCAGGGGCAAGGGAACGTCAGAAAAGCAAGGAATGCGGCAATTCCTTACTAGCAAGTGAGGCCATGTGTTGATTCTTTCTCCGCCAGGTAAGTGATGCGTCGATTCTTTCCTCGCAGGTAAGGGATACGCCGGTTTCTGGATGAGCAGCCTCGGGTCCATACCGTGATGATGAAGTTTTGATGCCCAGGGATAATGCATGGAAAATCCAGATGCATGCTGAGCTGGCAATGCGTTGATTTCTGCAGCCACGAGGCAGATGCTCTGTTGATTTTACAGCCACAAAGCAGTTGGTGCATCGATTTTTCTGCCGCTCAGCTCCGGTGTGTGGAGTTTCCCCTTCCAGGGGCCCAGGAACTGGATGTGGCACCACTTGGCAAGTCAGGGGGTCTCAGCAAGAGAGCCCAGGTGCTAGCAGGTGAAGTCTTTGATGGCCCTAAGACTTCTTAACAGGAGGCAAGCTCAGTCCAAGCTCTTGGAGAAACTTCACAAGCAGGATACACAGCAAAGTCCAGTCTTTGTCCTCTGTAAGGCAGAAGCAGCACCTGCAGGCCAACCCAACAAAGCACACACAGCAAGGGGGCCATACCCCTCCTCACAGCTCTTCAGCTTCTCTCCTTGGCAGAGGTTCCTCTTGATCCAGAAGTGTTCTAATGTTCTGGGGTCAGCAGTCCAATACTTATACTCATTTCTGCCTTTGAAGTAGGTAAACTTCAAAGGAAAGTCTTTGCGGTGCACAGGGTCAGACACAGCCCTTTCAAGTGCAGGTGTCAGCTCCTCCCTCCCACTGTAGCCCAGGAAAACTCATCAGGATATGCAGGCCACACCTCACCCTTTGTGTGACTGTCTAGAGATTACAACCAGCCGAACTATCAGTTTGACCCAGACATGGATTCAGCAGCCAAGCAGAGGCACAGAATGGTTAAGCAAGAAAATGCCCACTTTCTAAAAATTTCATTTTAAAGCAGACAATCTAAAAAACAACTTTACCTAAAAATGTATTTTTCAATTGTGAGTTCTGGGACCCAAACTCCATATCGCTATCTGCGCTCAATGGGAAACTACACTTAACAGGCATTTAAAGGCAATCCCTATGTTAACCTATGAGAGACATAGGCTTTGCAATAGTGAAAAACGAATTTGGCAGTATTTCACTGTCAGGACATGTAAAACTCATCAGTACATGTCCCACCTTTTGAATACACTGCACCCTGCCAATGAGGCTACCTAAGGCCTACCTTAGGGGTGCCTTACGTGTACTAAAAGGGAAGGGTTGGGCCTGGCAAGTGGGTGCACTTGCCAGGTCGACATGGCAGTTTAAAACTGCACACACTGACACTGCAGTGGCAGGTATGAGACATGTTTACAGGGCTACTCATATGGGTAACACAATCAGTGCTGCAGGCCCACTAGTAGTATTTGATTTACAGGCCCTGTGCACCTCTAGTGCACTGTACTAGGGACTTACTAGTAAAACAAATGTGCCAATCAGGGATAACCAGTCATAATCACAATTTAGAAAAAGAGCCCTCGCACTTTGCCGGAGGACGATCTTTTACCTACACTGCAGCGATCAGCATTAACAACCTCCCCCTGCACCTCAGACAAGGCCCGTTGCTCACCATCTTCAGGAAGAACCTCAAGATGTGGCTCTTCGGATGAGCCCCTCCCCGGCGCCTTGAGACCCTCACGGGTGAGTAGCCATGCTTTACAAATACTGATTGATTGACTGATTGATTAGTTGAATTTAGCACGGGTCAGCATTGGTAAAGTGCCCAGAGTACCAACACCAGCAAAAATGAAATCCAGCACACAGTCAAACTACAGGAAGCAGAGGCAAAAAGACAGGGTAAACCACTCCAAGGATGTCAGGGCTAAAGTGTGTGGGTCTACTGAGACTCTCTGGAGTTGAGAGGGCTAAGCTGTAGTTAGATATCCAAAAAGAAGAATTAACTGAGGCCAATCAAGCATTGCCAAGTGGGAAGGTGCAAGTCACTGACGGTCAACACCTCCCTCCTGGGAATTCTATCACCTGTTTGGTGCACAGACCTTAGATAGCCTTTTGAATTTGTACAGAGAGGCCGGACAGATTGGCAACCTGCTAGAGACTCTGAAGGACATCATAAGAATAATGATCCTCAAACTTGGTAAGCACCCCACAAATTTGGGATCATATCAACCACTATCAATTGGTTTATACTGTATGGACTGAAGAATCTTATCAAAAGTTCTAGCGAATAGACTGCTTTGATTGATGTGTTCATTGGTTCATGATAATCAATCTGGCTTCACCCCTAGCCAACCACACACTCATGAATAGAAGGGAATTCAGCCATCTGATGCATGGAAAGCGCTTGTCCACTTGACTGAGATTATATGTTAATAGTATTGGCGAGAATTGCCTCTGGCCCTAACTTTTTGGGATGGATCACGGCACTGGTGAAATGATACAGGCTCATATCAGATAGGTGGCACATTGAGAGGGGCACCAGGCAGGGATGCCCCGGTCCTTGCGGCTTTTCTACTTGTCTTGGAGCCCTTGGCAAAACAACTGAGGTATGTGCTGCATGAATGGGCCACTAGGGTAAGCGGGAGGGTGCGCAAAGTGTCAATGTACGCTAACTACACATTTTTAAACCTGTCATGGCCTCAAGATTCAACTCCATTATTATTGAGGGAGCTTTACATTTAGCCTGCTCATCTAAAAGGAAAAAACAGTACAATTTCCTGTAGGCACGGACCGGTGTGCAGGAACGCAGCAGAACCCCCAGAGACAGGCCTGCAGCAGGAGGCAGAGAAATTTAAATAACTTGGAGTTCAATTTGCACACACACCCAAGAAAGAATTCAAATGTAATATGGATGGAGCCTTTCTGGGATTGAAGATTTCAATACAGTTTTGCAATACACTTCCGGTCTCCCTCAGGGAAAGAATAGCATTAGCCAAGGTGCTACTGTGGCCACACTGCTTATCTTCTGTGAAGATACTTTCTGTTGGATTACAAGATTGACATTTAGGGAACTTGAGTGTCTCCTAGTAGAATTAGTCTCTGCAGGAAGAAGGAGGAGGGTAAACTCAACACGTTACAACGGGATAAAGAAGAAGGAGGACTGGGGTTGCCAGACCAAGAGTTTTATTACCTGGCAGCACAGCTTCAGCACGAGGTATGATGGAGTACAGAGGGGGACAACTGTGAAAATAAACTTCACAGAGGAGGTTCCAGGTCACCTCAGCACAGGAGACAGCCATCAAGATGGTCTTATGGTGCCCTCTTTCTCTAGATTATTGCCTATTTGGCAGCTAAAGCCCTCCAAGCGAGTCAGTCTAGATTTGTCCATGGCCCAATGGATGGAGGGGAGGGTGCCAGACTGTGGTGTCCTCTTCTCTGAAGAAGCATTCATCATATTTGAAGGGGCATGGGAAGCAATTGGTGTGCAGGCGGTGAGGACAATGCCTCCAGTTTGTTGAACTCTCAAAAACAACCCAAGAGATTTCGACAGACTTCCCTGCTGCCCCCAACGGCTTCAACCCTGGAGGTGGTGGTAGGTCAAGCAGAGGATGGAAGCTGGTCTCATGGCTCTGAATAGCAATCAGGACCAATCAGTGGAAGCCAACCCGGCGCATCCGGCAGCAGCGGGATGACAGACAGCAAGCGAGAGAGAGCAAGTGCCCAGGATCCTCTAGGTTCCAATGGATACATTACCTGTTTTTTACACTGCAATCACATGAACCAGCCTAGATTAGACAGAATGTATCCATATTAGTGTGCCGCCTGCCCACGCTATGGCACCTGGAGACAACCTTTCTGCATATGACCTGGAGTTGTAGGATGCTACAGGTGAGATGTAGTGGCATGCTGGAAAGAAGGGATTAGAGCTAGTACAGACATCAAACACTGCCTCCTGAGAACAGGGTCGGACTGTGAGGAAAAATAGCCCCGGCACACAAATAAAAGTGTCCCCCATTAGCGAACCAGATAGCTTAAAAAGTGTCCCCATATTTGCAAATCAGGCCAGTTTTGAACTTCTAAAGACAGGCTGTGTAGGTGTTTTGCAAGATATGGGAGTCTGTATGCGTTTGTGTTTGCTGCAGGCAATCCTTGGAAATGAGCAGTTAACAGTGGCTCATCTGGCTATAAAACAGGCCCACAAACTGCTAAAGAAAATGGCCCACACACTGATCTGTCAGACCAGCCCATCGGGCACTGCCTATAGGCCAGTCCGACCCTGCATGGGAATCATGCTCAGGACAAAAATGATACAGATGTACTGCCTTCGTTCTGCTATTGGCAAAACGATGATAGAAGTATAATGGATGTCCCCCACATCCTGCACAACAGAAGAATGAAGAAAAGAGTGAGGTCTGGCAGAGGAGCTGCGCATGAGGGTCATGGGCGTAACAAAGGCCCCAGCAGCCCCTGCAGTGCAGGGGGGCCCTGAGCACCAGGGGGCCACCTCAGCACTGTACCCAGGCCTAAGAGCTCCTGAATAAGTCTGGAGAGGGCCCCTCAGTGTACTTTGCAGGGCGCCCCCTCAAGTTTTGTTACGCCACTGATGAGGGCATTGAGGACGAATGAGGGCAGAGGAGGATCTGGAGAAATGGGCTGCAAGGATAAACAAACTATAGGCACTGCGTAGGGACAACCTATCACAAGAGTGAATAGTAGCTGGGGGAGGATGATACAGAAGGGTCACGGTGAAGAGGGGCTTCAAAGGACTAACATGCATGCTGTGGGGGCAGGGACAAGGAACAAAGACCACGAGAAGGGGATCAAGTGACCACTAACACAACAATAGACTGCCAGTAGGCATAGGCACTAGAAGCCCGAACTTCAGAGTATTGCAACAGAAGTGATGCAATGAATGCTTAAAAATATGCAAATGTGTATAGCACACGCTGTAATCATTAATGGGGGTGTTATTTCACATATGTCATTTTGTGGTTGTCTGTTCGATTTGATGGTGTTTTTGTTGCAAAATGACAAAGGGGGTCATTCCGCGGGGTCGGCGGGAGCACCGCCAACAGGCTGGCGGTGCTCCGCAGGGCATTCTGACCGCCGCGGTTTGGCCGCGGTCAGAACAGGAAAACCGGCGGTCTGCCCTCAGGGAGCAAGCTGCGCCGCCATGGGGATTCCGACACCCCATACCGCCATCCTGTTCCTGGCGGTTCGCCCGTGTATGGGGTGTCGTGGGGCCCCTGGGGGCCCCTGCAGTGCACTGCAGGGGCCCCCATAAGAGGGCCCCACAAAGAATTTCAGTGTCTGCTTAGCAGACACTGAAATTTGCGATGGGTGCAACTGCACCCGTTGCACCTTCCCACTCCGCCGGCTCCATTCGGAGCCTGCCTCCTCGTGGGAAGGGGTTTCCCGCTGGGCTGGCGGGCGGCCTTCTGGCGGTCGCCCGCCAGCCCAGCGGGAAACACAGAATCACCGCGGCGGTCTTCAGACCGCGGAGCGGTGTTCTGTCGGGGGAACTCTGGCGGGCGGCCTCCGCCGCCCGCCAGAGTTAGAATGACCCCCAAAGTGTTAAAAAAAATAGTAGTAGTTACATTAGGGGCTTACAATCAACCCTCTCCATCCACTGGTCTGCTCATGTGTCATTCACATGTTGCTTCCGCCCACCACAGCATGCATCATGGGCCAATGGGACAACCCACTTCAGCCACTGGCTTCCCTCACTGTGAGTGACAGCCTCCTGCCTGTGCAAAATGTGAACCTGTGCCAAAAATGCAGTCCTTTTTGATGCAAGGGACCCATGGGCTAATGTGTCCTTTTTAAGTTGAAATCTTTTGTCTAATTTGGCAAGAGCCTGATAGCTATCCAGACCTTGCTACCAGGCCTTTGCTGCCACTCTTTATTATATTATAATTGCATTTATATAGCACTTAGGGGCATATTTATACTTGGTTTGCACCGTTTTAGCATCATTTATTTTGACGCTCACCCAGGGCAATCTTAACACCATATTTATATTTTGATGCTAGACCCGTCTAGCGTCAAAATATAGGAGATAGTGTCAACTACCTTGCGCTGATTAGATGCAAGGTAGGCGTTCCAGTCCACAATATCACGCTAACCTCCTACCGCCGTATTTATAGTCTGGTGCAAAAGCAACACGCACGGAGTAGGCGGACCCAAATAATGGCGCTAAGCCTGCTTAGCGCCATTATTTAACGGCTGGGTCTGATGAGGCGCTAAGGGACCTGGGGACCCATTTCCATGGCTAAAAGCCATGGAATGGGCCCACAGATGCCCATCCCAAGCCCCAGGAACACTCCTACCCATCTGGATAAGTATACATTTTTTTTCTGTGCCTTTGGAGGCCCCTTACATGGGGCCCCCTGCCTGGCACTGGGTATAATGGCCTTGCCCAGGGGACACTGGCCCCCTGGGCTGGGCATTGGGGTGGTGGGCATGACTCCTGTCTTTACTAAGACAGGAGTCAATTTTGGGTGGTAGTGCGTCAGAAAATGACACTAGGCTAGTTAGCAGCATATTTATTGCTGCTAACCAGCCTAGTGTCGTTTCTGACCCACTAACGCCTTTTCCACTCTCGCCATCCCCCCCAGCTAGCGTCTTTTCTTTAGATGCTAGCATATCCTTTACACCACCGTGTGCCATCCCATCTCTTTGTGGTAGATCAAATTAACAGGAGTCAGGTCTGATCATTAGTGAAGCTATGTGAGTCAAGCAAATGGTTGTTGGGACGAAAAGATGGGATAGAGGAGATTAAACATTATTAGGGTAGAGGGATATAGTTTAAAAAAAGCAGAGTTTGTGATCTATGAAATGAGATATGGGCAACAACCACCTGGAAAATAGGCGGGTTTATGGGTAGTTGTTGCAGTGCATTGCGTCAAAGGGAGTGAGCATAAATGTGCCATATTTACAAAGATGTGGTGCATTTCTTCTCTCTTGAATCACTGGCACATTTCTGGCTGCCTACCGCCAATGCAGGCACGCTTTCGCCACGACGCAAGGGTGCCTCCATTGTGGTCGGAATAGCTTTTGTGCTGGACGGAATACCTTCCTGCACAAAAACTATTCTTAGAGGCTTAGACTTCATTGTTTTTGTGGTTCAGGATGTAGCCCACATGCAAAAAGGAAGTAATGAAGGGAAATATAGATATTACTCCTCTTTACGCCAGCCTCGGGTTGGCGCACCATTTTGGGGCAAACCCATGTTTACTGAGTTTAGTAAATATGGGTTTGTGGCAATATACTTGTGGATGTGCGCGAACGATCCTTCCATGTAATGCCTCCCGAAGCAAGGTAACTTCATTTTTTTTTACAGTCACTCAAACCACGCATATTGTGATTTGTGTGGCTTTGTAAATACCAAAATGGATTTTGTGAAGGGGCTGCGCCAAAAAAGTGACACAATCCCAGTACAAAATCTTAGTATATCTGAGCCTATAACTCTCACAAGCATCGGCAAAGTCAAAAGGCTTGTCTTTAATTTGCTAACAAGTGCAAATGTAGGCATGTGCATTTAAACTCAGATAATTTGTCCGTGTCTCTGTAAACTATTTCTTCTGTGCCTCCTATGTGAACTCCTGTGTTTGTATTCCTTATGTTTGTAGTGCTGCCATTTTTATGCCATATTTGTGGTACCGGTGTCACGGTTCACTACAAGCACTCGGAATAAAATACACAGCACAGACATAGGAGGCACAGAAACAGAATTGTTGCACATGGACGCACTGGAAACAGTTTGTGCCCATTTCTGCATGATGTAGCACATTGAGGTTCAGCCTGTTGGCTCTATCAGTGTTTCTTTACTTGTGGGCTAGAAATAACTAAAGCTGTTCGCCAGCCTCATGCACACAGGCCAACCCTCCCGATTCAGGCTGTAAATTAATGATTTCAAGGCTAGTCTCCCGCCTCCCGATTCCTGCAGGTAAAAACCCGATTCCTCTACGGGCTTCAGCTGACAGGGCCTGGTCGTGTGTAACTTGTAGTATGTACTGCCAGTGATCTGCTCCTGCAGGCCAGTGCAGGCCAGTGCACAGCACTTGCATCACGCTCTCTCTGTATGCACTGCCAGTGACCTACTCCTGCAGGCCACTGCACAGCACTTGCATCACGCTCTCTCTGTATGCACTGCCAGTGACCTGCTCCTGAAGGCCACTGCACAGCACTTGCATCACGCTCTCTGCATGCACTGCCAGTGACCTGCTCCTGCAGGCCAGCGCACAGCACTTGCATCAAGTTCTCTGTATGCACTGCCAGTGACCTACTCCTGCAGGCCAGTGCACAGCACTTGCATCATGCTTTCTCTGGATGCACTGCCAGTGACCTGCTCCTGCAGGCCAGCGCACAGCACTTGATCACGCTCTCTCTGCATGCACTGCCAGTGACCTGCTCCTGCAGGCCAGCACACAGCACTTGCATCACGCTCTCTCTGTATGCACTGCCAGTGACCTGCTCCTGTAGGCCACTGCACAGCACTTGCATCACGCTCTCTCTGTATGCACTGCCAGTGACCTGCTCCTGCAGGCCACTGCACAGCACTTGCATCACGCTCTCTGTTTGCACTGCCAGTGACCTGCTCCTGCAGGCCAATGCACAGCACTTGCATCACGCTCTCTGTATGCACTGCCAGTGACCTGCTCCTGCAGGCCAGCGCACAGCACTTGCATCAAGTTCTCTGTATGCACTGCCAGTGACCTGCTCCTGCAGGCCAGCGCACAGCACTTGCATCATGCTTTCTCTGGATGCACTGCCAGTGACCTGCTCCTGCAGGCCAGTGCACAGCACTTGATCACGCTCTCTCTGCATGCACTGCCAGTGACCTGCTCCTGCAGGCCAGCCCACAGCACTTGCATCACGCTCTCTCTGTATGCACTGCCAGTGACCTACTCCTGCAGGCAAGCGCACAGTACTTGCATCACGCTCTCTCTGTATGCGCTGCCAATAACCTTCTCCTGCAGGCAAGCACACAGCACTTGATCACGCTCTCTATATGCACTGCCAGTGACCTGCACCTGCAGGCCAGCGCACAGCACTTGCATCACGCTCTCTCTGTATGCGCTGCCAGTGACCTACTCCTGCAGGCCAGCGTACAGCACTTGCATCACGTTCTCTCTGTATGCGCTGCCAGTGACCTGCTCCTGCAGGCCAGCACACAGCACTTGCATCACGCTCTCTCTGCCTGCCATAGCAATTTCTCCGTGCTCCTGACAGGTAAGGAAACAAAATGTACATCTGCGTATCTGATCCTGCAGCAGCAGACTTGCAAATCCCATACAAAACAGTAACCCGATTCAGGCCCCAGTAGAAGTCAATGGGGAAATACATTCTCTTGATTTTTTCTAGAAATATCCCACTTTTCTCTTCTAAAATGTTGGCATGTGTGCTCATGCCATGCAAAAACATTCATAATAAAAATGTTTACATACATGTATATATACAGGAACTTTGTCAGCCCTATTAATCCATTGGTCTGTTGATGTGTCATTCACACTTTTGATCCACTCACAACGCCACACAGAATGGAGCAATAGGCCATCCCACTTCATCTATTGGCTGTGTCTATTCTGTGACTGATGTGAGCGCACCTACACAACTTTCTGAAAAAGAATACACTCTCACTGCCAAAGAATACACCTCACTGCCAGGCCTGGCGTCGGTAGAGGGATGGACACTGCTTTAGTGCTATATTTTTGTCATTTTGTTTGCATATGCTTTGCAAAAAATAATTAAGAACACACCAAGAAGGTTCAAGCCACATTTTTATTTCTCAATACTTGCTCGTTTTGGTGGTTTCTAATAAATTTAAAGCTAACCTGCCATGGCAAGAAAAGCGCCTGGATACCATATCGAGTGATTAGCCGCGCTTTATAAATCCTGATTGATTGATTGAAGAGCAGTGTATATTGCGGACGGTTTTAAATGATGGCATTGCAGCAGGCCTGTCCATGCTCTCAACAATGGCATCACAGCAAGTATACCCATGCCCCCTGTCGCGCCCCCTCCTCTCCAGGCCCCCTGATTGGCAGGTGCAGGCTGCGGGAAGCCCCCAGGCGCCACTTCCTGCATGGAAATATACCAGGATGTTTAATTACCGGGGCGGCTGCTCGCCACCGGCTCAATCACTGCTCAATTAAGAGAACACGGAAAACAGACACAGCCGAGGATCTGCCTAATGCAGAAAAGCCAGAAAAGCTGCGCTAATCGGCCTTCCAGCTGCGCGCGCCCACGAGGCCCGTGCGCGCGCCGAGGGGGCCCGGGACCCTCCGACGGCCCAGGCGTGATGCATTCCAGGGGTCCAACCTCCTTTTCTGCAGTTCTGTTTCTACACCTGCGTTTGTCAGCATTTGCAAACCCCGTTTCAGTGAAAAGGTCTCTGTGTGGCAGCAAATGCGCGCACTTCATCATGCAAAGTCTGAACGAATGTTATGAGCGGCCGGTGCGGTTTTTACATGTATGTAATCATACATGTCCAGTGCAAGTACTGAACAAGCCAACAGTGGTCCGGTAACCCCGGGGACGCTCATCCAGGGGGTTGTTTGGGTAAGGTGAACACAACTTTACAGCCAAAAAAACGGGCATTTCATAAAATTATTAAAAGGATTACACCTTTACTTAAACGAGCCACAGGCCGACAGCGCTCAGCACAGGATTACAGCAGAGGCACTGAGAACATAAATAAAGTTCAGTTTTTAAAGTCGGTATCACGCCTGCTAATAAAATTCCTTTCTAATAAAAGCGGCTAGCTACCCCCGTCCAGGAAAACACAAAAAGGCACCTCCCGCCGTTTTTAGTCGGCCCTTCTCAAAAACCGGGAGCTGAGCTAAATTTCCCAAAAATCTTCTGGGACAGCTAGTTAAACAAGCGTTTACAACGCAATAGGTCTCGCATTTGCGAGAGCTAGAGCTATCAGTGCTGTAAAAGGAAATGTCTTTTACCCATGTGCTTTGCTTTACAGTGGAATTATGTGGGTTGAATTGGAATTGTAAGTTGTGGAATTGTAGGGGTGTGGAATTGTGTGGTGTGTAGTGTATCTGTGAAGCTGAATTATGTGGTATGGTGAATAGATGGGGGTAAAAGCTGCACAGAATAGAAAGAAAGGACGTTAGAGAAGGGATATGTAGTTTGTGCACGAAGTGGTGCATAAAGTCTGACAGAGGAGCAGAAAGAGTGTGTGAGAAGCAAAGAAGGGGGGAAGCAGGCCACAGACTTAAAGAGGAAGCGCCTGTGTATGCAGAAGACACCCCAAAAAGAGGGTGAGAGAGTGGGTTTGAGGGGCAAAAAGGTTGGAAAGACACAGCAAAGAGACTGTGCTTAAAGACCTGAAGTGAACCAATATGAGAGAGGCTGGAAGCGTGCACAAGAGGGAGGGAGAGAGAGAGAGGAGAGAGAGAGAAAGAGAGAGACACACGAGACGGAGGGGCACCCAAAGGGGGGGGGGAGGAAGGGAGAGAGGAGAGAGAGAGAGACACGAGGCGGAGGGGCACCCAAAAGGGGGGGGAGGAAGGGAGAGAGGAGAGAGGGAGAGAGAGACACGAGGCGGAGGGGCACCCAAAGGGGGGGGGGGGGGAGGAAGGGAGAGAAGAGAGAGAGAGAAAGAGAGAGAGGAGAGAGAGAGACACACGAGGTGGAGGGGCACCCAAAAGGGGGGGGGGAGGGAGAGAGGAGAGAGAGACACACGAGGCGGAGGGGCACCCAAAGAGGGGGGGGGGGAAGGGAGAGGTGGGCCAGTGCACAGTGCCAGGAGGTACAGGAGGTCGCATGTGTGAATAGGCAGTATAGAGGGAAGGCAGGGAGGGTGAGTGAGTGAGGGATTGCAGGGGGCAGTGGAATTGCAAGGTAAGAGGGGGGTAGTGGAAGTGTGAGGAAGAGATGAGAGGGGCAGTGGGTGTGTGGGGAGATATGACAGTGATGGTGGACGTGCAAGGTAGAGATGGGAATTCGAATTGTTTGTTGTGGAGTTGTGTAGTGGAAATATGTACCCTGGTGTGCTTTGGAATTATGTGGATACTAAATAAATGGTATTAAATGTAGTGGAATTATGTAGAGTCAAATTCTGTATAACGGAGTTAATTATGGTGAATGGTATTGTGCGTTGTGGCGTGGCATGTTGTGGAGTTGAATTATGTGGTGAGCTGTTAAGTTTTGTTGCATGAAATGGAAATGTATGGTGTGTAGGCACTGCTGGATCAGCTGGTATAACAAATCAGTCCGTTAGCTAGCTTTTTGAAGATTTTAGATATGTCTTTGAGCCTAGTAATCCACGTTTAATTTTAAATTAAATAGCAAGTGGCGCTGCTTATGATGTGTTGCGCCATAATAACTTGAAACGTTTGAGCAGCCTCTTCAGCCCTAGGGCACCACTCCCAGCATATTCACCTCAAAGCTTCTAGGATACATGGTAAAGTTAAAAGGTTGCCTCTATGGGTTATTCCTTTAAAACACATTTATCCTCCTTCTATAAAAGAAGCTGCTCGGCAAACAACATAACCTGGAGGAGACTTTTTGGAAAAACTATTAATCCTTTGGCCAACCTAAATACACCTGACCAACATGCCACAATAACAGATGAAGCACAGTGACTATGAGACGGATGCTATGCAAAGTAGGGAATTTAAAACTCAAACACTGTGGTAGTGGTCCATTTGGAACATATTAAAAGTATTATGTTTCCTCACTCTGAATGAAGTCTTTCCTGTAAGGAGCAACAACAAAGCAACAAAACCATGGCCAATAACTAAACAACGGAAATAGCTAACGCATCTTTAAATACGTTTGAGATTTTCTCAAAGCTTATTCTTTGTTTGGCAGCCATTCCTCATATGGATTAGTCAAATGAGTAAAAAGGGTAAGCGTTTCTTTCCAACTGTTACAGCTCAAAGCTGATTATTCTAAAATAGCCATACTTATATTTCTCCTACAACTGCTAGACCCCTTTCCGCCAACCAAACAGCTCCACTAGCACTGTTGCAAGTACATCGAAGGAAAATGTGAGTGAGAATGGCTAATCGGAGATGCAGAGACCTAGACAAAGTGAATAATCAGACCTTGTTACTGTTCCACTTTTTCAGAGACAGTTGCTGTTAAAGCATACCGAATTGGGTAAGAAACGTTACGTGTATGGGTTCATGGGTGACCAATGCCGCCTGTCAACTTAAACGGCTTAATTGCCCTGAAGCCGGGCCTGTGTGACTGGGATAAAGGCATCACTTATTCGTCACCAGTGGTCACCACTTGCCACACTGCACCGTTCCCTGCAATACATAACTGCGGTTAGCAACAGCACAGCCTATTCGGCCAAGACGGGCTGTCATTGTCCAGTTGGCCAGTCCACCTAAAACAATATTTGTCAACTGCAGAGGCACGTGGGGAACTCTAGAGCCAATGAGCAGTTCAGAATTTGTGCAGCGTAATAGGATTAGCTGAGCTGCACCAATCTTAGATCATTTTACAAACTACGAGCTCCTCTCCCTCCCAGAGGGCTGCTAGAACATGTATAGTCGTGGATTTGTTTGTTGTGCGACCGGGAAGTGCTGAAACTAAAAGATTAATAACAGACAACGAAAATTAGGCTGAGTTCACGAACAGTCTGTGTTAGTACCACACAGGTGATCACCATAGTGCACAGACTTGTAGTATGTCATTTTGTACTTAAGACTCGATGGCCCGGACACATCTTTCTTGTGTACGCCGCAGGTTTTCTTGCAATGCATCATAGTCTGGCAAAAAAATCCCCCAAAACACGCACAGTAAGTGATTAAGACCTTCTAGAGACTTGCTAATAGTTAGATGGAGTTACTGGATAGTGGCAAGCAGTCCTGATACTAATCTGTACGATGTTTGTTTGTAACCATAGTCATCGGTGGTCGCTGCAGTGCGACTGCAAAAAAAAAAAAAAAGTTCCACAAAGCACACAATAAAGATAACCACTGGAAGGAGATTGTACTTGGTCGCTGCGCTCGGGGAGAGATAAACACCAAAGGAGGCATGACAAATGCATCCCTTAAACAAACAGAAACAAAGCTTACAGGAGTGACGAAGCAACAAGCCAATCACAAGTCTATGGGCTGGCATAAATCCCACAGACTAATTACAGCATGTTGAGAGACAGCGCAGGCGCGCTGCCTAGACTCGACCTAAAAAAGGAAAAAAAGGACTGTCCCGGCAAATCTGGGATGTCTGGTTACCCTATGTTTGGGGTGTTACCCCCCCTTCGTAAATGTAGTTTCTGATAAATAGTGGGGTGCAGATGCTTTCAGGCGGGTAGAGGGGGGTTACTTTCGGGTTTCACCAGAATTTTTTTACCCACAGACAAAAACACGTACACACTTCCTCTCTCTGTTTGGAGAGATGTCAAAATGTTGGTTATTTCACAAAATAATGTACTTTCACTCAGTGCCCCAGACAATCCTCTTTCCTCTCTTTCTCTGCCCATGAAGCCCCTCTTGTGTGCCCTCTTGCTTATAATGTTTTTTTTACATTATGTGTCAACGTGATTGTTGGGAAATCCGAAGATCAGACTCCCTCCCAATCTTACTGGCCAAGCTACGCCCCTGGGTGACCCCCTCACATGCACCAAGTATTGTTCTCCTACAACGAGATACTCAACCTATGCAGGTAGTGCAACTAAATACTTGTGGACGCGATACTCCATGTGCAGCCTTCAGGACCTGTGGCCAGTCTCCAGAGGTGGTCACTTTCTTGAAATGAGGCCAGTCACTGTGGCGGCTGGCACTGAACAGGGGTGGCGGGGAAGGATGGAAACCCCCCCCCCAACAAAAAAACATTTACCTGTTGAGGTCGGAAACGCGTTCGTCTCCTCCACCGTCCTCCTTGCCCGGAAGCACACAGGCTTCCTGACTCCCCTCAGCCAATCACGACTCTGCTGTCACCAACATGACAGCAGCGTCATGATTGGTGTGAGCGCCCTGCTTCAGCGCTCACAGAGGGAGTGGCACCCTGTGCATTTTCTCCTCCCGGCTGTGAAATACAGCCAGGTAGGGAAATGCAAAGTGCGCATGTCTGTTTGGCTGTCCCAACATGGCCGGCTAAACAGACATGCACACTTAGGGTGCACAAACCACTCCTCCTTCCAGTCCCCTCCAGCCCAGACCCACCCCGCCCTATCCTGCTGCCTCAGCTAAAAATAAAATGATAATAACAGTCCGTTATTATCATTTTATTTTTCTGCTCAAAGCAGCGGGGTGACTCCCCTCTGCCTTAACTGAGGAGCCGTCCCTGGCCAGACGGCAAAACACAACACCTAAGGCGAGGCCTCCAGAAATGAGTACTTCAGTACAGATTTGGCACCTACAACTTGACTGAATACTCCGCCTGTGTCCTCTGCACAGAAACCACGTTATATCTGTGGCCTACAAAACACAGCCCAGTGTCTCGGGCCAAGCCTCCCAGACTGGCCAATGTACCCCAAAGATGGCCACTTATCTAGATACATTAATGCAGATGGAAACTCCAAGGCCAAGATTTACAAAGGTTTTGCGACGATTTTTCGTTACTGTTTAATGCAAAACCAACGCAAAACCTTTTAGGGGATTTACAAACCAATACAAATTGGTATTTGTTTTTGGTTTCTAAGGAAAAGTTATGCAAACCAGCGTGAAGCGCTGTTTTTGAATTACTCTTTGACTAAAATCCCTATCTTGTAACATTAGTAGGAAAAGCTTTGCAGCAAAAAATGATGCAGCTGGAAAGCGGGAGTTAAAAGGAGAATTGTTTTCATTTCTCCTTTCTTTTCTGATTATGCATGTATGCTGCACTGTTCAGCACACATACAGAGTAGGAAAACCATCATAGATAGTCTAAGCAAAGAACCTTGTACTGGAAGCAGGGGAAGCTCTCTCCCAATGGCGAAGGAGCGTCGGCCCGCTGGCTAAGCCAGGAGCTGAAAGATAAAACTATATTTATTTATCGTTTTATCTTTCAGCTGCTGGCGCAGCCAGTAGTATGTGAAAAGAGGGGCAGGCTGGACCACGGGAGGTAGGAGAGGGGAGAAGGAGAGAGAGCACCTAAGTGTGCACTGTGTTTGGCCAGCCGGCTTAGGCCGGCCAAAACAAACATGCGCACTTCGGTTTCTCCAGCCTGGCTGTGTTGAACAGCCAGGCTGGAGAAACTGCACAGACCCCAGGGTTGTGTCTGAGTGGCAGTCCAAGCTGCTCAGACCAATCCTGGTGCTGCTTTCATGCTAGGTGTAGCATGAAAGCAGCATCAGGATTGCTGGGAAGCCAGTGCTGGGGTCCCAGTGAATGCAGAGTTCACCAGAAAAGGATCGAGGCGGCAGGTGGCGGCAGCAAGAGGTAAGTTGTTTTTTTTAAATTATTTTTTATTCCCCCCTCCTGTCCCTCCCCTAACCCCACCTCTTGAGATCTGGGCAGCCGCTGACTGGAATTGTACTCTTCCAGAACAAAACCTATACTAGACACATGCACACACCGTTGCACTATAGTGCAAAGGTGTGTTCTTGGTGTTCTTCAGCATAAATCTTCACCAACGCTAGGGAGAGGGAGGCGAGAGCCAGATCCCTGAAGAGATGGCACTTTCCTACTCTCTCCTTGTCGCGCAACGCAGATCAGTACCTTTGGGTGCTGAGCTGCGCTGCAAGACACCTTTGTAAATTTTGGCCCAGGTGTGATCAAACTATGTCAGATGTGCTGTCAGGTCCTGACTCAGTATTCCATGGGCAGTCTCTTGAATGGCCATAATGCTCTACAAATGCCCCCCTGACTCAAAATGCTGGAGATGCATCCTCCACAGGAGGGCACACAACCCAAAATGTGGCATCCAGAACTAAACACATCATTCCAGATATGTCTTCTCTGTCAAGATACTTCAATGTGAAAGAAGCTGCAGAAGTGGCCAAAATATTTCACATAAACGGGCACATTTACTAATGTTTTACGCAATGCCTGGCAGCAAGTAAAGTTGCATGAAAGGGAGACAGCAAAAATGCTCCATATTTACAAAGATATGTGTTAGAAATCGGGTTGTGGGTGGACTGGGTTTTGAGAGCTGGTAAAGCAGCAAACACAATCCTTGTCAGAGCAAGGCACAGACAAACCCCAAATTAACCTGTGCTCACCCCCTGGTAGCTTGGCACGGAGCAGTCAGGCTTAACTTAGAGGCAATGTGTAAAGCATTTGTGAAACTCTTAACACAGTGAAGCAGTGAAAACACCTCATAAAAAGGATCCCACACCAAATTAGAAAAATAGAACTTAATTTAATAAATAAAACTAAACCAAAACAACGGCAAAATAACAAAAATCAATCAATAGAACCCGAGATGTTGAATGTTAATGTTTTTAAGTAAAATAGCTCCAAAAGACGTAAAGTTCCAACTATGGATATGTGGATCAGGACAAAGTCACAAGTTCAGGCCAACCTCGATGGAGCACGGGCTGGCTACAGGGACCCAGTTATGCCCACTGAACGGAGTATCTTAATCCCTTGTTTGCGGAGTGTTGCGTGGGGCCATGTTGAAGATGCATCACGCAGCTGAAGTGATGCATTGGTTATGAGACGCGGCGGGATGCAGTACGAGGTCCAGGTTTCACCAATGTCGAGGATCCCGTGGATGAGGGCTTATGACGAGAAGTTCAGGCACTGAAACACTTAGGCTGTTCAAGTTGCATTTGATGATAGTTCATGTTAATCCTGAGGTCCACCTCCCATCAAGTATTCACAGCATTCATAAGCTTCACCACTCTCATGGCCTGAAATGCAATTCACATTCAGAAGGGATTTGACAATAATAACACACGAAGCTCCAACATTGGACACAAAGTGTGATTATCCATGATATCCCCAGAGCAAACATGGATCTAAATTAGGGTGAACCAGGGACGACTGTATGTTGACATCAGTGGTCAAAGTGTGTGCAATGCCTCATCTGTGACCCATGGTAACATGTTATTGATTTGAGACCCATGACAGCACAAAACTAGTCCCCATACCTGCCCGAAATCCATGAACATTAGTAGCAACAGATTCAGAAATAGGAAAATACTTGTGACAAGGTTTTGCTTTGCTGTACGAAGAATACCTGCTACAAGTTAAGTCTTTGCATATTTTACACGTTTTTACAGATAGCAATAAAAGTACATTGGGGTTGATTTCTTGCCAGGGTCAAAATGGTCATGAAATAAAACTTCTTGTGGGAGTGGTCAGTAAAAGCATAATAAAATGCTTCCAGAAGGAAAGGCAGATTGCCATCTGAAAGGACTGATAGACCTAATTCAGAACAAGTGAAAAAAGGCTTAGGAGAAGCTGGAGTAATCGTAGGGTGAAAAAGAAACGCAGTTGACCAGAGTGGTCTCTTGTGAGCAAAAAAGCAGTTACCCCAAGACAATACATACTTGGGGCTTATTTTTGGGGCAATTGGCGTAGGGCAGCGCCACAAGTCTTCTTGCTGCACTGCGCCAATGTGAAAGGGCAGGAATGCACCGTATTTATGCAATACGCCACATTTGTGTCCATTCCCCTTGTGCTGGTGCATAACAGGCTGCCTCGCGCAACACAGGCACCCTTGCACCGTGCTCTGGCGAGGCGTACGTTTTTGGTGCTTCCCCAGGTTTACATGATTGAGTAAATCTGGGGCAGTGTCAAAGTCCATGGGTGTTGCATGGGAAAACCCACCACAATGCCCATGGAACGCCCCCTGGGTGCAGAATAAGGGAACGCAGCGACTTGGGCTGCTTTGCCTTACTCCATATCTATGAGGCCATGAAACGCTACGTAAAGTGGCTCTGTGTAGCCTCATAGATATAGTTGAGAGTTTTGCCCCGCCAGAGCGTCAGAAAAAATGACGCTCCAACAGTGCAAGCCTCTCATACCTAAGCCCCTTGCACTTAGTGCTGTCCATTTCAGGCACTGGTCCTACTGCTAACGTAGCCTTCTCCTCCCCACCCCCTTGGACCACAATTAGAGGCCTAACATCTGTAACCCCTGTGGCCTCTGTCTTCTCAGAAGCTCAGGTCTAATCAGCAGTGGGTAGGCACTGAAATGTTAAAGTTGCAAAGAAGCTCATGAGAGGTCAGAATTTAGATTTTGGGGCGTGGATTGAATCTTGTCCCATGATTACCAACAAGCCTCATCTCAGATTCTTCTCACTGTCACTTGAGACCTGACAACATCCTCTTCCCTAATCCTGGATCCCAGGTAACCCTTTATTTCTCTTTTAGCCTATCTCTACCTGTTGGACAGATGCCCAAGGCTGATCATAAACATAGCACTGCTGTTCTCTTTGTTGCATACCAATGTCGTGGAGAAAACCCATGTCACCCACACAGCTTTTCCTCAAAACCTTCCTCCTGTGTTCCTCCTTCCTCTCTACTTGTCTCTCCCACACTTTCGGTGCTTTGAGGTGAATTTGTGCTGGCTTAATAAGCTATACAAATAGTGCTTAATTTGTGCTTGTTGTTTCCGGTGCTAAGCACCGGCACTTGTGTTGAGGACCGGCGCTTATTTTTCTGCCTCATGCATTTCCTGTGAGCAAAAGACACATTTGGGAAAGACTGTGGAAGTGTAAAAGGAAAAAGCGTCACAAAGGGAGAAACCAGAAAGTTGCAAGAGTGAGCTGAAGGGGCAGGGAGTGGATGTAAATGGATTAAAGAGGACCGAGATGGCTTCAGGATTACACTGCCTCAGTATTCCATGCTCGCACATTTAATTGCCGCAGCTGCATGTTTAAGAGGAGGGCTTTGAGCATCGGAACGTTTTAATTTACAAAATAAGCACTGTATACAAATAAGTAACATAACATCTAAGACACCTGGAGTCAACATCAGCCCATTTGCACTAAAATCCCACTAAAATCCTAAATTAACATTTCTTTAGTTTGTAGCACTAATGGGGCTCTCTTTTTCACTCTCTGGGTATCTTTCTTTCCTTCGTTCGGTCTTAAAATCAATCAAAATCTCTCTCCCTCTCTCTCTCCCTCTCTCTCCACCCTGGCTCTCTCTCTATCACCTTCTCTGACCTTCTCTCTTTCTGAACCTCTTTCTCTCTCAACCACCCATGTTGGTCTGTGCAGAGTGACAGGATGGCAAATGAATGAGTCATTCAGTAGAATTTGAGCACGAACATGAAATCTCTACTGCTCTTTTATCATCCTCCCTCAAGGACCCAGCTCTGCTACAAAGTGTATCACCCACTTGTTCCACACGACCTAGTCCTTCCTCTCAACTCACGCTTCTCTCTGTCCTTACTCTTCCCATCATCTTACAACCACTCAGCACTTCCTCTCTTCCTATTCACCACCTCTTAGCCCTTGGCCTCCCTATTTTCTGCCTTCAGGGTGACTGTTCCCTACATCATCACAGAGCCCTTCTTCCTCTGTCTCCACTTCTGCATGCTCATCCATTTCCTGTCCACAGCCTTCCCCTTTCAAGTAACTTCTTGTTTCTGACCTAATCCCCATATTCCTCCACCTTACAGCATTTTCCCTCTCTTAATTTTTCTCCACCTGACCTTGATGAATGATGAAATATATTTGTATTGTAGTGAACAGGGTTACTCAGGGTGTCCTGGCACTGGATGTCAACCTACAGAGGGAACATTTACATTTCAAGAATGATTGTGAATGCAAGATGGTCAGATATGATACATAGGGTCAGAGAACGTGTGTTTTTGAGAGAAGCAGGACAGTAGTAAAAGGACCAGCCACCCACCTGCATCCGATAAAGACACAGAGTACTGAGAACAGCCTGGAGGGTGCTAGCAGAATGCGTGTGGGGATAAAGTGGCAGAATTTACTCAGGAAGTATCTGGTGCCTTTGTCCTTCACTGCCCAATGAAAAAGGCAAAGTGCCTGGAACATGACCAACTTGTCAACAGGAATTCAGTGAAGGTTCAGTGATGGACCTCCATTGAGAATTAGAGGCTGATTTAAAACTTGGCAGACAGAGGTTTGGCAGTCAGGGTGATGGAGTAATTTACTCTGTCGCTTTGCACCTCCGTCCAACAAATTATGAAATGACTGCCAAGCCGGCAGTCATTTCTTAAAGCAATGCAAGGAACTGGCATCACAGTGGTTCCTGTAAATGCTTTTGGCAGTTCGACGCATGGCTCCGTCAGACATGTCGGAGCTGTACGGCAAACTGTTTTCCTTTTTTTTTTCACAAAGAAAACCCCAAAGCAGGAGTTTCTTTTTGAAAATAAACAATGCTCCCCTCACCATGGGAGTCCTCTCCCCTGGTTTTCCTGGTGGTGATGGGCAGTGAAAACTGACCTCTAATTCTGCTCATCTAACTTAGGTGGGCGAACTTAGAGGTCAACCTCCAATATCCCGTACTCCATCGGAGTAGTCGTTGCTGTGATTAAACCAAAGGTCGGCCTGCATTTAAATCAGATGGGCGGATCACAGCCTTGGTGATACGGATACTCCATCACTGTTGTCATGGAGTCTCCATGCCACTAAGATTTAAATCAGGCCCTAATTCATGTTTTCGAAGGCCAAGAAAAAGATGATCCACCACACCCTGAATAACCTGTAAATAGGGAATTTGGGGTTCTCCAACAACAAACATTCCCATAGTTAAGGTGGGAGGCAAGCACTTTCATAGCCAAGCAGTGCTCCTCTGGATGAAGAATCTTGCCGAACACCTTAAGTAACAAGATACAGGTGGTAGGAGTCCTTCCTATCTTCATCTTCATCCACTCAGCATTCTCCCCCAAATCTCCACCAACCTCCCTGCCTGACAACCTGCAAACATCTCCAGCATGAGTCCCACAGAGTTGTGCATTTTCTCACCTAGCTGAAGGGGGTGCAGGTTGCCAGATGGTTGCCATGCCCCAGGACTCCTAGTTCAAGGCTTGTCCAGTCTAGAGGGGAGAAGGGGCCATGGCGCCTGCAGGTAGGCTGGCTACCTCTATGGCAGTGATGCTCCAAATGCGTGTGACTTAGAATGGGTTTAAATTGGCGAAGGCCACACATTCACTGATCTTCAGCGTTTTTATGCTGCGCCTCCCAGAGTAATAAAGGCTATTAGGTTGGGCCCTCATGTTAACACAATCTTCTAAAATGTTTAACAGTGAACATTGCTGGAATGGCCCTTTAGGGGTTGAAGGATACCTGTTTGGACTAAAACCGGAGCTAGGACCACAGTACATCCTTAGCAACAGCAGAATGTGCCTAGCTCACAAACCGAAGAGTTATATCATAGGCAGCAAAATGTCAGGCCTGGGCCCTCCTGCCCCAGCAGTCAGAGAGTCTGATAAGACCGGAAACAAACTTTATTAAGGAGAACAACAAAAACATGGAGCTCCCTCACCACCCAGGCAATAACTGACCCGAAGTGGATGGAACTCAGCTATGTAGAAAAATCCTAATTTAGCCTCTTAGCCCACAATAGCGGGCTATACCGACCATTAAAGGCCCGTTCAAACGTTAAACAAGGGAGCAGGGCTTCAATGTCGGTATATCCCGGTGAAGGAGGGCTATAAGGCTATTAGAACATCCTGCTACTAGTGTGGAGAATGTTCTAATACATAAAACAAAGGCTTCATGGAGCACGAGGCGATTGAAATCCCCTCGGCAAGGCCTTTGTTCACAGCAACAGCTGTGAACAAAAACATTGGAATGTTCCAGCTCCGGGCTTCTATCCGGTGTTAGAAGCACGGAGCACTCCATTGTTTTCAATGGAGCTCCCAACATTCCAACGTGACAGCTTCACAGCCCACAAGGACGCCCCCCGCAAGCACCACCAACTCATCAGACAAGCCAAACGATCCCACTTCAAAGACCGCCTGGACAACAACGCACACGACAGCAAAGTGCTCTTCAGCATCGTGAAAGAACTCTCCAACCCCAGCGCCAACATCAATGACATCCCTCCATCCCAAGAACTCTGCAACGCACTGTCCACCTTCTTCCACCAGAAGATCACCGACATCCACAACAGTTTTGACGCCACTCCCACACCAGACCCCACCCCGAACACTCCACCTGTGCAAACCACCTGACCTCCTGGACCAACGTGAACGACACAGAGACACGCAAGATCATGAACTCCATCCACTCAGGATCTCCGTCAGACCCCTGCCCCCACCACGTATACAACAAAGCCGACTCCACCATCGCCCCCCAACTACGGAAGTTCATCAACATCTCCTTCGAAACAGCGACATTCCCTAAAAAATGGAAACACACAGAAATCCGCGCCCTCCTCAAGAAGCCCAAAGCAGACCCCAACGACCTCAAGAACTTCCGACCCATCTCCTTGCTCCCTTTCCCAGCAAAGGTGATTGAAAAAATCATCAACACACAACTAACCAGCCACCTCGAAGACAACGGCATCCTAGATCCTCCCAGTCCGGCTTCAGACGAAACCACAGCACCGAAACCGCCCTTCTCGCCGCCACAGACGACATCAGACGCCAAATGGACAACGGCGAGACATCAGCCCTCATCCTCCTGGACCTATCTGCCGCCTTCGACATAGTCTGCCACCGCACCCTGAAATCACGCCTCCACGAAACCGGAATTCAAGGAAAAGCCCTCGACTGGATCGTCTCATTCCTCTCCGGCAGAACCCAGAGAGTCCGCCTCCCCCCCTTCCGCTCCGAAGCCACCGACATCATCTGCGGCCTCCCCCAAGGCTCATCCCTCAGCCTGATGCTGTTCAACATCTACATGGCCCCCCTTGCTCAAGTGGCCCGACAACACAACCTCAAAATTCTCACCTACACCGACGACACCCAGCTCATCCTCTCACTCACCAAAGACCCCCACACCGCCAAAACCAACCTCCACGAGGGAATGAAATCCATCGCCGAATGGATGAGAACCAGACGTCTGAAACTGAACTCGGACAAGACGGAGGTCCTCATCCTCGGACCCACCCCCCCCCCCGCCTGGGACGACTCCTGGTGGCCCACCGCACTAGGAACCCCACCAACACCGTCCGACCACGCTCGCAACCTGGGCTTCATCCTCGACTCCTCCCTCACCTTGTCTAAACAGGTCAACGCAGTTTCCTCCTCCTGCTACAACACACTCCGCATGCTCCGCAGAATCTACAAGTGGATCCCGACAGAAACAAGAAGAACAGTGACACAGGCCCTCGTCAGCAGCAGGCTGGACTACGGCAACGCACTCTACACAGGCATCCCAGCAAAAGACCCACTACGCCTCCAACGTATCCAAAACGCCTCCGCCCGGTTGATCCTCAACGTACCCCGCCACACCACATCTCCTACCACCTGAGAAACCTTCACTGGCTCCCCGTGGACAAAAGGATCACTTTCAAGCTTCTTACCCACGCTCACAAAGCGCTCCACGACACCGGACCAGCCTACCTAAACAACAGACTCAGCTTCTACACCCCCACCCGTCAGCTCCGCTCTACAAACCTCGCCCTCGCCGTCGTCCCACGCATACGAAGAAATACCTCCGGCGGCAGATCCTTCTCATACCTCGCCGCCAAAACCTGGAACAACCTCCCCACCAACCTGCGACAGACTCAAGACCTACTCACCTTCAGAAGACTCCTCAAGACCTGGCTCTTCGACCAGTAACACCAGCTTTTCCCCCCACCCCCCAGCGCCTTGAAACCCTCACGGGTACGTAGCGCGCTTTATAAATTCAATGATTGACTGATTGATTGAATATGGAATAAACTAGTCCCAACATTCCAAACCTTTAAAGCTCAGGTTTTAACATATCCACCCTATTTATAAACATGATAAAAAAAAAAAAAAAATGGAAAAACAACTAAGAATAAACACATAAAAACGTGAGAAAATATGTCAATGAATCCTCATTACACCAAAAAAAGAAAAACATAATAAAATAGTAAAGATGAATAAAATATTTATCTTATATAGTTACGTAAATACTCAGGAGGTCTCTAAAACCTTGGTACTTTTTCTCACTCTTGAATTTCCATTGTTCCATTCTGCATTTGTTCCACTTCGCCTCTGGAATAAACTAGTACCAACGGCTCTTATTTATGGAGAATTGGCATAGGGCGGCTCACACGTCTTCTTGCAGTGGTGCCGTATGCCAATGTGAAAGGGCAGGAATGCACCATTGTTTATGAAATACTGTGCATTTCTTTCCTTACCCTTGCCCTGACACCCTTTTGTCTGCCTAGTGCCAACTCAGGCACTCTTTCACCATGGTGCAAGGGTGCCTCGGTTGCAGGATTGTTTTTGTGCAGGAAGGTGTCCCTTCCTGCTCAAAAACAATCCATGGAGGTGTTTTCCTCTTTTTTGTGTGCTGCAGAATGCCCGTTATGCTTGCTCTGGGGAGACGTAAGGTTTTGGCCCTGCCCCAGGTTTACATCATTAAGTAAATCTGGGGCAGCGCTGCAACGCCCATGGCATGCCTCCCTGGGGCAGAGTAAGGCAGCGCAGCGACATGCGCTGCTTTGTCTTACTCCATATCTTTGGGGCCATTTAAAGCCATGCAAAATGGCTTTGTGTGGTCTCCTAAATATGGTTGAGAGGCTAGCACCATCGGAGCGTCAACAAAAGTGACACTCAGGGGACACAAGCCTCTCATAATTATACCCCAACATTCCCAACCTGAAAATATCAGGTTATCACATGCATGCAGCAAGCTATGAAGTTTAGGAGTGTCATATAGGTTATATGTGTTTCTTGAAAGTGTGCATCGGGCAAAGGAGCAAGTGGAAGCACTTTTCTGGTGGTCCTCCTACTCTAACAACATATGTGGGGGGAGGGTGGAAGAGCAGAGCTGTGTGGGTTGACTCATGGATCTCTTGCTGGTGACTGTCATCCCCAGAGGTTTTGTGTCAACCCTCAGTGCCCATCTGCATGCCTCACAGCCCCTTAGATTGTTTAAATTCTGGCCCCTGGGAAGCCCTCATTGGCTGTTGGAAGGGCTCTGAGTCTATCATCACAGATTGTCTGCTGGCCCTCAGGGCCCCCAGTGGTCCCTTGCATGATCAGCCAACCATGAGTTAGTACTCAACCACTCTCAGAGGCCTTCTGCTAGCCCTGACACGTGCTCAACGAGCCCTTTGATAATTCTCCCAGACCAAACAATGAGCCATCCTCTCATGTCACCCATCTTTCACCGGCCCATCACTTCAAAACTCTAGCGGAACCCATGGATCCAGAGGAAAGCAGACACATGAGGCCACTTTGCCCTAGTGAACTCCACAAAGCCTCAGCAACGTCCCATTTTTGTGTTCAATGCAGTGCTCGCTACAGCAGATTTTTCACCACTGCAAGTGACAAACGTTCATGTAAGAATGAAAAGTTGAGACAACCTTGCTGGGATGTATTACCATTGCAGGTTACGTATAGATGCCTACAGGGTGCGCAATAAGTAGTTAATTTGTAATGAAATAAGTGCCAGGGCTGTTCTCTGGAGACCACCACAGCTTGCACCTCCCACTGCCAACGTCAGCGCTATCAATGACAATTCAGACTTTCTAAACATTAAAAATGGCTAATACCTGCTGCACAGGCTATTCTTTTATGCTTTCGGTGGCAAGTATTAGTCATTTTTAATGTAGAGAATTATTAAACAACTCTAGTTGTCTTCATCACAAAATTAGACAAACAGCGCCACCATGTGGCTGCCTGTCATAAATGCCAGTGTTGACAATTAAGTGCCGGTGCTGAGCACCAATAACCACTGGCTCAAATTAAGCACTGGGTACAATGCTGGCACCCTTTACACACTTACATCCAGCTGCATACAATGTGATTATATCAAAATGTTTAATAGAACATAACGACCCAGATTTACTAATGGTTTATTCAGGCATTTGTGTGTCCCAATGTGGCATTTCACTGTGCAAAATGCAGCATCAATCAAGTTTCCTGTGCCATGCAGCATCCAAGTTGGTTAGCACTTCGAAGTACAAACCTCCCATTTGTTTATGCAAAGAGGCAGTGTTTGGTATGGACAGGTGCAAACACCCCTTTGATGTGATGCAAGGCCAGACAGGTCAACTGAAACAGCTTGACCTGGCTTTGCACCATATCTTACACCAAGTGAAAGAAGGTAAATATTGTGCAACACATAGTGCATGATGTTACATGTTGCACCCACATGTAAAGTGCGTTTAATGTAAAATAACACTTATTACATGGCTTATATTTGTGCGGGTTCCACACATCAAAATGTGAACTGGAAAGTGCACAAATATCGCACTACATACAGCAGTCATCCCTTTGCATCACAGTGCAAGGCTCAGCATTGTGTAAAACCTTATTAGGTCAAGCATAGCAGCATGCAAGCGCTGCTTTTCCGACGTCTTGTTATGTATCTGGGCTTTTAACCATGTCCACTGCACGCCCATCACTATCACTCATTCGTGGGCTTGCCTTTCAAAAATCCTTTATTTTTGTCGGTAACTGCTTTACGTTTGTCCCCCCTTGGGGCAGTTTTGTTATCACCTTGGGGACCAACCCTGTTACATAAATAATTTCATGATTGCTGATAACTTTGACTGCAAGTGAACTTCTTTTTCCTTTTGTGTGTCTCCTTCACGCTCTCGGCGGCGCTTTGAATCGGCTTGTTTTTTCCAAGGAGAGACTCGGCTCACATATTCCTGTTCCTAAAATGTAATTCCTGTTTTTGTATTCATGAGTTTTAGTTGAGGGTTTTGTTCTGTGGTGTTGACAGTCTTACTGAATCCAAGAGTTATCCCTTTATTTTACTAACACTCGAGAAGGAGCCGCAGGGAATGGAGCCGCAGGGGGCTGGCGTCATCACCCTGGAGGGGATCTGGGTGGGCCAAGAACTTAAGACAGATCCAGATGGGTCGTTGCCGTTTCTACATTCAGTAACGCCCCATTCAGGAGTATGACAAGCTGGGGATCCGCTGAACGACTACCAGTTACTTAAATATTTCAAAACGAGTTGACTAAGAGCGTGGAGAGATTGTGGGCGCATAGTGAGAGCTACAATTTGCAGAAAAGATATGGGAAGATGTTTGGTTATGTGCGTCTTGCATCCCTGCAAATCATCAATGGCACCATTGCTGGCCTGGAAATGCTTGGCTTGTGTGACACCTTCAGCCGGCCCTGGCGTATTAGTTTGCAGTGTTGCATTGTGGGACTTGTGGTCTAACTGTCGATGCTGTACACATGGGCTGAAAAAATCCAGTATGCAAAGGAATTTTATCTAAGAAGCCATGAAAGGCTGAAAGTGTCAGACAGCACATAAAGTGACTTGACAGCTCTGCTTGGACCGAGTCCTATTAAGGATACTTCATTTCAAAAGACATACACATTTAATACCACAGTGATGCAATGGTTGCACAAGATACAAGGACTTGTGTCTAACATGTAGTGTATTGCAGTATTTATAGAGCACTCCATACAGCTGTGTGGCACTCTGAAGCATAGTTTCAGACATTTAGCAAGTTACAATGCGGGGGAGCATGTAGTTGCCTTAGTATTTTGTTTGTTGTGGTCCTATATACAACGTTTTTCTGTGTCATGCGTGATGTGCTCTTAGCTTGCCTTGAGGTGCAGCGCTTGGAGGTAGATGATGCGGGTGATGTGAGCGCAATTATAATTGTAGTTACGACTAAAACATAAAGGCTGCTACACAGTGCCAACCTAGCCTAAGGGGCAGTGGGTGCTGTGTGCCAATAAAAGGGGGAAGGGCAGTTGGAGAAAGCCCAGTAATTCGGGTGACCAGAAATCTACAGCCAAAAACCGGGACATTTCACAAAAACAGAAGAAGGACTACACGTGTACTCCAGCTGGGCGCACAGAATGGCAGCGCTCATCTGCATAGAATTACAGAAGAGGCCCTAAGAACATAAATAATTTGTGATTTTTAAAGCCAGTGTAATGCCTGTTAATTAAATTGCTTTCTGATATCGCCTGCCAACCATCTCTGCTTTGGAAAACCGTAAAAAATCCCCTCCCACCATTTTCAGTCGACCACCTCTAAATACAGGACATGAGCTAAATTTCCCGAAATTTGCCAGGACAGCTGGCGAAAAACCGGGACTGTCCTGGAAAATGCGGGGCGCCTGGTCACCCTACCAGTAATCCTTATGGCAACATGATCCAGGCAGAGATGTAATCAAGTGAATGAAATAATGCCAGATGAACAGGAACAACACAAGGAGACCTGTGCCTTATTTCATGGCAGAGATGCTGTTTCCTACTGTACAAATGCACCCGACGAGCAAGAAGCGGAGGGGAAATCAAGGCCGGCAACATGAGTAGAGACTGCACAATCTTTAGAAGGCCTACATTTCTTCTACTCCAGCAAGGTCGAATGTGGGCAACATTTTAATCAAGGGTTCTCACCCCGGCCCCTCTCATGCTCCTAAGGTGGATGAACATGAGACTGAGATAGGGTGACCCGACGTCCCGGATTTCCCCGGACAGTCCCGGTTTTTAGAGGACTGTCCCGGTGTCCCGACGCCTCTCTTAATTTTAAATAAATGTCCCGGTTTTGGGACAAAGGTCAGATCATCCAGGGAAGTATAAGTTAAAGAGGCCTACAAAGTATGAAATAATTAAAGTGTTTTGTCTGTTACTGTCAGGCAACTAAGTCCCCTGTCTGCTCCCAGCAGAGAGATGGAGTGGGGAGCAGAGAGAGGTGGGTGGGGGCGGGTTGGGGGTGCAGGATTGGGAGGTCAAGCCGTAGCTTATTTTATATATGTAGTCTTGTAGATGTGTGTGTGTGTACATCTATATATATATATATATATATATATATATATATATATATATATATATATATATATATATATATATCTGTCCCGGTTTTGAAATAATTAAAGTGTTTTATCTGTTACTGTCAGGCAACTAAGTCCCCTGTCTGCTCCCAGCAGAGAGATGGAGTGGGGAGCAGAGAGAGGTGGGTGGGGGCGGGTTGGGGTGCAGGATTGGGAGGTCAAGAAGTAGCTTATTTGATATATGTAGTCTTGTAGATGTGTGTGTGTGTACATCTATATATATATATATATATATATATATATATATATATATATATATATCTGTCCCGGTTTTTAAATAATTTAAGTGTTTTATCTGTTACTGTCAGGCAACTAAGTCCCCTGCCTGCTCCCAGCAGAGAGACGGAGTGGGGAGCAGAGAGAGGTGGGTGGGGGCGGGTTGGGGGTGCAGGATTGGGAGGTCAAGCCGTAGCTTATTTTATATATGTAGTCTTGTAGATGTGTGTGTGTGTACATCTATATATATATATATATATATATATATATATCTGTCCCGGTTTTTGTTCCCTTGACTCTTGCCAGACGGGTGAAGCTGCAGGCCGAGGAGCAGTCTGTCCCCCACTTTCCCAAGTGATCTTGAAGTCAATAGTTATCTCGGCGCATTGAGGAGCTTAAGAAAAGCCCACACTGGGGATTGACTCGGCTCCAGTTGTAGGATCCTTTCAGCAACACTCAGCAGTTAGGAAATCTGGACAAGCGCACTATTGCACAACCATCTGGTGATGCCCACCATATTTCCTGAGCTGGAAAGAAGCCCACCCTACCTCAGCATTTGTTTTGTGTGCACGGTAACCAGTACAAGGTAACTAATAATACTGCTGTGATGGAAACGTTGGCTTTCCTGGAGAATGGCTGAGTAGACCGACTGCAAAACAGCCTCTGCACTTGTGCTTTGCAGCCACAAAAGAGAGAATATGAACGGTGGGGAAACTGATTCCAGCACTGACACTTGTGATCTTGCGCAGATCATTGTTTCGAACCTGAGTCAGCTGTTGAGGAACATTTCAATATTTAAATTTCTCAGTGTATCAGCCTTGCGTTCTGCCATTCCCAAACGAGTTGTGTCATTAGAGTTCTGCGTCATGAGTTGAACCCGAGTGGAGGTCTTTCCTTTCTGCTCAGTTCTATGTCAGGACCGGAGGCTCCGATTATGCTTCTCTTTCTTCACTTTATTTTTTACAGCAGCCAATCAGAAAGTGAAACAAGAAAACTACAAATCCCAACAGTCCCATTAACACCTGATGACCATAGAGGAGAACCCTATATAACGCTGATACACATAACTCAACTCCTCTTTCTTGGCTGCTTTGCAGCTAGTCAAGTGTTTTGCATTTTGCCTTATCTTTACGGTTTATTAATGCTATTGTTATCTAATCTACCTAGACGACATTCTTATCATGGCTCAATGCCCCAGCCTTCTCCTCTCCCACCTGGAGTGGGCCATTTCCCTTCTTCAGGGTTTGGGATTCATAATCAACGTCCAAAACTCTGTATTAATTCCGGCTCAGCAGATGGATTTTCTGGGATTTCGGGAAGACTCCATCCGATCTCAGTTGATCCTTTCCCCTCAAAAGATTAATCTAATCAAGAGAGAATTGAGGTTACTGTTGTCTAGACAGACTGTATCATTGAGGGTGATTGCCCGCATGGTGGGTCTGCTCTCTTCCTCCATTCAAGCAATATTTCCACGACCTCACCATTACAGAGCGCTGCAGAGGTTGAAAATTTCCCATCTGCAGAAAGGCCTCAGGTATGCGGGTCAGGTTCCTCTTTCGGAGGAAGCTCGATCGGAGATGAGTTGGTGGTTAGACCACATGGGGGCTTGGAATGGCAGAGCTATTTTCAGCTCCTCCCCAGAGATTGTGATAGAGTCCGATGCCAGTCTTTGAGAATGGAGGGCGCGTTGCGGCTCAGTCTCCACAGGGGGTCGTTGGTTCAACTCAGAATTGAACCTGGATATCAATTGTCTGGAGCTTCTAGTGGGTTCATTTGCAATCAAGAGTCTGTCCCCTCTCAAGACGAATTGTTGTATACTTCTTTGAATGGACAATATCTCGGCAGTGAGTTATGTCAACAAATTGGGGGGGACCAGATCTCGCATTCTAGCAGAGATTGCCAAGGATTTCTGGCACTTCTGCCCGCAACACCGGATCTCGGTGGTGGCGGAATATCTGCCAGAGAGAAAAATTCAGTTGCGGATTCGCATTCTCGTCACCTTTGAGATTTCAGTGACTGGAGGCTTCACCCCAAGGTCTTTCTGGCCCTCTGCGCTCGGTGGGGTCCTTTCTCGATAGATCTTTTTGCTTCCCGTCTCAACCGACAAATGAAGAGGTTTGTCAGTTGGAGGCCGGACCCAGAAGCATTAGTGACAGACGCATTCCTGCAGGATTGGTCTCTGGATCTGGGGTATGCTTTTCTACCTTTCTTGATGACTCCAAGGGTGTTGGCTCAGATCCGTTGTCAGCAGGCGGATCTTGTTCTGGTGACTCCTCTCTGGAGGTCTCAGGCCTGGTTTCCGGTGGCTCTGGAATTGAGTTGCGGATATCCTTTATTAATTCAGTTCAGGCGGAACCTCCTTCTGGATCCTCTGGGCCTTCCTCATCCTCTTGTTCTTTTGGGACATCTGGCCCTAGTGGCTTGGCGTCTTTCAGGGAAAGATGGAGTGTCCCAGGCCTTTCGCAGGAGTCTTCCACTTTCATTGCAGGATCCTGGTCATCCAGTACCCACAAGAGATATGATTCCGCTTGGAACCGATGGAGTGCTTGGTGCAGTGCACGGAACGCAGATCCTTCTTCAGCGGATTGCAGTTTGGTCTTACATTTTTTGTCTTCTTTAGCTTTGTCGGGTTTGGCATATAGATCGTTAATAACTATCGGTCAGTCATTTCAGCGGGTCATTTGCCAATTGAGGGTAAACCAGTGGGAGTATTACCCATCGTTTGCAAGCTTTTGAAGGGTATAAGGTTAGCTAATCCCCCTCATCTGCGTTATTGTACTCTGTGGGATGTGAATGTTGTTTTATGCTTTTTAGAGTCTTGGCCGGCTAATAGGTTCCTTTCCAAGAAGCAGCTTTCAGCCAAGCTCACCATGTTATTATGCTTAATTTCCCGTAAAAGGGTGTCTGATGTTAGAGCCCTGGATTTAGCAGGTAGGATTTTTTCTCCTGAGGGAGTAACTTTTTCTATTTCACCTCGTACCAAGTGTAATTTGAAATCAGTTTCTTATCCTAGTTTTGTGGACATTCCCAAATTGTGTGTTGTACAATGTCTCGGAGCTTATGAGGTAAGTATAGAAGAAATTTGTTCTGATATGGGGGGTCAGTTGCTAATTTCATTGGTTAAGCCTTATCACCCTGTTTCGTCTGCCACTCTGGCCAGATGGGTTCGCTGGCTCTTGAATGAAGCAGGCACTGATATTTCAAAATTTGGTGCTCATTCCACTAGAGGGGCCCTGGCTTCATAATCTTTTGCCTTGGGTTCCTGCCTGGAAGACATTTTAAGGGCTGCAGATTGGTCCTCTGAATCTACGTTCAAATCACTCTATTGCAAGCCTATTGTGGATTTTGCATCGTTAGTGGTGGCTCAGCTTTAAACAAGCATAATCGGAGCCTCCGGTCCTGACATAGAATAAAAAACATTCTAGCATTTGCGTTAAGAATTTTTCAATTCTATTAAGGACACGGAGGTGAGGATTATCCCACCGCACTGTTGACATTGTTTGGTTTGTTATTCTATAACTCATGGGTACTCACAAACTTTTTCTCGGGGGCCAAAATTGCAGTATGGTTTGCGGCCGAGGGCCGCACTGAAGTGACAGAGGGGGTTGGGGGGGGGCGGGGCTTATAGGAGGCACAACCACCCCGCCCCCTTTTTCAAAACATTGCTAAACAATGCTGCATTTTGAATCCAGGTATAACTACAAACCTACCCCAGTAACACACACAGTGCACACACACACAGCGCCATCTGCACACAGCGTCTTCTGCACTCACCCCTACCCCAGTAACACACACAGCGCCATACACACACAGCGCCATTTGCTCTCACCCCTACCCCAGTAACACACACAGCGCCATACACACACAGCGCCATCTGCACACAGCGCCATCTGCTCTCACCCCTACCCCAGTAACACATACACAGCACAAACACACAGTGCCATCTGCTCTCACCCCTACCCCAGTAACACACACACAGCGCAATCTGCTCTCCCCCCTACCCCAGTAACACACACACAGCGCACACACACAGCGCCATCTGCTCTCCCCCCTACCCCAGTAACACACACACAGCACACACACACAGTGCCATCTGCTCTCACCCCTACCCCAGTAACACACACACAGCGCCATCTGCTCTCACCCCTACCCCAGTAACACACACACAGCGCACACACACTGCGCCATCTGCTCTCACCCCTACCCCAGTATCACACACAGCGCCATCGGCACACAGCGTCTTCTGCTCTCACCCCTACCCCAGTAACACACACAGCGCCATACACACACAGCGCCATCTGCACACAGTGCCATCTGCTCTCACCCCTACCCCAGTGACACACACAGCGCCATCTGCACACAGCGCCATCTGCTCTCACCCCTACCCCAGTAACACACACAGCGCACACACACAGCGCACACATACAGCGCCATCTGCTCTCACCCCTACCCCAGTAACACACACACAGCGCACACACACAGCTCCATCTGCTCTCCCCCTACCCCAGTAACATGCACACAGCGCACACACACAGCGCCATCTGCTCTCACCCCTACCCCAGTAACACACACACACAGCGCGCACACACACAGCGCCATCTGCTCTCACCCCGACGTGGAGACGGTGACAGGAAGCAGACAAAAAAGCCCCGTAAAAGTTAGCTGCAAGCGCTAACTTTTAAGGGGCTTTGGCTTCCCACCACTAGCCCGGATCGTCATTGAAACGCCATAACTAATGGCCGCCTTAGGTAAACATAGAGGAGGGTCGCGGGAGCATGCGCGAAGTAGCCACTACGCGGGCCGTACTTTGAGTAATGTTGCTATAACTGTTTACCATCTTCATTGACATGTTTATTGTGTTTCAGTACTTTTCCCTCCCTAATAATAAATATGGGATTAATCTATTTTGGTTCAGTTTTATGGCCTGGTTTTTTCATCTCTTACAGGAGCTGAGGACAAATAATTTTGTCGGATCTCCAGCGCATTGATCTGAGGATCCAGACGGATATTGAATTCCCACCTTCTTTTTCAAGTTGGTCGTCTTGGTTCTCCTCTTCGGGCTGTTTTGATGTTCTTCAGTTGCTGGATTATGGACTCTATTAGACTTTTTGTGTTGCTTGAGGAAAGAAAGAGGAGTTGATTTATGTGTGTCAGCGTTATATAGGGGTTCTCCTGTATGGTCATCATGTGTTAATGGGACTGTTGGGATTTGTAGTTTTCTTGTTTCACGTTCTGATTGGCTGCTGTAAAAAATAAAGTGAAGAAAGAGAAGCATAATCCTCGCCTCTGTGTCCTTAATAGAATTGAAAAATTCTTAACGCGAATGCTGGATTTTTTTTTATTCCATAGAGATGGGTAGAGACGCCCCCGCCTCCTCTCCGAGGCCAAGGGTGGAGAAGCAGCTCATTGCTACATGTCTTGATTGCACCTCCTAATCAAAAGGGCAGGAGGTCATTGCGCTTTCTCTTTTGTGCTGCTGAGCATCCTACAAGGAAGAGAAACAAAGCACTGATTCAGTGGCGCACAGACAAGGCCGGAAGTGATGCTCTACCGGGCACAATTTTGCACATTTTTCGTAAAAAGGGTACCTAGAATATATCAAGTATTCTGGCGTATAGATTAGTTTTTTTTTTTTCTTACAGAAGCAGAGGTTTTTCCAATTTCCCAGTTATTTACCTTCATGGTTGGTAAAAAGTGTGAATTTTCCCATACTAGGTGAATGTTTTTTCCACATATATGGTGGAATATTTTCTTGCAGCACGCTAGAGTTGCTCTGAAAACGGATGTATTATTGTGAGGGAAGCTTACACTGCTGCTTCCTCTGCTGTGTCTGCTGTGTGTGAGTGAATCTTGCACTGCTGCATGTGCTGTATTTGCTGTGTGTGAGGGAATCCTGCATTGTACCTTCTCTGTGAGGGACCATGCACTGCTGCCTGTACTGTATCTACTGTGAGGGAAGCTTGCACTGCTGGTGCCTGTACTGTATCTGCTGTGTGTGAGGGAAACTTGCATTGTACCTTCTCCGTCAGCGAAGCGTGCATTGCACCTTCTCTGTGGGGGAAGCTTGCATTGTACCTTCCACGGGAAGGAAGCTTGCATTGTACCTTCTCTGTGAGGGAAGCTTGCATGATACCTTCTGTGTGAGGGGCGCTTGCATTGTACCTTCTGTTTAAGGGATGCTTGCATTGTACCTTCTGTGTGAGGGATGCTTGCTTTGTACCTTCTATGGGAAGGAAGCTTGCATTGTATCTTCTCTGTGAGGGAAGCTTGCATGATACCTTCTGAGTTAAGGGCGCTTGCATTGTACCTTCTGTTTAAGGGATGCTTGCATTGTACCTTCTGTGTGGGGGATGCTTGCTTTGTACTTTCTGTGTGAGGGAAGCTAACATTGTACCTTCTCTGTGAGGGAAGCTTGCACTGCTGCTGTGCTGTATATTGTGTGTGAGGGAAGCTTGGACTGCTGCACTGTATCTGTTCCTTGTGTAAGGGAAGCTTGTATTGTACATTCTCTGAGAGGAAGGCTTGCACTGCTGCTGTGCTGTAACTGCTGTGTGTGAGGGAAGCTTGCATTGTACCTTTTTGTGTGAGGGAAACCTGCACTGCTGCTGTGTTGGTGTGTGAGGGAAGCTTGCACGGCTGCCTGCACTGTGTATGTTCCTTGTGTAAGGGAATCTTGCATTGTACATTCTCTGAGAGGGAGGCTTGCACTGCTGCTGTGCTGTATCTGCTGTGTGTGAGGCAAGCTAGCATTGTACCTTCTGTATGAAAGAATCTTGCACCGCTGATGTGCTGTATCTGTTGTGTGTGAGGGAAGCTAGCATTGTACCTTCTGTATGAAAGAATCTTGCACCGCTGATGTGCTGTATCTGCTGTGTGTGAGGGAAGCTAGCATTGTACCTTCTGTATGAAGGAAGCTTGCACTGCTGCTGTGCTGTATCTGGTGCATGAGGGAAGCTTGCACTGCTGCCTGCACTGTATCTGTTCCTTGGGTAATGGAAGCTTGCATTATACGTTCCTTGAGAGGGAAGTTTGCACTACTGTGTGCTGTATCTGCTGTGTGTGAGGGAAGCTTGCATTGTACCTTCTGTATGAAGGAAGCCTGCACTGCCACTGTGCTGTATATGCCATATGTGAGGGAAGCTAGCATATACCTTCTGTATGAAGGAAGCCTGTACTGCTGCTGTGCTCGATCTGCCATGTGTGAGGGAAGCTAGCATTGTACCTTCTGTATGAAGAAAGCTTGCACTGCTGCTGTGCAGTATCTGGTGCATGAGGGAAGCTTGCACTGCTGCCTGCACTGTATCTGTTCCTTGGGGAGGGAAGCTTGCATTGTACATTCTCTGAGAGGAAAGCTTGCACTGCTGCTTTGCTGTAGCTGTTCCTTGTGTAAGGGAAGCTTGCATTGTACATTATCTGAGAGGGAAGCTTGCACTGCTGCTGTGCTGTATCTGCTGTGTGTGAGGGAAGCTTGCACTGTACCTTCTGTGTGAGGGAAGCTTGCACTACTGTTGTGCTGTATCTGGTGTGTGAGGAAAGCTTGCACTGCTGCATGCACTGTATCTGTTCCTTGTGTAAGGGAAGCTTGCATTGTACATTATCTGAGAGGGAAGCTTGCACTGCTGCTGTGCTGTATCTGCTGTGTGTGAGGGAAGCTTGCACTGTACCTTCTGTGTGAGGGAAGCTTGCACTGCTGCTGTGCTTTATCTGGTGTGTGAGGGAAGCTGGCACTGCTGCCTGCACTGTATCTGTTCCTTGGGGGAGGGAAGCTTACACTGTACATTCTCTGAGAGGAAAGCTGGCACTACTGCTATGCTGTATCTGCTGTGTGTCAGGGAAGCAAGCATTGTACCTTCTGTATGAAGGAAGTTTGCACTGCTGCTGTCCTGTATATGCTGTGTGTGAGGGAAGCTAGCATTGTACCTTCTGTATGAAGGACGCTTGCACTGCTGCTGTGCTGTATCTGGTGTGTGAGGGAAGCTTGCACTGCTGCCTGCACTGTATCTGTTCCTTGGGTAATGGAAGCTTGCATGATACGTTCTCTGAGAGGGAAGTTTGCACTACTGTGTGCTGTATCTGCTGTGTGTGAGGGAAGCTTGCATTGTACCTTCTGTATGAAGGAAGCCTGCACTGCCGCTGTGCTGTATATGCCATATGTGAGGGAAGCTAGCATATACCTTCTGTATGAAGGAAGCCTGTACTGCTGCTGTGCTCGATCTGCCATGTGTGAGGGAAGCTAGCATTGTACCTTCTGTATGAAGAAAGCTTGCACTGCTGCTGTGCTGTATCTGGTGCATGAGGGAAGCTTGCACTGCTGCCTGCACTGTATCTGTTCCTTGGGGAGGGAAGCTTGCATTGTACATACTCTGAGAGGAAAGCTTGCACTGCTGCTGTAGCTGTTCCTTGTGTAAGGGAAGCTTGCATTGTACATTATCTGAGAGGGAAGCTTGCACTGCTGCTGTGCTGTATATGCTGTGTGTGAGGGAATCTAGAATTGTACCTGCTGTAGGAAGGACGCTTGCACTGCTGCTGTGCTGTATCTGGTGTGTGAGGGAAGCTTGCACTGCTGCCTGCACTGTATCTGTTCCTTGGGTAATGGAAGCTTGCATTATACGTTCTCTGAGAGGGAAGTTTGCACTACTGCTGTGCTGTATCTGCTGTGTGTGAGGGAAGCTTGCATTGTACCTTCTGTATGAAGGAAGCCTGCACTGCCGCTGTGCTGTATATGCCATATGTGAGGGAAGCTAGCATATACCTTCTGTATGAAGGAAGCCTGTACTGCCGCTGTGCTGTATCTGCCATTTGTGAGGGAAGCTTGCATTGTAGCTGCTGTGCAGTATCTGGTGCATGAGGGAAGCTTGCACTGGTGCCTGCACTGTATCTGTTCCTTGGGGAGGGAAGCTTGCATTGTACATACTCTGAGAGGAAAGCTTGCACTGCTGCTGTGCTGTAGCTGTTCCTTGTGTAAGGGAAGCTTGCATTGTACATTATCTGAGAGGGAAGCTTGCACTGCTGCTGTGCTGTATCTGGTGTGTGAGGGAAGCTTGAACTGCTGCATGCACTGTATCTGTGCCTTGTGTAAGGGAATCTTGCATTGTATATTATCTGAGAGGGAAGCTTACACTGGTGCTGTGCTGTATCTGCTGCGTGTGAGGGAAGCTTGCATTGTACCTTCTCTGTCAGGGAAGCTTGCACTACTGCTGTGATGTATCTGCTGTGTGTGAGGGAAGCTTGCATTGTACCTTCTCTGTCAGGGAAGCTTGCACTACTGCTGTGCTGTATCTGCTGTGTGTGAGGGAAGCTTGCATTGTACCTTCTCTGTCAGGGAAGCTTGCACTACTGCTGTGATGTATCTGCTGTGTGTGAGGGAAGCTTGCATTGTACCTTCTCTGTCAGGGAAGCTTGCACTACTGCTGTGATGTATCTGCTGTGTGTGAGGGAAGCTTGCATTGTACCTTCTCTGTCAGGGAAGCTTGCATGGCACCTTCTGTGTGAGGGGTGCTTCCCCCAGTTCCAAAATAACCTACTTACCCCTCTCTGTCTTACTTTCTATCTAGTGTCTGCAGCTCTCACCCATAGATATTCACCATGCCACATAGTTCCACTACAAAAATACACTCAGTACCACACAATTCCACAAGTAACAATATACAAACCAGACATTTACAGTCCACAACACATACTACCACTACATTCCAAATCACATAAATAAAATACATTGTAATTTACAACGCCAATGGCTCTAACTCTCACAAATCCGAGACCTATTGCATTGTAAATGCTTGTTTATATTTGTCCTGTCGATCATCGTATGAGCCTCTATAAATTTGAGGATAGATTTATCATTTTCTCCATGCAACACAGTAAGGCAACTTGCTGTGCTGCATGAAAGGGGATGGCAGGAATGCGCCGTATCTATTAGGATATTGTGTATTCCTTCTCTCTCCTTGCACTGGTGCACTCAGTGCAGCCTAGCGCCAACACTGACATCCTTGCGTCATCGTGCAAGGGTGCCTGCTTTACAGGTAGGATTGTTTTTGTGCAGGAACGGATACCTTCCTGCAAAATAACAATCCTATGAGGTTCTTCCTCTTTCTATGTCTACTGCAGAATACGTCACACTTAGAAAGAGGACAGGACGAGGAGAAATAATGATATTTCTCCTTCTTGCGCCTCCCCTGGGAAGGCGCAGCATGTTGACGCATTTCCAGCTTTACTAGTATTGGTAAGTCTAGGAATGCGCCAAAATCTGTGGATGGATGCATGGGAACACCCATGCTCCACCCGTGGAACACCTTCCTGAGGCAGAGTAAAGCAAGGCAATGACTTGCGCTGCCTTGCGTTACTTCAGATTTTCCAAGCAGTGCAGGGCCACGCAAGATGGCCTTTTGTTGCTTGGTAAATCTAACTTAGGTATTGCGTTGCACTTGCAACACCATGCGTGATGTAAGGGCAATACAATACCTTGATAAATCTGCCCACTATGTTTTTTGCACAGTGCAGCACAGCAGTTTTTCACACACCACTCTGTGGCATGAAGGATAGCAAATTTATGGGTTTTACACGGTCAGGATGCAATAAACACTTTTTTCAGTTTACATTTAAGTAGTGCTTCCTATTATGAATGGTCTTACAGCACTATGGGGGTCATTCCGACCCCAGCGGTCAAGGACCGCCGGGGCCGGGGATGCGGGAGCACCGCCAACAGGCTGGCGGTGCCCCGCAGGGCATTCTGACCGCGGCGGTTTGGCCGCGGTCAGACAAGGAAAACCGGCGGTCTCCCGCCGGTTTTCCGCTGCCCTGGGAATCCCCCATGGCGGCGCAGCTTGCTGCGCCGCCATGGGGGATTCCGACCCCCTCACCGCCATCCTGTTCCTGGCGGCTCCGACTGCCAGGAACAGGATGGCGGTGAGGGGTGTCGTGGGGCCCCTGGGGGCCCCTGCAGTGCCCATGCCAATGTCATGGGCACTGCAGGGGCCCCCGTAAGAGGGCCCCACTTTGTATTTCAGTGTCTGCTGTGCAGACACTGAAATACGCGACGGGTGCCACTGCACCCGTCGCACATACCCACTCCGCCGGCTCCATTCGGAGCCGGCTTCCTCGTGGGGAGGGGTTTCCCGCTGGGCTGGCGGGCGGCCCTCTGGCGGTCGCCCGCCAGCCCAGCGGGAAAGCCAGAATGGCCTCCGCGGTCTTTTGACCGCGGAGCGGCCATTTGGCGGCTCCCGCCGCCCGCCGGGCTCAGAATGAGCCCCAATGAGAATAAAACAAATTACAATATCGATGTATTTTCTCTGTTAATACACCAATCTAATAGTGTAAATGTTTCCTTCCGAGCGCCAAATTTCACTGCCACTGCGCTGTTTCTGTTTTTTTACTGCCACTGGGTGGGTACTTATTCTCTCTTTTGTTGGATTGGCAGAGATGTGGGACACACTTGCTAGTTATCTGTGGGCGGGGAGAGATTTGATAACAGCAGCATTTATTCCTATTCACTTTCCAGCAGCCCCACTGCATGGTTGGAGCCATGAATTTTGGTCTTCAGTACTGCCAAGTTTCCCAGGTCCATGCATGATGTGCTGCTTCAGTTCAGGTTTTTCCTTTAAATTCTGGGATTTGTAGTTGTGTTTATTTCATTATGAAGCAGGACTACATTTTAAGCATTGACGTCTGGTGTACTGAATTGAGACTGTTGCCAATTTAGTGCACATGATGCAGTGTTTCAGCACTGTAGCCGGGTACCACAGTGTCCTCAGCATCCTTGTCTCAGCACACCTGCCCTTCAGATGTACACCCTGTCCTCCTATTCTAGGAGGTATCTTCTCTATCTGTGCTGCAGCAGCTGTCCCCACTGCTATCAGATGAGAGCATCTGTCTGGTCAATCAAAGATCTCTGTACAGCCATGGGGCTGTAGAGGGAGAGTGCAGGTGGTGCAGAAATAGGACAGCTTGGGAGGGAAAGGGGGGAGTTCGATAAGTAGCAGAGACAAAATATGAAAAGACCAAAGAGGGGCAGATGTGTTTTGTGATTATTTTTCACTGCAATACATTTAATGGAAACTTTGGTGATCCGTTACTAAGACTTTGTGGCAGCACAGCCACAAGAAGAGTCAAAAAGTCTTGGAAGAGTATTTACTTTCCAATGTTTGCGCTGAAAAGATGTCCCTTTTTCTCTGCAAACTCCATTTTGGCTTCTTGTGTCATAGGGGCGTTACATGGGTGTGAAATGGATGGATCACCTCAAACATCCATCATTTATGATTGTTGCAAAGTGCACTTTTTGGATGGACACCCTCCACTTTTTTGCTGCTTGATGCTGACGTTTTTTATATGAAAGTGCACTGAGGCCTGGTAATCAGACCCCGGTGCCAGTGCTCATTCCCTTACCCAATTGGCAAGGACTTTACCTCCCCTATAGTGCCCCAGTAAATGGTACCAGTGGTACCAAGGGCAGGGATGGTAAATGGGTCACAAGGGCAGCAGCACTGATTGTGCCACCCTGTTTGATCTGAGTAAAAGCAAAGCCTGCAGAGCTGCCATGTCAGTCTGCACGAGCAGCTTGCCTGCTTGAGTTCGACTCTGCCCTCACCAGGTGAAGGCAGAGTCCCTTCACTGCCCATGGCACAGGTCAGTCACCCTTAAGGCAGGCCTCCTACAGCCGAGAAGGCAGGGTGCATTGTGTTATGAGTGTGGACATATATGTACAGGCATATATGGCCTGTGATAGCATTTAAAACTTGATGCTACTGCAAGTGACCGGCAGTCCATAGGGTAACATGGCCTGGCACCTGGGCAAACCCCCGATGTCTAGCTCCATGATGGCCTGACTGAATTCCCCCGTCTTTGGTGTCAAACACTGTGCTTTTTAATCCTCAGCACGATTCTCATGCCCAAGGTTACCTACCATGTACCCAGGTGGTGTCCTCAGAGGATGCCCACTGAGTTGCTAGCTTTATCCTGCCTTGCGAGCTCCCCATGCCGTTCGACACCAAGACAAGAGTCTGACCTCCTGCGGGTTGTGCTAACAATTCCCTGAGGACGGAGACAAAGGACCTGGGCAGAAAGGAGCTCACACCTCCTCCCTCCCAGGATGGCTAGTGTTTATAGTAATCAAGGCGGTAAGCCTCAAAGGCTTTTACCGCTCTTGATATATAATATCTTGTCCCCCCCTCGAGGACAAAGCGCTTCCCACACTGTCTAAGTCGACAGGTGGGAAAATTAGGCATTCAGGAGACGTATACCCCCAAAAGGCAAGCCACACCTTTAGGCGGGGCTAGGAGGTCTGTTCAGCCATAAATGGTTCTTCCATTTTGACAGACACTGAATTAGAGGGTTCTGGGTAGAAAAGTGACATACTCCAACAGGAAGTCCTCGCCTCAGGAGCGAATTAGCTGCAGGGACTAGTAGCCAATTGGCCATTAGCCCCAGACCCTTAACACCCACTAAACTAGGATATAAGGGGCTGCCATGGCACCAGAAAATCAGTTCTGACTTTGAATCAGAGAAGAGGCACAAAGAAGATGCCATCACCAACAACAGGACTTTGGACTCCACTGCAACGCAAAGATAGGACACTTAAGTGCTCTGAGGAGACCATATACTGGAACTGTGTGTTTGACATGTACCTGTGGCAAAGGCTTATTGCTCTCAGCAAGATGGACTCCAGTGGATGCCAGAAACTGAAGCAGACTCCCCTGGACTGGTGGAACCAGTCTCCTGCAAGCTGCAGAAGATTCGTCGTGCTGCGTCACAAGAAGTGCAATTAGTCATGCCCCTCGTGAGTGAGCCCACAAAGAAACAGTGACCTGCACCCCAGGAGCAGTAGTGAGGCTCACACCAAGTTTTGAGCTGCTACGCTACTCATGTCGACCTCCAGCCACCGAAGTACCTGTGGACTACTTTTGCCGCTGCCAAGACTTGTCGGTCACCAGCCCGATAACTGACCCTGTCCTGGACATCACCAACTCCAGAGCAACTCCCAACAATAGTGACCGACATCGGCAACAACGCCACACTGAGATCCTTCACCCTGAAGGAGGCAACTTTGACTAAGTCGCAAAGCATCTTTGGTGCAACCCTCCTGTGATTGACAGCTGCAAGGCTACCTCTGCACCCGGAGCTGCCAAATATGGTAGTGAAGTTCCAGCTGTAGAGTCCAGGTCCTGGGACCCCAAAGGGTTCTACTCTCGAAGGGTAGAGTGTAGATCTACCTCCAAGTGTGTTTTTGTCAAGTGCTGCAATTTTGACAGCTCCAGCAGATCCTGGACCAAGGACAGCCAGAGCACCTCTGCACCCGGACTCCCTGGACAAGGTAATGTAGTACTGTCTGTTGAGACTTGGTCTAGGGACCCGCAAGACCTTAACCCTAGGTGGGCTCCACTGAACTCACAAGGGACCGATTGCATACTGTGTCTTCTCCCATTGATCGCAATAATAGAGTTTGACAGCTCTGCAAAGTACTGATTCATTTAATACTCTAAAATGTATAACTCCAGTTATCTGCAACATATTGACTTTGTTTTGGTGTCTACATTAATATAAATATCTGCTTTGTTTTTCTAAATTGGTGTTCGATTTCTTTCGACTCGTGTCAATTACTTATTGTCCATGTTGGTGTTGAGAAATGCTTAAAACGTGTTCCTCTAAGTAGCCTGAAAGTGTTAGTATTACACGGTAGGACCACAGTCATGCCACATAATACTGCCACCTTCCTACGCTGATACTAAGTTTGAGCTGCTAAGACATTTAGACTGGGCTTCGTGTTAAAAAATAAAGGTGGTCATTACAACCCTGGCGGACGGTGTTAAAGTGGCGGTAAGACCGCCAACAGGCCAGCGGTAAAAAATTGGAATTATGACCGTGGTGGAAACCGCCAACAAAGACAGCCACTTTAACACTCAGACTGCCACGGCGGTACAGACAAACAGCACGGCGGTCACCGCCAACAGACAGGCGGAGGACAATGTACCGCCCACAGTATCACAACCTACCAATCCGCCACCTTTTCCGGGGCGGATTCACAGCGGATAAAAACACGGCGGAAACAGGAATTTCGAAGGAAAAACGCTCACCTCTACACACTCCACGAGGAACGACGACACTATGGAGCCGGAACTCCATATTCTCCCTGCGATAGTCTTCCTGCTCCTATACGAGGATCATCAACGCCGGTGGCGAAGACCACAGTGAGTACTGCACCTACGACATAGGGGAGCGGGGAGGCAAAAACACAGGGACACACACAACCAACATCCCAACCTCCACCCGACCCTCACCTACTACAACACAACCACCAATGCATATCTATACATTACAGTAACACCCCACTACCCCGACGGAAGGATGCAAATACAAAAGGAAATGAGTTGAACCATTGTAATATATCAAAATACAATAAGGAAATATATACATATATATATACACAATAAACAAAATATACACCACGATTAGTAGTGCAGGTATTGCACCATTCATAGTCCGTGGACCACTGGGCCCAAAATGCATGGGCGAGGCCCACACAAGATACCCGATCAAAACGGAGAGAACACTGCAGGGGCATCAGATAGAAATACAACAGGCACCTCAGGGGGAAAGGAAGGGGGGGCACCTCAGCCGCATGAGTGCACCACGCCAGATCCACGAGGGGGCTCCATGCCCATTGCTGTATCCTAGGGAGTGCAGAGCCACAGTCTCTTAAGTCTCTACAGTGGGTGGGTTGCCCGCTGTACCATCCTGGGGAGTGCAAAGCCACAGTCTCTCAAGACTCTACAGTGGGTGGGTTGCCCACTGTACCATCCTGGGGAGTGCAAAGCCACAGTCTCTCAAGTCTCTACAGTGGGTGGGTTGCCCACTGTACCATCCTGGGGAGTGCAAAGCCACAGTCTCTCAAGTCTCTACAGTGGGTGGGTTGCCCACTGTACCATCCTGGGGAGTGGAGAGCCACAGTCTCTCAAGTGGATAACAGTCTCCACTGGTTCTGGAGGGGACTTTGTGCCCAGAGTGCTTCATCCTGCCAAGGACTGAGGTAGTGGATGCCTTTCTCCACTGGTTCTGGAGGGGGCTTGGTGCCCAGAGTGCTTCATCCTGCCAAGGACTGAGGTAGTGGATGCCTTTCTCCACTGGTTCTGGAGGGGGCTTGGTGCCCAGAGTGCTTCATCCTGCCAAGGACAGAGGTAGTGGATGCCTTTCTCCACTGGTTCTGGAGGGGGCTTGGTGCCCAGAGTGCTTCATCCTGCCAAGGACTGAGGTGGTGGATGCCTTTCTCCACTGGTTCTGGAGGCGGCTTGGTGCCCAGAGTGCTTCATCCTGCCAAGGACTGAGGTGGTGGATGCCTTTCTCCACTGGTTCTGGAGGGGGCTTGGTGCCCAGAGTGGTTCATCCTGCCAAGGACAGAGGTAGTGGATACCTTTCTCCATTGGTTCTGGAGGGGGACTGGTGCCCAGAGTGCAGCACACACCCCGTGACGGTTCCAGTGGCGTCACTGCCCCTGCCGCAAATGGGCTAGCGGTGCATTCCATGGCGGTCTTTGCCCTGTTCAGCGGTCCCTAGCCTGTTCAGCGGTGCTTGAGTTGCCAGTGTCAGACCTGTTCAGCGGTGCATTCCATGGCGGTCTCTGCCCTGTTCAGCGGTCCCTGGCCTGTTCAGCGGTGCTTGAGTTGCCAGTGTCAGACCTGTTCAGCGGTGCATTCCATGGCGGTCTTTGCCCTGTTCAGCGGTCCCTGGCCTGTTCAGCGGTCCTTGCCAAGGCGGTCCTTCATTGCCCAGCAGGGCTGTGGCTGGCGGTCCTTCATGGGTCAGCTGGGCTGTGGCTTGCTGGGCCCTCCTGGCCAGCTGGGCTGTGGCTGGCGGTGGCCTCCTGGCCAGTGACGATGGGGCTGGCCTCCTGGGCAGTGACAATGGGGCTGGCCTCCTGGGCAGTGACTCTGGCGGTGGCCTCCTGGCCAGTGACGATGGGGCTGGCGGTGGCCTCCTGGGCAGCGGGGATGATGGCGGTCTTCTCGGCCGTGCTGCTCCTCCCAGACTTTGGAGATTTCTTCTGCCCCTTCCCCACCTTGGGAGGAGTCAGGGCTGAGTCGACACTCCCCCCGGGACCCTTGTGAGCGGCTTTGCTGGCTGGAGTCTTCCCCCTCTCCCGCCGGGCACTGTCCAACTTCTGGTGCTTCACGGGGGGGGGACTGGCTGTGCTGTGGGTCCGTGCCACACTGGCTGGCCAGGTGGCCGGTGCACTCCACATACCTGTAACAACAGGCACCACTGGTCCCGGAGATTTTTTGGCTGAGGTGCTAGTACGGGACCTATGAGTTGGAAGGGGGGGTGGTGGGAAATAGGTTAAAGGGGGACAGGAAAAGTTTTTGGGAGACACTGGGACGGGTAGCTGGAGGGGGTTTGGGAGTGGAGGAAGAGGTGGTGGTTGTAGGAGGTGTAACTTTTGTGGATTTGGGTGCAGGTCCATTGGCTGGAGGCTGTCGTGAGGTGGATTGCTGTTGGGTGTGTGCGTGCCTGCCTTTGTGTATCTTCGGAGGGGGCGTCACAGACACACTGGGAGAGGACACAGGGGACGTGGAAATGGTAGTGGGGGTGGTGACTGCATGTGAGCGGGGTGTGGTGGTGGGTGTGCTGGTGCGGGACGTAGTGGCTGTAGTGGTAGTGCATGCAGGTGTGAGTGTAGACGAGACTGGGAGGGAGGAGGGAGACGGAGAGGATGGGGACATAGTGGAGGCAGTGGATGTTGGTGTGTCTGTATGTGTGTGATGCTTGCGTGAGTGCCTGTGGGATGTGTGGTGCTTATGTTTGCTTGAGCTTCCCTTGTGTGGTGAGGTGTGTGCAGGCTGGTCTGATGGTGTGCTTGGGATAGGCTGGGGTACAGGGGATTGGGTCTGGGTGGAGGAAGTTGGAGGGGGGAGGCTAGATACAGGGACAATGGCTGCCATCAGTGCTGTGGCCAGAGTTTGCAGGGTTCGATGAAGGGCAGCCTGACCAGAATGAATGCCCTCCAGGAATGAATTTGTGTGTTGCAATTCCCTTTCTACACCCTGGATGGCATTAAAAATGGTATACTGCCCAACAGTGAAGGACCTGAGGAGGTCAATGGCTTCCTCACTGAGGGCAGCAGAGGTGACAGTGGCAGGGGCTGAGGTGCCTGGGGCGAAGGGGATGCCCACCCTCCTGGGTGAGCGGGCACGGGGCGAAGGCTGAGGGGCTGCTGGGAGGGCAGTGCTGGTAGGGGGGGTGGCGGCTGTACCTGTAGAAGTGGGGGGCACAGATTTTGCCGCCACCACAAGGGAGCTTCCATCGGAGGACGAGTCTGTGTCGCTGGTTGCAGGTCCTGTAACCGCCGTGGTGCTCCCCTCGCCCTCCATCCCACTGGTGTATTCGGAGTCTGTGGTGTGGCCCTCCATGGCCATGTGGGATGCAGCTCCCTCGTGCTCCGGTGCCACTGTACCTCTGCCTGATGATGATGATGCACGCAAGAACAGGGAGACCACAAAAAGGGGGGGGGACGACAGAAGAAAGACAGGTTGAGTGCATGGCTTACCACTACTGTTGGCGGACAATACAGACACAGAAGCCCCCTGCACTACGTCGCGCTGTTGGGCTCTACAGATGCAGTTCCTGGGATATGGCCTACCTGGCTATGGACGACATCTGCACACATAGATGACACAAGGGCATGAATACCTGTACTTGGCACTCTACAGAGTTGGGGTGGGGTGCCACATGGCTTGCATTATGGAGGGGCCTAGCCTACGGTACTCGCCCTGGCCTAGGGAAACCCACAGCCCTCCTCCCCCACTCATACACCTTCACTGCGCGCAAAGTCTGCTGAATGATGTTGTACTCACCCCCTTGTGTTTGCTGTGATGCCCTCAAGCACCCATCCAACTCAGGGTAGGCCACCGCCAGGATCCGGAACATCAGGGGGGTCATGGTTTGACGGGCACCCCTCCCACGTTGGGAGGCCATCCCCAGCTGAGCCTCCGCCGTCTTCTTGCTCCAGCGGCGAATGTCCTCCCATCTTTTCCAGCAGTGGGTGCTCCGTCTGTGGTGGACCCCCAGGGTCCGGATGTCCTTGGCGATGGCACGCCAAATATCCTTCTTTTGGTGGGCGCTGACCTACATGACATGTACAGGGGAAGAAGAGAAGTCATTACCAACTGCACCGTCTAAGTGAGTGGCCCACATCCCTACCCTTGCCATGTGGCACATGCATTCACAGTCCTTCATGCACGCAGAACTGTGCCCCCTTCATTCTTACAACCAGCCCTCTCCACACAGGCATAGCCCATACAACGTGCTCCCTGTGTACTTACCTGTTGGTCTGGAGGACCGTAGAGTAGCGTGTACTGGGGGAGAACCCCGTCCACGAGCTTCTCCAACTCCTCTGCAGTGAAGGCAGGGGCCCTTTCCCCAGACGCACGAGCCATTGTCTCTTCCAGACCGAGGTCACACTAGCACTTGCAGTGTAGGTCCTCTCCTGTCGAAGATCAGGTATCGAGAACAGATAGAAAATGGCGGTCACGTCCGCAGCAGTCACGTCCGCGGCAGTGCGTACCATCACCGCCGGCGTACATCGTCATTGGCTCCTGGGACCCATAGGGTCCAATGTTAACCAATGCAGCATTGCGCCGCGGTCTTCGACCGCCTACCGCGACGGTGTACAACGTCAGCAAAGATACCTCACATCCCATTGTCCCACTTTACAGGTCAGGCAGCCGCCATTTCAGGGGCCCACATGGCCTAATTACCAACTGCGTCACACATACCTAGGCCTTGTCTCACAACACAAATACAGGCCACATTTTGTGTATGAATGGTGTTCTGTGTAGACTGTGGGTACATACCTCTGAGTTGTTTCACTCTGTGGTCGCTGTTGTCCTTCCTAGGCACCGTCTGCTGGGACATGTGAGGAGATGGCAGAATCCTCCGGTGTACCGACCGCTGGTGGACCTGTCAACAATGGAGGAAAGAAGTTTGATCATCAGCTACAGGTTTGACCGTGCCACAATCCAGGAACTGTGTGCCCAGTTGGAGCCTGACCTGATGTCAGCAATCCGCCATCCCACAGGAATCCCCCCTCAAGTGCAGGTGCTATCAGTGCTCCATTTCCTTGCAAGTGGGTCATTTCAATCAACAGTGGCCATGGCATCAGGGATGTCCCAGCCTATGTTTTCCAAAGTGTTGTCCAGAGTGTTGTCTGCCCTGCTGAAACACATGCGGAGCTACATCGTTTTCCCTCAGGTGGAGGATTTGCCTACAGTGAAAGGTGACTTCTATGCCCTTGGACATATCCCCAACATCATAGGTGCCATTGATGGGACCCATGTAGCTCTGGTCCCCCCCCACAGGAGTGAACAGGTGTACAGGAACCGGAAGAGTTATCATTCCATGAATGTACAGATGGTATGTTTGGCAGACCAGTACATCTCCCAGGTAAATGCTATGTTCCCTGGCTCTGTGCATGACGCCTACATCCTGCGGAATAGCAGCATCCCTTATGTGATGGGTCAACTCCAGAGGCACCAGTGTGGCTATTAGGGGACTCTGGTTACCCCAACCTGTCATGGCTTCTGACCCCAGTGAGGAATCCCAGGACCAGGGCAGAGGAACGTTACAATGAGGCCCATGGGCGGACTAGGAGGGTGATCGAACGCACCTTCGGCCTCCTGAAGGCCAGGTTCAGGTGCCTCCATATGACAGGTGGTTCCCTATTCTACTCACCAAAGAAGGTGTGCCAGATCATCGTAGCCTGCTGTATGCTTCAAAACATGGATTTGCGACGACAGGTGCCTTTTCTGCAGGAGGATGGTCCAGATGACATTGACAACAGGGACTCAGTTATCCAGCAATATTTCCTGTGACACACAGGTGAGAAAACATTCCTGCCTACTACAAGTACTTTCACACTTCTACCTCTATCCTGTCTGTCGATTTCAACCAGTATATGGTCACTGAGTTGTACATTTCCCTTACGGTTTCACAGGTGTGGTTTCCAACGTGTGTCATCTGCTTAGATTCCTCATGGACTTGAGATGTGTGACATAGGTATGTTGACATTACGTTTGAAAACGCATTTTGTCACTGTCATTTCTAATACACATTTTCGAAATCACAGACTGACTCCAGATTGTTTTGTGCTTCAAGGGTGTTTATTGAAGTGCTCAATATTGGAGGGGGGTTGTAAAATGGTGAGGGGTGATGGTGGAGGAATGTCCATGGCAGAGTCCAGTCTATTAGTCTCACAGGTGCATTGCCCAGATGGCATAGGAAGTGGAGCTGGGGCAGTTCCAATATGGACAGGGTTACAAAGTGGGACAGTGGTTTGACAATCAGGGAGGTTTCATTTCTTGGCGGGGGTCTTGGCATTGTGCTCTGTCTTGTTCCTGGATCTCAGGGACCGCTTGCGGGGTGGTTCTCCGTCTGCAGGGGGTGGTGTGGTGGTACTGTGGCGGTGCCTCCTGTCCACTAGCGCCGGCGGAGGTGGTGGGCAGTTCATCGTCCATGCTAGTGTCAGGGGCCCCTTGGAGTGCCACAGTGTCCCTCCTGGTATTAAGTATTTCCTTCAGCACCCCTACGATGGTGCCCAGGGCGGAGCTGATGGTTCTGAGTTCCTCCCTGAACCCCAAATACTGTTCCTCCTGCATGCGCTGGGTCTCCTGAAACTTGGCCAGGACCGTTGCCATCATTTCCTGGGAGTCGTGGTATGCTCCCATGATGGAGGAGAGGGCCTCTTGGAGAGTGGGTTCCCTTGGCCTGTCCGCCCCCTGTCGTACAGCAGCCCTCCCAGTTCCCCTGTGTTCCTGTGCCTCCGTCCCCTGGACCGTGTGCCCACTGCCACTGCCCCCAGGTCCCTGTTGTTGTTGGGGTGGTGGGTTATCCTGGGTTCCCTGTAGTGGTGGACACACAGCTGATTGACGTGTCCTGGGGACGGAGGTATGGGCCCGCTGGGTGGGTGCTGTGCTGGTGTTACCAGAGGGTGGAAGGTCTGTGGTGGGCTGTGCCTGTGTGAGGGGAACAGACTGTCCCGAGGCCCACGATGGTCCGGGCTGGTCATCTAGATCCATTTGGACAGAGCTGCTATCATCACTGTGGGCCTCTTCTGTGGGTGGGGTGGAGATGTCTGGACCCTCCTGTCTGGTGACGTTGGGTAGTGGTCCTGCAGGGGTGTAAAAGCATGATTATTGCATCTGTGTGTGTCATGGTGTGCAATAGGTGGGTGACCGTGTAGCCCAGTGCTAGCATTCCTGTGTGGGGGCTTGTGTGATGATGGTTGAGGGGGGTGTTATGGGTATGTCCAGTGGGCATGCTTTAGTGATGGGTGTCCATGCTTTGTTGTGTCATGCAGGGCTTGGTGTTGGGATGTGTGGTTTGTGTTATTAGTACATTTGTGAGGAGTTGGAGTGATAGGGCGAGGAAAGGGGTCTGTGATAGCATGCAGGTAGGGTGGGGGATATGATAGTTAAAGCTTTGACTTACCAGAGTTCATTCCTCCACCGACTCCTGCGAGGCCCTCAGGATGCAGAATCGGCAAGACCTGCTCCTTTCATGTTGTTAGTTGTGGGGGAGGAGGTGGGGGTCCGCCGCCAGTCCGCTGTACCACCAGGTGGTGTCTGGAGACCACGGAATGCACCTTCCCCCGTAGGTCGTTCCACCTCTACCTGATGTCGTCCCGATTTCTTGGGTGCTGTCCCACTGCGTTGACCCTGTCAACTATTCTTCGCCATAGCTCCATCTTCCTAGCTATGGAGGTGTGCTGCGCCTGTGCTCCAAATAGCTGTGGCTCTACCCGGACAATTTCCTCCTCAGAGAACCTGGGGTGTCTTTGCCGTGCCATGGGGTGGTGTAGGTGATGTGTGGGGTGGTGTGTGTGGTGATAAGTGTGGTGATATGTAGTGGTGTGTGGTGTTTTGTGCGTCGAAGTTGTGTGGGTGATGGTGTTGAGTGCCTGTGGCTGCTAGTTTGTTGATGGTGGTGTCTCTCTCTGACTTTCTCTCGGTAATTGTGGTCGTAGGGGTTTGTGGGTGATGTGGGTGTGTGTTTTATATTGTATTGGGTGTGTGGGAGTGGTGTGTGTATGTGTATCAGGTGTGTGTATTTCAAATTGTCCAATGTGGTGGTGTTTTGGAGATGTGTGTGTATTTTGAGCGCAGCGGTGTGTACCGCCAATGGAATACCGCAGTTGAAAGACCGCCGCGTGGATTCGTGGGTCGTGATAGCATGGGTGTATTTCTGTTGGCGTGACGGTGAAGGTTTTGTTTTTGCCAGTTTATCACTGGCCTTTGGTGTGGCGGACTTGTGTGGATGTCTGCATTTTGTCGGATTTTGAGATGTGGGTCGTAATAGCTGTGGCGGATTTCTGCGGCCGCTGCGGTGTGTTGGCGGTCTTCTGCACGGCAGTAAGCGGCCTTTTACCGCCAATGTTGTAATGACCCCCAAAGCCTCGTAGTAACAGGCACGTACAAGGTCAAATGTTTTAATTTCTCCAAGTATTTCACACATTGCATATATGCTGCACTGTGGAGCAGACACCCAGTGCCGCATTACAATTGTGGTGCATTTTCCTTGTTTGCACCAGGCGCACTTTCAAAAGGTACATACTGCTCAAACAAGGGGAGTGTGCCGTATTAGAATAAATACACTGCTCCTGGGGTAGCACATTTATGTAAAACTGTGCACCTGGCAACCCACATGCCCTTTTAAGAGTGGGGAGAGGTCCCCTTGTTGGCAGGTGCAGTGAATGACTGCACCCTCTACACCTGCCTGCAAGGGGATGTCTGAGGGGTGCATACGACAACCTTTCAACCCCTTTAGAGGGCTACTGTCAGGAGGTGCACTGACAGTGTGCCACCTTTTTGTGGCACAGTGCGCCTCCTGAGAGCTTTACCTAGCGCTTGCATCTATAATATGGCGCTTGCATCTATAATATGGTTATTCTGTAATAACAAAGTGCGCACCCCAGGGGGCATGCAAAGCAGGTGCAAATGCCCATTGAGCCCTGGGGCACTTTGTATAATATGGCCTGTGTGTGTGTATTGTATTAGAGTTTGTCAAGGCACTGAACTTTGTATTGGAAAACTATGCTTCTAGTGCAAATCCTATTCTAGAGCACACACTTTGCTACACCATGGTGCAAACATTGTGTGTGGCGCTAGGCAGTGTTTGGGTGTCAGAAAAGGGATTGACAGCTGCAGCAGGCATTCCCAGCTTTCTTCGTCTTGTGTAATGCAGTGCAGCCATTTTGCTTATGTGCTGTGTTGTGCTAAAAACAAATACATCTGACCCTTCCTCATTGTGGCTCCAAAATCAGGATTACAATTTGTGTGGGATTTAATGCACATTCGATATTTTGTCCCTTCACTTTTTGCCAGGAAAATTCTGCTAACATGTAAATGGGACAAGCCACTTGAAAAGAGGGAAAATTTGCAGTATTCTGTGTGCAACATCCTATAGCTTCAGAGGTGCTTCATTCTAAGAATACAAACTCAAAATCGGGAGGGAATACCACAGCCGGAAAAAACTGCACCTTGCAGTATCAGTAATACTACAGTACCATCCTGGGGACTCGGAATGAAGCCCTAAGAATCAGTATTTATGGGGCCGAACCCGGAGTGGAGGGAACATCAGTTGAGTTTTACACTTTTGCACATTGATGTTCATAAGGAAGTTGAGAGAATGACACAGGGTCCGTCCGATTCACAAAGGTAAACTTGGACCTGAAATCTAAGTTTAGACCTGAAATCTAAGTTTAGACCTGAAGTCTAAAGGCCCACTTGACAAAGGTAACCTTAGACCTGAAGCAGGGGTCGGCACCTCTCCTGTGAGTGTAGCCAGATCTGCATGCCAAGAGTGATGGGCCTCATTGAAGCCCCCTGCTTCATAATGCAGATTTACAGGTCATCCTATTGGGTGAAGTATGTAAAACACCTCTCCCAGACCAGGCTTTGTGAAGGACCGCCCAAGAGCACAGGCCCTCACCCTAGGAGGTCAATCATAGTGTCTGGTGGTGGCAGACTCGCTTAAACTGGCCAGTCCCCACACGGGTAGTTAGTAGGTTTTCAGGGGGCACCTCTAAGGTGCCCTCTGGGTGCATGTATTGATAAATCCATCACTGGCATCAGTGAGGGTTCATCAATACGAGATGTTTGAAACCAAACATCCCTATTTTCAGTGAAAACATTATGTAGCAGGGGAACTCTTATTGACCAGTGTCCAGCACTTGTACTCAAAATGGCTTCCCTGCTCACTCGCCATGTCTAAGAATCGACAAAGACATTGCAAAGGCACATCTGCTCATGCAGATATGTCCTCACCTGTGATATACTGCACTCTGCATTAGGGCTGTAAGGACTGCGGTATTGTGACTTACATATATTGCATGCCGTGTTCGGGCACATGGCACACAGGAGGTGTGCCATGTTGTGTTTTCACTTTTAGCTGCACCGAGACACGCAGCCTGCGATGGCAGGCTGTGTGTGCTAGGTGAGGGATCCCAGAGGGGGGTACAATTAGTGCTGCCGTCCTAGAGGACCCTCTTTAGTACCCACACCCTATGTACCATGGGTACCGTCTTACAGGGGGCACAAAAGTATTGCCAATTGGGGAACAATTGTGTAGTTTTGGGGAAAGAGATCTGGCACCGAAGACCAGGTTAGCAGGAACCCAGTGAGCCTGCTGTCAAAATTGCATTGAATGCCAGGCAAAAAGCGGGGATGACCATGTCAAAAAGGGGCACCTTCCTACATTGGTGCAATGAGTGGATGGTGCAAGGTGTGACTGCTGGCATGAGTGATTGGTGTCTCACTCCCTGCACACGTTTAAGATATAGACATTCACAGGAGGCATGGTTGGAGGGTTATAACACTCACAGGGAGCATGAGGGATATTGCCTACACCCATTGGAGGTATTCATTAATGGAGCATGCACTCACTGGAGGCATTAGTGAATGATGCACACACTGATCTAATGCATTAGTCTTCAGTGAGTGTTTGCACCATCCACTGATGCTGGCAGTGAGCGTGTGCACCATGCACTAGTGCCTGCAGCAAGTGGTTGCACCATCCACTCATACTGAAGCAGTGAGAGTGTGCACCATGCACCAGTGCCTTCAGCAAGTGTGAGCACCATCCACTCATGCTGCCAGTGAGCGTGTTCACCATGCACTACTGCCTTCACCAAGTGTTAGCACCATCCACTCATGTTGCCAGTGAGTGTGTGCTCCATGCACTAGTGCCTTCAGCAGGTGTTGCACCATTTACTCTTGCTGCCAGTGAGTGTGCACCATGCACTAGTGCCTTCAGCAAATGTTTTCCCATCCACTGATCCTGCCAGCGAGTGTGTGCACCATCCACTAGTGCCTTCAGTGAGTGTTTGCATCATCCACTCATGCTGCCAGTGAGTGTGTGCACTATGCACTAGTGCCTTCATTGAGTGTTTGCACCATCCACTGATGCTGCCAGTGAGTATTCACACACTCACCGGCAGCATCAGTGGACGGGGCAAACACTTGCTGAAGGCACTAGTGCATGATGCACAAACTCACTGGCAGCATGAGTGGATAGTGCTCACACTTGCTGAAGGCACTGGTGCATGGTGCACACACTCACTGCCTGCATCAGCAGATGGTGCAAATGCTCACTGAAGGCACTAGTGCCCCTCACTGATAGCATGAGTGGATGGTGCAAACATTTTCTGAAGGCACTAGTGGATAGTGCACACACTCACTGACAACATCAGTGGATAGGTAAACACTTGCTGAAGGCATAATGCATGGTGCAAACACTCATTGGATACATCAGTGGATGATGCTCACAGTTGCTGAAGGCACTAGTGCATGGTGCACAGAACCACTGGCAGCATGAGTGGACAGGGCAAACACTTGCTGAAGGCACTAATGCATGGTGCACGCACTCACTAGCCACGTGAATGGATGGTGCAAACACTTGCTGAAGGCACTAGTACGTTATGCACACAAACACTGGCGGCATGAGTAGATGGTGCCCACACTTGCTGAAGGCACTAGTGCATGGTGCACAAACTCACTGGCAGTATCAATGGATGGTGCAAACACTCACTGAAGGCACTAGTGCATAGTACACACACAGTGGGAGCATGAGTGAATGGTGTAAAGGCTTGCTGAAGGCACTAGTGCATGGTGCACACACTCACTGGCAGTATCACTGGGCGGGGCAAACACTTTCAAAAGGCACCACTGCATGGTGCACACACTCACTGGCATCATCACTGGGTGGGGCAAACACTTTCTGAAGGCACTAGTGCATGTTGCACACACTCACTGGCAGCATTAGTGGACAGGGCAAACACTCGCTGAAGGCAATAGTGCATGGTGCACACACTCACTGACAGCATGAGTGGACGGGGCAAACACTTGCTAAAGGCACCATTGCATGGTGAACAAACTCACTGGCAGCATAACTGAATGGTGCAAACACTTGCTGAAGGCACTAGTGCATGGTGCACACGCTCAGTGGCTACATGAGTGAATGGGCAAACACTTGCTGAAGGCACTCGTGCATTGGGTACACACTCACTGACAGCATCAGTGGATAGCGCTCACACTTGGTGAAGGCACTAGTGCATGGTGCACACACTTACTGGCAGTATCAGTGGATGGTGCAAACACTCACTGAAGGCAATAGTGCACAAACTCACTAGCAGCATGAGTGGATGGTGTCAACGCTTTCTGAAGGCACTAATACATGGTGCACACACTCACTGGCAGCATCAGTGGATGGCGCAAACACTTGCTGAAGGCACTAGTGCATGGTGTACAAACTCACTGGCAGCATGAGTGGATGGTGCTCACACTTGCTGAAGACAGTAGTGCATGGAGCATACACTCACGGCTCACATCAGCAGATGGTGCAAATGCTCACTGAAGGCACTAGTGCATGGTACACGCACTCACTGGCAGCATGAGTGGATGGTGCAAACATTTGCTGAAGGCAGTAGTGCATAGTGCATGCACTCACTGACAACATGAGTGGATGGGGCAAACACTTGCTGAAGGCATAGTGCATGGTGCAAACACTCACTGGATACATCAGTGGATGTGCTCATACTTGCTGAAGGCACTAGTGCATTGAGCACACATTCACTGGCAGCATGAGTGGATGGTGCTAACATATGCTGAAGGCACTCGTGCATGGTGCACAGACTCACTGGCAGCATCAGAGGATGGTGCTCTCACTTGGTGAGGGCACTAATGCATGGTGCACACAGTCACTGGCAGCATCAGTGGATGGTGAAACACTCACTGAAGGCACTAGTGCACAGTGCACAACCTCATTAGCCGCATGCGTGGATGGTGTAAACCCTTGCTGAAGGCACTAATACATGGTTCACACACTCACCGGCAGCATCAGTGGACCGGGCAAACACTTGCTGAAGGCACTAGTGCATGGTGCACAAACTCACTGGCAGCATGAGTGGATAGTGCTCACACTTGCTGAAGGCACTGGTGCATGGTGCACACACTCACTGCCTGCATCAGCAGATGGTGCAAATGCTCATTGAAGGCACTAGTGCCTGGTACACGCCCTCACTGACAACATGAGTGGATGGTGCAAACATTTTCTGAAGGCACTAGTGGATAGTGCACACACTCACTGACAACATCAGTGGATAGGTAAACACTTGCTGAAGGCATAATGCATGGTGCAAACACTCATTGGATACATCAGTGGATGGTGCTCGCAGTTGCTGAAGGCACTAGTGCATGGTGCACAGAATCACTGGCAGCATGAGTGGACAGGACAAACACTGAAGGCACTAATGCATGGTGCACACACTCACTAGCCATGTGAATGGATGGTGCAAACACTTGCTGAAGGCACTAGTACGTTATGCACACACTCACTGGCGGCATGAGTAGATGGTGCCCACACTTGCTGAAGGCACTAGTGCATGGTGCACAAACTCACTGGCAGTATCAGTGGATGGTGCAAACACTCACTGAAGGCACTAGTGCATAGTGCACACACTCAGTGGGAGCATGAGTGAATGGTGTAAAGGCTTGCTGAAGGCACTAGTGCATTATGCACAAACTCATTGGCAGCATCAGTGGATGGTGCAAACACCCACTAAAGGCACTAGTGCATCGTGCACACACTCACTGGCAGCTTGAATGGATGGGGCAAACACTTGTTGAAGGCACTAGTGCATGGTGGGCACACTCAGTGGCTCCATCAGTCTATGGTGCTCACACTTGCTGAAGGCACTAGCGCATGCTGTATACATTCACTGGCTGCATGAGTGGATGGTGCTAACAATCACTGAAGGCACTATTGCATGTTGCACAAAATCACTGGTAGCGTCAGTGGATGGTGCAAACACTCACTGAAGGCACTAGTGCATAGTGCATGCACGCTCTGGGAGCATGAGTGGATGGTGTAAAGGCTTCCTGAAGGCACTAGTGCATGGTGCACACACTCAGTGGCAGCATCAGTGGATGGTGCAAACACTGAAGGCACTAGTGCATAGTGCACGCACTCACTGGCAGCATGAGTGGTTGGTGCAAACACTTGCTTAAGGCACTAGTGCATAGTGCATGCACTCACTGGCAGCATGAGTAAATGGGTCAAACACTTGCTGAAGGCACTAGTGCATTGTGCACACACTCACTGGCAACACGACTGGATGGTGCTAACAGTTGCTGAAGGCACTTGTGCATTGTGCATACAGTCACTGGCAACACGACTGGATGGTGCTAACAGTTGCTGAAGGCACTAGTGCATGCTGCACACACTCACTGCCAACATCAAACGATGGTGTAAACACTCTCTGACGGCACAAGTGCATAGTGCATGAACTCACTGGGAGCATGAGTGGATGGTGTAAATGCTTGCTGAAGGCACGAGTGCATGGTGCACAATCTCACTAGGCACATTCAATGAATCGTGCAAACACTCACTGAAGGCACTTGTGCATGCTGCACACATTCACTGGCAGTATGAGTGGATGGTGCTAACAATCAATGAATGCACTATTGCATGGTGCACACAGTCACTGGCACCAAGTGGATGGCGTTAATACTTGCTGAAGCACTTGTGCATGGTGCATACACTCACTGGCATCATCAGTGGATGGTGCTCACACTTGCTGAAGGCACTAGTGCATGGTGCACACATTCACTGGCTGCATGAGTGGATGGTGGTCACACTTGCTGGAGGCAGTAGTGCATGGTGCACACACTCACTAGCTGCATTAGTGGATGGTGCAAACACTGGCTGAAGGCACTAGTGCATAGTACACACACTCACTTGGAGCATGAGCAGATAGTGATAAAACTTGGTGAGGGCACTATTGCAGGGTGCATACAGTCACTGGCAACACGGCTGGATGGTGCTAACACTTGCTGAAGGCACTAGTGCATGCTGCTCACACTCACTGTCAGTATGATTGAATAGTGCTCACACTTGCTGATGGCACTAGTGCATGGTGCACACACTCACTGGCAGCACCAGTGGATGGTGCAAACACTCACTGAAGGCACTAGTGCATAGTGCACACACTCACTGGCAACATGGGATTGTGGTGTAAATGCTTGCTGAAGGCACTAGTGTATGGTGCAGAAACTCACTGGCAGCATCAGTGGATGGTGCAATCACTCTCTGAAGGCACAAATGCATAGTGCATGAACTCAGTGGGAGCATGAGTGGATGGTGTAAACGCTTGCTGAAGGCACTAGTGCATGGTGCACACTCAGGGGATCGTGGAAACACTCACTGAAAGCACTTGCACATGCTGCACACATTCACTGGCAGTATGAGTGGATGGTGCTAACAATCACTGAATGCACTATTGCATGGTGCACACAGTTACTGGCACCTTGAGTCGATGGTGTTAATACTTGCTGAAGGCACTAGTGCATGGTGCACACACTCACTGGCAGCATCAGTGGATGGTGCTCACACTTGCTGAAGGCACTAGTTCATGTCTCCACACATTCACTGGCTGCATGAGTGGATGGTGGTCACACTTTCTGGATGCAGTAGTGCATGGTGCACACACTCACTGACTGCTTGAGTGGATGGTGCAAACACTGGCTGAAGGCACTAGTGCATAGTACACAAACTCACTTGCAGCATGAGCAGATAGTGCTAAAACTTGCTGAGGGCACTAGTGCGGGGTGCACACACTCACTGATAGCATGAGTGAATGGTGCAAACAGTTCATGAAAGCACTCGTGCATGGTGCACACACTCACATGCAGCATCAGTGGATTGTGCTAACCCTCAATGAAGGCACTAGTGCATGGTGCACACACTCACTAGGGGTATGAGTGGATGGTGCTAACACTTGCGGCGTGCAGTAGTGCATGGTGCACAACTTACTGGCAGTATGAGTGGATGGTGCTAACAATCACTGAATGCACTATTGCATGGTGCACACAGTTACTGGCACCTTGAGTCGATGGTGTTAATACTTGCTGAAGGCACTAGTGCATGGTGCACACACTCACTGGCAGCATCAGTGGATGGTGCTCACACTTGCTGAAGGCACTAGTTCATGTCTCCACACATTCACTGGCTGCATGAGTGGATGGTGGTCACACTTTCTGGATGCAGTAGTGCATGGTGCACACACTCACTGACTGCTTGAGTGGATGGTGCAAACACTGGCTGAAGGCACTAGTGCATAGTACACAAACTCACTTGCAGCATGAGCAGATAGTGCTAAAACTTGCTGAGGGCACTAGTGCGGGGTGCACACACTCACTGATAGCATGAGTGAATGGTGCAAACAGTTGATGAAAGCACTAGTGCATGGTGCACACACTCACATGCAGCATCAGTGGATTGTGCTAACCCTCAAGGAAGGCTCTAGTGCATGGTGCACACACTCACTAGGGGTATGAGTGGATGGTGCTAACACTTGCGGCGTGCAGTAGTGCATGGTGCACAACTTACTGGCAGTATGAGTGGATTGTGCAAACACTTATTGAAGACTTTAGTGCATGGTGCACACACTCACTGGCAGTAGCACTTGCAAGTGGCATGAGTGGATGGTTCAAACACTCCCTGGATGGGACTAATACTTGCTGACGGCACTAGTGCATGGTGTGCACACACTCAGTAGCAGCTTAAGTGGATGATGCTAACACTTGTTGAAGGCATTGCCGCATGGTGCACTCGCTCACTGGCAGGATCAGTAGATGGTGTTAACACTCAATAAAGTCACTACTACATGATGCACACACTTACTGTCAGCACCTCCCAGTGACATGAGTGGATGATGCAAACACTCCCAGGATCATGCTAACGCTTGCTGAAGGAACTATTGCATGGTGCACACTCTCACTGGTAACATCAGTGAATGTGCTAACACTTGCTGACTAGTGCATAGTGCACACACTCACTGGAAGTATGAGTGGATAGCTCAAACACTTCTTGAAGGCATTAGTGCATGATGCACACACTCACTGGCAGCACTTCCCAGTGGCATGAGAGGATGGTGTAGACACTCCCTGGATTCTGCTCACACTTGCTGAAGGCACTAGTGCATGGTGCACACACTGACAGCATGAGTGGATGGTGCAAACACTTGTAAAAGGCACGAGTGCATGGTGCACATACTAACTAGCAGCGCTTCCAAGTGGCATGAGCGGATGGTACAAACACTCCCAGGATCGTGCTATCACTTGCTGAAGGCACTTGTGCATGGTACACACACTCAATGGGGACATGAGTGGATGAGATAACACTTGCTGAAGGCACTAGTGCATGGTGTGCACACTCACTAACAGTATGAGAGGATGGTACTAACTCTTAGTGAATGGTGCACACACTCGAGCCATGAGTGGATGGTGCAAAGTCTGACTGTTGTCACTCATGCCCAGTATGAAGCTTGGCTCCTGACATGAACGATTGGAGTCTCATTGCTGGCAATAAGTGAATGTTACACACATTGAAGGAACAAGTGGATGTTGGAAACAGTCACTGGTGCATTGAATGGCATACATAAGGCCTGCCTGTAAGCCCAAGTGGATGGTGCACGTGCTGGTCGCTGGCACACTTTAATGCTTCAAATATTGCTGCTTTGAGTAGCTGCTACAAGGCCTAATGGCAAACACTCCTTAGTGGCATGGACTGATGGTGCAAAAGCCATGTGGCGGCCTGGGTAAATAGTGCAGACACACCCTGGTGATACGTGTGGACAAGCAAAGTGTCAAAAGTAGATGGTATGAAAGCACTTGCTGGCACCAAGAGCTAACGGTGCAAACACTCCCTAATGGCATAAATTGATGTAGTAAATGCTCTTTGCTGGCAATGTTTAGATTTTGCAGGCACTCTGTAGTGCCTTCAGTAGATGTTGCAAATAGTTCCCAGTGGCATGAGCGGATGGTACAAGTACTCCCTGGTTGAATGAGCAAGTGTGCTAACACTTCTTGGTGGCATGAACGTATGGCGCACACACTTCCCAGTGGCAGGAGGGGATAGTGCAAACACTCCCTTTTGGCATGAAAGGATGGTGGAAATACTCCCTGGTGGCATGAGCAGATGGTACAAACACGTCCTAGTGGCATGAGCAGATGGTGCACACACTCCCTAGTGGCATGAAAAGATGGTGCAAATACTCCTTGGTGGCATGAGGAGATGGTGCAAACACTTCCTAGTGGCACGAGCAGATGGTGCAAACTCTACTTCGTGGCATGAGTGGATGGTGCAAATATTCCCAGGTTGCATGAGGCGATGGTGCAAATACTCTCTGGTGGCATGAGGAGATGGTGCAGACACTTCCTAGTTGCATGGGCGGATAGTACTAACACCCCCTGGTGGCATGAGCGGATGATGCAAACAATGCCTGGTGGCTTGAGCGGATCGTGCCAGTGCTCCCTGGTGACATGAGTGGATGGTGCAAACACTCCCTCGTGGCATGAGTGGACAGTGTAAATACTCCTAGGTTGCATGAGGAGATGGTGCAAACACTTCACAGTGGCAAGAGGGTATGGTACAAATAATCCCTGGTGGCATGAGCGGATGGTGCAAATACTCCCGGGTGGCATGAGGAAATGGTGCAAACACTCCCTGGCATAAGCAGATGGTACAAATAGCATGAGTGGATGATGACCATACCCACTAGCAGCACTTCCAAGTGGCATAAGCAGATGGTGCAAACACTCCCTGGTGGCATTAGCGGATGGTACAAATACTTCCTAGTGGCAGAAGTGGATTGTGCAAATACTTCCCAGTTGCATGAGGGGATGGTACAAATCCACCCCAGTGGCATGAGCGGATGTTGCAAATACTCCCTCATGGCATGAGTGGATGGTACAAACACTCCCTGGAGGCATGAGTGGATGGTATACTCCCTGGTGGCATGAGTGGATGGTGCAAGTGCTCCCTGGTGGCATGAGGAGATGGTGCAGACACTTCCCAGTTGCATGAGCGGATGGTACAAATTCACTCCTGTGGCATGAGCAGACGGTGCCAACACCCTGGTGGCATGAGCGGATGGTGTAGACACTCCCTGGTGGCATGAACGGATGGTGCAAATTCTCCCTGGTGGCATGAACGGATGGTGCAAATACTCCCTGGTGGCATGGGTGGATGGTGCAAACACTCCCTGGTGGCATGAGCAGATGGTACAAACCCACCCCGGTGGATTTAGCTGTTGGTGCAAATACTCCTGGGTGGCATGAGCAGATGGTGCAAACACACCCAGGTGGCATGAGTGGATGGTACAAATCCAGCTTGGTGGCATGAGCGGATGGTGCAAATACTTCCTGGTAGCTTGAGCGAATGGTGCAAACATTCCCTGGTGGCAAGAGTGGATGGTCCAAACACTCCCTTGTGGCATTAGTGGATGGTGCACATACTCCCTGGTGGCATGAGTGGATGGTGCAAACACTCCCTGGTGGCATGAGCGGATGGTGCAAACACACCCTGGTGGCATGAGGCGATGGTACAAATCCAACCAGGTGGGATGAGCGGATAGTGCAAACACTCCCTGTGGCATGAGGGGATGGTGCAAATACTTCTAGGTGGCATGAGTGATCGGTGCAAACACTCCTTGGTGGCATGAGCAGATGGTACAAATCAATCCCGGTGGCATGAATGGATGGTGCAAATACTCCCTGGTGGCATGAATGGATGGTGCTAATACTCCCTGGTGACATGAGCAGATGGTACAAATCCACCCCAGTGGCATGAACGGATGGTGCAAATACTTCCTGGTGGCATAAGCAGATGGTGCAAACACTCCCTCTGACTATACTGAAGGACCCCCAGATTCCTCCCTGTGGACATTCCTCACTGCATAAAAGAAGAATTATTGTGCTAGACAACATTGTGTTGTATTTTTAAACCCGGGGCAGGTGGAAAACAGCAGAAATGGGAGAAATTACCCGAAGTTATGCATCTGCTCATTGTGGATTAAACAAAAAGGAATTCATCCACCCCCTATGCCTTAGTTGCTGGTGTGATCAGTAAATTAGAAATGTGTATGATGTTTTTCAAACTTAAACACTTTTCTGCATAAAACTCACTTGTAGACAAGGACCACTCGAAGTATGTCATGTTGGAGCTGCACCATTTTATGCACAACTATAGACTGGGAGAGCACAGCCTGGGACCTGCTCAATGGGGACGTGCTGCGGCCTCCATTGAGCAGGTCCCGGGAGAAGGAAGGGCCGCTGGGAGGCCGTGGGAGGGGCTAGGCAGGAGGCGGTACATAATGGGCGGCATGTTGGAGCAGCAAGGGGAAAGCAAAGAGAAAGCAGTGAAAAGGGGGGAAAACCAAGGCAAAGGCCCACAAAAAACGGGGTAAAACAAGGTGAAAGCAGTGAAAACAAGGGAGAAGCAAGGAAAAAGCACACAAAAACGAGCGAAAAGCAAGGAGAAAGCACACAAAAAAACGAGAGAAAAAGCAAGATAAACGACGGAAATGTAAGAAGGCACACAAAAACAAGGAAAAAGCAAGGAGACAGAAGTAACACGCATTTTCAATGCAACGGGGCTCGCATTTGCTCGAGTTGGAGCTATTTGCGTTGTAAACTCCTAACCTAACTTTTCTTGCCACACAAATTAAAAGAAAAAAAACACAGCGCGATCGCGCTATGTAAAATGCAGCGCTACGTAAAATGCAGCGCGATCGTGCTGAAATTGAAAATGAAAAAACGGAGCGCAATTGCGCTATGTAAACCCCAGCGCAATTGCGCTGCGGGGAAAATTAACAAAGTAGTCCAGAAACCAGACTCAAAACATCGAGCCTCGTATGTTTCTAGTAGTTTACCGGTGCTGTGTAGGCGGACTAAACACCGGAAAAGGCATGACGTATGCATGCCTTTCACAAATGAAAGCAAGTAGATTTTAAAGAGCAAGCCCAGGAACCAATGAAAGAGACTGACGTGACCTGGGCGTGGTTTGAAGCCCAAAGAAAGATTACTTTATGGACGGAGCGCTTTGCGCTCGCCCATAAAATTGAGGGAAAAGCAAGGAGAAGGCACTAAAAAAACTGGGGGAAAAGTAAGGAGTAAGCAGTAAGAACAAGGGAAAAGCAAGGAGAGGGCACTCAAAAAACAGGGGGGAAAGCAGGGAGAAGACAGGAGCAAAAGCAATGCAGCCGCATCGGGAGAGGAGGCCTGGGACTTTCTTGCACGGGAGAGCAGGCCTGGGACCTGCATGCACGGGAGAGCAGGCCTGGGACCTTCTTGCACGGGAGAGCAGGCCTGGGACCTTCTTGCACGGGAGAGCAGGCCTGGGACCTTCTTGCACGGGAGAGCAGGCCTGGGACCTTCTTGCACGGGAGAGCAGGCCTGGGACCTTCATGCACGGGAGAGCAGGCCTGGGACCTGCTTGCATGGGAGAGCAGGCCTGGGACCTGCTTGCACGGGAGAGCAGGCCTGGGACCTTCTTGCACGGGAGAGCAGGCCTGGGACCTGCTTGCACGGGAGAGCAGGCCTTGGACCTGCTTGCACGGGAGAGCAGGCCTGGGACCTGCTTGCACGGGAGAGCAGGCCTGGGACCTTCTTGCACGGGAGAGCAGGCCTGGGACCTGCTTGCACGGGAGAGTAGGCCTGGGACCTGCTTGCACGGGAGAGCAGGCCTGGGACCTTCTTGCACGGGAGAGCAGGCCTGGGACCTGCATGCACGGGAGAGCAGGCCTGGGACCTGCATGCACGGGAGAGCAGGCCTGGGACCTTCTTGCACGGGAGAGCAGGCCTGGGACCTTCTTGCACGGGAGAGCAGGCCTGGGACCTTCTTGCACGGGAGAGCAGGCCTGGGACCTTCTTGCACGGTAGAGCAGGCCTGGGACCTGCATGCACGGGAGAGCAGGCCTGGGACCTGCTTGCACGGGAGAGCAGGCCTGGGACCTTCTTGCACGGGAGAGCAGGCCTGGGACCTGCTTGCACGGGAGAGCAGGCCTTGGACCTGCTTGTACGGGAGAGCAGGCCTGGGACCTGCTTGTACGGGAGAGCAGGCCTGGGACCTCCTTGCATTGGAGAGCAGGCTTGGGACCTTCTTGCACGGGAGAGCAGGCCTGGGACCTTCTTGCACGGGAGAGCAGGCTTGGGACCTTCTTGCACGGGAGAGCAGGCCTGGGACCTTCTTGCACGGGAGAGCAGGCCTGGGACCTTCATGCACGGGAGAGCAGGCCTGGGACCTGCTTGCACGGGAGAGCAGGCCTGGGACCTGCTTGCACGGGAGAGCAGGCCTGGGACCTTCTTGCACGGGAGAGCAGGCCTGGGACCTGCTTGCACGGGAGAGCAGGCCTGGGACCTGCTTGCACGGGAGAGCAGGCCTGGGACCTGCTTGCACGGGAGAGCAGGCCTGGGACCTTCTTGCACGGGAGAGCAGGCCTGGGACCTGCTTGCACGGGAGAGTAGGCCTGGGACCTGCTTGCACGGGAGAGCAGGCCTGGGACCTTCTTGCACGGGAGAGCAGGCCTGGGACCTGCATGCACGGGAGAGCAGGCCTGGGACCTGCATGCACGGGAGAGCAGGCCTGGGACCTTCTTGCACGGGAGAGCAGGCCTGGGACCTTCTTGCACGGGAGAGCAGGCCTGGGACCTTCTTGCACGGGAGAGCAGGCCTGGGACCTTCTTGCACGGTAGAGCAGGCCTGGGACCTGCATGCACGGGAGAGCAGGCCTGGGACCTGCTTGCACGGGAGAGCAGGCCTGGGACCTGCTTGCACGGGAGAGCAGGCCTGGGACCTGCTTGCACGGGAGAGCAGGCCTGGGACCTTCTTGCACGGGAGAGCAGGCCTGGGACCTGCTTGCACGGGAGAGCAGGCCTTGGACCTGCTTGCACGGGAGAGCAGGCCTGGGACCTGCTTGTACGGGAGAGCAGGCCTGGGACCTCCTTGCATTGGAGAGCAGGCTTGGGACCTGCTTGCAATTGTCTAGAGCAGTCTCATTGGTGAAAAACGGCCAGCTAGCAAAGAAATAATCTTCTCTGGGGATTAAACCTACATTTTGATGGGGGCCATTTAGAAATACGCTAGTTCCAGGCAACAACAGAACCACGTGCCATATCAGAGGGCTCTGACTCGGCGGTCTCTTACTAATTGGAGGGAAACGGGGAATGTTTTGGGCAATTAAATTTGTCAGATAATTCTAAATGTCAATCATATTTCATATAACTGTTCCCCTTGACAACATCACCTAAGCCCAGAACCCATGTGAGCCGCCCTGGTGTCTACCACTGTTAGTAGATAGAGATTTGCTGCAAAAGCAATGGGTGGTAGCATGCAAAAGCCCAACTGGTACCCATTGGGACACCTCGTTGCAAGGTAACACAAAGCAGCACAAAATGCTGTTTGTGTTACTTTACAGACTACTTTCCAGCATGAAAGCAGTTTTGCCCAGGAAAGTAAATAGTTTAGCAACATTTTTCACCAGTTTTCACCACTTTTTGTGACTTTGCACTGGCATAAAGTGCTTATAAATCTGGCCCTTGCAGTCAGTGCTGCAGCAGCTCGCGTCCCCTTTTCGCATGAAGTTCTCAGCTCAGCCTGAAATGGCCTCCTCCTGCTTGGCTCAACAGAAAAAGGCAGCCTGCCAATCAGTGGGTGTAAAAAGAGCCTGACCAATGAAGAGAGAGCTCTCCTCGGACTCTCCTGGGCTGATGAAAAGGGAGGTCTGCAGCCATGAAGGCCTAGTGCTCACTACACTCTCTTACAAGTATAAACCACCACTGATCCTCTCCAGGGCTGGGCTATTTCTAAGCCAAGGACTCAGTTATAAGGGCAGCTTCCAGGTGGGTTGCAGGACGTCCGCCCTCTTGGGGACACCAAAGCTCTGCTTGATCTTACATGCAGCTCCATGCATGTCTTGGGCTGCAGGTCTACAAATTGTCTAGAACACCAACCATTTGATCATAAGGTGGAGTTATACTGACTTACCAGGGAATGCAAAATCTGATTTTTTTTTGCTTTCAAATATTCAAATGGACTGGCCCATGTCCAGGATATAGGGGGTGATGGCAAGAAGTTAGTTAAGGTTACTAGATGAATCCATGTCACCAAGAATGACATGCTGTAATCCTAAACTGTAGTTTAATAAACGTATGTATTGGAAACTGGGTTTCTGGTTGGCAGAGGTATGCACCCTGTCCAAGCAGGAACCACAATACTCATCAGGGTAAGTCAGATACACACCACAAATTAACCTGTGCTCACCCTCTGGTAGTTTGACAAAAAGCAGGCAGGCTAAACTTAAAAGGCAATGTGTAAAGTATTTATGTAACTCCTCAAACAGTAAAACAGTGAAAATACCCCACAAAAAGATACCACTCCTGGTTAGAAACAAAGATCTTAATTCAATGAACTAAACAAGTCCAAAATGACAAAAATCCAATAGGTGGAAGTCAAGATATGAATTTAAAACAAATTAACTTAGTTTTAGTGCTTAAAAGCGCCAACAGGGCTATTTGATCACGCTGGACTGGCTCAAATCTGAAAAGTCAGACCAACAGCAATGGAGCATCAGTCAGATACAGAGACCAACATTGGTCTGCTGAAACAGAACCTTGGTTCGGAGTTGTGTCAACATCAAGAACAAGATTAAAGGAGCAAAGTAGGTGATGTGTTGGCGTTGATCTCAAAGACGTAGGCGATGCATCGGCTCTGAGCGGCACAAAGTCAGACATGCATTGGTAATGGAGGCGATGCATCGTGCAATCAGTAATGTGGTGTTCCGGATCTTTGCAGCAGCGGTGTTGTGCCAGCACTGACGGCAATGCAGAGTCCTAGATCATCGCAGCAGCGGTGATGCATCGTCATTGATGGAGATGCGCCAATTCCAGTCAGCTCTGTTGCGTGGATTTTGGACTGGAGCAGCACTTTATACCCACTTCCAAGGGCCCAGGACTAGATTGGCACCACTTCGCAGAGCAAGATTATCAGATGGCAGAGTCTAGGTGCTGTAGGTGATGAGCTAAAAGTCGTTTGTGTCCCTGAGGCTTCAGAAGAACACGAGGCAAGCCAGGAAGTCCTTGGACTCACTTTGATTCTGGGTTGGAGAGATTCAGGTCCAGTCCTTCTCATGACCAGACAAGGAGGGAAGCAGGCCAAAAGAGCAGAGCGGGAGGCCAACAGAGTCCAGAAGAGTGGTAGTCCTTTCAGCAGCACAGCTGTCCTTCTTGGCAAAGTATCTACAGGTCTAGAAGTGTACCGGGTTGGTGGTGTCTGAGCTCCAGTTCTTATACCCAGTGGTGCCTTTGAAGTGGGGAGACTTCAAAGAGAGGGCTTTGTAGTGCAAAGAGTGCCTGCCCTTCCTGTGCTGGCTCCAGACTCACTACAGGGAGGTATGCAGCCCTTTGTGTGGGGACAGGATACAGCCCATTCAGGTGTAAGTATCAGCTCCTCCCTCCCATCCTGCCCAGGATGGCCCATCAAACTGTGGATGGCCTATCAGTCACACCAAAGCTCCATTTGTGTGTGACTGTCTAGAGGGAATGCATAAAAGCCCGGCTGTCACTCACCAAGATATATATTCAGAGAAAGGCAGAAGGCACCAGATATTTAAAGTAGGAAAATGCTACTATAAAAAAGTGCCATTTTCAGAACTACAATTTAAAATCCGAATTCACCATAAGTTGTGGTGTTAGATTTTGATTACAGAGACACCAAACTTGGGGGTTCTATCTTCCCAATTGAAAATTACACCTATAAAATGTAATAAGGTAATTTCAATGTTATCCTATGGTACAGATAGGCCTTGTAGTAGAGAGAAACAAATTTAAATGTTTTTCACTATCAGGACATATGAAGCTTAAAAGTACATGTCCTACTTTTTAAATACACTGCACCCCGCCATTTGGTTGTCTAGGGCCTACCTTAGAGGGGACTTATATGTATTTAAGAGGAAGGTTTAGGCTTGGAAAGAGGGTTAACTTGCCAGTTTAAAACTGCACACACAGGCTCTGCGATAGCAGGCCTGAGACGTGTTTGAAGAGCTACTGAAGTGGGTGGCACAATCAGTGCGCGGGCCCAGCAAGAGCATTTAATTTACAGGCCCTGGGCACAGGTAGTGCACTTTACTATGGACTTATAAGTAAATTAAATATGCCAATTGTGGATGAGCCAATGTTACCATGTTTTAAGTAGGGACTGCATGCACTTTAGCGCTGGTTAGCAGTGGTAAAGTGCCCAGGATCCTAAAGCCAGCAAAAATTAGGTCAGCAACAGGAGGTCTGAAGGCAAAAAATTTATGGGAAACCATGCCAAGGATGCCAGGTCGAACAATATGCATTCTGGGAGTTGCAGTTTTCGTTCACATTAGTTGATCCAAGGGCATGAGCACACCTAAGAACAATGATTTATAAAAGAATAGCCCTGGATTGGAACGTTGTGCTTTTGGTGACACTGGGTTCCCTTTAAAAAAAAAAAAAAACTTGATTTTTCCAAGACGCACAGAATTCATAACCTTTATTTTAAAGCGAGAGCTGACAATCAGAAGTGTTTGCACTTCATGAGCAAATGTAATTTAGAAGTAACACAGTACAAACTAACTGATGTAATCCCATTAAGGTCTCAATATCCTCTTTGGCGGACATCATCTAAAATGATACATTACCTCTTCACACCAATCAATCTGGATTCAGACTAAACTCCAGTACATAGACCCCCCTCATTGCTGCCATGGATGACACCCGAATGATCATGGACAGAGGTGACACCACAGCCCTCATCCTAATGGATGTTTCCACAGCCTTTAAAACCATCTCTCACCCCATTCTTATCCAATGACTGCTCAATGCTGGTATCCAAAGTCCTACATGTTGCTGGATTTGCTCCTTTCTGACGTCCGCTCATCACCCTGGCCCCTTCTCCTTGGATGCTGTCAACCTCATCCGCGTAGTTCCCCAAGCATTCTCACTCAGGCCTCTGTTCAAATCCTGCCTGATCCCACTTGGCAGAATCATCCACAGCCACAGAATTAAAATTATATCCTATGCTGACAACACCCAGATCATACTCTCCCTCTCTGGCAAGATGCCAAACACCTGGACCAAGTTCTCTACTTGCATGGCTGAAGTTGACAGCTGGATGAAAATCAACTGCCTCAAACAAGATGGAATCTTTGGCAAAGACACCTTGTTATGGGACTCTACGTGGTGGCCTACTGAACTTGAACCCACATTCATGCCAGCAACCCACAAAAAGAACCTTGAAATAGTAAATGGCACCCAACTCACCATAACCGGCCAAATGAACACATTCTCTGTCTTCTGCTTACACATTCTGAAAATGCTCAAGATCTTCAAATGGCTTCCTTCCAACACTCACACAATCATCACCCAAGCCCTCATCACCAGCAAGCTGGACTACGGTAACACACTCTCTGCCGGAATCAACGCTCACCTGACTAGACTCAAGATCATATAAAACTCAGCGACCAGGCTCACCCTAAACTTCCCACCCCAAATTCACATCACCCCACACCTCAAAGAGCTATACTGGTTCCTAATCTACAAATGAGTACTCTTCAAACTCCTCACGCACACATACAAAGCCTTACACAACATTGGCCCCTCGTACTAAAAGAACTGCATAAACTTCCATCAAATTAGCAGACATCTCCGATGAGCCGAACATTCACCTACACACACACCCCACATTTGCAGAGCCAGATCCGACAGTTGTGCCTTCTCCTACCCAATTCCTAAAGCCTGGAATAACCTACCCCTGCACATTGAGCCGTCTCCTCTGTTCTTGAATTCCGCAAGAAACTTAGAGCTGGCTATTCACCTAGCCCCGACCCCGGCTCAGTCCATACAGCTCCTGCTTCATGACCAGGATACCCTCCCGGCTGAGTTGTGCCCTATGCAGATACACATAACATAGCATCTCCTAATTTAGAAGTCCCAATATTGTCCACTGCCTGTAAGCCACGCAGTCCAATTAGTCCGCCAGCCATGAGACGCACCTGGGCACGTGTCGCCTCTCATGTGTGTGCCCTCCTGTCCAATCCAAGAGCTCTACCACAGTAACTGAGCACCACTCTGATTGCAGGGGACTGTACCAACATTTGCACTTAAAAATAATTAAAATACTTATGATGTCAGCCTGGATCCCTGGGGTAGATCTCAGGCGCTCACTCCAAAACAGTCTTTTCAAAACAAAAATCTCAGATATGGCCGTGTGCATATAAATGAGGCGCTGGGAAAATATATGCAACAGGAGTGTGAAATTTAAGCCACGAAGTCACATGAAAGCATGTAATGATTATGTGTGTGTGCACAGCAATTATACCAATCAGCAGCAATTAGCAGAGGAACACAAAGAAAAACAAAGGCAACAGAGGGGGAGAGAAGATAAAGAACAGGGATTCAGGGCGCTTTGTGGGTGATCAGCTCGTTAGGGGTGTCATTAGCTCCGGTGTTTTGAGCACCCTCTGTGGCCTCTGTTTAATGAGGTGTGAGTGACTCAGGGGAGGGGGAATGTCACGCTCAAGCGCCGCCTTCTTCCTGCACAGGTACACAGTTAGCAATCATCTTAGATGCTAAAATATGATGATGCTGCAAGTGACAGGTTATCCTTTGCATTTTTAGGTCTGGCCACAGTCAGCACGTTTTACTAATGGAGAAAGGAGCTTTGTTGACATAAGCTTTGTTGATAAGGATGGAGCATGTCATGCATCATGTGAGAGGCTTAGCATCACACATCTGCAGGTTGCTGGATTAAAAAACAAACTCTCATCCACACACACACACCTGTGCATACACTCAGACACACTAGTTCGCAGGACTTTAATTGGGATGCAAAAGTTGGAGGGCCTCTAAAAGGGGCGTGGCTTAGGTAATTAAGGGCGTGGATTAAACGCAAGCTACAATTTTGTGATTATATATTTATTTACGGCCACTGGTTTGGTGCAAGGTTAAGTAAAACCTGAAATATAAACAGGAGCTAAATCACTGACATAGAATATTTTAACATTTTTTACAATAATTATCCAGAAATAGATCAGCGCTGTTTGCCAGTAAAGTTAAGGACATGCATATAGGGCCCCATAGGGACCTGTTTTAATGTCCGTTTTTTAGGTCCAGCATAGCAGCGCTGCTTCTCGACCTGTTGTAATCTATCCTGTGGGCTTTGACCACACCCACCTCCCACCCATCACTTTCATTCGCTCCTGGGCCTGCCTTTCAAAAACCCCTTGATGTGGGTAAATGTTTTACGTTTGTCCCGCCTTGAGGCTGTTTTGTTACCTCCTTGGAGACTGACCCTGCTACATGGATTATTGCATAATCGGCCAGATAGCTTCATGTTGGTGCACTATATTTTCTTTTGCTTCGCTCACAGCAGTATGTTGTTTCTTCGTCTTCCTTGATTTCAGGCATCTTGCTGTTTTTTTGTAATGTCTTTTTTATTTTTTTGCAGTTTTATGTAGTGCAAACATGACATAAAGTTATTGGAGATCTTTATGTTTTTTTGCAGTTTTATATAGTGCAAACACAATATGAAGGTATTACAGCGCTTTACATGAGCACCGGTTACATTACACAAGAACACGTTCATTTTTGGTAGCAAGGACAGATTAAGGGGGTGATTCCAAGTTTGGCTGGCGGCGGGCGCCGCCAGCCAAACGGGAACCGCCAGAATACCGCTGCGCGGTCATAAGACCGCCGCGGTTATTCTGAGTTTCCCGCTGGGCGGGCGGGCGACCGCCAGAAGGCCGCCCGCCCAGCGGGAAACCCCTTCCCACGAGGATGCCGGCTCCGAATGGAGCCGGCGGAGTGGGAAGGGTGCGACGGGTGCAGTTGCACCTGTCGCGATTTTCAGTGTCTGCTATGCAGACACAGAAAATCTTAGTGGGGCCCTGTTAGGGGGCCCCTGCAGTGCCCATGCCATTGGCATGGGCACTGCAGGGGCCCCAAGGGGCCCCACGACATCCGTTACCGCCAGCCAGGTTCTGGCGACCAGGCTGGCGGTAAGGGGGTCGGAATCCCCATGGCGGCGCGGCCTGCAGCGCCGCCATGGAGGATTCCCCAGGGCAGCGGGAAACCTGCGGGACACCGCCGGTTTCCCGTTTCTGACTGCGTCTATACCGCCGCGGTCAGAATGCCCATTGGAGCACCGCCAGCCTGTTGGCGGTGCTCCCGTCATTTTAGCCCTGGCGGTCGTCGACCGCCAGGGATAGAATGACCCCCTAAATGATTTGCCCAGTATCACAGAATGTTGAGCTGGTGCAGAGACTCGAACCGTGTTCCCCAGCTAAAAAGTCTTAACCCACATCCTCTCCTCTAGGGTTCTTTGTCTGGTGCGTGTAGGGGCAGTTTGGAAATAACTATTTTTTTTTATATAGCGCTTGGTAATACAGGTTCTGCCATTTCATAGTGTTGGAAGCAGGTGCATTTCTTAACAAAATCCCTAGAATTCATTTGCGGTTAAGCTGCCTGCTCTGATATTCTCTTTGTATACGGTCAATGTTTTTAAAAGTTAGGCTGGTATTGCCAATGTAGAGGAATAATTCCTTTAAAAGTTTAGCACTCAGAAATAGATATATATATTTTTTCTTTGCTCCTAATTATGTTGATCCCCTCATTCTCCAGGTTGAATGCCATGAAGTTGTCTCTTTGAGGCTTGTTTGGTACTATAAACGTTTAAGTAAACACTCAAGAAAAGATTGCATCGCTAGGGTATCACAGCCAGTCTGTAAGAATGAGGCAAAAACACTCCCAAGATGGCGGCCTTGTTATGTCCTCTCTGCTGCAGCGACAGGCCTGGGAGGGTTGCTGTGGCACCTGGCATACATCCACTACATTCCAAACCAAAACACATAGGTAAAAGAACCTGTCATTTACAATGCCAATAGCTCCAACTCTCACAAATGTGAGACCTATTGCATTGCAAATGCTTATCATAACTAACGGGTCTGAGACCCAGAAGGACATGGCTAACTTAAAACCCCGTATGTTCCCAAACACACACATGTCAGATAGGCAGTGAGTTTCACAAAAGCACAAAACACTCACATCAGCCAAGATTTTCACACACACAAAAGGCTTTGCCTCTCATAAATCATAGCTTTGCCTATACTCACAAACACAATAAAATGCATTGCATATTAAAGGGCATATTTACAAGAAACTGGTTCATCAGCACTGATGCACCTGTTTTCTTGTGTTGTTCCTGCCCCACCTAATGACACCATGAGTGCGCTGTATTTACAATGCAGTGCACCATGGCGGTCGTTAGGACAATAGCGTCTGAATTTGTGATGCTATTGTGCTGCTTTGCTGCACTAAGGTCAAACAGCAAAGTGCAAGGAGGCCCTTAGGTTACTATGGGTGCGTAATTTCAACGCCTGCTTTGAGCAGGCATTAAAAATGATGCCAAAAATGCCGCAGTGAAATATTGTAAATTTCACTGCTCCTTTTTTGCAGGCCTCCTAGCGCTGGAACGCCCCCTTACCTACATAATGCCTGCCGCAGGCACAATGTGGCATAAGCGGGTGCAAAGTGACGCAATGCATGCATTGCACCATTTAGTAAATGCGGTGCGGCAAAAATTCCTTCTTAACGCCACATTAGCGTAAAAAATATGACACTAATGTGGTGCAGGGAGGCGCTAGGGGCTTGTGAATATACCCCGAAGTGTCTCACCATATATATCCAAGAAACAAGTGACTCAAACATGCAAATTCAACAACAAACAACATTTTATGTACCCTAGAACGTTTCAGCTTCTGCCTTCATTAGGTAGTACAAGATAGGGTTGTGTTCTCAGTGCCTGCTCAGCTAACACAGTCTACATATAGTTACATACACATATCACACACTGGCAGAAGACTGTGTATAGTGAAGGTCAGGTGAGTGATTCCATCAAAAGATGTTTCTTGTTTTCTGAGTTACTTTGGTGCCATTCAAAATCTGCACAAACTTCCCAAATAAGTTCATCCAAGTTAAATTTGGCATTGTAAGTGGGAAACACCTTTTACAACTAAGGCATAACCCCGCATGCTGTTACCACGCAGGCTTAACCACGCATGCGACATTACCATGCATACCATTACTATGCATGCCTTTACAACAAATATGCCTTTACCACGCATGCCATTACAATGAATTTCGTTGTAAAGGCATGAATGGTAAAGGCAGATTTGTTGTAAAGGTTTTATAAGTAAGTATTAAGAATAAATGTATATATAGATATGTATATATATACATATATACATATCTATATATATATGGTTTTTGGGTGGTTAGGGTAATTATAGGGTGAATATGGGTTTTTGGGGTGTTTTTCTAGGGTTTAGGGTGGGTATGGGCTTTTTGGTGGTAAGGGTTTTAGGGTTTAGAGTGGGCATGGGTTTTTGTGTGGTAAGGCCATTTTTAGGTTTTTGGGTTAGTATGAGTTTTTGGGTGGTAAGGGCATTATTAGGTTTTAGGGTGGGTATGGGATTTTGGGTGGTAAGGGTTTTTTGGGTTTAGGGTGGACGTGGGTTTTTGGGTTGTAAGGGCATTTTCAAGTTTTAGGGTGGGCATGAGTTTTTGGGTAGCAAGTTGTTTTTTAGGGTTTAGGGTTGGTATGGGTTTTGGGTAGTAATCGGTTTGTAGGGTTTAGGGTGGGCAAAGGTTTTTGGGTGGTATCTTTTTAGGGTTTAGGGTTATATATATATTATATATATATCGCAATATATATATTTTACATATATAAATAAAAATATATTACCACTTGAAGTTTTACCATGCATATGCCTTTACCAAACCTGCTTCTACAACAACATTTTTGTTGTAAAGGCATGCGTGGTAAAGGCATATTCATGGCAAACGTTTGCGTGGTAAAGGAATGCGTGGTAGTGTTGCGGTCGTTGTAATGACCACGGAGTAACTACATGCATGGTAATGGCAAGCGTGGCTACGTCATACAACCATTGCAAGGGTCATGGAGAGCTATCAAGGTTAGGAGGGGAGAAACGGGGGCGGGAGGGTTAATGACAATTGGAATTTCCACTCCCATGAGATTCTTTGCTTGCAACAGGAAAAAATGGGCTAAATATAATTACACCAAACTTGACCTAACAATAGAGCTTTTAGTCAAAGATGTGTCTTTGCATGATTTGGGGTAAATTTGTTCAGTAGATTTTTATTCTTCCTTGTAACAAAAATGTTTCAAGTGCACTTGGAAGGGTTAAAAAGTTAGAGATATACGGACCGGTAATCTGTCGATCCTCTGCAAGTTTGCAAATCCACAGACGGTTTGTGAACCCCTTTAAAAAATATAAAGGCACATCATTTGATGAGGAAGCTTTTTATCCCTTTCTCCATTGTGGATTTGCAAAGCCACTGTGCTCTGATTGGCTGTCTGACACAGAAATATTTATAGTGTGGCAGCAATTATCGAACAGCGTGCAATAAAACAAATGTTAAAAAATTGATTTTTACACTGTGATACACAAATTCTGTGCCAAAATATTAAAATTCTGAATCCTAACTGGGTCCTGTGGGCTGTTGTGCAACTTCAGAATTTGTGAACCTTGAAATAAAAAAAGGAGAACTTGGTACTCTACCACCATATTCACCCATCCCCCGCAGAAAGGGTTGAGCATAGGGTGAGGGCAACCCCCGATGGGCACAGCCAAAGGCCGTGCACAGCTGGTGTTGGCCGCCCATAGGGGCGTAATTTTGACCAGACCCTATAGCAATGCCCGCTATGCACAACCAGCTATCAATGTTGTACTGTTTATTAGTTTGAGTATGTGTTGTTATTTAATAATGTTTTTTATGTGTTTTTACTTATTGGTATTAATAGCATGAAGTCATCAGCATTGCATTGGATGTGCGAGTTATGGTTTGCATGACTGTTGTGTGAGTTATGGATTGCGGAGTGAGTTTTCACTTTTAATTCATAGCCATAATTATAATGGATAGCATAATAGGATTTTCAGAGGTTCATTACACATATGTGAAGGTATTATATCTAATCATAACAATAATTTCACTTTAACTTTCGTTTTTCATTGAATATCTGAGGTTTTTATCAACATATGTTAATGTCTTATGAGCACAGATAACATATTTATCACAGTTCTTTAAATGATGTTGGGGTGTTTTCATGACATACTGCTTTCAGCACTCAAGTGGAAACAGAATATATGCTTCAGCCAGCACCAGAGGCCACCGGGTACTCCAGCCAGGCCCTCCATCAGTGCCGGTGCCACAGGACCTGCTTTCCTGGCCTTTGCCAATGGCCGGTGGGCTCTGGGTGTCATACGCAGTACCCCTTAGTGGGCCTGGCATGGCACTGCCCCACCCCCTACATCAATGTGCTTGCTGCGAAAAGCCTTCCCCATCCTCTCTTTTCCCTGCTCCTTACTGTACATTATACATCTCTTCTTTGTTCTTCCAGTACTTAATTGGTAAAAATGTAAGTGCCAGGGCCCTTCTCAGGAAGCCACTGTAGCTTGCATCACCCATTGGCTCTGCCAGACCTTCCAATGACCGTACCAACACAACTACTAAGCATTACACTACTCTAAGTGTGACAATTCAGATTATTCCAGACCCCCGAAGCTATATGAGTGACCTGGGCTACAGGTATTATTCATTTGTAATATATATTTAATTAGTAAATACTTTGTTGTTGTGCTCATCTGAAAACTGGGCAAACAGCGCCACCATGTGGTGGACTGACAGACGTGCCAGTGTTGACAACTAAGCGACAGTGCTGAGCACCGGAAACCACCTGCCCAAATTAAGCACTGCACATGTGCCATTTCACAGTGTTTTGATTTATTTTCCCCTCAGCTCTTCCTTTTACACCTCTTATCCAGGATGGCATTGTTCTTTTCCTGCTCTTCCTCTCCCACGTAGTACTTCTCCCATTAACCTGCAAACAATCCTTTCCCGCTGTTAAACTTTCCTTACCTATTTATGCCCCACCCTCGTGCTCATGTTTGACTTCGCCTCCTCTGTCAGCCATTTTTTCCCTGCTTGGAGATGTAGGTCAGATCACATTTGTCCCAACCCTGTGTTCACAATTGACAGCATAATGCTGTGGTGGAGTTGGGTGGTGTGTTATTTACTGACAAAACTGCCACAAACCAGTCGTTAGTAATCATGGCTTCTCGATGTCTGAGAACCAGAGGCAAAACTTCATTCCTTCAAGGAACAGGACAGTACTTGGCTCGTCTCTCCAAAGTACTTAAAGATGGGTCTGAACTGCAAAGCTTGTGCACAATTAAATTACTGAGGTCCAGATTTCTGAGAAAGTGGCAGACTGCAGCCCATCAAATCACCTTAGTACGCTGCACTGCGGCACCTGGAAGGGGCAGTAATGCACCATATCTATAGCATAGGGCACATTCCTGTCCTTTCCTCCTGCGCTGGTGAACAGTGGGCTGCCTAGTGCCAATGCAGGCACCCTTGCACCATGGTGCATGGGTGTCTGTTGCACGCAGGATTGTTTTTGTGCAGAAAGGGGCACCTTCCTGCACAAAAACATCCTGGAAGGCATTTTCGTCTTTTTATGTGTACTGCAGAATGCAGCACACACAGAAAGAGGAAAAAACTATGAAAAATAAAGATATTTCTCCTCGTTACACCTCCCCTGGGGTGGCGTAAAGTTCTGAAGCATTCCCAGTTTACAAGTCCTTGTAAATCTAAGAATGCCTAAAAATTCATGGGTGTTGTGTAGGAACACCCACTGCAACACCCATGGAACGCATCCCTAATGTAGAGTAAGGCAACACAGTGATTTGTGCAGCCTTGCCTTACTCCACATCTATCAGGCCATTCAAAGCCACGAAAAGCGGCTTTGCGTGGCATCATAGATATCGTTGAAAGGTTTGCCCATCTGCTCTGTCACTGCAAGTAAGACAACAGCGGTGCAAGCCCTTCGTAAATACACCCGTGTGTTTTTTGAGGAAGCTCAAAGCTTCATCCTCAATAGGAGCTAAGAGCCCGAAGGGAAACCGACCCCTCATCCACAGCATTGCAGTTTCTAGGCACCTCCTTGGATGATTATTAGCGCGTGCACCTGCACGATGACCTGAAGATATGTCATTTCAGACGGAAAACACAGAAACAGGCAAGCAGTCCTGGGCAAAGCAGAGACAGTAAGGAGGCTTTTTGGCGCTGCAGAGAAGTCTGACGCCAGACTCCACACGAGTCTCACAAGCGAGGGAGGTGTGCACAGCAACAAGGCTGAACTTATGCTGCAGGCTAATGCAGCTACTTTGGTCAAAGGGTGGCACTGAGTGGTCCCACCCAAGAATCTTCATGATAGTCTGCCCTCGTGGTGGGTCCAGCCAGGACTCAAAGGAAACTCAACAGCCCAGATTTAAGAAAACTGGCACTTCACATCGTGTTGCGCCATTGTTATTGCACCCCTCTCTATCCCCCTAACACCACCATGAGGAGGCCTGCAAAAACGGTGTAGTGAAATTTAAGATACGGTGCACCATGGCAGTAATAGGAACAATAGCGTCAACATTTCTGACACTATTGTGGCGCTTTGCTCCACCAGTGTCAGAAATGTTGATGCTAGTGAAGTACAGTGCAAGGAGACCCATTGATTCCAATGGGGGCATCCTTTGAACACCTGCATTCAGCAGGCGTTAAAAATGACGCCACAAATGGCACAATTAAATCTTGTAGATTTCATTGCGTCATTATTGCGGGCCTCCTTACGCCAGAACCCCTCCTTTGCATACATTATGCATGGCGCATGCATAATGTGGCGTAAAGGGTCACAAAGTGGTGCAATGCATGCATTGCACCACTTTGTCAATATGGCACGGCGATTTTGCAATCTTAATGCCACATTAGCATGAAAAAAATTATGCTAATGTGGTGCTAGGCCTTCTTAAATTTGATTTTTTTTTTATTCGGAAAAGAAAGAAAATTCATTACATTAATTAATCCCGCAAGAAATTTAGTCCATAGAAAAAAAGATCAAGAATACATGACAGTCACAATCAGGTTCAAAAAAGAAAAAAGAAAAACGGTTCAAATATCAGTAAACAAAGCTTGGAGCGACCCCCCAATGACCATTAACGGGACCGAGTCCAATCTTGAAACCGCCCCCATATCACCTGCCCTTTTCTCCTAGCCCATCTCCCCTTCCGTTCGTACAGGGCAGCTTCAAGATGATACAGAGACAGAAATTTGCCCAGCCACGGTTGACAGGAAGGGGGCGATGGATCCAACCATGCAGATTCAATGCACAATCGATAGACCGCCATGGCCATAAATATAAAAGCTCTATCAATTTCCCCCACTTTCTCCGCGGTACCCATGATCATAATCTCAGGGGTAAGCTTGACTTCATATCCCACTACCCCTTTTAACAGTATCTGGACCCCGTCTTTCAACGCCGTCAATTTCCCACAGGTGGCAAACATATGGGTGATATCTGCCCCAAACATCCCACACCTCGGACAATGTATCCCTTCCAGTCCACCCCATTTAACTAAATGAGCTGGGGTATAATATAGATCATACAACGTCTTATAATGCTGCGCTTGTACCGCTGAGGATAATAACATGGTACACCCAAGCTCTAGTGATTTAAAAAAGTTAGTACCACCATTCTTAAATTTACCCTTCCTCTTCTCGCTATATTTCTTTAAGTCATTAGGCTGTTCTAACATAAGCATTGAGTAAATTGATCTTATTGTTATATTAGGTTTTTCAATTATATCTTCCAGAAAAGAAATGTTTACGAACCCATGTACCCCCAACCTTTTTACTTAAGAAATCTCTTATCTGTAAATATTTTAAAAAAATCTCTCCACTCAAGTCCAAATTGCCCTAGAAGATCCTCGAATGACTTCACTCCGAGCCCATCAAAAAAATCTCCTAACCTTCGTATACCTAAAAAGGCCCATTTTGCAGCATAATGATCCTTAAGCATTGCAGGCTGGGACGGGTTGGTATTTATTAAGGTATAATAATTAAATCTTCCAAGCCCAATCTTTTTCCGCCATGGCCGCCAACATCAATGGGCGGCCTCAAGAACCTTGAATCGTACTTTCTTGTAATACCCAGGTTCGTGAAAAGTCAGCAAGCTTCCATTATCTATTGGTCCTGTCAATAGCTCGTAAATGTTTGGGCAATATTCTATCCCCATCTTGCCTTGTTTCCCCCCAACAATGGGCGCATATACTGAAAAGCTGCTGCAAGCTGATATAGTTTCAAATTCGGAAGAGACCACCCCGCTTTTCCCGAGGTAGAGACATAAATTTGCCCGCCCTTCTGCATTTACCATATGCCCATATAAATCTCATTACTAACCGATCCATCTCTTTGAACCGGGAGTAGGGAAAACTCAATGGAATAGCCCAAAAGATATACAGCAGCTTAGGGAGAAGGATCATTTTAACCATATTGCATCTTCTCATTATAGACATATGTAAATTATTCCATCTATTCAGATCCTGTTTTGCTTTTACTAATAACGGGTCCAGATTCAGATTAACAATCTCTCCTACCCTTTGGGGTGATATCAATACCGAAATACACTGCATGATCTACCCTCCGAGTGTCCTGTGTACTCACATGTCTATTAACCAACAATTGGGTTTTCGCTCTTTTTAATAGATACCTGGAGAATATTCAGAATTTACTCGTCACCACTTCTATTTCTCTCAGTGATAGTTCTGGGCTAGAAGTTATAACGGCTATATCATCCGCATATACCAAAACCTTTGTATCCCAGCCAAACCTGCAAACTGGCTGGATAGTAGAGTTCCCCTTTAGCTGTCTCAGCAAAGGGTCTATATAGATTGCAAATAGCAGTGGAGAGCATGGGCACCCCTGTCAGGTACCCCGCTCTACTCGAATACACTCAGATTGCCCTCCCATCAGCTGAATCCGCACACCAGGGGATCTGTAAATAGCTTTTATTGCCAAAATGATTTTTTTCCCAAAACCATAAATTTCCAATACCTGCCACAAATAGGTCCAATTCACCCTGTCAAACGCCTTCTCAGCATATAACAGCACAACAGCCATAGGTTCCTCCGCCACCTCTGTAGCATCAAAAAGTGTAATGACCCTCCTAATATGTTCAGTGGTATCTCTCCCCGGGATGAACCCATGTTGATTTGATACTACTACTTTCTCGATAACCATAGAGAGTCGAGCAGCAAAACATTTTGAATAGATTTTTACATCGCTATTGATCAATGTGATTGGTCGGTATGAGCCCGGGTTCTGCGGGGTCTTCCCCTTCTTCAAAAAACCCCCACTATATTGGCCAAGTTCCAAGATGGGGGAGCTTTGCTGCCATTTTGCACCTGAATAAATAATTCCATCATCAGAGGTAGCAAGAGTGTTTTGAAACACTTGTAAAATTCAAGAGGTATTGCATCGGGACCAGTAGCTTTCCCCGTGGAAAGATCACTCATTGCCATCTCTAATTCATCACTGTTAATAACTTCCTCCAAATTCGAGTGATCTTCATCTGATAATTTGCTGGTCCTAATAGAGTCAAAAAACTCCAACATTGCTGCTTCTGTACTTAAAGATGTCGAGCTATAAAGCTCAGGCATAGTATCTTTGAAATACATCCCTAATCCCATCGGTATCTATTATAATTCGTCCTTGTTGATCCCTAATTTCTCTAATAACCCCGGTTGCTGCTTTATGGCGTGCTCTCACTGCCAGCAAGTGGCCAGACCTCTCCCCATATTCGTACCCTTCGCTACGTTTAGCGAGATATTTTTCCGCAACTTTTCTTGCTGTCACCTCATTTATTGCTGCCTTTGCGATAGCGATATGCTCCAAAATATTATTTGTGTCTTCCACCTTCTCTATAACCGAGATCAGCTGGTTTTCTACAGCTCTAAGTTTGGTATGTGCATCCTTTATCAAAGCTTGGGCACATCTCTGTTTCCTAAGACTAAAACTCAGTGTTTCCCCCGTACTCCAGCCTTTAAGGTGTCCCAGACAATCTCGAACGAGGCGGTCCCCGATTAAATTCTAAGAATTCCATTATCCAATTCCTCATATTAGCCCAATATTTGGGGTCCTTTAGGAGCCCCCTCTCAAAAGTCCATCGCCTCATCTTATACTCAAAACCATCATCAGATCCAATATTAATGGGTTGTGATCCGACATAAACCGCGGGTATAATTCCATACCATCTCGCCCTAACAACTCAGGAGATGTTAAAAAGTAGTCTAATCGAGCCAGCTTCACATGAGGGGCTGAGTAATATGTATACTGGGGGTCTGGTGCGCACAGCTTTACCCAGGCGTCCACCAACCCTAACTCCTTCTGCAGCCCTACAATAGCTTTATATACCCGAGGCTTACGACCCTGGTATCCTTAGATGTGGCGATGAGCAAATCCCATAGCCCATCCCAGGATCCATTAAAGTTGAGATCCCCACAAAGAATATACGGAGGGGGCCATCCCGCTAGCTCCATTGCCAGAAAATCCATTACGGCAGGATCGTCTGTTATTACACCATATATAGAACATAAAGTGAAACACCCTTGCCTGTAATGACATTCCGTTACCGCCCATCTTCCGATCTTATCTGCCATCTGCCTCGTGAATTTTAATCTATTACTCCATCCAAAATCGCTACGGGTTGTTTAATCCACAGATATTGACTGATGCAATTCGAAGTCTTGTCATTTAGCCCTTAGCACTTCTCTACGAATAGACCCATTTTTTCTCTTTTTTTCTTTCAGATATCCTCTCTCTGCTTTTATCGTATCTTGAGCTCTTTTCTTCTCTCTTTCTGCTCCATTAATCATGAACAACGCATTACTCCTTTCTTTTCCATTTTTTCTCGAGCCCTGTGCCCCGCCATGTATTCCAACCCCCTTCTCAAAATCCCGTCCCCCACCTGTGCCCCTCCCATCCATACCAGCCTCCCCTCAACCCCCACCCAGCCACCCCCACCCCCCACCATCTGAGCAATCAGACCACCACTGGCATGAATAATGGTGACAAAAAGTGCCGGCTGTCAACCCCCTCCCCATGACGCCACTATCCTACGACCCACCCTATTGCACCCCCCAGCTTCTAGCATGTTAGTCTTTTACTAAAATCGCTTATAACTTCAATTCCATCAGGTATTCCTTTGCTTGAATTTCTGATGTAAACATCCTGACTTCACCACTAACCACTGTCTTCAATCTTGCAGGGGCCAGCGGAAAAGCTTCCCCTCCCCTATCTTGGAAAGGCTTAATCAACTGTCTTAATCGCCATCTGCGCTCCACTGTGGCGTGGCAATAATCAGGTCGTACAAAAAGTCACATTCTCAGCGCAACGAGGGGCATCTGGACGGGCCTTCTCAAATATAGCTTGCCGCAATAAGAAATTACCAAAAAAGACCAGAATAGCCCTAGGAAATTTGGGATCAGGATTGCGATCTCCTCGTTTGCTCAAAGGAAATCTATGAACTCCTTGAACCTCTGACTCCCAATTCCAATTTGTAAGCTCAGGAAAGGCAGCACCCAACACCTTAATCATGAATGTTCTGATGTCACCTCCCTCAACCCCTTCCTCTATCCCCAAAAAACATAGGTTATTTTTCCTCTGCCTATTCTCAAAGTCCTTTAATTTCCACATGACATCTGTTAATGGTCCACTTTGTGTGACTACATGATCTTTGATAGCCGCCATCTCCCCCTCAACCACTAAGGTTCGGCTCTCAATAGTGTTCAATTTCTCCTCTAGTTCAGAGCACGATTTGGCTATCTTCCAGACCGTAATCTGCAGTTGTTTGGTGGCCACTCTGGCTTTTCGATTCTCTGCCCGTGTATCAGTCTGCAGTTCCCTCACAGTGCCGTAAATCAGCTGTAGTATTTTGGTATCAGAACTGGCTATATTGTTCACCTGCTCCCCCAGGCAGTTGTCGTTCGCAGTTAAGAGTCAAAGCTGTGTCGCTAGGGGCCTGGGGGGCCTTCTCAAAGTGTGACAGCCTAATTCCTGAGTAATCCCACTTAAGCGTCATTGCAGGAGAGTCCATGACGCCACCTGAGCCGGTTCTAGACATTATACGCTTATGATGCCGGCGTTGTGACCGCATCGTGGGTCCCACTACAGGGGACATACTCTCAGCCAAACTCTCAGCCTCTGATGAGCCACTGCCATCCTCATCGTTCACATCATATCCACTGCTCGCTGCTTCTGATTCCGCCAGCGAGTAGAATTTATCTCCTCCTTCCTTTAGCCATTCGCCATTTCTTCTGTCATACTCTGCTTTTTCAGTCTCCGATAGCCGGTTTCTATCTGCATCCCCCCCTATAGCAGCTTCTGTCCTTTCCTGCGCCGTCCACTTTTTGACACAGGATTCAGGACAGCCCTCCATCAGACTTTGAGTTTCCTTTGTCCTTTCCTGCTCTTGTATGCTATTGTGAGCAATGAGATGATCAGACCACCTTGCTTTCTGGTCGGCCACTTAGCCTAGTTTATCTGCCCCTTCCCACAATCTTGTGGATTCTTAGAGTTCAAGCTGTTCTCCCCAGGCTTCATCTCCATGCATAACCCCAATTTCACACTGCTTGTCCCCCCTGAGGCTTCCATAATTATAGGGGGGTCCTTAGGTCCTTAGGTTGTAGTCCTCATAAGCGAGAAAGTCAGTTATACTTGGTTGTATCTTACTCTGCAGTTTATCTTTTGGCATATTATCGGGCTGGACACCTCTAAGTTGATCCTTCCCATCTCTCACTGCCCCGGCGTTGATCTTGCAGCCAGTTTTTGTTGACCCACCCAAAGCCCGTTTCCCGGTGGAATGACCGTCACTGCCTTCTTTTGCCAAACGTGCCTGGTGTACACTTTCGGTTTTATCTGTCACACTTCTTACGCTTTTGGGTGCCATTTTCGCCTGCGAAAACCAAGTTCTAAACACTTTGCTGATATTTAGAGCTAATGTTCGCCAATAAACAGCTTCCCTCTTTAACAACACCACTGCTTCTTTCAGTGTCCCACTAAAAATCCATATCGAGCCTGACCTGGCCCCCTCCAGAAATATACCTTTAAATCCACTCTGCATCCAGCCGTCTCTTATTCACTTAGTCAGATACCGACACCTTAAAATATTGACAGAGGCGTGGCTTTCACCGTGGAAAGAAACATGTAGTTAAAATACACCGAAGCCTTTACCGTCAGATGCCAGCCAAATGCCTTCCTCTCCCAGCGTTGATTCCTCCTAAAATCTCCAAGATTCGGGGAGACGGAGCACCGACGACGATATCTAAAAAAGGGGGGGGGGGGGGGGGGGGACAAAAACGGAGCCTAATCCAGCACGGACGCGCTCTCCATGCTAGCGTGCTTATCGGTCTCCAGCATCCTCGTCGCGGCGTCGAGGGGGAGGGGCCGAGAGACCTTCACTCCGCGACCATCTTGCTCCTCAAACCAGGCCTTCTTAAATTTGAGCCAAAGTTCTAGTCTAGCCCCGGGCAGTACACAGACAAGTGTGGCATCATCAGACATCTGTAGGCACTAACTAGATGGATTGCGAGTTTCAGTCAAATGTGTAAACTGTTCCCCTTCTTTAGACGTTCTCTCCTGTTCCAGGAATGACACTTCAGAGGCTTTTTTTTGTCCTGGATGATGTCTCGGGGAATGGTCCTTAGCCTTGCGCATCTAGAATCATTCCTTTCATTGCACCTTGTTGAGCCCAAGGATGTCCCTCTGGGGCTGGGGCACTACATTCCTATACTGGACTTGGGTGGAAAGCACACTCTTTGCCCAGAGAATTAATGTCTTAAGTAACCACTGCCTTTACACTGGCATGTCCACATTCGCAAGTCATTTTCCCCCGTGGAATCCGGTCTCTGGTGCAGGGCCCTCTCTGTTGGTGCCATCCCAGGGAGACTGGAAAGTGAGGCACCTCATTTGAAGTCTGTTCTTTGCATGCCTGCTGGCCCTTTCAATAAGTAGTAACAACACATGTAGGGCCAGAGGTGGGATGAGTGGTGGTTTCATCTGCCTGAAGTAGCCAGCCAGATTATGTGAAACTTTTCAGCAATTACATGTTTTTGGGGGGGCGGCATTTGAACTGAAAGTACTGCTTCCCTGTATCAGCCACTCTGAGGGGCCTCCTAGTGGGAGTGGGGTGTCTGAGAGAGTTTAGAGTGAGTAGTCTACCTAAGTTTATGGTTTGAGCATTTATTGAGTTTGCAGGGGGATTATTTTTTAATTATTTTTTTCAGTTTAAGGGGTTTGACCGTATGGTGGTTGGTCAGTGGCCTTATGTTTGTCTATGTTTTTGGTTGTGTGCACATTTGATGGTTGGTGGGTTGGTGTATATTGGTGTGTATAAAGATGTATGGTCATAAATGTGTGGCTGGTGTGTGGCTACATGATGATGGGTGTCTGACCTCTGATGGTGGGTTTGTGGTCATACTATAATGGTTTATGTGGGTGTATATTTGTTGCTTTGTCCTATTTGATAGTGAGTGCACTGGTGTATGATACTGGGCATGCTGCCATGTTGTTTTTATAGAAGCAAGATGGTGGATGTGTTGGTGTATGTTGGTGGGTGTGTTGCCATTTGATGGGCAGTGTGGGTGTATTTTGGTGTATTTGTTGGTACATGATGGTGGATGTGTGGGAGTATATTGTTGGTTGGTTTGCCATATATGATGTTGGATTTGTAGCCAATGCTGATGTGTGAGTGTGTTTTTTAACTGTAATACTCACAAATTTCTTAAGAGTTGTGATTGTGCACTCACAGGGCTTCATTTACCAGCCCCTTGCTCTGCCGCTGCGTCATTTTTTTTTATGCAGCAGTGGCACAATCAGTGCTCTGCACTGCTCCATATTTACAAGCTGACGCATTTTAGTCCAGTGTATCAGTTTGTAAAGCCCCACGTCACATTTTACCTGCACCAGGTATAATGTTTGCAGGGTAGGCATTCCCATGTAAAAAGCCATGTTGAACTAATGCAGTGAATTTTACAACTTTTCACTGTGTCATTCTATGACTTCACCACGTCAAAATGTTAATGCCTTCTCAGACCAGGCTTAAAATTGGTGCAGGGCTCTTTACAATATGTACTGAAGCATTGCTGGAGTTGGGTCAGTTTTACAACGCAACTCCAGCAATGCGCCACTTTAGCACCAACAAATGCATCAGAATTTCTGACGCATCTGTGAAAATGTGCGCCATGGAGCTCTGTATTGTACATACATTGCATCCATGGTGTTGTTAAGGGGATTTTCAGCAGGCGCGACAAATCCAGCGCATTGATACAGATGCGGCAGTTTCTTGGAAATGAGGCCCACAAGTTTTTGCGAATTTGCAAGCTTTCTGCCTATGAATTTGTGTATGTTACATCAATAACTATCCTGTGCTCTATATCGTTCACCTTCTCTTGAAAAGTCTTGTGCAGTGGTGCCTCACATGTCTACTCACTTTGTGCTTTCTCCTCTGCAAAACTTTGAAAACTTGGGCGCTCAAAGAGATGGTGCCCATTTCTGAATGCAAAATAGCAGCAGCAGACTCAAGATCCACCAATTATTCATGAATTTATAACATACAGATTGCATCTTTCTTATTTCTTGGACTACTTTTTTCACAATCTGCCCATCTCCTCCCTGCTCCAGCGCAGAAACGTATCTCACGCCTTCCTTCCCTCTGAGATTATTTTTACAGGCCGCTGGACTAGGGTCTTAAACTGAACTCCCATTTCAAAATAATGGAAAAATCAGGCTCACTCTTAACAAATCACATCATTCTACGATTTTAAATGGTATGGATGGAGCGCCTGAACTTGATGCTCCTGAAGTCAACCAGCAAGAGACAGAAACCACTTCAAGCCTGCACAACACTCATTATTTCATTCTTCGAATTTTTCAACAAGTATAAAAAAGTTTACACCAAACCACTATAAGTGTGCTTTCTGAGTAAAGTTCTACTTTCATGCCGAGTTAGGTGTAATTCCTTTGAGTGTTTTTTGCTGTAGCAGAGCGCAGGAAGCATTGCCAAAGTCAATAGGTACCAGCTTTTGACTTTGCCAAAGCTGTTTGCCGATGCTATTCAGCATCTGCAAAAAGGAACAAAAAATGGGTATTGCTGATGCTGGAAGACAGGTTCTAGCATGATGATGTATAAGCGTACATGCATCATCATGCATGTACACACACACACACATATATGCCTAATTTCCTGCTCTCCTCAAATTTGTTTAGAAAATGAAATAAAAAATGAGAAACGGAGTGGGGTGGCCACAAGTGGGGCCGGGGAGTTTGGTTGTGCAAGTAAATGCCACTGGCAAGCAATCAGCAAGAATGTGTAAGGGAGTAAGAGAGGTGGTGGAGGGGGCGGGGGGTTAAAAAAAAGGTTAAAAAACAAGCATTTGCAAAGCCAATAGACCTTGCCTATGCATGAGCTATTGGCTTTGCCACTGTGTTTCAGCCATGCTGCACACCAGCGTGGATCCTGTTCAGAGAGGCTAAAAGTTAGTCACATAGAAGAGAGTGGTGTGGAGTGTCGTAGAGTGGAATGACACAGAGTGGAGTAGAGTGTTGTAGAGTGGAGTGACATAGAGTGTTGTGCATTGGAGTGGCACAAAGTGGAGTCGCATAAAGTACCACACAGTGGAATGGCATGGAGTAGAGTTGCGTGGTCTTGAGTGCATTAGCGTAAAGTGTTGCAGAACATAGTGCCGTACAGTGAAATGGAGTAGAGGAAAGTGGTGCATAGTAGGGTGATGCAGTGTGGAGTAGAATACTGTAGAGTACAGTGGCATAGAGTGCAGTGGCATACAGTGCAGTGGTACAGAGTAAAGAGGCATAGAGTGCAGTGGTGTAGAGTGGTGCAGAGTAGAGTATAGTGCCATACAGCACAGTGGCATAGAGTGGAGTGCTGCAGAGTGCAGTGGTGTAGAGTGGAGTGATGCAGAGTAGAGTGGCATAGAGTGCAGTGGTGTAGCGTGGTGTAGAATACATTTGCATAGAGTCCGGTGGGATAGATTAGAGCAGAGGTCTTCAAACTGGGGGGCGGGCCCCCCTAGGGGGGCCTCAAGTGATCCCAGGGGGGGCGCCAAACTCTGTCCAGAAGAAATATTATAAAGATAACATGCCTTTGTTTTAAGCAGAAGCATGTTATTGCAGTTTTAAAAATATAACAATACCTAACTGCAATGTTTAAATAGGTTTAGACATATTTAAACATTGCCATCTTTCTAAAATAATTTTGAAAAATTCTGAGGGGGGGCCAAAGATTTTTATTTTTTAACTGGGGGGGCGCGGCATTAAAAAGTTTGAAGACCACTGGATTAGAGTGATGTTGAGTAGAGTGCGGTAGCACTGAGTACAGTGGTGCAGCATAGAGTGCAGTGGAGTAGACTGCAGTGGCATAGCGTGGTTTGGAGTGACAGAGAGTGGACTGGTGTAGAGTGCAGTGGCATAGAGTGGTGCAAAGTAGACTGCAGTGACATAGAGTGATGTACAAAGGTGTGGAGTACCGTACAGTGGTGTGGAGTGGCACAGAGTAGAGTAGAGTGGACTGGTGTAGAGTGCATCGTTGTAGAGTGTTGTAGAGTATAGTGGTGTAGAATGCAGTGGCGTAGAATGCAGAGGCGTACAGTGCAGCGACATAGAATTCAGCAGCATAAAATGCAGTGGCATAGATTAGAGTGGTGCATAGTAGAGTGCAGTGGCATAGAGTGCAGTTACAGAGTACAGTGGTGTAGAGTGCAGTAGTAAAGAGTAGAGTATAGTGGTGCATAGTGATAGAGTGCAGTAGCGTAAAGTGGAGTGATACAGAGTGCAGTGGTGCAGAGTGCAGTGATGCAGAGTAGAGTGGCGTAGAGTGCATTGGCATAGAGTGCAGTAGTGCAGAGTAGAATGTCATTGAGTGCAGTGGTGTGAGTGCAGTGGCGAAGAGTGCAGTGACATAGAGAGCAGTGGCATAGAATAGAGTGCATTGGAGTAGAGTGCAGTGGCACAGAGTGCAGTGGTGTACAGTGCAGCAGCATAGAATTCAGCAGCATAAAATGCAGTGGCATAGATTAGAGTGGTGCATAGTAGAGTGCAGTGGCATAGAATGCAGTGACAGAGTACAGTGGTGCATAGTAGAGTGCAGTGGCATAGAGGTCAGGGACAGAGTACAGTGGTGTAAAGTGCAGTAGTAACGAGTGGAGTATAGTGGTGCATAGTGATAGAGTGCAGCAGCGTAAAGTGGAGTGATACAGAGTGCAGTGGTGCAGAGTGCAGTGATGCAGAGTAGAGTGGCATAGAGTGAATTGGCATAGAGTGCAGTAGTGCAGAGTACAATGTCACAGAGTGCAGTGGTGTGAGTGCAGTGGTGTAGAGTGCAGTGACACAGAGAGCAGTGGCATAGAACAGAGTGCATTGGTGAAGAGTCCAGTGGCACAGATTGCAGTGGTTTAGAGTAGAGTGGTTTAGTGTAAAGTGGCATAGAGTGCAGTGGCATAGAGTGGAGTGGCCCAAAGTGCAGTGGCATACAGTAGATGTTTTCAGAGTAGAGTTAAGTGGTGTGGAGTGGTGCAGAGTAGACTGCAGTGGCATAGAGTGTAATGGCGTAGAGTAAAGTGGTATATAGTACACTGGCATAGAGTGCAGTGATGTAGAGTAGATTAGACTGGCGTACAGTGGATTGGTGTAGAGTGCAGGGACGTAGAGTTAAGTGGTACAGAGTACAGTGGAGAGGCATAGAGTAGAGTGGAGTAGAATGGAGGTGTGCATACTAAAGTGGAGTGGCCTAGACTGGAGTGGTGTAGAGTACAGCGGTGTAAAGTAGCTAGACGTAGAGTGAAGTGGTGTAGAGTGCAGTGGTGCAGAGTGGAGTAGAGTGCAGTGGCACATAGTACAGTAGTGTGGAGTGGTGCAGAATAGAATGCAGTGGCATGGAGTGGTGCAGCATAGAATGGAGTGGCGTAAAGTGGAGTATGCACGGTTGCACACTGCCATTACAGACAGAACATTTTCAATTGAAATGACCATGACATTTGCACAGACATACAGTTTAATTAATAAAACTATGCAGTGCACAAACGATCATATGTGGAAATGGCATCACCTAGTGTACTGATTTATTTCGATCATATTAAAGTATTTGTTTTTAGCATACTTCAGAATTAACAAAAATGTGCTTCATTTGTATTTCCTATTTCTGATATACGCTGAAATACCTGCACTGTTTGTTTAAATGTTGTTGTGTGATGGGAAAAAAACTTTCCTACGTCTAGTATCCTGCAAGATTGTCACATAAATCCTCTCACTCCGGAGTCAGAGAAAGAAAAGGAAACACCAAACTCCTTCAGAAGACCTCTGTCTTTCAAATGCACAAAAATTGTGACAAAAGAAGAACAAGATTTAGTGGGCTGTTTTCAGAGAGGAGCACGCGTGGAAGAATACAAGAAATGGTAGTGTGAAAAGGCTTTGCGCCTTGGGAGGAACAAACTCATGCTGGACAGCCTAAAACAAATAAAGCCACTAAATAGAAAGCCAGAAAATGTGAGTTACAAACCACAAAGCCAATGGTAAGCAGTCTGTGGAATGCATTCCCATGGAAGCTTTCAGGATACCCCCTATATGTCTTTAGTAAACCAGACAGCTGTGCATGGCCTCATAGATATGGAGTAAAGCAAGGCAGCTCAAGTTCCTGCATTTTCTTGCTTTGCACCAGGGAGGCATTCCATGGGTGTTGTAGAGGGATCTCCCATGCAACACTCATAGATTTTGACGCTACCTCAGATTTACAAAATCACGTACACCTGGGGAAGTGCCAAAACCTTATGCCTCCTGAGGTGAGGTGTAAAGAGATAAAATACTTTTATTTCTCCTTGTTGTTTCTTCTTTCTGTGTGTGTTGCATTCTGCAGCACACACAGAAAGAAGAAAACTCCTCTAAGGTTTGTTTTTGTGCAGGCAGGTGCACCTTCCTGCACAAAAACAATCCTGCATGCAATGAGACACCCTTGCACCACGGTGCAAGGGTGCCTGGATTGGCGGAAGGCTGCCGAACGGCAAAAGCGCAGGGGGAAGGACAGGATTGCACTGTATTGCATAAATATGGTGCATTGCTGCCCTTTCACTTTGGCATAGGCCAGCGCAGAAGGATGACTTGCTGCGCAACCCCACACCAAATCCCAATAAATATATGCTCCTAAGAGAGTTGAGGGACGCAATGGAGGAGCTGTGGGGGGGAGCACCAGACCCTACAAGAAGGTGGAGGTGTGAAGAAGAAGCAGTGCACAGGGAAGTAGGGGAGAAAGCAACAAAACACACACACCAGAGTGTTAAACGCAAAAAGTAGTTCTCTGAATATAAACAGTGTAAGGATACAGTCCATCCAGTGTCAAGTATGGTGTGCTCCAGGGGATGGACAAACACAAGAAGAGGAAGGGAAGCCACTGAATGGAAAACTAGTGAGAGTGGTGGAAATGCCAACCTATGGTAAGCAACTGGCTGACCCAAAGCAGGCTGTAAGTATTGGTATTATCCACAGCTGAAGCAGGAGTGACCTAAACATCAGGGCTGGGCGAAATCAGGTCATTTCTTTTTGAAAAATTTCATGAAAACCCATTAAAATGTACATATTTGAAGTGAAATGGGATCAGGTATATTTTTGATTACTTTTTCGCCCAAGAGCACGCCTTGCATAAAAAAAAATTCTTGAAAGACACTGGCAGGACACCAGTTTGAGCAGAAAATGTTTATTGGTACATTTTCTGTGCAAAACAATCTTCGACTGGTATCCCGTGAGATATTTCCACGCAAGATGAAATCACATGATGCATAATTTGGGGACACGCACAAGTTTTGCAAATTTCAGTGGCACAATTAAACGTTTGCCCATGCCTGTTAGGCATTCCTATGGGAGACTGAATGAGAAAGGGCTCTTTCTTGAGCACCTTAACTTTGATCTCCCATGCACATTACAGAGTCTTCCAAAGTCTGTTGTTACCAGTGGCAGAGTGGACACATATGGTCACATTTCTGGACCTACACGACCCAGGCTCCCATCATAGCCTACTGGTACCCAGATGTGCACCCACAGAGTGCTGCCTCGAGGTCTCAGGCACATAGACCCAGTGTGGCACTGAAGATGGGACAAGTTCGGTGGAGCAGGACTTCTCTCCCCCTCCCCCCCACGTGTTTCGAGAGATCCAGCCAATCAAAGAAAGGCGATTTCCAAATAAAATTATAAAAATGCTAACCGTGGTTTGCTAAGGCACCCACATGGCAGCAGCTCACACTCACTCAGTCAGGCCCTCTCTATTGCAAGGGGCTATAATTAGTGACCTGAGAGGCTGCTGTTCAGGCCTCTGCATTCAAGAGCTTGTTATCTCCATCAGACCACGACAGAACGCCAGTCCCAGTACTCTGACACACTGACAGAGCTCCATCTTATAGCATTGTGCTGGAAGATCAGCAGAGCTCCCTGTTACTGCACTGTGCTGCAAGATCAGCAGAGCTCCCTGTTACTGCACTGTGCTGATAGATCTGCAGAGCTCCCTGTTACTGCACTGTGCTAAAGGATCAGCAGAGCTCTCCGTTGCTGCACTGTGCAGAAGGATCAGCAGAGCTCCCTGTTACTGCACTGTGCTGAAAGATCTGCAGAGCTGACTGTTACTGCAGTGTGCTGACAGATCTACAGAGCTCCCTGTTAGTGCACTGTGCTGATAGATCTGCAGAGCTCCCTGTTACTGCACTGTGCTAAAGAATCGGTAGAGCTCCCCATTGCTGCTCTGTGCAGAAGGATCTGCAGAGCTTGTTACTGCACTGTGATGAACAATTTGTAGATCTCCCATACAGCATTGTGAAGAAAGATCTGCAGAGCTCCTTGTTACTGCACTGTACTGAAGGATCTGCAGAGCTGCCTGCTACTGCACTGTGCTGAAAGATCGACAGAGCTCCCTGTTACTGCACTGTACGGAAGGATCTACAGAGCTGCCTGTTACTGCACTGTGCTGAAGGATCTGCAGAGCTGCCTGTTACTGCACTGTGCTGATAGATCTGCAGAGCTGCCTGTTACTGCACTGTGCTGAAGGATCTGCAGAGCTGCCTGTTACTGCACTGTGCTGAAAGATCTTCAGAGCTCCCTGTTACTGCACCATGCTGAAAGATCTCCAGAACTCCCTGTTACTGCACTTTGGTGAAAGATCTGCAGAGCTCCCCGTTACTGCACTGTGATGAAGGATCCGCAAAGCTCCCTGTTACTGCACTGTGCTGAAAGATCTGCAGATCTCCGTTACTGCACTGCGCTGATAGATCTGCAGAGCTCCCTGTTACTGCACTGTGCTAAAGGATCTACAGAGCTGCCTGTTACTGCACTGTGCTGAAGGATCTGCAGAGCTGCCTGTCACTGCACTGTGCTGAAAGATCTGCAGAGCTCACTGTCACTGCACTGTGGTGAACGATCTGCAGAGCGCCGTGTTACGGCACTGTGCTTACAGATCTACAGAGCTACTTGTTACTGCACTGTGCTGAAGGATCGGCAGAACTCCCTGTTACTGCACTGTGATGATAGATCTACAGAGCTCCGTGTTACTGCATTCTGCTGACAGATCTGCAGATCTCTCTGTTACTGCGCCTTGGTGAAAATCTACAGATCTCTGTGTTACTGCACTGTGCTGAACGATCGGCAGAACTCCCTGTCCCTGCACTGTACTGAAAGATCAGCAGAGCTCCCTGTTACTGCACTGTGCTGAACGATCTGCAGAGCTCCTTGTTACTGCACTGTGCTGAACAATTTGTAGATCTCCCATACAGCATTGTGAAGCAAGATCTGCAGAGCTCCCTGTTACTGCACTGTGCTGAGGGATCGGCAGAACTCCCTTTTACTGCACTGTGCTGAAGGATCCACAGAGCTCCCTGTTCCTGCACTGTGATGATAGATTTACAGAGCTCTGTTACTGCACTTTGATGATAGATCTACAGAGATCCCTGTTACTGCACTCTGCTGAAAGATTTGCAGAGCTCCTGTTACTGCACTGTGCGGAAAGATCTGCACAGCTCCCTGTTAGTGCACTGTGCTGAAGGATCCAAAGAGCTCCCTGTTACTGCACTGTGATGATAGATCTACAGAGCTCCCTGTTACTGCACTGTGCTGAAGGATCTGCAGAGCTCCCTGTTACTGCACTGTGCTGAGCTCCCTGTTACTGCACTGTGCTGAAAGATCTGCAGAGCTCCCTGTTACTGCACTGTGCTGAAAGATCTGCAGAGCTCCCTGTTACTGCACTGTGATGAAGGATCGGCAGAGCTCCCTGTTACTGTACTGTTCTGAAAGATCTACAGATCTCCCTGTTACTGCACTGCGCTGATAGATCTGCAGAGCTCCCTGTTACTGCACTGTGCTAAAGGATCTACGGAGCTTCCTGTTAATGCACTGTGCTGAAGGATGTGCAGAGCTGCCTGTTACTGCACTGTGCTGAAGGATGTGCAGAGCTCCCTGTTACTGCACTGTGCTGAAAGATCCGCAGAGCTCCCTGTTACTGCACTGTGATGAAGGATCTGCAGAGCTCCCTGTTACTGCACTGTGATGAAGACTCTGCAGAGCTCCCTGTTACTGCACTGTGCTGAAAGATCTGCAGATCTCCGTGTTACCGCGCTGCGCTGATAGATCTTCAGAGCTGCCTATTACTGCACTGTGCTGAAAGATCTTCAGAGCTCTCTGTTACTGCACCGTGCTGAAAGATCTCCAGAACTCCCTGTGAAAGAGCTGCGGAGCTCCCTGTTACTGCACTGTACTGAAAGATCAGCAGAGTTCCCTGTTACTACACTGTACTGAAAGATCAGCAGAGCTCTGTTACTTCACTGTGCTGAAAGATCTGCAGAGCTCCCCGTTACTGCACTGTGCTCAAAGGTCTATAGAGCTCCCTGTTACTGCACTCTACTTAAAGATATGCAGAGCTTCGTGTTACTACACTATACTGAAAGATCAGCAGAGCTCAGTTACTTCACTGTGCTGAAAGATCTGCAGAGCTCCTTGTTATTGCACTGTGATGAAAAATGTGTAGATCTCCCATACAGCATTGTGAAGAGAGATCTGCAGTGTTCACTGTTACTGCACTGTGCTGATAGATCTGCAGAGCTCCCTGTTACTGCACTGTGCAGACTGATCTGTAGAGCTCCCGGTTATTGCACTGTGCTGAAAGATCTGCAGAGCTCCCCGTTACTGCACTGTGCTGCAAGATCTGTAGAGCTCCCCGTTACTGCACTGTGCTGACAGATCTGTAGAGCTCCCTGTTACTGCACTGTACTGAAGGATCTGCAGAGCTCCCTGTTACTGCACTGTGATGATAGATCTACAGAGCTCCCTGTTACTGCACTGTGCTGAAAGATCTGCAGAGCTCACTGTTACTGCACTGTGCTGAACGATCTGCAGAGCTCCGTGTTACGGCACTGTGCTGAAGGATCTACAGAGCTCCCTGTTACTGCACTGTGCTGAAGGATCGGCAGAACTCCCTGTTACTGCACTGTGATGATAGATCTACAGTCTCCGTGTTACTGCACTCTGCTGACAGATCTGCAGATCTCTCTGTTACTGCGCCTTGGTGAAAATCTATAGATCTCTGTGTTACTGCACTGTGCTGAAGGATCGGCAGAACTCCCTGTCCCTGCACTGTACTGAAAGATCAGCAGAGCTCCCTGTTACTGCACTGTGCTGAACGATCTGCAGAGCTCCTTGTTACTGCACTGTGCTGAACAATTTGTAGATCTCCCATACAGCATTGTGAAGAAAGATCTGCAGAGCTCCCTGTTACTGCACTGTGCTGAACGATCTGCAGAGCTCCCTGTTACTGCACTGTGCCGAACGATCTGCAGAGCTCCCTGTTGCTGCACTGTACTGAGGGATCAGCAGAAACTCCCTGTTACTGCACTGTGCTGAAGGATCCACAGAGCTCCCTGTTACTGCACTGTGATGATAGATCTACAGAGCTCCGTTACTGCACTGTGATGATGGATCTACAGAGATCCCTGTTACTGCACTCTGCTGAAAGATTTGCAGAGCTCCTGTTACTGCACTGTGCGGAAAGATCTGCAGAGCTCCCTGTTAGTGCACTGTGCTGAAGGATCCACAGAGCTCCCGGTTACTGCACTGTGATGATAGATCTACAGAGCTCTCTGTTACTACACTGTGCTGAAGGATCTGCAGAGCTCCCTGTTACTGCACTGTGCTGAAAGATCCGCAGAGCTCCCTGTTACTGCACTGTGATGAAAGATCTGCAGAGCTCCCTGTTTACTGCACTGTGCTGAAGGATCCACAGAGCTCCCTGGTACTGCACTGTGCTGAAGGATCTGCAGAGATCCCTGTTAGTGCACTGTGCTGAAGGATCCGCAGAGCTCCCTGTTACTGCACTGTGCTGAAAGATCTGCAGAGCTCCCTGTTAGTGCACTGTGCTGAAGGATCTGCAGAGCTCCCTGTTACTGCACTGTGCTGAAGGATCTGCAAAGCTCCCTGTTACTGCACTGTGCTGAGCTCCCTGTTACTGCACTGTGCTGAAAGATCTGCAGAGCTCCCTGTTACTGCACTGTGCTGAAAGATCTGCAGAGCTCCCTGTTACTGCACTGTGATGAAGGATCGGCAGAGCTCCCTGTTACTGTACTGTTCTGAAAGATCTACAGATCTCCCTGTTACTGCACTGCGCTGATAGATCTGCAGAGCTCCCTGTTACTGCACTGTGCTAAAGGATCTACGGAGCTTCCTGTTAATGCACTGTGCTGAAGGATGTGCAGAGCTGCCTGTTACTGCACTGTGCTGAAGGATGTGCAGAGCTCCCTGTTACTGCACTGTGCTGAAAGATCCGCAGAGCTCCCTGTTACTGCACTGTGATGAAGGATCTGCAGAGCTCCCTGTTACTGCACTGTGATGAAGACTCTGCAGAGCTCCTTGTTACTGCACTGTGCTGAAAGATCTGCAGATCTCCGTGTTACCGCACTGCGCTGATAGATCTTCAGAGCTGCCTATTACTGCACTGTGCTGAAAGATCTTCAGAGCTCTCTGTTACTGCACCGTGCTGAAAGATCTCCAGAACTCCCTGTGAAAGAGGTGCGGAGCTCCCTGTTATTGCACTGTACTGAAAGATCAGCAGAGTTCCCTGTTACTACACTGTACTGAAAGATCAGCAGAGCTCTGTTACTTCACTGTGCTGAAAGATCTGCAGAGCTCCCCGTTACTGCACTGTGCTCAAAGGTCTATAGAGCTCCCTGTTACTGCACTGTACTTAAAGATATGCAGAGCTTCGTGTTACTACACTATACTGAAAGATCAGCAGAGCTCAGTTACTTCACTGTGCTGAAAGATCGGCAGAGCTCCTTGTTATTGCACTGTGATGAAAAATGTGTAGATCTCCCATACAGCATTGTGAAGAGAGATCTGCAGTGTTCACTGTTACTGCACTGTGCTGATAGATCTGCAGAGCTCCCTGTTACTGCACTGTGCAGACTGATCTGTAGAGCTCCTGGTTATTGCACTGTGCTGAAAGATCTGCAGAGCTCCCCGTTACTGCACTGTGCTGCAAGATCTGTAGAGCTCCCCGTTACTGCACTGTGCTGACAGATCTGTAGAGCTCCCTGTTACTGCACTGTACTGAAGGATCTGCAGAGCTCCCTGTTACTGCACTGTGATGATAGATCTACAGAGCTCCCTGTTACTGCACTGTGCTGAAAGATCTGCAGAGCTCACTGTTACTGCACTGTGCTGAACGATCTGCAGAGCTCCGTGTTACGGCACTGTGCTGAAGGATCTACAGAGCTCCCTGTTACTGCACTGTGCTGAAGGATCGGCAGAACTCCCTGTTACTGCACTGTGATGATAGATCTACAGTCTCCGTGTTACTGCACTCTGCTGACAGATCTGCAGATCTCTCTGTTACTGCGCCTTGGTGAAAATCTATAGAGCTCTGTGTTACTGCACTGTGCTGAAGGATCGGCAGAACTCCCTGTCCCTGCACTGTACTGAAAGATCAGCAGAGCTCCCTGTTACTGCACTGTGCTGAACGATCTGCAGAGCTCCTTGTTACTGCACTGTGCTGAACAATTTGTAGATCTCCCATACAGCATTGTGAAGAAAGATCTGCAGAGCTCCCTGTTACTGCACTGTGCTGAACGATCTGCACAGCTCCCTGTTACTGCACTGTGCCGAACGATCTGCAGAGCTCCCTGTTACTGCACTGTACTGAGGGATCAGCAGAAACTCCCTGTTACTGCACTGTGCTGAAGGATCCACAGAGCTCCCTGTTACTGCACTGTGATGATAGATCTACAGAGCTCCATTACTGCACTGTGATGATGGATCTACAGAGATCCCTGTTACTGCACTCTGCTGAAAGATTTGTAGAGCTCCTGTTACTGCACTGTGCGGAAAGATCTGCAGAGCTCCCTGTTAGTGCACTGTGCTGAAGGATCCACAGAGCTCCCGGTTACTGCACTGTGATGATAGATCTACAGAGCTCTCTGTTACTACACTGTGCTGAAGGATCTGCAGAGCTCCCTGTTACTGCACTGTGCTGAAAGATCCGCAGAGCTCCCTGTTACTGCACTGTGATGAAAGATCTGCAGAGCTCCCTGTTTACTGCACTGTGCTGAAGGATCCACAGAGCTCCCTGGTACTGCACTCTGCTGAAGGATCTGCAGAGATCCCTGTTAGTGCACTGTGCTGAAGGATCCGCAGAGCTCCCTGTTACTGCACTGTGCTGAAAGATCTGCAGAGCTCCCTGTTAGTGCACTGTGCTGAAGGATCTGCAGAGCTCCCTGTTACTGCACTGTGCTGAAGGATCTGCAGAGATCCCTGGTACTGCACTGTGCTGAAGGATCAGCAGAGATCCCTGTTACTGCACTGTGCTGAAGGATCGGCAGAACTCCCTGTTACTGCACTGTGCTGAACGATCTGCAGAGCTCCCTGTTACTGCACTGTGCTGAAAGATCTACAGAGCTCCCTGTTACTGCACTGTGCTGAAGGATCGGCAGAACTCCCTGTTACTGCACTGTGATGATAGATCTACAGTCTCCGTGTTACTGCACTGTGCTGAAGGATCTGCAGAGCTCCCTGTTACTGCACTGTGATGATAGATCTACAGTCTCCGTGTTACTGCACTGTGATGATAGATCTACAGAGCTCCGTGTTACTGCATTCTGCTGACAGATCTGCAGATCTCTCTGTTACTGCGCCTTGGTGAAAATCTATAGATCTCTGTGTTACTGCACTGTGCTGAAGGATCGGCAGAACTCCCTGTCCCTGCACTGTACTGAAAGATCAGCAGAGCTCCCTGTTACTGCACTGTGCTGAACGATCTGCAGAGCTCCCTGTTACTGCACTGTGCCGAACGATCTGCAGAGCTCCCTGTTACTGCACTGTACTGAAGGATCAGCAGAGATCCCTGTTACTGCACTGTGATGAAAGATCCGCAGAGCTCCCTGTTAGTGCACTGTGCTGAAGGATCCACAGAGATCCCTGTTACTGCACTGTGCTGAAGGATTCGCAGAGCTCCCTGTTACTGCACTGTGCTGAAGGATCCCCAGAGCTCCCTGTTACTGCACTGTGCTGAAGGATCTGCAGAGATCCCTGTTACTGCACTGTGCTGAAGGATCTGCAGAGATCCCTGGTACTGCACTGTGCTGAAGGATCAGCAGAGATCCCTGTTACTGCACTGTGCTGAAGGATCTGCAGAGATCCCTGTTACTGCATGGTGCTGAACAATTTGTAGATCTCCCATACAGCATTACGAAGAAAGATCTGCGCACTCTCTGTTACAGAACTAGGCTGAAGTATCTGTTGTGCCCCCTGTTATAGCACTGTACTGAGAGATGTGCTAGCCTCTTCCTGAAGGCGCTATGTTGCAACCACTCCAGCACTCCCCTATTACAGCACTGGAGAGATAGGTTTGCAGCGCTCTTTTACTGCATCGAAGCGCTTCCTATTTCAGCACTGTGCTACAATATCTGCAGCAATCGATGCAAACCTACAGCACTGTTTGCAAAGCCTTGCAGCAGCTCTCGGTCACAGCACTAGGCTGAGAGATGTCATGTGTAGAAAGATCTGCAGCACTCTCTGTTACTGCACTCTGCTGGAGTATTTACAGCTTCCCGCTACAGCACTGCAGTGACAACTGTGCGTTCTGAACAAAGGGTGACCCAACATACCTCGGATCCAGGATACTATAGAAAAGCAGAATGCAGGGGGTTGTTTAGAAACAGCCTGTGTAAGTTTGAAGAAACAATGTGATAATCCACCTGCAACAAAATGCAAGAATCATCCACATGCATGTAAGGTTTACATCCTCTGGCAGCAGACGCCTTGAGCAAAGGTTGAACACAGATATTAAAGAATTGTGCAGGCACCTATTTCACTCGTATGTAGACAGCTGCATGGTTTGGAGATTGCCCCTTAAACAGATTGTATCCATTCAAACACCTGACCCTTGAACCCAGCCGCCTCCCTGTGGTCTTATGAGATGCCAGGATTGACCAAACCGAAGGCAGCTGAAAGCTACAGGGACATCCAGAAGGATCAAGGCACCTGGGTAGGCAGTGGGGGGGTAATGAAACTTGAGGGGCCCCACATATAAAGAACATGGAGCGGGCCCCCAACCAAGACCCAGCCAGGAGCTTTCAGGCTAGGGGCCCACCGCCCGTGCACAGTGTTCTGTGCTGAGGGGGACTCTGGAGCTTGGGCCCTTCCATGCACCGCAGGGGCTGCGAGGGCCTTTGTTACGCCACTGCTGGGTAGTCCCTATCGCATTCCTAACTAAGCTCATCCATTACTGCAAGTGGTATGGATTCGGAGGTATGTTTAGGGGGTTATTACAACTTTGGAGGAGGTGTTAATCCGTCCCAAAAGTGACGGTAAAGTGACGGATATACCACCAGCCGTATTACGAGTCCATTATATCCTATGGAACTCGTAATACGGCTGGTGGTATATCCGTCACTTTTGGGACGGATTAACACCTCCTCCAAAGTTGTAATAACCCCCTTAGTCAGAAACCCTACTCTAGAGGGTCCAAAAACTGGATCCTTGAGGATCGGTACAAATGACATTAGCTACATTGACTTCCAAGAGGTTTTCATTGAATATTAATAGCAAGATGGGTTTATAAAAAGCCACAAATGTCATCATTCTTCGGTGCAAGTTGGCAAAATGGGGAGGCAGGAGTTTCATGGGGGGCCCTGTTAAGCTCTGGAATAGCCTCCTCTGCACCTTAAATCTCAAACCACCCTGCTTAGGCTCAGAAAAGCCCTTAAAACTTGACATTTCACTACTCAGTCCTAGTTCAATCTCTTTCACCTTCATTCTAGACATTGGAAGCTCCATGATTCCCTAGCGCCAAGACGCCCTTGGGCATTCGTGCACTCTACAAAATTAACATCAACACAATTCTTGTTTATAAATGATTCATCCGACTAGTTTCTTCAAAAGAGGTAACAAAGGATAATGGTAGCACAGAGAACAGCCTCCTCTGCATAACAATAAACTCAAAACAGTGCCAATGGTTAATGTATGAAAGGGAGAAAGAAACCAGGGGAAGTGTTAGTGTGTATAATACATCCAGTGAACCTGAGGAACAGAAGCCCTCTCCCTTCCTTAGGGGGCATGCTTCATCACAGGGCCCCCTCCTGAAACCCCAAACCTGCTTTCTTGATCTCTCAGACACACTGACCACTGGCACCTATTTGTGTGTATTCCAAAGAGGCAAGAAAACATCAGTCTTGAAGGATTGCTGTACATGGACCGGAACCAATGAGGCTTTGAACAAGGCTAGGAAAGGACAGCGAATTACCAGCCATAGTTGTTTAAAAATGTAAGGAGGTCAAGGGGCATAGGGAGTTACTTGTCATCACCACATTGTGCAGTGTCTGCAAGTCAGCTTGTGGAGTGTCACACAGACATGCCCCAGTGCCCTTCATCTGCGCATCAGCTGCTGGGAAAGCTTCTTCTGCAATCTCACCACTAATTGCCTCAATCTTAACAATGGAAAGGATCCGAGCTGATCACAGAAGCCTTGCGGAGGTGTTATACCTGGAGACACTTTAGCTGTTGAAGACAATTGCTGTATTGTTTTAAACACCTCCCTCTGTGCATTGGATGCTGATGTAATCTTAGTATAATACACCTTTTTTACAGCTAGCAGTATTTGCATTCGTAGTTTAAAAGTTCATCACATTTTATGCTAAAGATGGCAAAATTTAGTTTTGGCGTCCAATAGCTCTGAAGTAAGCCATAGATTTATCTCTAAATACATGGCATCATTTACTTGGCGGTGCCTGAGGTGCACTGATGGAGCTGCGTCTGAGGTCCCAGTACCGGAGCAGCAGAGTGTACTGACTGCAGGAACTGAGGCGCTCTGGCAGACAGCGTGTGTGGTGCTCCTGGCACTGGCACGGCTGAGGGCTTGGAGTGTGTGAACTGAGGTGCACTGATGGAGCTGCGCCCGAGGTCACAGTACTGGAGCAGCAGAGTGTACTGACTGCAGGAACTGAGGAGCTCTGGCAGACAGCGTGTGTGGTGCTCCTGGCACTGGCACGGCTGAGGGCTTGGAGTGTGTGAACTGAGGTGCACTGATGGACCTGCGCCTGCGGTCCCAGTACCGGAGCAGCAGAGTGTACTGACTGCAGGAACTGAGGCACTCTGGCAGACAGCGTGTGTGGTGCTCCTGGCACTGGCACGGCTGAGGGCTTGGAGTGTGTGAACTGAGGTGCACTGATGGAGCTGCGCCCGAGGTCACAGTACCGGAGCAGCAGAGTGTACTGATTGCAAGAACTGAGGCGCTGTGGCAGACAGCGTGTGTGGGGTTCCCTACACTGGCACTTCTGAGGGCGTGGAGTGTGTGAACGGAGGTGCACTGATGGAGCTACACCCAAGGTCACAGTACTGGAGCAGCAGAGTCTACTGACTGGAAGAACTGAGGTGTCCTGGCAGACAGCGTGTGTGGGGCTCTTGCCACTGTCATGGCTGAGGACTTGGAGTGTGTTTGAGCCGAGGTACACTGATGGAGCTGCACACGAGGTCCCAGTACTGGAGCAGCAGAGTGTACTGACTGGAACAACTAAGGTGCTCTGGCAGGCAGAGTGCATGGGGTTCCTGCCACTGGTACGGCTGGGGTCTTGGAGTGTGTGAACTCCGGTGCACTGATGGAGCTGTGAGTGGGATCCCTGTATGGAGCAGAAGTGGGCACTGTCTCTATGGATTGCGTAGGTCTGGTAGAGCTGAAAAATCCAAGCCAAGGAAGGGCGACAGCCAGGCAGCTGAGAGAGGGTGCAGAGAGCCCACAAAGATCATATGTGACCAAGATAACAGCCTGATTTATTGCCTTGTTTACAGCTAAGCTCAGAGCAAGAATGCTCTGCAAATGAAAAGGGAAGCTTCCCTGGACAAGAGCCGGAAACAAAATAAAAAAAGGCCCTTACAGAGTAGATAAACAGGACAAAGCGTAATTATACATTCATTTAGGATATGGCTCTACTATACTGGATAGCCTTCTTTGCAGTCCTTCTGTTTGTTTCTGCTTTTTTTCTTTTATATGCTAATTTAGCTCCATGGGAAAACCCATTGTCTTAGGACACTGCCAAGGGAAGAAATAAACAAATTCCCCCTCTGGTGTTTTATACAGTCATTTAATGAAGGCTGCCCAATGCCCAAAAAAAAAAAAGAAAAAAAAAAAATGAAAACAGAATATGCCCTTGCTATAAACAAACTTCCATTGGTTCGATTCCCCTCCTTTCCTCTTCCACTCCTGTTCCCACCCCCCTCCAGCTCACAGCAGATGTTAGGAACCTGCCTCATCCTCCTCCCGCCCGTCTCGTGGATAAAAAATAAGTTAAGACCCTAGCCTCACGTACCTGCCGAGGCCACGCTCTCCCCAGAGTGTGGCGGATCTGGGGTGTTCTGCCTCCTGGCCCGCCGCTGCGTCCTGGGGCGCCGCTGGTGGACCCGGTGCTGCCGCTGCATCCTGGTGCGCCGCTGATGGTCCTGGTGCTGTCGGTGTCTCATGGAGCACCACTGCTCCCTGGGACGCCGCTTGGTTCCTGTGCTGTCGCTGCATCATGGAGCGCCGCTGCTCCCTGGAACGTCACTGTTTGTTCCTCTGTCCTCCTCTCCTCTCCTCTCCTCTCTGGTGATGGCGCAAATGGCCTTTCCAAGCCCCCTGTCACCCGGAAGTGTACTCAGATTGGTTCCCAACTGGATGGCATCCGGGTCAGGAACAACGACATCACTGGTGCCCCAGGGGTACAGCGGGATCGACTGGGACAGAGTCGCCCCGTCACATGGGCCTTCTCCTTTTTCCATATTTTCAGTAACATTTGTCTGCAGTCTTCCCGAACACATGTGCGGTGACCCCCCCAACATAAACAGTCAATGCGCGTTCCCTACCTTCGTGTCCAGCGATGGGGGGGGGTTGTGTTTTCTCCATGGTCCAGTGGCAGCAGTGATTGAATTGTTGTCCAGTCATGTCCAGCTGGAAATGGAACTGGAATTAGGAAAAAAGGTGAGTTTTCACCCCTCTGCTCCCCTCTACATCCAAATTTGCATGGAGGTAATTGTGGCTGGAGTCCCGCCGGCAGCCACTTCTTCCTATGGTACGCATGTGTGGCGGTGGATGGGAATCCGTGGCAGAGTCAGCAGGACTCATGTGTGTTATTGTCTATGAGCCCAACAACACCAAAATCAGGGGGGTAGGAGGGTGCCAGTCAAACCAGAAGAGGGGGTTTCCAATTAAAAAGGGGCAGCGGACCCGTGAACTTCAACATCTGAATCAGGCCCTTAGTCAAAGAAAGACTTGAAAAATTTGAAGAAGCCATAGCAATGGTTATTACTAGAAATAGGTTCCCTGTGATCAACCATAAATGACTAACATCAAAAACCTGGTTGCTCATCAGTAGCAGTGAAATGGCTAGAACAAGCCAGAACTGCTTTCTAAAAACTGTACATCATTTGTCAGTTTTGCAACTTTTTCTTTCATGAAACAATTATCCACCACCCGGCCGTCAGACCATGGGTGCATTAAACTTTAAAGAGAAGTCCAACTCAGGTAAGTACCTGGAGATATTGGTTCCAACAGAAGACAAAGAGGGTAATGCACGTCATCATTCTAATGTCGATGTGAACATCGTAGATGCAACTGCCAACGTATATTGTCTATATTACTACACCTTCCTAGAGTATTCTGTTGCATTCATTGTATACATACAAAATCACTTTCGTAACCCTATCTGCCCCAAATAGATATGATCTTTGAGGCCTACAAATCAGACATCCCAAAGACCTCTGTAAAGCCAGAAGAAGTAAAGGACCTCATAGACAAGCTGAGCTGGCAATAATAATGCCAAAGAAATGGTCTACAGTCCTACAAGATGATCAAAACAAATAAGAGCATTTTCACCTACTGCTTACCCAAGGGGGCGGGGGAGTGTTGCCCCACCCGCCCGCTGTGAGCCATGCAAGCAAAATTAAAATGGCAATGAAAAGATTTCATTGCCATTTTATTTTTACCGGTGTAGCGCGCACTAGCCCAGAGACATGCTGGGCGTGTCCTCTGCTGCCCATTGGCAGCAGAGGACAGGAGCAGAGCTGACAGGATGCTCCAAAGTGTGCATGTCACTTTGGCCGGCTGTTTTGTGCTGGCCAAAGTGACATGCGCACTTTAAAGCTCTCAACCCAGCACAGGCCTGCACAGCCTGAAGGAGCGTCCATCCAGGCCACTCCGTGCAATGCAGGCGCTGCTCTCATGCTGGTTAACACCATGAGTGCAACATCTGGATTGGTTAAGGGAGCTCTTCTGGCATCGGAGAAGGAAAAGAGCACTAACGAGGACACACAGCTCGTGGGTAAGTGCTGTCTTTTATTTCAAATGTGTAATGTATGTGTCTGTGTGTGTAATGCATGTAAGTTTGTAATGCATGTAAGTGGTAGTGGTTATGTTTGTTTTATAGTTAGTGTTATGGTGTTATTTGGGAGGGGTGGTTTACTTTGGGGTTTTGGAGGGAGGGATGGTTTATTTTTATTTATTGGGAAAATGATGGAGCACTTCACCCGCCCCACTGCTTTCAAAGGGTACAACCCGCCGCTGATAGTAAAATCATTCAAAAGGAAAGAGTGAGATATTCACACTCTGGTGCTGCAGGCACAGTCGCAGAACTGAAACTTTGCAGCCAAGAGGAAGATGACAATAGGATGTTTCTTCAAGCTGCAGATAGCATCACTGAAGGTATGAGGAGCATTCTCATATGTACTGCAGATATTGGTGCTATTGTGTTGGCTTTAAACATTACAAAAAGCCTAAATGGTGAGCAACTGTGGGTTGTGTTTGGTGCAAATCATTTCATATTCTTGAAATTAGTGGGTTGCTCGAGGTCTTAGGAATTCCCTAATGCATAGCCCTGCCTACCGACGAGGAGATACAGCAGCCTTTTGGGGAACGGGAAAACTAAGGGCCTGATTTAGATATTGGCGGATGGGATACCTTGTCACAACGGTGACGGACATCCCATCTGTCGAAATCTAAATCCCATTATTTCCTATGGGATTTAAATTTCAGTGAACAGGATATCCTCACCGTTATGACGGAGTAACACATCCACCAATATCTAAATCAGGCCCTAAATTGTCGGAATAGTTACCTAGAAGATATTGTAGCCTTTCTGGCTGCTACTGCAAGTGACATCATATATCTGTGTCACCTCTGCAGCTAAGAAACAAGTGTGAACACAATGAGGTGAGTTTCATTTACACAGGAAAACAGGAGTTTATGCAAGATGCCTCCAGCTTTGGATGCTCTTCAGAAGCAGATGCTCAGGGCAGCCCACCAGGGAGGACGTATGAGGGACCAGTCCCTTCAGAAGTCACTTTCTGTTCCTGGACTTACATATATTTGGAGGGATCTGAGATAGTCTTCGCCATAGCATCCGACAGGTGCTGAGCCACTGGAACTGATCAGGTGCAAGCAGTGCTTCTTGTTTAAAGTAGTGGGGCGATTAGGAATGCCCTTAGGCCCAACCCCAAAACTCTCAAATGTGGTCCATTATAAACAGTGTTTATAACACGTCACTATTAAGAGCTCTGGAGTTAAGGCTGAAAGCAATTAAAATTTCTCACACTGCCCAGCAGTGTGTAAAACAAAATAAAACAGCACAGTAAATTAAAAAAGAAAAAGAAAAAAGAAAACATACTTACCTAGCCCGGTCCTCTCCATCTGAGAGCAAGGGGTCTTTGAGCCAACTACCCTCTACCAATCCTGGTGCTGCACTCATGCTGCTTAGGTAGCATGAGAGAAACACCAGGATTGGCTGGAGCGTGCTAGTTCAATGCTCCTTCAGGCCCTGGGGGCCTGTGCCTGCTCTCCACCCAGCTAAGCCAGCTTAGGTAGAGAGGTTGAAAATACGCATGTCAGGCTGGCCATCTCAAGACAGCCGGACAAAGGGGGTCATTCTGACCCGCCAACGACCGCGGGAGCACCGCCAACAGGCTGGCGGTGCTCCCATGGCATTCTGACCGTGGCGGTACAGCCGCGGTCAGATACGGGAAACCGGCGGTGTACCGCCGGTTTCCCGCTGCCCAAGGGAATCCTCCATGGCGGCGCTGCAAGCAGCGCCGCCATGGGGATTCCGACCCCCTTACCGCCAGCCTTGTTCTGGCGGTTTTGACCGCCAGAACCTGGCTGGCGGTAACGGGTGTCGTGGGGCCCCTGGGGGCCCCTGCAGAGCCCATGCCAATGGCATGGGCACTGCAGGGGCCCCCTAACAGGGCCCCACCAAGATTTTCAGTGTCTGCCACGCAGACACTGAAAATCGCGACGGGGTGCAACTGCACCCGTCGCACCCCTTCCACTCCGCCGGCTCCATTCGGAGCCGGCATCCTCATGGAAGGGGGTTTCCCGCTGGGCTGGCGGGTGCCTTCTGGCGGTCGCCCGCCAGCCCAGCGGGAAACTCAGAATTACCGCAGCGGTCTTTTGACCGCGCAGCGGTACTCTGCCGGCGGAGGCCGCCCGCCAAAGTCAGAATGACCCCCAAAGTGTCATGCACACTTTAAACTGGAGTGCCCACCACTCCTACTCCCCTGCTGCCATTCAGCAGTGATGGCCCAGCCCCAAAACTTGGCTCGGGCTGGCTGGCGGCACTGAAAAATTAAACGGTAATAAAATGGTTTCATCACCATTTTATTTTTCATTGTTGCTGTGCTGGCTGCAGGGGGGGCGACGATCCTCTGCCCTGAAGGAGGTACCGCCGCTGGGTGCAAGTGTAAAAATAGGTGTCCTTTGTTGTGCAAATGTACAAGGCTGATTTATACTGCAGTGCTCTTTGTTTTTGTGCTGGTCGATTTTTTATTCTGTGAACATACTTTCAAAAAGCCTCTAAAGAAAAAAAACTTTTAGTACATTTTTCGTAAAGATAAGCTAATCAAATACATTACTTTATACAAAATGAAACTTTACCAGAGACAAAAGGTAGTAAAAGAAAGAAACAAACTCACTTTTTCATAGTTAAATTGGTTTTCACTTTGCGAAAGGATTGTGAAATATAATTTACATTTATACATTACTGACAACAAGCAATGTCTTTGAACTTAAGTTTCCCTTTAAACCCTAGTTGTCATTTCACTGTGTAACATTGTAAGAAAATTGGCTTATTGTGGGAACTATCCATGTTTTTTTTAAAGATTGTTAAGAGTTCAAGAGATAAATATTGATCCTGAAAACATTTGGATCATGCCTTTTTGCAGAGAATTGACTGTTTAGCAGTTTTTAAAAAGAAGAAAGTGCATTGATCCATGTAAGATTTGTGACTGGTGATTTGAATGCTAGTGCCATTGATAAAGTATTGTGTTTTAGATTCCCCACAGTTACAATGGTGTTAAGAGGTACCAAACTTCATGCTGGAGTAAGACAATAGCTATGCACGTTTGTTTGCAAATCACAGTAGTGCCTAACTGAATGGAAGCATCTGTCTCACAGTGAAGTCATTCACTTCACTGGGTTTACCAGCTGTTATCTCATTCCCCTGTCACACTGAATTGATGTGCTCTATGGGAAGTATCATTCCTGGGAGGAAATGTTAATAATGAATAGCCTAGAGGCATGAAGACTAAAATAATTTGGCGTTTACGGTTTTAACACAAATTAGATTCTGGTAACTGTGTACCTCAACTTTTTGTAAAAATATTTTTATTGGCATTTCAACGTTGACATAAGCATTGTCAATGACATAATGTTGTCCCATTCCACATCCCCATTGCAAGCATAATTTGCTCCATCATTCGTAAGTCAATAAGCATTTGTCGAAAATAATCATAGATGCTCTTCACCAAAACATCTTAATAAGACAGTAAACCACCCTCCACCCCTCCTCTCCTGCCTAGCTTCCTTAGATAATAGGATTTATAGGTTAAAAAAGGGAGTTGTTACACAATGTTGCACTTAATAACGCACATGGCTTTTGTCGTGATGGTTATAAGGTGTTTGTGGACTGTTGTCCCTATTAACGTTGGATATCTGGTTAGTCGGGCATAGTATCCTGCAGAGGTGGATGGTGGCCTTTAAAAGTGGTGGGGCGCAATCCTTGGCTCGAATTCCAAAGAGCTTTTTTTTTAAGGCCTCTCTCACACTTTCTTGCACTGAGTTTACTGTCTCACTCTGACTCACTCAGTCTCACTTGGTCTCACTAATTCACGCAGTCTCCCACATTCTACTCTGCTGACTCACTCAGTCTCACTTGGTCTCACTAATTCACGCAGTCTCACACATTCTACTCTGCTGACTCACTCAGTCTCACTTGGTCTCACTAATTCACACAGTCTCACACATTCTACTCTGCTGACTCACTCAGTCTCACTTGGTCTCACTAATTCACACAGTCTCACACATTCTACTCTGCTGACTCACTCAGTCTCACTTGGTCTCACTAATTCACGCAGTCTCACACATTCTACTCTGGCCCACTCATTCTCACTCATTCTGAATTACTCAACTTTACTGTGACTCATTCTCAAACAGAGTAACACTCAGTTACGCTCACTGTCATTCTCCCTCACTTGCTCACATTCATTCTCACTTACTGGTCCTTACTGTCACTCATTCTCTCTCGCTCCGACTCATTTCTTCACTGACTCTCTCTCACTTTAACTCTCACATATACTCACACGCACATGCTCACAGTGCTGGGATTTCACCAGCTCTGGACAGTGTCTCTGATGGCTGGTGCAGGCTCCTTCGTGTCCCTTTGTCAGCAATCAAACAATGTCACCAGCTGCCTCAGTTTGTTGCTGGACTCGAAGCGGGTCTGCGTTTTATTTTGATGATATCAAGGGTGAATAAATATCCATTCTTGATACAATAAAAATGGACCCCAAAACAGGGAAGGTCTAGTGTAGCTGTGGAGCCCATAAAGGAGAGCCGCAACTGCTCCAGGGACACCTATCCATCAAACAAATGCATCCACTCAATCATCCATCCTTTCACTTATCCATCCACCCTTTTTATCCATCCATTCAGCCATCTATTCAATCATCCATCCTTTCACTCATCCATCCACCCTTTCACTCCATTTATCCATCCTTTCACTTCATCCATCCATAATCACCCCTTTGGCTCCTCCATCTAGCCACACTTTCACTCAGCCATACGTTCTTACACCCATCCATCCACCCTTCATTCCATCCATCTATCCATCCATCCATCCATTCATACATCCCACCATTTACCCTTTCGCTCAGCCTTCCGCCCCTTCACTCACTCATCGATCTAGCCATCCATTCACTTATCCATCAATTCATCCTTTCACTCATTAATCTATCCATCCTTTCATCCAGACATTCATCTACCTTGCCTTTCACTCATCCACCCATTGTTTTACTGATCCATCTTTACATAAATCATTTCACACATCCATCCTTTCACTCATCCATCCATACTTTCACTTCATCCATCCATCCACTCATCCATCCATTTACCCTTCCACTCATCCATCCATCCACCCATCCATCAATTCTCCCTTTCACTCATACACCCTCCCTGCTTTTCACTCTTCTATTCTTACTCATTCATCCATGCATCCATCTATCCACCCACCATTTCATCCATATATTCATCCATCCATCCTTCCTTTCACTCACTCCCCCTCCCAAGTTAATTATGAGCCTATGTCTGCCGAGCTGCAGACAGAAGAGGCCCATCAAGTACCCACTCACTGTAGCTGCTAAAGTAGGGGGGGAGGGTTTCTGATGTCCCTGAAAGAGCTGCTGATGGCGGGACTCCAGCCACACTTACCGCTGAGCAGATCTGGATGTGCCTTACCGCCAAGCAAAACGTGGCAGTCCGACTGCCACTTCTGACTCAGGGGATTGGCGGGGAAAGGAGGGGAAAACTCACCTTTTCTCCCAATTCAGGCTCGGTTTCTGGCTGTGCACAACTGGACAGGATCCTCTGTTGCTACTTCCATGGGACCAAGGAGAAAACATGACCCCCCCATCACTGGACACCAAGGTACGCAATCCACATTAGCTGTATATGTTGGAGGGTCATTGCACATTGGCTATGGGCTACTGCAGACAAATACATGTCACAGTATATTTTTTTTAATTACTGTGACATGCATATGTCGGGGACACAGGTGGGTCACACACAGATGGGAACACATTGATACAGAACACATTTCGCACACATACACAACTGTCATTATGGTGCCAGTATTCATTGCCAAATGAATACTGGCACCACAATGACAGTACATTCACACTTCTCAACTGTGCCGATGTGTGCACACTGCAAAGGGGCCTGTACCTGTCATGTAGTGCTTGAATTGTGTGTGTGACTCAGTACGTGTATGTGTGTGTGAGATGCGATTGGCTGGGTGAGGTGGAGGGAGGTGTAGTGGGTGATGTGGTTGTGTCAGTATGTGTGCCACTTACAAATGGCAGGTGATGGCTTAGCTGCAATACATCTAATTACGGTGGGTGGAACACAGCCGAATTGACGGTGTTCTCGGGCCCGACGCAGATTGGCAGTTACACCGCCAAGATCTAAATCATACCCTAAGGGTAAAACAGAATTTCTTCTACTTTTCCCTACACTTGACTTCCACCTGAATGACGAATAGACTGATGTGAGCCAGTCTGCAGACTCGAGCCCTAAGTTGTTGAATCTTCTAAATCCGTCAAAGCTATGTTTGACGGAATCTCAACTTTGAAACCCATATAAAGAATGCCCCCCTCTTTTTGAACCTTTTGAGTGGCGGACTTGTATGCTTCCACTGTTTCCTTTCAGGGAACTACTTTTTTCTTTTTCATTCAGCATGCCATAAGATTGACTGTGTTTGCTAGCTCTCTTCCTCTTGTGCTTCACCTCTCTAATACCACCACGCTGTATTGCTCCTCACCACTCTCAGCTTACTGTGAAAAAGCCCAGCAACAGAGGCATTTTTGCTGGGGTCTTGCTAAAAAGCAGCCTTTAGTTGTTTTTTTTGTTTTATCATCTGCCCCCACATATTGAGTGAAAGCACAGGCTTTGGCACACAAAGGCTTTCATGGCACTATGGGAAGGGCCATTTGCTGCACTGACTCGGCTGGCATCTGAGGCAGAAGGTGTAGGTAGCATGACACTTCACCTGAAGGCCCATAAATCTGCTCTCTGGGCTGGGCAGAGGAGTAAATGGCTGACTACAGTGAAAAGTAAATTAGGTTTACCGTCACACTCTGACACTCCCTTATTCATTTTAAATTTTGTTCAGAATTTCCTGCGTGAAATGTATTTGAAAAAGGACGCATGTCATTCATAAAAATTGAAAACATTAAATTAATTCTACAGTTTCGAGATATCATAAGATAAGTGTTTGCTTTTTCTCCAGTATTTTGAAGTGTTTTTTCCTTTTACTTATTTTTAATCAATTGCTTTACAGACAAACATTGGTAAAGCCAACAGCTCAGTGCACTCATTAAAAAGGCAAGATCTATTGGTTTTGCCAATGTTTGTTTAACTAGTACAGCCAGCATGACAACTCAGACTAATAGGCACTGATGGACCTGCAAGTCACGATTCTGAATCCCAGCAGGGCCAACATTCTCTATTCTTCCTGAGGTTTATAAACAGTAGCAGTGAACTGGTTAATGTTAAGATCTATTGTACAGAGTGCTTAGTTACAATGCATACCTAAACCTTTCCTTATGCCAGTAGCAGAATCAATAAAGATACAGCAATCCCTTCTGGTACCAACTCAAAACAAGTAGGAAACTAGATCTGGTTTGGAAAATGGTAATGTTAGAGAGACATCTCTAGAACTCTAAACAAAGATAGCCCCACAAACACCTTCACAGAGACCCAGAAAAACATCATAGCAGAACTGAATCTACTGATAGAAACAGCAAGCACCCGCAGAACTCCAAAAACAAAGCAGTAGCAGTGTTGAAATAAAAAGGGCAGTAAAAAAATCTAGAAGCAAAAACAAATCCTGTGACCCAGATCAAACTAAACAAGACCCTCAAACACAGTCCACACCAAATCCTGGAAGCACAAGTCAAACTTTCAGCATTCTACTTATCCCCTCAGGGCATCATTACTTGGTTGTGTGGTTTGAAGGGCTCATTATTCCAGTCTGAAAAGATGGGGACACCCAGAACTCAAACAACTACAGGGGAATCTGTGTACACAGTGATATAAGCAAAGGTTCTTCATAGTAACATTCTACACAGGAGCCCTGTAGGTTTCCCCATAGAGTCCTACCAGCAAATCTGTAAAGAATCAGAAGGGGTCAGATATCTGAATACTTCATTGACCTGCAGAAAACATTTGATTCAATGTGGGTTTCAAGACTAAATATCATGTTACTGCAAACTGGGACGGGGGCATATAACGCATTGAGGTCTGTGTATGTATCAATCCTCTGTAAGCTGACAGTAAACACTCCTCACACCGGGACATTTAAACTGAGAAGAGGACAAGGGTGCTGCCTTTATATTAAAAACTGCAGGGGGCTCCAGCACAGGTTTGAGATTGATTGTCTTTCTAATAAAATATCAGTTGCTTCCTAATAGCCACCAAAGAAAGTTTATCTTATAATTGTAATCTGCTTCAAGAGTCCTGGAGAAGAAAAGCCTTGGAGGTAAACCTAAAAAACAGACAAAAACTATGGGTTTCCATTCAAATAATCATCAAAGAAAAACAGAAACAAGTTCACATTATTTATTGATGGCTTGGAATATGAGCACAACACATTCTAGAGTCACAAGGGGGTCAGATTAAGCATTAAGGACTGTAAAAGAAGATGTCTCATGTTCATTCTATGCCATCAAGAAACAACTTACATAAGCAAAAAAAGTGATCGATGGAATGCTTGAATTAATCTCAACCAATGGCAACCAGGAGAACCTGATTTGGCAATTCGGCCTGGACTATTCCTATTCGAGCATGACAAAGTCTAATTGGAACATGATGGCTATCAGTTAGGACTGGATGATAAATTCCACTCTGTCGTTGGAGTTTGCAGTATTTTGGCCAAACCACGTTTTGCTTGTATAGTGGAGTTCCAGCCACATTCCGCAGTGTGGCTGAGTTTTTTCTTGAATGTGGCTCGCCAACAGTGTGTTGGCGAGTGTGAGCAAGAATTGACATCCCTTAGCATGATGTTCGAACTAGGAAGGCACTTGGCAAGATTTTCTCATTGCAAACCGTTCATGGGAAGCCGTGACTGTTCACGGTGAGGAAGCTGCCGCTTGAGTAGAAGATCTACTGTGTGAAATCTTTTGTTTTCATGTAACTCAACGTAATTTCGCAGAGTGAAACTCCACAAGTTCTGCCCACACCTAACATCAGTCTGGATTGGCATAGTGGACATGGGATACGTAGTTACCCGTGGTTGATTTTAATTCAAGCATTCCACCAATCACTATTGTTTCAAATAAGACACAATTAGCACAACTCAGCCAACAAGTAAGATTAATTCTAAAACTGGATGACACCATCATCTCCCAAATCTTACTTTATAGATGTGAAGTGTGGGGCTAAGAGCAACAAAGGACTATACAGAATGGGACAAATCTTTAAAAGAAAGTCTACATCTGCAGTTAGGCAAACATGTTCTTTGTATGCATCGATACAGTCCAAATCATAAGTCTAGAGCATAAGTGTAGGGGAAAAAGGGGGGATTTCCCCTGATTTGTCAAATCCAAAAGCATATCTTTAAATTCTGGTACCCCATTAAATAAGGTGACCCAAATGCCCTCCGCTACCCGGCCAAGGAACCGACTCCTGTAAAGAATTGCTGAAATCTCAGGGGCCTAATATCTGAGAGGGGCATACTCCACTGGGCCTGATTATGAGTGGGTTGGGTTAGTACAACCCGTGCATGACCCCATGTTTACGCATGGGTCGGGATTACGAGTTTGAAGGTGTTTAAAACATCTGATAATTATCGGCTGCGTTAAATAACTCAACCTTCATTTAATCTCAGCAGACCACACCTGCCAAAAATCTAACGGGGGGAAAGCACACAGTATTTGTCGTATCATGCACCTTTTGGTGCATAAAGCACCTAAGCCCATGTTATTTCCCATAAACTTGTAACAGGTATTATTTATTTCACCCGATATAACACTTATGCTCATGATCAGACCCACAGTGTCCTAATACCGGGAACCACAAGCTGGAGGAAGGACTTTCCATGGACTTCTACAAGGTGCAAAGGAAGCATTACATGATCTACTACGAGACACACCTGGAACAATACAAGTTGGAATTTCACAGCCTAATGTTGAGAAATTTGAATTATACTGAAATATCCTGAGTGCCTCCGAGTGGTGATGAACCCAAAGAGCAGACAAATGGCCACTAAATACAGACCGAGTGACTACAGACTATAAATAGTGAAAGGGGAGTAGAGACTGAATAACCCTTTCTCCCACCTAAGAAGACTTTCACCCACATTCTGCAATGAAAGAGAAGTCTTTAATATGGAAACAGAAGAAACAAATGGTGCATCACACTAGGAGACTTTCTAGAAACAGTGGGGAAGGGGGCAAAATATGCCCATGCATGTTAGAGAAAAAGATGTACATAAAACATGACTTCAATAAATCTTAAAAGGTGAAACAACCTTTACTGGACAGATTGCTATATTTAATTATTTTACATATTTAGGTTGGCAACATTTATCTGACTTTGCATGATTGTTGATTACATTGTGTTGTGTTGTATTAGCATATTGTTTAGAGAGTACCCAACAACGCAGCTTAGACAACTGATTATAGGTTAGGTAAGATTAAGCTAGAATAGTGACAGTGCTTAATTTGAGCCGGTGGTTTCTGGTACTCTGCACCTGCACTTTATTGTCAACACCAGCACTTATGAAAGTCTACCACATGGTGGCAATATTTGTCTAATTTATAGATCTGCACAACAAGAGTTGTTCATTAGTTTAATATACTTTAAAAATGACTCAGACCTGCCACCCAAACCATTCTTATAGCTTTGAAGCCCTGGAATAGTCTAAAACGTCACACTTGTATGATGGTGAGTAGTTGTGTTGGTACTGTCATTGGCAACGCTGGTAAGGCCAATGGGCGGTGCAAGCTGCGGCGGACTCCTGACAAAGGCTGTGCCGCTTATTTATTTACAAATTAAGCACTTAATAGTGATCAATGATGCAATATGATTGGGTCATATTTGACCTTTGCACTAATTTGGATGCATATTACTGAGTTGTACATACTTACACTCATTCCAGTGCACATGATTTGCAGACAAATAGTGTATAATAAGTTATCATCCGGTGAAATACCAACTATTGTATGTGCACTGATTTTGGGGATATGGGTCAGGTCTTTATCTATACCACCTATTAATAAGACCCTCTCTCACAGGTTAACCTGGCTCTAAACCAGCTCTTAATTTGAGCCGGTGGCTTCCGGTGCTCGGCATCGCACTTAATTGTCAACACCAGCATTTATGGCAGTCTGCCACATGGTGGCACAGTCTGTCCAATTTAGAGATGAGTACAACAACAGTAGTTTATCAAGTCTACATCCATTACAAATGACTTATACCAGCACCCAAGCCATTTTTATAGCTTTAGGGTTCTGGAACAGTCTGAATTGTCACACTTGTGACAGTGCGATGGTTGGTGGTTGTCACTGGCAGCGCTGCAGGAGCAAGCTGCTGCGATCTCCTGAAGGGCACAGGCACTTACTGTTCTACAAATTAAGCACTGTTATAAACTTCTTCCCACTCGTGTAACTCCGTGGTAACAGATAAAGGACATAACAGCAACTCCTGGAAGCCCAGAAAGTCAACACCAAGAGCTGGGCAGGAGTTGACAAGGAGCCCCTTGTTCCAACCACTGTTGCATTGAAGGCCGCAGGAGTTCCTTCATTAGTCACACACTACTCAGCCTTAAGAGTCTGACTACATATTTCCAAAAACAAGCAGACTTTTTATGGCCGTCCCCATTATAGCGGCAAGCTCAACCCTAAGGCTCAAACTTCAAATTACCAATATCCTATGGCTTAAATAAGATCCTTCAAAGGATTCCTCTTCTTTATTGGATCAAGTCCAGAGACTAGTATTATTACTTTCAGAAGGTCTGTTGCCTGGGCTTTGTGTTCATGTTCTTTTCAGTTATAGATACATGTATCTTGAACCCAGTGCTTAATTTGAGCCGGTGGTTGCAGGTGGTGCCCACCAGCACTCATTTGTGGGGACCAGCACTGTCTTTACCTCTTCAGACTTTGACCCAGAGCAAGAGAGACAACAACACAAAAAGAGGAACAGAGGAGGAAGGGAGAGAATGAGAACCAGTGACAAAGGAAGAAAAAAGGGTTGCAAAAGAACCTGCAAAAGGGGGTGGCAGTGGGTATACGGTGGTGAAAGAGAGAGGCATGAGGTGGAATCAAGACTGTGAAGCCTTAGGGTCCGGGGATCCCCACATCCCTCAGTACTGGCTGCGGGCTTCTTAACTTTGGGCGCCAGCACCTATTATTTTACAAATCAAGCACTGCTTGTGCCCATATCAGCTTGTCCAGCAATAAGTCTTAGGCTCAGCCGTGCTACCAAATATTAAGCCAGCTACCTTTCAGGAAAATATTTTTGGACTGCTCACAAATGGTTATTTATGTGATTGTGCACATACTGGCCTATACTGATCACTCAGTTTCAGACAGAACACTTAACTCAGTAAACTTCTAGTTTGCACTATCCAACTATTCATCCTCCTTCTTCTCATATTCTGGTTCCTGTCACAAAACAAGCATTGGCAAATCCAATAGATCTCACCTTTTATAGCAATGAACAATGCCGCTTCAAGGCCCTCTCACAAATAATTTAAAATAAAATAAATAAAAAGTCTATAAAACGGGGGCGGTAATGGGATTGAGGGAGAGGGGGTAGGGAAGTGTGCAGCTGCATGACCCTCACCAAAGCACTGTTAACAATAACAAGAGCAGAGGGAGACAGCAAGAAAAGCCCTGTGCTACTGTGGAGTGCCACAAGAAAAATTAGAAAGTAGTTCCCTCATGTCAGCAGTACAAGGTTACTGCTCATCAAATCGAAAGGATGGTAAAGCAGAAATTCTCCAGGCGAGTTGAGAGACAAAAGAAGATGGAGGAAAGCCATCGATGAAGAGCAGGCATCAAAGACAAGAAAACTTCTGCTGTAAACAATGGCTGACCCAAAGTCTGCTCTATATATTTATAATGTTCACAAGAGGTCTTTACCAACAGCCAGCTAAAGCTGTCTGCAGCCAGGGACTAAAAGCAATTCTATGACTCATGTACTATTGTTTGATGCCACCTTTGTTCAACAACTCACTGAAAAGAAGTACAAAGAAAGAACATAACTGCTATGGAATGGAGGCATACCCAAGCACTTTCTCTTATAAACTGGCCACATAAAACATACTTTGCTCAAAAGTCTTTAGTGCGGCTATTCTGTGACTGTTTCTAGGCCTCTGCCACAGTTTCCTAATTACCAATGTTGGAGCATAGTGCCAGTTAATCACTATTTGTGATTCCCTTTTTATGTACAACTGAGTATTCATTTTGCTGTTGTGATGTTCAACTGTGGGAAATCATCCTTTTGCATGGAATGGGTCTTGATCATCCCAAATGCTACTTTTGCAGTCATAACTAATTTTGCACCTGACTAGGAAAGTGCAGAAGCGTTTCACTGGTCTGTCCATGCAATAATATACAATCCTATAATTCCTCGCATTGGTATCAGCACTTCTTTATAGTGAATAAACAGTATTAGCCCCTTATCAACTCCTTGACTTTCTTGCTTTCATGTGTACCCATGAACAATTAAATCTGAGGACACCCACTGTTCAAGAGAACATGAAATGAGATCATACAAACTTTCTGGCCTCAGAACTGCCTGGCAGATTCATGCATAGGTTGGTGGAAAGGAGCGCAGAGCCACAGACGTTCCCACCATAGGAATATGTCTACCTACCACAAACTAAGGGTCTCATTACGAAGCTGGCGGTCTTAAGACCGCAGCCTTGCGATGGCGGTCGGACCGCCGCAGACAGGGCGGTCTGACTGCCCCATTATGACTGTGGCGGAGCCTCCACGGTCCAACCACCGACACAGCCAGTCTGCAGCCAGCCTGCAGCCTGGCGGTCCTGGCAGTTGTAATCCACCTAGGGATTATGAATCTCCATCCGCCAGCCTTTCCATGGCGATAAACACCGCCATGGAAAGGCTGGTGGAATGGGGGTGTCAGGGGGCCTCTGTGCTGCCCATAAACTTGGCATGGGCAGTGCAGTGGCCCCCATGCACAGCCCCATTGCGCATTTCACTGTCCGAATTACGGGCAGTGAAATGTGCAACAGGTGCTATCACACCCGACGCACCACAATATTGCCGCCGGCTCAATTGTGAGCAGGGGTCAATGTTCTTGTGAGTGTTCCTCTGGACCAGTGGGCGAAAACACTCATAATATGGTGGGCAAATGACCTCCAGTACTGGCGGTCTTTTGCCTGCAGCAGTTTTTGCGGTCCTGTTAAAGGGCCACCAAAGTCATTATGAGGCCCTAACCTTGAGACGCAGACAGTGAATCCATCAACTGGTAGGTTTTTCATTATTGCTCTTCTCTAATTTAGACATGTAGACTCTGAGGTCAAAGAAGTGGTCTCCACTTTTAAAGAGACTCCTAGAGCCCATCGAACCGATATTGACTACATATGTGTTACTTAAGAGCCACAACCCTGGTCCTCACAAAACATGATGCTCCAGTATTTAAAGATAAATGGCCTCATTGCGACTTCTGCGAAGCTGCTGCAGGCAAAAGACCGCCAGTATTGGAGGTCTTTTGCCTGCCATATTAAGAGTGTTCTGCTGGGAGATGTGGCTATGCATGGGGGCACCTGCCCCAAGGGCCCCTCCAACACCCCCATTCCACTAGCCTTTCCATGATGGTGTTTACCGCCATGGAAGGGCTGGCAGATGGGGACTCGTAATTCCCAGTGCTTGCAGCGCTGCCCTGGTGGATTACAACTGCCCGGATCGCCAGGCTGCAAGCTAGCTGCAGCCTGCTAGTGTCAGCGGTTCGACCGTGGCGGCTCCACCGCGTTCATAATGGGGCGGTCAGACCACCTGTCTGCGGTGTTCCGCCCGTCATCGGGAGGTTGGCAGTCTTAAGACCGCCAGCCTCGCAATGAGGACCAAAACGTGGTCTACTAGTTAAGTTGCAGACTGCAGGGTTGAAAGTTCCTTGGCACAGTACACATGTGAATATAATTCCAAATGCTCTCATTTTGCTAGACCCAGGATATTTTCTGGCAATGGACACTCGTGCCTCAAGTGTCCTGACCTGTGCTTTAAATGACATGACATGTTGATCATCAACAAAACTCTAGACTCTTCCGAGGTCCACTCATTGTGGATGACTACCGTCCCCATGACAAGGCCTTTACACTACTTGCAGTCGCTTGTAGCTCACTGTTATAGTGGGGTAAAGTACCTTTTTATCTGAAATCTAGTGGGAAGACTGCCTACCGGCTCTCCCTAGAACATCCATGTAGTAAATCATGACTGGTACCCCTCATTCCTCTGATTCAATGAAAAGTGTGCCTGAGTGTATTTGGGTCATATGTAAAGTGGGGTGCCTATGTTGTGGTCCTCTGCCCTATGTATGTTCTAAAATTGTAGGGTGTTTTATAGGGTTAGTTCTCCCCTCTTTATGCTACAAGCAGACACTGTCTACACAGAAAGTCCAAAAGAAAAGATGACAGTTTCACCCACTAATAAGTGTCATGTAGTTGTGCCCCCCACAATAAATACACTTCTTTCTGCCCAGAGGTTTAGTGCAAACTTTGCTTTGAAGGGACAATTAAACTGAGCCAACTGCCCCCTGGACTGGATATATCTAATGTTTACCTTTTAATTCTAGAAGCACTACACAACACTGTAGAAGAAGATGAGGACCAGAGGCAGAATCCTTGGCTGTTTCCCTTTGCAGGGAGAAGGATTACACCCCTGCTGCTGAGGAGAAGTTTTGCTGCTTCTGTTGCTGCTGTTGCTGAAGGAATCAGGTGGTAGACATGAGAAGAATCTGAATCTATGTGAGTGGTTTGCCATCAGGATGTCAGAGATGCTAAACCAGCCAGCGCTGTGATCTATGAACAGTGGCTCAGGCTGATCTGCATGCTGTCTTGTGCATTCTCAACAAAGCTGATGTGATTCCTCCTGTTTCTGAAGCCTTGCACCCAACTATCATAAAGGATCTGTGAGCTGGCATCCCGTGTCACTGCATTTCAACCATGTCGGATGATTGTGATGGGGGAATGTGCTTGTGCCCTGCATCAGTGCATCTCTATCAACGATCGTGAGAAGCCTGTGTGCCTGAACCATGCACCTTTTCTGTAAGTGGTTGATGACTGTGTGAGACCCATGTACCCTCAACTTTGTGCACTGTACCTTTTCCTCAAGTACCATTTGAGCACTTAAAGCCTTTGTTCCTTGTTGCAGCTGCCACGCTTCCCTCCTTCAACCGGTGGACAGCAAACTCAACATATGGATTTATGAACCATTCACGCTACTTGTCCTCCTGTTGGGATGGACTTCGGCTTCCACCAACTCCAAGACCAGCAACTGCCCCTGGAATTGTGTATCCTGTGTCTACCAGCATGGTCACCCTGGGAACTACACCACCCCTAAAAGAGAAGTGCCAGAGCAGTCAGGTATCAAACAAGAATAACCTCAACATTTGCAAGCAGGCATGGTGCTTGGCTACGAGGAGGGGGATATTCGTGCTTATGTATCCCTTGTTCATGAGCATCGGCCTACGATGCAGATGAGCTGAAGAGTAATCAGAAGAAGAGCTGATATTATAAGACTTACTAAGGTTACCATGCACATTTTTAATGGTATTGAAAGTCTTATATGTTTTACAAAGAAAATAACACTAATTGGACATTCTATTTATTGCAAGGTATACATTTATTTAACTTATGTTATAAAGTGGTGCATGTTACATTTCAGTGAATTCAGAGGGGTGAAAGAAAAAAACATCATGAAAGAGTGAGGATGCTACATTACAGGAGGGCTGATGGTTAACCCTCTCGAAAATCTTCAATTGTAGCCTTTGTTCTGTGTTGAGTTCCCTGAAACTTTGAATAGTTCAATTTTCAAAATATTGTGGTAGATAGATTTGGATCTCAAGCTTGGGTTGATGACATTCTAGTATCTAGGATCGTGTATGCCCAGTGATCCTCCCCCCTAATTTTATGCTCTTGAAGGATCACTGCTTGGCCCGAGGGGCAGAAAATAAGCCTATGGCTCAGGTTGGGCTTTGGCGATGTACCAGTTCATGCCGGTGCATAAGGTTTTTGCACCAGTTCCACTTTATGGATGGTGCACAAGACCCTAAATTTGATTCTGGTGTCAAGAAACATCATGGGGAGTCCACTAAATGCAGGAAGTGATCCCTCTAGTGAAGGTTAAGGTATAGTCTGGCTGCCTGATTCTGAACTTTTTGGAGCATTACAATGGGTTTTTTGGGAGGCCATAACAGACGATATTACAGAAACCAACATGGACCAGGATACTCTGTGGCTGGCGTAAGAGGATGTTTCATAGACAAAAGACACATCATTGACATGGGGAGAACAAGAGGACAGCATCAAAAAGAACTGCCAGGTTTCTTATTTTGGTGGGTGCCTGTTACTTTCCAAAACTTAAGAGTGCTGTAATGAGAGTGAATTGGTTTTGGTTTTGGTGTCCCTGGATACTGAGATGTTGACTTCTGCGCCCATTATATACAAGATGCTCTCCTCATCCAGTGTAATATGTGGTCCGGGCTTTGGATTCTTGGACCATTTTTCAATGGCAAGGGTACAAGTGTGAACATTTCAATGGTTACCGGGCACTGCTTGAGGAGATGAGTAGGGGCCATACACCTTACTGGAAATTAAAATATAGGAGTGGGATACTTGCTGTCCCAAAGTACCTGCCTCCCAGTGAGAGGTTTCAGCACTATCCCATTAAAAGTATTTTGCCCCTGCTGAGAGGTGCAGATACACTCCCATGCAAATTAAAGAAGTGAAGGTACTCTGCACCAGGCCTTAGGAGACATGATGGGATGATCTTCGAGGGACGCCGTAAGCAACTGGGCACATGGATGATCTGAATGTGTGATCCTGACTTTTTTTTGGCTCTGATTAAGTGAGATGTGAATGGTTCCCCTACAGCATGGGTGTGGGTACGCCTGTCCACTTTCAAAGTCTCTTCGGTTGGATTGTGTGGTTGACATGCTGTAAGCAGCAGAAAGCTCAGGGTGTGTTAGGGCTGTTTTGATGTAATTATTTAAGAAGTATCTGAACTCTTCCCTCATGTTCTCCATTGCTGCTTCTGTGCCCCTCGAGGGATTAAAACAATGATTGCGGGGAGATAGTTAAGTCCCATTAAATCTTGGAAGGTGTTTCATCTCCTCCATTTCGATGATTTTGCTGAGGGATGGGCGATTAGAGATTGGTTAGTAATTGGCCAGGCTGTTTGGGTCAACAAATGTTTTTTTCAGTGGAGGGTGAAGATGGAATGTTTTTGTGTGTCGGGAACTGCGTTGCGGACAAGCAAGTCAATATTCGGATAAGCTGTGTTATTCAGAAGTGAGGGGAAGAACTGTTTGTGACTTTTAACGAACACGGTTCGACAAGAGGTTTAGAGGCTTTCATTCACCTTTTGTTCATCTTCTACTATAAGAAGGCGGTGAAGGAGGATTGATTTTCCTGAAGGAAGAGAGGCAAGGGGCTGGTGGCAGTTCTAGCTTTTTGCTGACTTGACTGACAGTGAGCTGGGATCCTGCTAACCAAGCCCCAGCACCAGTGTTCTTTCCCACAAACTGTACCATTGTGCCCACAATTGGCACGCCCCTGGCACACAGTTAACTCCCTTGTAAAAGGTACTCATGGAACTGTTAACGCGTCCTTCTATGTCAATTTTATACACATTAGGACTCGTTTTAGGCCAATGAATCTTGTGACCCAGTGGTGAGACACCGTAGGACGAGATAACTGATCAATATGTCAAGCAATATGTCAATAATTTCATCAATACTTATCACCACAATATACTTTACTTTGGAATAAGGCATTTAATCAAACTGTCGGCGCAACCATGACCTCTCAGCCATGAATAACCACACCCTTTGATAGAGTTTTATGAATTTTATTCCCTATTGATTACAATCTACGAGCAGCAGAGTCAATCTCAAAACCATGAAGCATAAGAGTATAGTCACAATATGACAACTGTGATAAGATTTCATTAATGCAAGAATCACAAGCATAAGAATATAACACAAAGTGAACATAGATCATAACACATCAAGTTTAGCAAGGCGTAGCGTCAGTCATATGTCTAATGTGTCAGTCAGAGAGAACTCTTAACCTAGCCCCTAATTAGCATTAGCATGTTGGGCTTCATGCAAAATAATTTAGAACACCAATTTAGAAAACATCTAGCTATGGCCTCTATTCAAAAATACAGCAGCTGGTACCTAGAAAGGAAAAGCAAGCAGACAAATTACAATAGCATTGTCATAATTACCCTCCAGTAATAGGTCAGCACACAGGATCAGTCTTCGTCTTCAGGACATCAGTCAGATCACCTTCAGTCTAGCTTCATCTAAGAGACAGGGGACACTTCCCTCATAAGGAGGAGAAGTGTAAGGGCAGTCTATGGGCAATGATAATTTTATTAAGTCCCCAATCACCGAACAGAGTGACAGAGTTTCTGGATGAAATCGATAGCATTCCCTACCTAGTTCTCTCGTCCCTTCTGTGTCATGAGTTTTTATCCCTTTTTCGTAATACCTTCCCCTAAAATTCTATTGGATATTCATTATTTTCACTATCTTTAACCTATCAAATTATACATTAGGTAATCCCAATTGTCACCCCACGATAATTTATAACACTTTGATTGGTCTTCATAATTGACGTCTTCGGAGGTGGCACATCCTGGATTAGTTCATCTTCTTGGCACGTTTCTCGGGTCATAAGTTCTTCAGTCCATGGTTAAATGTCCTTGAATATTTATTTTAATCTACTTTGTTGCAGATTGTATAATAATCCATACAAAAGCAGCTAGCATGCGGATGGGAACAAAACCATTATGGCTACATGGAATGAAGAAAAAGAACAAATGCAGGGTCATGGCCCTTTGTGAGTCAGCACACTGAAAAACAGAGAAAAATGCTTTAATATGAGAGCTAGGCAGCTAAATCCCCAGCTCACGCTAACTTAAGGCCTATGGGTTTTAATGCAATATTGTAAACGCCATTATAAGCTCGATTAATTATGATACAAGCAAATCATTTTTCATAAGTAACATTAGTTTGTATACGCAATGGTATTTTCACGTTTCATTGACCTAATTCAAATGCACATTAAGCAAATTACTATTCATTGTCGTTTTCTATGCGGCATTTGTTAGGCATTTATATAAGCATTACACTTCTAATAATTGGTACATTCAAACTACGCTCTCAGTCCCTCCTCTGATGACGTTCGTCATCACACAAACCCTTTCAATTTTTCACCTTGCGCATAATGCGCATTTCAACATCTTGCCCTTTATGTGAACTTTCCCAAATTTCGTTGAATATTTTCTCTCTTTCACTTTCTTCATTTCTTCTTGTTCTTTTAGTCCAATTTCTCTTAATTTTGTCATTACTTTTGCATGCCCCCCACAATCCTAATAGGCAAATCAAGATAATTAGTAACCCCATTAATATTTTTGCAAGTACCCCATTCCAAATGTTGGTAAACCAACTCCCAACTCTGGCAATTCCCTTTCCAAATTTCTCCCAAACACCAAGTTCCTTTAAGTCCTTCAAATCTGTACTATCTCTAGTAAGGTTAGTAAGCATACTTCTAATTTTCTTACTATTATACGGAATGAACGAGCAACAATGACGCTCGTTCAGCATCTTGCAGACCCCCCCACTCTTTGCTAAAAGAATGTCTAAAGCAAGCCGATTTTGAAGAGTCATAGCTCTTTCTGCAGCAAGTTCAGTATCCATCAGGAGTATAGCCCCTGTAAAATTTGTCAGCATGTTATCCACAATAGTAGACAACTTTTGTATCTTCATAGAATTTAAGATAACCCCTACTGAAGGGATTATTACTCCAAATATGTCACCAATGACAGCCGCCACTGATTCTCGCTTTTGTCTAGTATGTTGTATTTCAGATGTTTTAGGTATCTGTTTTAGGTCATCAATCTGGTAGATCTTTGGGAAAACTATTCCCAAATAACATGTCCCATACCATCCCTTAGGAAGACGGTAATAAGCATTAAGCCCACAGATGTAATAAATTCCAGGGATCGCTGGATCCTGTCCATTCAACCTAAATGTCCATTTACTCTGAAATAGAAACACATGCCTGCATTCACTCGTTCCCAAAAATAAACTGTCTTGCTCAGATTTTGGTCTATATATACAAAGCTTGCCTACATGTAGTGCATCTATAGCTAATTTGCCTTGTGTTTTGATTGCAGTGTAAGCATAATCATTTGCATATGTGCGCTTTTCTAAACCTTTCTCTAATCTTTCTTTTAATGCTTTGCGTCTATCATCAGTGTGGTCTAAAAAGCTCTTTTCTACAGGCGATAGTAAACAGGTCAAATTATTGCGATGGGCTCAAAGAAACCTCTAACTTATTTTATATTATGTTCTTTAGCTAATCTATTCAAAAATTCAATTACAGGCACAAAGGAAAACACAACATCCAGGTTTGAATAGAAGTATTGCACATGCTCTTGATTATAGAATCTTGTTAATAGCAAGCTACAACGAATTCCATACGTTAAAGGGAGGCTATGATAAGTAACTCCCTCCTGCACAGATGAAGGAATCTTAGTGCACACATAACAGTCTTTCGCATCCATAGTCTCCACATATTCATTTAGCAAGCGATAGAAGACATTAGTAGAAAGTTCCCCCTTTGAATTAGTTCCCTCATGCATGTGTCGTGCATCCTGCTCGAATCTTTCCCACGGTGTTAGTGTTGTAGTTACAGGTTTCGAGGTAGCATTAATAGTCTTTTTCTCCAACCACGGCATTCCTACAATCACACCCACAATCATTATTGCACACACAATACCTATTATAAGGCTCACACTTACTTTTCTTACTACTACTTCTATTATTAGCCATGTCTGTATACAATCAGATAGCAGAATAACAATCAACTAGAGGATGATCTAGATTTTTTTTCTTCTCTCTTTTTTTTAATTTTTATAGCACCTTCACTCACTCCAGGACCCCTTTTTCTTGTCAACTCAGGTTAGCAGCTTGTCACAATCAGGTTTGTTAAAGTCAATCCGGTTTTAGTGTCACCTTCGGTAATTTATAAAGTCTCTCTTTCAGTTTTCAGATTTTTTTCAGTTTTAGCCTAAACGTTTTTTTTTTTTCTTTTGTTTTTCTGAATTCTTCAGGTACCGTAGTATTGACCTGGTACTTCTGGATCAAAGCAGAATGCCAGGAATTCTTGTTGCCATTCAGATGTTGTAGCATATGCCCACTCAGGACCTGTATATCTCCTGTTTGCAATTCTTTTTCTTTTCAACTTTCGTTCACCTTGTTGTTCTCCTTCGCTTAAGTCTTCTACTCGAGATGTATCACCTTCCTCTATTACTGTGTCTCTTGGCACACCTCGTATTTTAGAAAGTGGTTTGTTTGACCTGTCATCACCCTTATGCGTCTGATGTATCTTTTCAGGACTTTGGACAGCACCCTCCTCTTGTACTATGGTGTTTTCGCTTGTTGGACCTGCAATTGGCTCAGGAAATTTCGGCTCACTCTGACTTCTCTCTACTATTTCTCCTTCCTCTTCTTCTTCTACTTCTGGGTCTGTACCAAGTTCAAGTTCTAGCCCGTATCTGTCTATTTCTGGGAGAACTTCTTCTTGATTTTGTTCTCTTATCGCTTCTACTGAGATAGGCTCTCTGTCACCTCTCGCGAACTCATTGTCTGTTTGAGGGACGAGGCTGTTCTCAGTGAGTTCTCCAGCAGTCTCAGTTCTTCCTTGACTGTCTTCTAGACCTGAGACTTCTCCTTCTGAAACAGGTGTGCTGGTAACTTCGAACTCTTCTTCATTTGGACACGTTACCCTTTTGGTGTGGCTGGCATGTATCCAGTTTGGAATTCCGGCACACTTTACAGCAGTGGTAGTTGTCAAGATCACTTGATAGGGCCCTTTCCAACGTGGCTCCAGGCATGACTTATTCACGTGCTTTTTGACAACCACCCAGTCACCCGCTTGCAGGCAGTGGCCTAGATCCCCAATCGGTGGCAAAGTGTTAGCTTCCACCTGGTGAGAGAAAGAGCGAATCACATCAGCCAAACCTTTGCAGTAATCCAACACCATATAATCTGTAATATTCACTAGAGCATTTGCAGGTACTGCTGGTAACCTCATAGCTCTACCCATGAGGATTTCATGGGGGGACAATCCCGTTTTCTTATCTGGGGTGTTTCTCATTGACATCAGCACTAGAGGTAATGCATCTGGCCACTTCATATTGGTAGCTGCGCACATTTTTGCCATTCTCGATTTCAGGGTACCGTTCATCTGTTCTACTAGTCCTGATGCTTCAGGGCAATAGCTACAATGCAGCTTCTGTTTGATGTTAAGTGCAGCACACAGAAGTTTGATCACCTCATTGTCGAAGTGTCTGCCCCTATCTGATTCTATAGAGACCGGAAACCCGAATCTTAGTATCAGTTCCCTAAGTAGGGTATGCCTCAATCCAGTGACTGAAAACACACACAATCACCAACACATATTGCAATCCTCCGCAAACAGGCATCTCAATGAAATCCATTTGCATCTTTCTAAATGGACCTCCAGCTCTCCCAATGTGGCTCAAAGTTACCACTGTCCCTTTTCCCGCATTCATCTGTTGACAGATGATGCACCTGTGACAAATGACTTCGGCAGCATATCTGAATTTTGGATTGAACCAATCAATTTTAAGTGACCTGAGCATTGTGTCCCTCCCAAGGTGAGCCTGTCCATGGTACAATCAGGCAAATTGTGATAAAAGGCTATTTGGTAGAACTAATTTTCCTTCCTCTGAAACCCATAAATCATCAGCTCTCTGCGTACATTGCATTCTTTGCGAAGAACGTTTTTCTTCTTTACTTGCACAACTCTGTAATGTCTTTAACTCATCTAAGGTATCAACTACTCGTAATGCAAGATTCAAACATATGTCATTTTCAGTCTGTGGTAATAGTTCCCATTGCTCTTTGAACGATATACAATTCAATGCACAAAACCTTGCGACTTGATCTGCATAACCGTTTCTCATGGACACAAAGGCCCTCATTCTAACCCCGGCGGTCTCAGACCGCCGGGGCCAGGGTCGGCGGGAGCACCGCCGACAGACCGGCGGTGCCCCGCAGGGCATTCTGACTGCGGCGGTTTGGCCGCGGTCAGAAAGGGTAAACCGGCGGTCTCCCGCCGGTTTACCGCTGCCCTTAGAATCCCCCATGGCGGCGCAGCTTGCTGCGCCGCCATGGGGGATTCTGACACCCCCTACCGCCATCCTGTTCCTGGCGGTTTGCCCGCCAGGAACAGGATGGCGGTAGGGGGTGCCGCGGGGCCCCTGGGGGCCCCACAAAGTATTTCAGTGTCTGCCTAGCAGACACTGAAATACGCGACGGGTGCAACTGCACCCGTCGCACCTTCCCACTCCGCCGGCTCAATTCTGAGCCGGCATCTTAGTGGGAAGGTTGATTTGCAGTGGGCTGGCGGGCAGCCTTTTGGCGGCCGCCCGCCAGCCCAGGGCAAATCCCAAAATACCCTCAGCGGTCTTTCGACCGCGGAGCGGTATTTTGGTGGGGGAACTTCGGCGGGCGGCCTCCGCCGCCCGCCGAAGTTAGAATCACCCCCAAAGTCTTGTGATCTAGTATGGGCACTGCATTTCAACACGGAAATTTCAAGAGGTAACTGAATTGCATGTAACAAATCTTTTATGTGTTCACCATTTTTCACAGGGGAACCAGATGAGGTCATGAAACCTCTCTGGGACCAAAGTTGGACAAAATCAAGCACGATTCCAAATCCGTATCTGCTGTCAGTATAGATAGTGACTTTCAAGTTTACAGCTGCGTGGCATGCCTTAGTAAGGGCAATTAGTTCTGCCACCTGTGCGGAAAACACTCTTTCGAGCCAGGAAGCTTCAACAATGCCGGTTATAGTACATACCGCATAACCAGCTCTCAGCGTTCCAGCAGAATCTCTTAGAAAGGACCCATCAACAAACATGATGCAGTCATTTTCTTTCAATTGGGTGTCCTGAATATCTGGACGAGGTTTGGTACACAGTTCGGTTACCTCCAGACAATCATGTTCAAATTCTTCCTCATTTTTAATCTCAGTGTTTTCAACAGGAAGTAAAGTTGCCGGGTTCAATACACTGCACCGCTTCAAAGAAACGTTGGGTGACCCCAATATGATCGTCTCATACCTAGTGAGACGTGCATCAGTCATGTGCTGAATTTTAGTTCCAGTCAACAGTATTTCAACTGAATGTGGAACCATTACTGTTAGAGGATATCCCATGACAATGCCTTCACATTGTGTGAGGCTCTGACCAACTGCTGCAACTGCGCGCAAACAACCCGGTAAGGCTGCTGCGACAGGGTCTAAGGTAGCTGAAAAATATGCTACAGGGCGATTTGCATCTCAATGGACCTGTGTTAAAACAGACAAAGAACAAGCATCACGTTCATGACAGAACAGCAGAAAAGGTTTCTCATAGTCTGGCATTCCTAATGCTGGTGCTCTGCACATGCATTCTCTCAACTCTAAGAATGATTCGAGCTCTTCTTTAGACAACACTATGGTGTATGGCTCATCTTTGATCTCCTTGCCTGTCAGTTTTATTAATGGCTTTGAAATGATCAAAAAGTTGGGTATCCACTGACGACAGTAGCCCACCATTCCCAAAAACATCCTGACATCTCTTTTTGTTGTTGGAGGGTTCATTTGTAAAATGGCTGTTATTCTTTCCTTTGATATTCTCCTGGAGCCTTTTTCAATCAAGTGCCCTAAGTATTTCACCTCTTTCTGACAGTATTGTAATTTCTTAGGTGATACTTTGTGTCCATTTTTCCCTAGATGATTTAGTAAGGCAATGGTATCATATTTACAACTGTCCCTTGTCTTAGATGCAATCAGCAAATCATCAATGTATTGCACCAGAGTCGAATTAAAAGGCAGTACCAGAGGTTCCAAATCCTTTTTTAATATCTGATTAAAGATGGACGGTGATTCAGAAAACCCTTGAGGAATTCTGCACCAACTGTACACCTTATCCAGGAATTTGAAACTGAACAAAAATTGGCTGTCCTCATGAAGAGGTATCAAAAAGAAGGCTTGTGACAGGTCCACAACAGTAAACCATTCAGCATCGCAAGGAACCTGAAACATTATTACTGCTGGGTTGGGTACCATAGGGCAGCATTTTATCACAATTTCATTTATTTTTCTCAAATCTTGCACAATTCGGACCTTCCCACAGGGCTTCTTCAAACCCATTATTGGAGAGTTACATGGACTGCACAAAACTTCCTTCAAAACCCCTTGTCTGAGAAAATCTGCAATTATTTGTGACACTTCGATGAGAACGTCCTGAGTCATGTGGTACTGTGGCACTTGAGGGAATACTGCATCTGGCTTTATTTGGACTTTGACTGGTTCTACCCATTTTATTAATCCTACTTCTTTTCCAAGTGTGGGTCAGATCCCACACTTTCTCTGTTACTGTCCCCTGTAGTTCAACAGGCAGGTCAATCAAGGTAAGCATTGGGAACAGGGTAATTAAAGGGTAATCTTCATTATCTGTTCCTGTGTCATCTTCTGAGAATTGCCCTTCGTCTCCCTCATCGTCACTATTTGTATGAAATTCAATTCCGTCATTGGAACAGGTAATTGAACATTTTGTCTTGCACAGTAAGTCTCTCCCCAGTAGGGATACCGGACTTGAATCACAGACTACAAACCTATGCAGACCCTGAAAGTTACCAATCTCAACCTGTACTGGATCTGTAACCGGATTTGTCAAATACTGGTTTGCCACTCCGACCACTCTTATAGTACGTCCTGAAAGTGGCAATTTTGGGACTTCAACACTTCTGACTGTAGAGCGTGTGGCTCCGGTATCCACCAGGAATAAAACCTTGTAACCCATCACTTTCCCTTCTACATATGGACCCCTCTGATCCACCTCTAAGGATGCTGCAAGCCTGCACTCTTCACTGTCTGAGCTATCATCTGACCATTCCCCATTCATGCTGTTTTCACCTCGTAATGGGAACTGTTGTACTGTATTATTTTGACTCATTACTTGACCTGTGACCTGCTGAGGAACCATCACCTGTTGCTGTCCCATCGGAGCCATTGGTAATTGCATTTGCTGTCTAGGCACCATAAGAATCTGCTGCTGTACTGGTTGCAATTGCACTGACTGAAAACGTGGCATTTGCATTTGTTGCATGGGCTGTACCCCTTGCATTTGTACTGAATTGTTCTGAAAATTCGGGTTTTGATGTCTCATTTTCAGACCTCGTGAATTTTGTAACGCACCAACATTAACACCTTGCTGAACAGCACCATCCTGCACCATATTCGGGCACTCCTGTTTCCAATGCCCCACGCCCCCGCACGCGTGACATGGTGACATCTTCTTTACCCCTTGCGTGTCATTTTGAATTACAACAGTATTCATGTCTGAACTGCGGTTCACAAACCCTTGACCTCGACCCCTCGGTTGGGTCTGAAACACACCGTTCATTTGCGGTTGCTGCTGTATCATTTGTTGAACTCCATTTCCCTGTATTCCTGCCTGTGCAGCCCTTATCTGCATCACCATCACCTTTTCTTTCAACTTTTTCTGTTTCAACTCAATCTCGTCACTACAGTACTTTGCATACTGCAACACCTCATCAATCGGTTTAGCTTGCCAACAAATCAAATGATTCTTAATCATCTGGCTAACCTCTGGTCTCAACCCTTCGACAAATCTGAACACAAGGTGGTTCATGTCTTTCGGTTCAATAGTCTCAGTACCACTATAGTGTTTGAATGCCTTTAACAATCTTTCATAGTAGGCATGTATTGATTCCTTAACCTCTTGAGAGGTCCGGTCGATTTTCTGCCAATATGTCACTTTCGGCGACACCTTTTGTTTCAAAAACTCAATCACCTTATGATAATACTTCATCACCTCTTCAGAAGGTGCCCCGGTCACCTTATCCCTTGCTGGTTCCTTTGTCGGCCAATCAACTCCCCTCTTACACTCAAGCCACAAATCGGGCGGAACAATGATCTCAAACAAGGTATTCAGGTCTTCCCAAAGACACGAACCTATCTGTTTGCTGATACCACTCGATCGGTTTCTCTCTCAATCTGGGATAATCGTTAGTAAAAGATAGAATGTCTCCTCTGGTCCATGGCACATGAACTAGGACACCACCAGCCGTCTCTCTCATAGGTAATATTTTTACTGATTCCAAATCGGGTGTAGCCTTAGTCTGATCAGTTCCTGGACTGTCACTCTTTCCCTTATCTCTTTTCTTTGCCCATCTGCCTTCCCATTTCTCCAGTGCACCCCAAATTTGCGCGCTTTGCAACAATTCTCTCAAATGTGCTTTCATTCCCGCAGACCTCATGTGTTCAAAGTCTTTTGTGTCAAGTCTAATCTATAACTTCTTTTCAAATGTTTAGTGTTTCCGATATCAATATTATATTTATCGGCCAGGTTCACTAATCTCTGATGCACCTTGCCTACTTCCTTGGTAATTTTGGGACATAGGAATCTTAATTCTGCTTCCGTGTATGAATCCAGTCTGTTTACTCCCATTGTACCTTCCACTAACTCAGCAGCTTCTGCCCCTAGTCTTACAAAGTTCAGGTATTCGTCTTGTTTTTCTTTTTCTGGTTAGACTGTAACCACTGCAGTCTTTTGTGAAGTATAAGTCTTTTCTAACCATTCATTTAACTGCTGGACTGTGAAACCCTGCAATGAGATGTTCCCTGCATGCATCATTGGAGAATGCGAGGTGTTTATACTCATTGTCTGTGGAGTTAAAACTCCTAACCCTGCTTGACGCATTGCTTCAATGGGTGCTCCCACTGGACTAAGGTCCACTAAAGACCTCGGTTGTTCAACTGCTTGTTCTCCTGGGGCCATTATCTGGGGGTTTCCCATAGACCCTCCTCTTATCGCATCTTGAGTCATCACTCCCTGATCACATACACCAGGTTTACCCTGTGCATACAATGGCACTGGTGGACCAACAGTAATTGGTAATGATATGGCAGCAGGTGTCTGACCCGTACCTAAACTGCGTGAAGCAGCGACTCCATAAGTCTGCTCTAATGTACCTGGGACAGGTACTAATGGTGGACCAGTTACTGGGTTGTACCCTGGTATTAGTTGTGGTTGCGGCTGGGACAGTAATTTCGGAGTTGATTCAATCTGTATTAGCTTTGGCTTTGTGTATATCGGGTCTGGCGGTACTATCAGATTTGTAGTAGTCTCAAGTACTGGGACGTCTGGGTAGATTCTCTGTATCTGCGGTGGAGGTTGCAACTGTATCGATGTGTCTGGTGCAGTGGGTACACTGACACCATTCTGTAACGAAGTCATATCACTAGTCTGTACCGTATCAGCAACTCCCTTTTCCTACGTCTGGTTCCCAGGATCCATACTAGTGCTTGGAGCACTATCGCTTACCACATAAGGTGGTGGGCGATCATGTAATAGTCTGTCCATAAATTCCTCATCGTCTGAATCATCTTCCTCTTCCCAAGATGTTTTATTTTCTTTAGATTTGCCTGAGTCTTTATCTGTTTTACATGAGTCTTTCTTTCCCTGTGTTTCTTCCCCTTGTGCTATTGCTGGAAACAGTTTTAGCCCATCAACTATTTCCCTTCTTCACATTTTACTCTCATCGTCCCACCTAGCTTCCGCATAAGATTTTTCTGCCTTTCTCAACCTTTTCTGAAATTTCTCTTGCTTTTGTTTCAGAGCCATCAGATCCCAAACCGTTAACGCCTCATATTGTGCTGGCCTCGGAGGTGGTTTCTGTTCACTTAACATCCACCTCAATCGTGCAAGGATCCTCGTATTGAATGTTCCATATTCTGGAAACGCTAAACATCCCTCTTTCTCTGTTAGTTTGCGCCATTGTTTCATCCATAAACAAGGAGCGACACCCTTTTCTTCCATAACTATATAAGCTGGGGTACCTTCGGGTGGTGTAGGCTCCCCATCAGTCGCTATGATATATGTATCTCCCTTCAAAGCACTCTTGAATGCTTTAACAAAATTCATTTTTGCGATTTTCTTTTGTTTTGTATTTTAATCAGAAATGACTTAGTTTCCCAGGACACTCTTCACCCGCCTTTCTCAACCTATTGCCTCTCACGGACGGCAGCCAATCCGTGCGCGACCCCTCTCGACAACTGACCTACCTCAGTGTGGCACCACTGACATCACACTCACACACACTGCAGCTGACAAAGTCTTGCGGCTCGTCCGCTCCTCACTGAACCCATACAAGCTAATGCAATTATTGCGGGCACCATAAATGACAACACAAATCTGCTGGTTTACTACAGGAAGGGTAACACATTTGCTTCAGAACTTTACAGAGATTTCACTTGAAGCCTCAGCCGCTACTTTCCCCTTATCAGTTCCCGCATACGCAAGCAGAATTCGACCCACAAATTCTACTCTCGACTTGTCAATGGCTTATTCTAGTGCACTTTAGAATTTGCCAAATTTCCATCGAAGGGTTCACACATACATTATGATTCAAACTTGACTTGTCAACCACGCCCGATTGACCTATTAAACCGCACAGATTACAACATAACCCCAAGTGTCTCCCACACTTGTCTGCATACTCCGGAGTCTTAGACCTCAACAGGTCCGTACACAACCACCAACCACGTGGATAATTTTGAGCATTAAGCGCCACACTCACATGAAGTACGCCAACTTCCCTACTCTCATACTGCGGAGTACGCCCACTCCTACTAAACAACACTTAATTTGGCCTAAATACACACAAATTTCACAATCACCTGCAAAAAGGCATAAGCTAAGCAAGCGCAAAAACCCTAAACCACATATATTATGGCGCCGAGAACATTCCCAACTCACTTAGGCAGGCTCCGAGATCCTGGGAAAGTCATGGTGAACTTAGAAACCCATCATACCTCCAATTTGCATTATCACAGAAAAACAAATTAAACAATAACTCTCCGTCCTAGGGCCCCCAAGGGCCAAACCGTCTCTCTGCTACCAGAACTGTTAACGCGTCCTTCTATGTAAATTTTATACACATTAGGACTCGTTTTAGGCCAATGAATCTTGTGACCCAGTGGTGAGACACCGTAGGACGAGATAACTGATCAATATGTCAAGCAATATGTCAATACTTTCATCAATACTTATCACCACAATATACTTTACTTTGGAATAAGGCATTTAATCAAACTGTCGGCGCAACCATGACCTCTCAGCCATGAATAACCACACCCTTTGATAGAGTTTTATGAATTTTATTCCATATTGATTACAATCTACGAGCAGCAGAGTAAATCTCAAAACCATGAAGCATAAGAGTATAGTCACAATATGACAACTGTGATAAGATTTCATTAATGCAAGAATCACAAGCATAAGAATATAACACGAAGTGAACATAGATCATAACACATCAAGTTTAGCAAGGCGTAGCGTCAGTCATATGTCTAATGTGTCAGTCAGAGAGAACTCCTAACCTAGCCCCTAATTAGCATTAGCATGTTGGGCTTCATGCAAAATAATTTAGAACACCAATTTAGAAAACATCTTATGACCTCTATTAAAAAATACAGCAGTTGGTACCTAGAAAGGAAAAGCAAGCAGACAAATTACAATAGCATTGTCATAATTACCCTCCAGTAATAGGTCAGCACACAGGATCAGTCTTCGTCTTCAGGACATCAGTCAGATCGCCTTCAGTCTAGCTTCATCTAAGAGACAGGGGACACTTCCCTCATAAGGAGGAGAAGTGTAAGGGCAGTCTATGGGCAATGATAATTTTATTAAGTCCCCAATCAACGAACAGAGTGACAGAGTTTCTGGATGAAATCGATAGCATTCCCTACCTAGTTCTCTCGTCCCTTCTGTGTCATGAGTTTTTATCCCTTTTTCGTAATTCCTACCCCTAAAACTCTATTGGATATTCATTATTTTCACTATCTTTAACCTATCAAATTATACATTAGGTAATCCCAATTGTCACTCCACGATAATTTATAACACTTTGATTGGTCTTCATAATTGACGTCTTCGGAGGTGGCACATCCTGGATTAGTTAATCTTCTTGGCACGTTTCTCAGGTCATAAGTTCTTCGGTCCATGGTTAAATGTCCTTGAATATTTATTTTCATCTACTTTGTTGCAGATTGTATAATAATCCATACAAAAGCAGCTAGCATGCGGATGGGAACAAAACCATTATGGCTACATGGAATGAAGAAAAAGAACAAATGCAGGGTCATGGCCCTTTGTGAGTCAGCACACTGAAAAACAGAGAAAAATGCTTTAATATGAGAGCTAGGCAGCTAAATCCCCGGCTCACACTAACTTAAGGCCTATGGGTTTTAATGCAATATTGTAAACGCCATTATAAGCTCAATTAATTATGATACAAGCAAATCATTTTTCATAACTAACATTAGTTTGTATACGCAATGGTATTTTCACGTTTCATTGACATAATTCAAATGCACATTAAGCAAATTACTATTCATTGTCGTTTTCTATGCGGCATTTGTTAGGCATTTATATAAGCATTACACTTCTAATAATTGGTACATTCAAACTACGCTCTCAGTCCCTCCTCTGATGACGTTCGTCATCACACAAACCCTTTCAATTTTTCACCTTGCGCATAATGCGGATTTCAACATCTTGCCCTTTATGTGAACTTTCCCAAATTTCATTGAATATTTTCTCTCTTTCACTTTCTTCATTTCTTCTTGTTCTTTTAGTCCAATTTCTCTTAATTTTGTCATTAATTTTGCATGCCCCCCACAATCTTAATAGGCAAATCAAGATAATTAGTAACCCCATTAATATTTTTGCAAGTACCCCATTCCAAATGTTGGTAAACCAACTCCCAACTCTGGCAATTCCCTTTCCAAATTTCTCCCAAACACCAAGTTCCTTTAAGTCCTTCAAATCTGTACTATCTCTAGTAAGGTTAGTAAGCATACTTCTAATTTTCTTACTATTATACAGAATGAACGAGCAACAATGACGCTCGTTGAGCATCTTGCAGACCCCCCCACTCTTTGCTAAAAGAATGTCTAAAGCAAGCCGATTTTGAAGAGTCATAGCTCTTTCTGCAGCAAGTTCAGTATCCATCAGGAGTATGGCCCCTGTAAAATTTGTCAGCATGTTATCCACAATAGTAGACAACTTTTGTATCTTCATAGAATTTAAGATAACCCCTACTGAAGGGATTATTACTCCAAATATGTCACCAATGACAGCCGCCACTGATTCTCGTTTTTGTCTGGTAGATCTTTGGGAAAACTATTCCCAAATAACATGTCCCATACCATCCCTTAGGAAGACGGTAATAAGCATTAAGCCCACAGATGTAATAGATCCGAGGGATCGCTGGATCCTGTCCATTCAACATAAATGTCCATTTACTCTAAAATAGAAACACATGCCTGCATTCACTCGTTCCCAAAAATAAATTGTCTTTCTCAGATTTTGGTCTATATATACAAGGCTTGCCTACATGTAGTGCATCTATAGCTAATTTGCCTTGTGTTTTGATTGCAGTGTAAGCATAATCATTTGCATATGTGCGCTTTTCTAAACCTTTCTCTAATCTTTCTTTTAATGCTTTGCGTCTATCATCAGTGTGGTCTAAAAAGCTCTTTTCTATAGGCGATAGTAAACAGGTCAAATTATTGCGATGTGCATAAGCAGTTCCGAAGGTAAGTGTTGGCTCAAAGAAACCTCTAACTTATTTTATATCATGTTCTTTAGCTAATCTGTTCAAAAATTCAATTACAGGCAAAAAGGAAAACACAACATCCAGGTTTGAATAGAAGTATTGCACATGCTCTTGATTATAGAATCTTGTTAATAGCAAGCTACAACTAATTCCATAAGTTAAAGGGAGGCTATGATAAGTAACTACCTCCTGCACAGATGAAGGAATCTTAGTGCACACATAACAGTCTTTCGCATCCATAGTCTCCACATATTCATTTAGCAAGCGATAGAAGACATTAGTAGAAAGTTCCCCCTTTGAATTAGTTCCCTCATGCATGTGTCGTGCATCCTGCTCGAATCTTTCCCACGGTGTTAGTGTTGTAGTTACAGGTTTTGAGGCAGCATTAATAGTCTTTTTCTCCAACCACGGCATTCATACAATCACACCCACAATCATTATTGCACACACAATACCTAATATAAGGCTCACACTTACTTTTCTTACTACTACTTCTATTATTAGCCATGTCTGTATACAATCAGATAGCAGAATAACAATCAACTAGAGGATGGTCTAGATTTTTTTTCTTCTCTCTTTTTTTTTTTTTTATAGCACCTTCACTCGCTCTAGGACCCCTTTTTCTTGTCAACTCAGGTTAGCAGCTTGTCACAATCAGGTTTGTTAAAGTCAATCCGGTTTTAGTGTCACCTTCGGTAATTTATAAATTCTCTCTTTCAGTTTTCAGATTTTTTTCAGTTTTAGCCTAAAAGTTTTTTTTTTTCTTTTTTTTTTCTGAATTCTTCAGGTACTGTAGTATTGACCTGGTACTTCTGGATCAAAGCAGAATGCCAGGAATTCTTGTTGCCATTCAGATGTTGTAGCATATGCCCACTCAGGACCTGTATATCTCCCGTTTGCAATTCTTTTTCTTTTCAACTTTCGTTCACCTTGTTGTTCTCCTTCGCTTAAGTCTTCTACTCGAGATGTATCACCTTCCTCTATTACTGTGTCTCTTGGCACACCTCGTATTTTAGAAAGTGGTTTGTTTGGCCTGTCATCACCCTTATGCGTCTGATGTATCTTTTCAGGACTTTGGACAGCACCCTCCTCTTGTACTATGGTGTTTTCGCTTGATGGACCTGCAATTGGCTCAGGAGATTTCGGCTCACTCTGACTTCTCTCTACTATTTCTCCTTCCTCTTCTTCTTCTACTTCTGGGTCTGTACCAAGTTCAAGTTCTAGCCTGTATCTGTCTATTTCTGGGAGAACTTCTTCTTGATTTTGTTCTCTTGTCGCTTCTACTGAGATAGGCTCTCTGTCGCCTCTCTCGAACTCATTGTCTGTTTGAGAGACGAGGCTGTTCTCAGTGAGTTCTCCAGCAGTCTCAGTTCTTCCTTGACTGTCTTCTAGACCTGAGACTTCTCCTTCTGAAACAGGTGTGCTGGTAACTTCGAACTCTTCTTCATTTGGACACGTTACCCTTTTGGTGTGGCTGGCATGTATCCAGTTTGGAATTCCGGCACACTTTACAGCAGTGGTAGTTGTCAAGATCCCTTGATAGGGCCCTTTCCAACGTGGCTCCAGGCACGACTTATTCACGTGCTTTTTGACAACCACCCAGTCACCCGCTTGCAGAGAGTGGCCTAGATCCCCAATCGGTGGCAAAGTGTTAGCTTCCACCTGGTGAGAGAAAGAGCGAATCACATCAGCCAAACCTTTGCAGTAATCCAACACCATATCATCTGTAATATTCACTAGAGCATTTGCAGGTACTGCTGGTAACCTCATAGCTCTACCCATGAGGATTTCATGGGGGGACAATCCCGTTTTCTTATCTGGGGTGTTTCTCATTGACATCAGCACTAGAGGTAATGCATCTGGCCACTTCATATTGGTAGCTGAGCACATTTTTGCCATTCTCGATTTCAGGGTACCGTTCATCTGTTCTACTAGTCCTGATGCTTCAGGGCGATAGCTACAATGCAGCTTCAGTTTGATGTTAAGTGCAGCACCCAGAAGTTTGATCACCTCATTGTCGAAGTGTCTGCCCCTATCTGATTCTAAAGAGACCGGAAACCCGAATCTTGGTATCAGTTCCCTAAGTAGGGTATGCCTCAATCCAGTGACTGAAAACACACACAATCACCAACACATATTGCAATCCTCCGCAAACAGGCATCTCAATGAAATTCATTTGCATCTTTCTAAATGGACCTCCAGCTCTCCCAACGTGGCTCAAAGTTACCACTGTCCCTTTTCCCGCAATCATCTGTTGACAGATGATGCACCTGTGACAAATGACTTCGGCAGCATGTCAGAATTTTGGATTGAACCAATCAATTTTAAATGACCTGATCATTATGTCCCTCCCAAGGTGAGCCTGTCCATGGTACAATCTGGCAAATTGTGATAAAAGGCTATTTGGTAGAACTAATTTTCCTTCCTCTGAAACCCATAAATCATCAGCTCTCTGCGTACATTGCATTCTTTGCGAAGAACGTTTTTCTTCTTTACTTGCACAACTCTGTAATGTCTTTAACTCATCTAAGGTATCAACTACTCGTAATGCAAGATTCAAACATATGTCATTTTCAGTCTGTGGTAATAGTTCCCATTGCTCTTTGAACGATATACAGTTCAATGCACAAAACCTTGCGACTTGATCTGCATAACCGTTTCTCATGGACACATAGGGGGTGATTCCAAGCTTGGCGGGCGGCGGGAGCCGCCCGCCAAGCGGGAACTGCCAGAAGACCGTACCGGGTCATTCTGGGTTTCCCACTGGGCTGGCGGGTGACCGCCAAAAGGCCGCCCGCCAGCCCAGCGGGAAACACCTTTCCACGAGGAAGCCGGCTCCGAATGGAGCCGGCGGAGTGGAGCGGGTGCGACGGGTGCAGTAGCACCCGTCGCGAATTTCAGTGTCTGCTAAGCAGACACTGAAATTCTAAGTGGAGCCCTCTTACGGGGGCCCCTGCAGTGCCCATGCCATTGGCATGGGCACTGCAGGGGCCCCCAGGGGCCCCACGACACCCCATACCGCCATCCTGTTCCTGGCGGCCGAAACCGCCAGGAACAGGATGGCGGTATGGGGGTCGGAATCCCCATGGCGGCGCAGCGAGGATTCCCCTGGGCAGCGGAAAGCCGGCGGTACACCGCCGACTTTCCGTTTCTGGCCGCGGCTGTACCGCCGCGGTCAGAATGCCCAAAGGAGCACCGCCAGCCTGTTGGCGGTGCTCCCGCGGACCACGGCCCTGGCGGTTTTTACCGCCAGGGTCGTAATCAGGCCCATAGTCTTGTGATCTAGTATGGGCATTGCATTTCACCACGGAAATTTCAAGAGGTAACTGAATTGCATGTAACAAATCTTTTATGTGTTCACCATTTTTCACAGGGGAACCAGATGAGGTCATGAAACCTCTCTGGGACCAAAGTTGGCCAAAATCATGCACGATTCCAAATCCGTATCTGCTGTCAGTATAGATAGTGACTTTCAAGTTTACAGCTGCGTGGCATGCCTTAGTAAGGGCAATTAGTTCTGCCACCTGTGCGGAAAAAACACTCTTTCGAGCCAGGAAGCTTCAACAATGCCGGTTATAGTACATACCGCATAACCAGCTCTCAGCGTTCCAGCAGAATCTCTTAGAAAGGACCCATCAACAAACATGATGCAGTCATTTTCTTTCAATTGGGTGTCCTGAATATCTGGACGAGGTTTGGTATACAGTTCGGTTACCTCCAGACAATCATGTTCAAATTCTTCCTCATTTTTAATCTCAGTGTTTTCAACAGGAAGTAAAGTTGCCGGGTTCAATACACTGCACCGCTTCAAAGAAACGTTGGGTGACCCCAATATGATCGTCTCATACCTAGTGAGACGTGCATTAGTCATGTGCTGAGTTTTAGTTCCAGTCAACAGTATTTCAACTGAATGTGGAACCATTACTGTTAGAGGATATCCCATGACAATGCCTTCACATTGTGTGAGGCTCTGACCAACTGCTGCAACTGCGCGCAAACAACCCGGTAAGGCTGCTGCGACAGGGTCCAAGGTAGCTGAAAAATATGCTACAGGGCGATTTGCATCTCCATGGACCTGTGTCAAAACAGACAAAGAACAAGCATCACGTTCATGACAGAACAGCAGAAAAGGTTTCTCATAGTCTGGCTTTCCTAATGCTGGTGCTCTGCACATGCATTCTCTCAACTCTAAGAATGATTCGAGCTCTTCTTTAGACAACACTATGGTGTATGGCTCATCTTTGATCTCCTTGCCTGTCAGTTTTATTAATGGCTTTGAAATGATCAAAAAGTTGGGTATCCACTGACGACAGTAGCCCACCATTCCCAAAAACATCCTGACATCTCTTTTTGTCGTTGGAGGGTTCATTTGTAAAATGGCTGTTATTCTTTCCTTTGATATTCTCCTGGAGCCTTTTTCAATCAAGTGCCCTAAGTATTTCACCTCTTTCTGACAGTATTGTAATTTCTTAGGTGATACTTTGTGCCCATTTTTCCCTAGATGATTTAGTAAGGCAATGGTATCATATTTACAACTGTCCCTTGTCTTAGATGCAATCAGCAAATCATCAATGTATTGCACCAGAGTCGAATTAAAAGGCAGTACCAGAGGTTCCAAATCCTTTTTTAATATCTGATTAAAGATGGACGGTGATTCAGAAAACCCTTGAGGAATTCTACACCAACTGTACACCTTATCCAGGAATTTGAAACTGAACAAAAATTGGCTGTCCTCATGAAGAGGTATCGAAAAGAAGGCTTGTGACAGGTCCACAACAGTAAACCATTCAGCATCGCAAGGAACCTGAAACATTATTACTGCTGGGTTGGGTACCACAGGGCAGCATTTTATCACAATTTCATTTATTTTTCTCAAATCTTGCACAATTCAGACCTTCCTACAGGGCTTCTTCAAACCCATTCTTGGAGAGTTACATGGACTGCTCAAAACTTCCTTCAAAACCCCTTGTCTGAGAAAATCTGCAATTATTTGTGACACTTCGATGAGAACGTCCTGAGTCATGTGGTACTGTGGCACTTGAGGGAATACTGCATCTGGCTTTATTTGGACTTTGACTGGTTCTACCCCTTTTATTAATCCTACTTCTTTTCCAGTCAGATCCCACACTTTCTCTGTTACTGTCCCCTGTAGTTCAACAGGCAGGTCAATCAAGGTAAGCATTGGGAACAGGGTAATTAAAGGGTAATCTTCATTATCTGTTCCTGTGTCATCTTCTGAGAATTGCCCTTCATCTCCCTCATCGTCACTATTTGTTTGTACTTCAATTCCATCATTGGAACAGGTAATTGAACATTTTGTCTTGCACAGTAAGTCTCTCCCCAGTAGGGATACCGGACTTGAATCACAGACTACAAACCTATGCAGTCCCTGAAAGTTACCAATCTCAACCTGTACTGGATCTGTAACCGGATTTGTCAAATACTGGTTTGCCACTCCGACCACTCTTATAGTACGTCCTGAAAGTGGCAATTTTGGGACTTCAACACTTCTGACTGTAGAGCGTGTGGCTCCGGTATCCACCAGGAATAAAACCTTGTAACCCATCACTTTCCCTTCTACGTATGGACCCCTCTGATCCACCTCTAAGGATGCTGCAAGCCTGCACTCTTCACTGTCTGAGCTATCATCTGACCATTCCCCATTCATGCTGTTTTCACCTCGTAATGGGAACTGTTGTACTGTATTATTTTGACTCATTACTTGACCTGTGACCTGCTGAGGAACCATCACGTGTTGCTGTCCCATCGGAGCCATTGGTAATTGCATTTGCTGTCTAGGCACCATAGGAATCTGCTGCTGTACTGGTTGCAATTGCACTGATGGAAAACGTGGCATTTGCATTTGTTGCATGGGCTGTACCCCTTGCATTTGTACTGAATTGTTCTGAAAATTCGGGTTTTGATGTCTCATTTTCGGACCTCGTGAATTTTGTAACGCACCAACGTTAACACCTTGCTGAACAGCACCATCCTGCACCATATTCGGGCACTCCCGTTTCCAATGCCCCACGCCCCGCACGCGTGACGTGGTGACATCTTCTTTACCCCTTGCGTGTCATTTTGAATTACAACAGTATTCATGTCTGAACTGGGGTTCACAAACCCTTGACCTCGACCCCTCGGTTGGGTCTGAAACACACCGTTCATTTGCGGTTGCTGCTGTATCATTTGTTGAACTCCATTTCCCTGTATTCCTGCCTGTGCAGCCCTTATCTGCATCACCATCACCTTTTCTTTCAACTTTTTCTGTTTCAACTCAATCTCGTCACTACAGTACTTTGCATACTGCAACACCTCATCAATCGGTTTAGCTTGCCAACCAATCAAATGATTCTTAATCATCTGGCTAACCTCTGGTCTCAACCCTTCGACAAATCTGAACACAAGGTGGTTCATGTCTTTCGGTTCAATAGTCTCAGTACCACTATAGTGTTTGAATGCCTTTAACAATCTTTCATGGTAGGCATGTATTGATTCCTTAACCTCTTGAGAGGTCCGGTCGATTTTCTGCCAATCAGTCACTTTCGGCGACACCTTTTGTTTAAAAAAATCAATCACCTTATGGTAATACTTCATCACCTCTTCAGAAGGTGCCCCGGTCACCTTATCCCTTGCCGGTTCCTTTGTCGGCCAATCAACTCCCCTCTTACACTCAAGCCACAAATCGGGCGGAACAATGATCTCAAACAAGGTATTCAGGTCTTCCCAAAGACATTTCGCAAGTTTCACGAACCTATCTGTTTACGGATACCACTCGATCGGTTTCTCTCTCAATCTGGGATAATCGTTAGTAAAAGATAGAATGTCTCCTCTGGTCCATGGCACATGAACTAGGACACCACCAGCCGTCTCTCTCATAGGTAATATTTTTACTGATTCCAAATCGGGTGAAGCCTTAGTCTGATCAGTTCCTGGACTGTCACTCTTTCCCTTATCTCTTTTCTTTGCCCATCTGCCTTCCCATTTCTCCAGTGCACCCCAAATTTGCGCGCTTTGCAACAATTCTCTCAAATGTGCTTTTATTCCCGCAGATCTCATGTGCTCAAAGTCTTTTGTGTCAAAGTCTAATCTATAACTTCTTTTCAAATGTTTAGTGTTTCCGATATCAATATTATATTTATCGGCCAGGTTCACTAATCTCTGATGCACCTTGCCTACTTCCTTGGTAATTTTGGGACAAAGGAATCTTAATTCTGCTTCCGTGTATGACTCCAGTCTGTTTACTCCCATTGTACCTTCCACTAACTCAGCAGCTTCTGCCCCTAGTCTTACAAAGTTCAGGTATTCGTCTTGTTTTTCTTTTTCTGGTTAGACTGTAACCACTGCAGTCTTTTGTGACGTATAAGTCTTTTCTAACCATTCATTTAACTGCTGGACTGTGAAACCCTGCAATGAGATGTTCCCTGCATGCATCATTGGAGAATGCGAGGTGTTTATACTCATTGTCTGTGGAGTTAAAACTCCTAACCCTGCTTGACGCATTGCGTCAATGGGTGCTCCCACTGTACTAAGGTCCATTAAAGACCTCGGTTGTTCAACTGCTTGTTCTCCTGGGGCCATTATCTGGGGGTTTCCCATAGACCCTCCTCTTATCGCATCTTGAGTCATCACTCCCTGATCACATACACCAGGTTTACCCTGTGCATACAATGGCACTGGTGGACCAACAGTAATTGGTAATGATATGGCAGCAGGTGTCTGACCCGTACCTAAACTGCGTGAAGCAGCGACTCCATAAGACTGCTCTAATGTACCTGGGACAGGTACTAATGGTGGACCAGTTACTGGGTTGTACCCTGGTATTAGTTGTGGTTGCGGCTGGGACAGTAATTTCGGAGTTGATTCAATCTGTATTAGCTTTGGCTTTGTGTATATCGGGTCTGGCGGTACTATCAGATTTGTAGTATTCTCAAGTCCTGGGACGTCTGGGTAGATTCTCTGTATCTGCGGTGGAGGTTGCAACTGTATCGATGTGTCTGGTGCAGTGGGTACACTGACACCATTCTGTAACGAAGTCATATCACTAGTCTGTATCGTATCAGCAACTCCCTTTTCCTGTGTCTGGTTCCCAGGATCCATACTAGTGCTTGGAGCACTATCGCTTACCGCATAAGGTGGTGGGCAATCATGTAACAGTCTGTCCATAAATTCCTCATCGTCTGAATCATCTTCCTCTTCCCAAGATGTTTTATTTTCTTTAGATTTGCCTGAGTCTTTATCTGTTTTACATGAGTCTTTCTTTCCCTGTGTTTCTTCCCCTTGTGCTATTGCTGGAAACAGTTTTAGCCCATCAACTATTCCCCTTCTTCACATTTTACTCTCATCGTCCCACCTAGCTTCCGCATAAGATTTTTCTGCCTTTCTCAATCTTTTCTGAAATTTCTCTTGCTTTTGTTTAAGAGCCATCAGATCCCAAACCGTTAACGCCTCATATTGTGCTGGCCTCGGAGGTGGTTTCTGTTCACTTAACATCCACCTCAATCGTGCAAGGATCCTCGTATTGAATGTTCCATATTCTGGAAACGCAAAACATCCCTCTTTCTCTGTTAGTTTGCGCCACTGTTTCATCCCTAAACAAGGAGCGACACCCTTTTCTTCCATAACTATATAAGCTGGGGTACCTTCGGGTGGTGTAGGCTCCCCATCAGTCGCTATGATATATGTATCTCCCTTCAAAGCGCTCTTGAATGCTTTAACAAAATTCATTTTTGCGATTTTGTTTTGTTTTGTATTTTAATCAGAAATGACTTAGTTTCCCAGGACACTCTTCACCCGCCTTTCTCAACCTATTGCCTCTCACGGACGGCAGCCAATCCGTGCGCGACCCCTCTCGACAACTGACCTATCTCAGTGCGGCACCACTGACGTCACACTCACACACACTGCAGCTGACAAAGTCTTGTGGCTCGTCCGCTCCTCACTGAACCCATACAAACCCATACAAGCTAATGCAATTATTGCGAGCACCTTAAATGACAACACAAATCTGCCGGTTTACTACAGGAAGGGTAACACATTTGCTTCCGAACTTTACAGAGATTTCACTTGAAGCCTCAGCCGCTACTTTCTCCTTATCAGTTCCCGCATACGCAAGCAGAATTCGACCCACAAATTCTACTCTCGACTTGCCAATGGCTTATTCTAGTGCACTTTAGAATTTGCCAAATCTCCATCGAAGGGTTCACACATACATTATGATTCAAACTTGACTTGTCAACCACGACCGATTGACCTATTAAACCGCACAGATTACAACATAACCCCAAGTGTCTCCCACACTTGTCTGCATACTCCGGAGTCTTAGACCTCAACAGGTCCGTACACAACCACCAACCACGTGGATAATTTTGAGCATTAAGCGCCACACTCACATGAAGTACGCCAACTTCCCTACTCTCATACTGCGGAGTACGCCCACTCCTACTAAACAACACTTAATTTGGCCTAAATACACACAAATTTCACAATCACCTGCAAAAAGACATAAGCTAAGCAAGCGCAAAAACCCTAAACCACATATATTATGGCGCCGAGAACATTCCCAACTCACTTAGGCAGGCTCCGAGATCCCGGGAAAGTCATGGTGAACTTAGAAACCCATCATACCTCCAATTTGCATTATCACAGAAAAACAAATTAAACAATAACTCTCCGTCCTAGGGCCCCCAAGGGCCAAACCGTCGCTCTGCTACCAGAACTGTTAACGCGTCCTTCTATGTCAATTTTATACACATTAGGACTCGTTTTAGGCCAATGAATCTTGTGACCCAGTGGTGAGACACCGTAGGACGAGATAACTGATCAATATGTCAAGCAATATGTCAATACTTTCATCAATACTTATCACCACAATATACTTTACTTTGGAATAAGGCATTTAATCAAACTGTCGGCGCAACCATGACCTCTCAGCCATGAATAACCACACCCTTTGATAGAGTTTTATGAATTTTATTCCCTATTGATTACAATCTACGAGCAGCAGAGTAAATCTCAAAACCATGAAACATAAGAGTATAGTCACAATATGACAACTGTGATAAGATTTCATTAATGCAAGAATCACAAGCATAAGAATATAACACGAAGTGAACATAGATCATAACACATCAAGTTTAGCAAGGCGTAGCGTCAGTCATATGTCTAATGCGTCAGTCAGAGAGAACTCCTAACCTAGCCCCTAATTAGCATTAGCATGTTGGGCTTCATGCAAAATAATTTAGAACACCAATTTAGAAAACATCTAGCTATGGCCTCTATTAAAAAATACAGCAGTTGGTACCTAGAAAGGAAAAGCAAGCAGACAAATTACAATAGCATTGTCATAATTACCCTCCAGTAATAGGTCAGCACACAGGATCAGTCTTCGTCTTCAGGACATCAGTCAGATCGCCTTCAGTCTAGCTTCATCTAAGAGACAGGGGACACTTCCCTCATAAGGAGGAGAAGTGTAAGGGCAGTCTATGGGCAATGATAATTTTATTAAGACCCCAATCACCAAACAGAGTGACAGAGTTTCTGGATGAAATCGATGGCATTCCCTACCTAGTTCTCTCGTCCCTTCTGTGTCATGAGTTTTTATCCCTTTTTCGTAATACCTTCCCCTAAAATTCTATTGGATATTCATTATTTTCACTATCTTTAACCTATCAAATTATACATTAGGTAATCCCAATTGTCACCCCACGATAATTTATAACACTTTGATTGGTCTTCATAATTTACGTCTTGGTGGCACATCCTGGATTAGTTCATCTTCTTGGCACGTTTCTCGGGTCATAAGTTCTTCGGTCCATGGTTAAATGTCCTTGAATATTTCTTTTAATCTACTTTGTTGCAAATTGTATAATAATCCATACAAAAGCAGGTAGCATGCGGATGGGAACAAAACCATTATGGCTACATGGAATGAAGAAAAAGAACAAATGCAGGGTCATGGCCCTTTGTGAGTCAGCACACAGAAAAACAGAGAAAAATGCTTTAATATGAGAGCTAGGCAGCTAAATCCCCAGCTCACGCTAACTTAAGGCCTATGGGTTTTAATGCAATATTGTAAACGCCATTATAAGCTCGATTAATTATGATGCAAGCAAATCATTTTTCATAACTAACATTAGTTTGTATACGCAATGGTATTTTCACGTTTCATTGACATAATTCAAATGCACATTAAGCAAATTACTATTCATTGTCGTTTTCTATGCGGCATTTGTTAGGCATTCATATAAGCATTACACTTCTAATAATTGATACATTCAAACTACGCTCTCTCAGTACCAAGGGCCCTGTGGCCAGGGAAGGTCCCCAAGGGCTGCAGCATGTATTATGCCACTCTGTGGGACCCCTCACCAAGCCCATGCACACTTCTATTGCAGCTTGTGTGTGCTGGTGGGAAAAAAGAGACAAAGTCAGCATGGCACCCCTCTCAGGGTGCCATGCCCACAAACCACTACCTGTGGCATAGGTAAGTCACCCCTCTAGCAGGTCTGACAGCCCTACGGCAGGGTACACTATACCACAGGTGAGGGCATAGCTGCATGAGCAATATGCCCCTACAGTGTCTAAGTCAATTCTTATACATTGTAAGTGCCTTGTGGCCATATAAAGTACATGGGCTGGGAGTTTGTCATTACGATCTCCACAGCTACATGATGGCTCCGCTGAAGTCTGGGAAGCTTGGTATAAAACTTAGCAGCACAATAAACCCACACTGATGCCAGAGTTGGATTTATAGAAAAAAGCACCCAGAGGGCATCTTAGCGATGACCCCTGTATTTTGGCCAAACCTCTAGTGCAGGACTGACAGGTCTGTGCCAGCCTGCCACTTTCAAACGAGTTTCTGACCACATGGGGTGCGAGCCTTTGTGCTCTCTGTGGCAAGAAACAAAGCCTGCACTGGGTGGAGGTGTGTCCCCCCCCACCTACAGGAGCTGTAACAGCCTCAAAGACGCAGGCCTCTTGTTACAGTGCCCCAGGGCACTCCAGCTAGTGGAGATGAGCGCCCACCGGACAAAGCCCCTCTTTTGGCTGCAAATCTGGTGGGAAAATTAGGAAAAGCAAGGAAGAGTGACCATTTCAGCTGGGACCACCACTAAGGTGTCCAGTGGAGAGACACCCTCCTTGTAAAATCCTCCATCTTGGTTTGGAGAACAGGGACCAATGTGGTTAGGTCTGTGTCCCCCTCCCCAAAGGGAGTGGGCACCAGAAGGGTGTAGTCACCCTCAGGGACAGTAACCATAGGCTACTGCCCTCTGCCCCCTGTAACACCCCTAAATCCAGGATTTAAGGTCTCCCCTGAACCTAACTTGTCCGATTCCTAGCAATCTCAAGAAGACAAAGAAAAGAAAGAAGAAGGACTGCTAAGCTGACCCACAGCAGAGAAGGCTGAAAACACCAACTGACTTGCCCCAGCCCTACAGGCCTGTCTCCAGCTTCTGAAGCCCTGCTACAAAAAAAGGTGATGCATCCTGCAGGACCAGCTACCTCTTAAAAGCCTCAAGAGAACTGCCTGCACCCCAGAGGACTAAGATCTCCTGTGGAGAGCGGCCCTGTCCAGAAAGAAATACCAGAAAAGGACTCCAGAACTGCCCCAGATCTGGGAGCCCTGCCCACTCTGCACCCGACGCCCATGGCCCGTGTCCAGGGGCCACTGACTAGAGTTGGTTCCCAGGCAGTTCTGACCTAGTGTCAACCCTGGGTTGCCTGCACCCCAGAGGACCAAGATCTCCCATGGACTGCGGCCCTGTCCAGAAAGAAACACCAGAAAAGGACTCCAGAACTGCCCCAGATCTGGGAGCCCTGCCCACTCTGCACCCGACGCCCATGGCCCGTGTCCAGGTGGCCCACTGACTAGAGCTGGTTCCCAGGCAGTTCTGACCTAGTGTCAACCCTGGGTTGACCCCTCCTGTCCAACATGACGATGCCTGCAGCTTAAATCCGGAGGGCCCCTCTGATTGCAAAAGAACCGGACGAATATTCCTGACGCCCAAATGTACCCCTGAACCTGTAGACCCCTGGCCTTGGGGAATCAGACCACCGGTCCAGCAACGTCCAGTAAACGGCCCTCCTCCTTGTCCAGCCTGTGGTTTTCCGGAACTGACCCCCTGGACCTAGCCTGCAGCATCTTTGTGACCCCGAGGTCCCCCTATTGAAAAGCAATGGGAGACCGACACTGTGTTAGCACTCTGAACCCTGCCACCCTGGTTCTGCTGAGGTTGTGGGTTTGATGCTGACCTGTGCCCCCCGGTGCTCATATAAACCCCCCAGCTCTGTCCTCTGAAGACGCAGGTACTTACCTGCAAGCAGGCCTGATCCCGAGTGCTCCCAGTTTCCATAGGAGCCCATGTTAAATCTACATCAACTTTGACCTCTGCACCCGGCCGGCCCATTGTTGCTGGGTGTTTGGGGTTAACTTGAACCCCAACCTGTGGACATCCTAACCCTCGGAGACTGGAACTGTAAGTCTTCTACTTACCTCAAAACTGTACTAACTTTTCTTCCCCCATAACTGTTTATGAAAATTGTATTGTCAACCTTTTAAACAGATTATTGCTATTTACTTGACAATCGTTTAACTTGCCAAATTGAAACAAAGTGGTGTTGATACATATGTTTGATGCGCACTTGCAAGTGTACTTACCTGCAAACTAAATCTTCTAGTTCTAAAAATAAAGTAACAAAATATATTATTTTCTATATAAAAACAATTGGCCTGGAGTTAGTAATTGAGTATGTGCTTCATTTATTGCCTGTGTGTGTACAACAAATGCTTTGCACTACCCTCTGATAAGCCTATCTGCTCGACCACACCACCACAAAAGAGAGCATTAGTATTATCTACTTTAGCCTCTGTTAAGCCTCTGGGGAACCCCTGGACTCTGTGCACACTATGGCGGTCATTCTGACTCTGGCAGGCAGCGGTTGCCGCCCGCCAGGCGGGAAGCGCCATTTGGCCGCCACGCGGCCAAAATACCGCTTCCCCTATTCAGACATTCCCGCTGGGCCGGCGGGCGCTAAGCAAGTTAGCGCCCGCCGGCCCAGCGGGTATGAGGGCCGCAACACAGGAGCCGGCTCCGAATGGAGCCGGCGGTGTTGCGGCGGTGCGACGGGTGCAGTTGCACCCGTCGCGCTTTTCACTGTCTGCTAAGCAGACAGTGAAAAGCTTCATGGGGCCCTGTTAGGGGGCCCCTGCACTGCCCATGCCAGTGGCATGGGCAGTGCAGGGGCCCCCAGGGGCCCCAAGACACCCGTTCCCGCCAGCCTCTTCCTGGCGGTGACAACCGCCAGAAACAGGCTGGCGGGAAGGGGGTCAGAATCCCCATGGCAGCGCTGCTTGCAGCGCTGCCCTGGCGGATTCGCCCAGCCGGGGGAAAAACGGCGGGAAACCGCCGGCCCCGGTTTTCTGACCGCGGCTTTACCGCTGCGGTCAGAATGGGCTTGGAAGCACCGCCAGCCTGTTGGCGGAGCTTCCGTCATTCGCGACCCTGGCGGTCTTTCAGAATGACCCCCTATATCTCATTTTGATATAGTATATACAGAGCCAGCTTCCTACAATATTGTTTTCTGGTTGATTCTGAATATTGCCTTCATCTGATTGGGAAGCTCATGAATGCTTTTCTCAAATAATAATTGTTTGGCTGTGTTGGTGGCATATGGCAGCTCTCCTGCATCTCTTGTACCAGATTGTGTTCTCTTTTCACTGTGTCTTGAACATTTGCCCTTCAAGGTTTCAATCGTTGCACTTCAGTTATGAAAGCTACCCTTTGGATCTGAAGCCCACCTTAAATTTTCTGGGTGTAGCAGGATCTAGAATCCCTAGAGGAGTTGATAGTTCAGTGAGAGATAATGTTTCCAGGTCACTTGATGGGGAATGGTAATTTTTGGTGCCACTATGGCTTGACTTTATTTCAAACTGTAGGTTGACTTAGGTTTCTAAAGTGTCTAATGTGTATGTAAAACTGTGGTTTCTGTAGCAGATGGTAGCTTTGTAGACTAGGTCTGAAGGGTTGATGGAGTCAAATAAATAATCCGAACATATATGGGTTTTCACTGCTAGTTTAGAGGTTTCAAGGTTGGAAGTAAACACAAGGGTGAGTGTTTGTCCTGTGTCAATGAAAAGGGTCACTTACAGATTTGTTGAAGCTGAGGGGCTGCATATTGCTGAGGAGGTAGGTCAATAGCTAGTTTGCCCTGCTGAGGTGTAGCCATAGTTTAAATCCTCACAGAATAAGATTTTTTATGGCTTTGGCATGTACCTAAGGGAAATTAGGGTTGATACTGAGCTGGTGGGAGGATGTGCCAAGCCTTCCAGAAGAAATATTCATTTGATGTGGCGTATACCAAAGCATGCCATTTAAAAATGGAATTGGTGAGACTGGCATGACCGCTTTGAAAAATGTGTCTCGTGTGGCGGAATAATACATGTGAGTGACATCTGGCTGCTTTGTGGAGAGGGCCAAAGTGTTTTAGAGCCTTGAAGCTACCTACGGCTAGCGCTTAGCTGGTGCATTCACTTTGGGTGACTTGGTTACATGAGAACTCAGGTTAAAAATGCTCTAACATTCGACATTAAGAGGCTGACATGTCATAAATGAAGGCAGTAATGCTCAGACTGGATTTAGAGTTACATTCCTTATCAAAATCCCCAAGACCTTGTCAAGTTCCATTTTAGAAATGTGCCAAGACTGAACTTGCACTGAGCTAAAGAAGCAGGTCTGATCTCTGCAAAGCAGCTGGTATTTTTCCAGATTGTCCTTGGTAAAGAGATTCATGCATCAGCATGATATACATTTTATACGTCATATACGCGATTAAGCGCCATGTACGCGATTAAGCGAAAAGCTATATACCCTAAAAAAAGAGAGTAAAATATTCTGGCTTCAGGCCCTCGCGTTGTACTGTTCAAATTTTTTTAAATTTAAATTTAATTAAAATTCAGTGTACGCAAGGCCAAAAGGGCCCTGAAATATTGAACTGATTTCACTATCTGCTGGAACCTAGATAAGCTAATCAATAACTACAAGGGACAGGCAGAGTTAGTATCTGTAATCAGTCATTTTGAGAGGCAAAAGAGCAAACCCAGGTCACCTGAAAAATATAAATGAAAAGATATGCTACAAAACAATCAGATAATGCCATAGGAGCCCAATATGTACATTAGTTTATTTGTGAGCTCTCACTCCAAAAGCAACAGGACTCTCTTCATCTTGAGATCCTGGGATATTAATATGTACCAAACTGGGTGTGTTAGGGGTATGAAAAGTAGGTAAGTGCATATTTACAAATAGGAGTATTACAAATATAATGATTAGGGATTGCAAAGTGTGGAATTCTCTCAACAAAGCTAGACAACAGTAAAGGTGACACAATAAAAGGAAGCAGTCCTGGTAAAAATCACTGAGAAAAACATCCTCCATTTTTCAAAAGGGGATTGTCAGAGGTAGGGTTCTGAAAGAGGCCAAAATTGATTTTAAATACCCTCAGCATCCACTGTGGAGCCTGTGTGTACTGAGCCAAAGTTACAAAAGCACAATGATTTTAAGGAGGCTGGGCCACATGCAAAAAGGGGAATGAATCCCATAACTAGCAGATGCACGGAGAACACTTTCTTTTTTACAGTCTCTCTGCCGCACCAAAAGGACTTGGATGCACAAAAAACACTTTTGCCCACAACAGAACTTCTGCTGACAACATAATCATTTTACACCTGACTCTAGAACAAACTGAGTATAGAAAGAGCTAAACTCTCTTTCAAAAGCTGCTCCTGGATGAAATGCTATTGATGTAAAAAGTGAATTTTTAAGCACCAGCCTTACTACTTTGCAGTTTATTTTTATTTACCTTTGTCGTCTTCCTGATATTTTCAGTGGAAAGAATTTAGCTTTTGGATACTTCCAGCCTCTGTAATTCGTTCACTGCAGGGAGCAGCTGGAAATTCTGGCAGTCGTTTGGGTGTGCCCAGCATGAGACTAGGAACCTCTCCTCAGAGGGAATACTGCTGCTTTCAGACAAGAATGGTACGATACACAGACCCACTACTCACAGCATGAACTAAACAAACAAGTGTGTCTCTGCTCCAGTTTACCAGGGATTTGAATTTTATTTCTGACAGCTTAATTAGATACTCCAAAACTAGTTTATGTGTGAAACCTGCATTAATAACTAGGAGTCATTTGGAGAGCCGAAAATGTAACATTTGCTACCTAAAATTCAACATATTGATGGCAACTCCTATGTCAGCTAACCTTACTGTCACATTCTTAACAATACACCTTCATTTTGTAAAACAAACTGCATTCCCACTAGGGATGGGTGGAACTCACGGAGTTTCTCTCTGTGGAATTCTGCGGAGTTACATAAGAGATTCTGTGAAGTTCCGCGAGCGAGCGGAATTGACACGTTGCACTGCTCACGGTGATTTCACCGCGATGTCAAATCAGCATGAATGGCACCACGCGGTGCGCCATAGGGCACTGTTTCTTTCCGCCGATTGAGTAGATTTTCTCCTCGAGCGGCAGCTTTCTTAACTCGAATGGTCGCAACCTCCCACAACAGCTGCATTGAGAAGTCTCGCTGAGATGCATTCTATCGCACAAAACTCATATTAGGGGATGCAAATTCTCGCTCACAAACTTAACTTTGGTGATCCGTGCACAATAAGAAACTTCACCACGAGGCCTAGTTTTGCCTGAACTCTGCGCTTCAAGCAGGACGCGGAGTGTGCAAAACTCCATGAACTCTGCCAGTGGAGCGAATTTTTCACCCAACCCTAATTTTCATGTTTTCTTCCATTTATGCCATTTATGCAAGAGTATTTATGCCATTTTGTCTGTTTTAAACTGAGTTCTATATTTGCTGTATGGAAGAACTAATTGTGGCTGTATACTAGTAACTCGCGATGTTATTATTGAGAAACCAACATCCCCAAAGTAGATTTGGAACTATGTGCGGTCATGTACACTATCGAAAAATGAATTGCGCAATATGTTATATGATTGGTCGGTGAACCTGTCAAACAAAAATGGTAATTTGTCACTGTAACCACACTTTAGGAGTAGGTCCAACTCAAGAACAGATTTAAGTCGATCTTGTATTTGTGGTAATAAGGTTATGTCAGGACGTGTAGTAGTGTAGTTTCAGCAAATAATTGTTTGATTGAAGTACAAATAAATATGTACTCTCACCACTTTGAAGTCATCTTTTGTCTTTGCTGACAAGCAAAGTTTGTGAGTGCTGTGAGGATCAGCATCTTACTAAGAGCCAAACCAGGGTTAGTAGGTCACCGGGCGTAATTAAGTTGCTACTCACAAGAAGGAGAACAAGATAATTAGGCTAACAAACAATTTTGGACTCATCCAGTTTTTTTTTAATAAAGGCTGTTGATCATAATCTGTTACCTAATTAGTTGATAAATCACATTCTAATAGCAGCTCTTAGAAACTAAGGGCCAGATGTAGCAACTTCCGCATTTGCGATTCGGAAATTGCGAGTCGGTGCGACTTGCAATTTCCGAATCGCAAATGCGGATGCAGAACGGTGTCTCAGACACCGTCTGCGACTCGCTATGGGGTCGCAAAGACCCACCTCATAAATATTAATGAGGTGGGTCGCATTTTGCGACCCCATACCGAGTCCCTGCACTCAAAGGGATGGTGGCCTGTTGAAGTCAGCAGACCTCCATGTCTGTGACTGCTTTTTAAATAAAGCAGTTTTTATTTTTTATTTTGCAGCCCGTTTTCCTTAAAGGAAAACGAGTTGCAAAATAAAAAAATATAACGAAACCATTTGGTTTCGTTTTTTCAGAGTAGGCAGTGGTCCATTGGACCACTGCCTGCTCTGAAAAAACCTTTTGGGCAACATTCACAAAGGGGAAGGGGTCCCATGGGGACCCCTTCCCTTTTGCGAATGAGTTACCACCAGTGTGACACTGGTGGTAACTGCGAATTGCTGTGCGACCGCATTCGCGGTCACAAAGCAATTCTGCATTGCGATGCGAGTCGCAAATAGGAAGGGGACACCCCTTCCTATTTGCGAGTCGCATTCACAATTTGCGAGTCGGTACCGACTCGCAAATTGTGAATGTGCATCGCAGAAGGCCGTTTGCATGGCGCAAAGTGCGATTTTCGCAGTTTGCACCACGCAAACAGCTTACTACATCTGGCCCTTAATTCCATTAATCATTAGAATGCAATTTGGCACAAAGTGAGATCAACTGATGTTTTTAGGAATCATGGAACTGCTAAACTCTGATGTAAACAGTTGTGAAAGCACTGTGAGTATTGAGTTATTGCCTGCAGAGCCTGGTAGAACTGGTCATGTTGAGTAAGAATGCACTGAACGAATCCCTTTTATTATATAATTGCTACACATAATGAACTTGTACACTTTGTGCTGAATCATTGCTATGTGCTGGGAAATTGACGTTACACATCGGTGAGCTAGATATGACATGAAGTAATGCAAATAGGTCAAAGTATTTTTGCAGAAAATGGTCATATTTGCCCAGTGTTAAAAGCTCTGATTGCACAAATAGACAGAAAGTCAATACAAAAGTGCTTGGTAAATGTCAGCTCTGAAGTATTGTTTGCACTGAATCTCCTACAGGAATGATCTGATGCAGCAGTGGTTTAAATCCACACCTAAAGGGAGTGGGAGGGTGAGTTTGAACTGAAAAATGTAGTTTGTCATGCCCAGGAGCAAACGATGAGTACAGAGAGTATTCAGTTAAAGGAGTGAATATCAGAAGGTCTAATTAAATAACATAAAGATAGGCTTATTTTATTTCGGATGTGACTAACAATACGAATCTTTATCAGTCTATATTTGATGACCATGTTCAAATAAATATTGTACATTGTAAAGATGGACAGGAGCAGTCTGAAACTAAAATACCAGAGAACAGAATTATAATTAATAGCACCTAGATATCACCTTGAGCCTTAAAAAAAGAGACTGAGAATACAGACAGAACAGAAGATGAGAACTACTGGAGAAGAATATGTGTAGGAGAGTTAATCACTGATATATATTATGCATACACAAGGCAGTTCAGTAAATGATTTCCAAAAGGCAATATACATTTGAGAGAGGCACACACTTACATAGCACCCCTTGAAGAAATTTAAGTGGATTTGCAAGATGAAATTGAGACATGTAAGGTGCAATCTGGTAGAGATTACATAAAATTACAAGCCTTGAAGGCTGGGAGCAAAATAGATAAGTACCATATACTGTCAGAGAGCATGAACCTTGTACTCAAGATTAGGGATGGACGGACTCAAGGAGTATCACTCCGCGGAATTCTGTGGAGTTACCTAAAAACTCTGTGAGATCCTGTGGAGTTCCACGAGGGGTGGAATTCAGTATGTCATGCTGTTTAAGCTGAATTTTTGCGTCAGGAGCTTATCCCACGCTATACAGACTGCACAGGCAGCACCACACGATGCGCCAGAGGGCGCTACTTCTTTCTGCTGCTTGAGTAGATTTTCTACTCTAGCGACAACTTTCTCAATTTGAGCAGCAGCTTTCTCAACATGAGAGGTCGCGACCTACGGCGACCTCCCATGTTGAGAAATCTCACTGGGAGACAGTCTAGCACTTGATGTTCTCCCTCACCAACTTAATGTTGGTGAGCCGTGTGTGAGAAAAATCTCCACCATGTGGTGGTTGGCGGAGATTTTCTGGAACTCCGCACTCCAAGGAGAGCACACAGAGGGCAAAACTCAAAGAACTCTGCTGGAGGAGAAAAGTTTACCCACCCCCACTCAAGATCCAGTAGAATCAATACACTCTTACATGTTTACCACCTCCACTAATAACCACATACACAAGAACGAATGTACACCTGGTAGAAACAGGGAAATGAGAATGGGGTAAGATAGACAAAAACAGAGGTCATTATTTGGAGTTTGGCAGACAGCGTTTACTCTTGAGGAATGGAGGGGGATAATGCCTCCTCTATCCTGAGGGATGTCTGCCTTCTGAATTTAGTGTTGTCCACTGGCCCTACAGAAAAATCTCTACATGGAGAGGAACCCCAGTCATGGCAGTTCCTGTCAATGTAGGAAATGTTTGTTGGGAAGTATCATCATCCATGATGGCCAGCAGTAAAACGTTTCAAACTTTGGTTCTCAAAAACAAACTCCCAAAAAACTAATGAACTCAACATATTCTCCAAGGATGTGGGGGTAATTAATGTTTTTTACTATTCCATACTGCCACGTTTTTCCTGGTGGTGATGAACAGGAAAAAAGACTTTACACCATCCACCCTAAATAGGGCTGATATTGCAAAGTCCCTCCTCTGACGGCCTCTGTTCCTCGGGCTTTTGGAGGTAGTATTCCATTGATAAAGCAAAATGGGCTCCATCGATGGAATACTTACAGTGTGCTTGACTCAAAATGAGGAGTTTGTTAATAATACTGTAAATCAGGGCCAAAGACACTGTATTGCACCAATATGACTTGTCATTTCTGCTGGGCACTGAGGTCTGCAAGACATGGTTGCTACCTCTGTGTAACCAACACTCCATACTTTGATGTGGGACTTGTAATTCTTGATCTCAAGCTTTGTTATTATGCACTCTCAATGGAAGATGAGTTATAGTTTCTATAACTGCATGTGCAAAATAGTCTGACTTAAGAATCAGTACTACTCATCAAAGGGCAACCTTAAGTGTAATGCAATAATCATACAGTCCTTAGAAAATTACCAGTTAAATGCTCAATATAATTTAAGTTTGTTTTCACAGAACGACTCCACTTTCAGAATACTTCTCTCTATTTCCGATGGGCTTCAAGAAACGCCAAAGGGAATCATAAGTTCTTTGTATGGAAATCCTAACAGGAAGGTCCTAGGCTGCAGCAACATTACTTCATCAAATCAAATCAAATCTGAATTTATAGAGTGCAACTACGCACCCGTAAGGGTCTCAAGGTGCTTGATTGGCTAGGAAAAATACCATGGGCCACAAGGAAGTTGTAGCCAGAAATCCAAGATGGCCACCATGTCTTCAAACTACTTAAGAGTTCATGGCCTGTTTTCTCCACACATGTGAAGCCTCTCTCCAGGCAGCACAGACACTGCACGGACTGCCCACCTTTCCTTTCCTGAGACGAGCTCAGTATGAGCCGGTTTCGAGAACTGCTTCCTCATACTCACCAAGGCTGAGGCAGTAAGCCATCATCTGATGCACTCCCTGACATACCCACTCTTTCCAGCAAAAATGAGAGACTGTGCAGAAGAGGTATCCAAAATCTGATAAAGAGTATAAAAGAGTGGCTACCTAGAGCCAAAGTCATTTTGGAGAAAGATATGCATTAACTATTGCAATAAATTGAGGCAAAGAAAATCATTTACTCCCACATCTGCTCCTGATCTTGGATACGTGGAACCACATTAGCACTTAAAGAAGGATATAGGGACCCACAGGCATCTCCCAACTCCTGTGGATCATCCTAAAACCCCTTTATCAGACAGGGAAAGGAAGACATTTGTTCAAACTCAAATTTCCTGACAGTGTTCACTCTTTGCACCTTCATTTGCTGTTGGTAGCACTTCAGAAGAGGAATTTAAACTTGAGAGAGGGCTTAGAGATAGTCAAATCAAATTAAATCAGGATTTATAGAGAGCAACTACTCACCCTCAAGGTGCTGAGGGGGCTTGCCCTCTGTGCTTCAGTTGTAGAGCCAGGTTTTAAGATCTTTCCTGAATTGCAGTAATAATAGTGACTGCCTGAGGTGCAGGGGCAGGGTGTTCCAGCTCTTTGCTGCGAGGTAGGCGAAGGATCTTCCTCCAGTCGAGGTCTTCCACATGTGGGGTACAGTGGCTAGTGTTTGTTGAGTGGAGCGGAGAGGTCTGTTGGGGGAGTCTGAAGTTAATTATTTTCTCGATAGGAAGCCAGTGGAGGTCTCATAGGTGAATGGGGATGTGTGTGGGTGGGGAATGTCCAGGATGAGTCTTTGTTCAGGTTCTTCTGGGTGGTGCCGGCGTAGAGGGTGTTGCCATAGTCGAGTCTGCTGGTAACCAGGGCATGGGTTATAGTTCTGCGGCAGTCCTTTGGGATCCATTTGTAAATCTTCCAGAACAGTCAGAGTGTGTGAAAACAGGTGGATGCGACTGAGTTGGCTTGATGGGTCATGGTGAGCAAAGAATCCAGGATGAAACCGAGGTTGCGTGCGTGGTTTGTTAGGGTGGGGGTGGGTGCCGAGGGTGGATGGCCACCAGGGGTCATCCCAGGCTGATGTGGAGGGTCCCATGATGAGGATCTCAGTCTTGTCAGAGTTGAGCTTGAGGCAGCTGTCCTTCATCCAGGCGGCGACGGCTTCCATCCCATTGTGGAAATTCTCTTTGGCAGTTGTGGAGTTTTCGGTCAGTGAGATGATCAGTTGGGTGTCGCCGGCATAGGAGACGATGTTTAGCCCGTGGTTCCTGACTATAGATGCGAGCGGGACCATGTAGATGTTGAAGAATGTGGGACTAGGGAGGTGCCCTGTGGAATTCTGCCGCTGATCTCCGTAGGTTCTGACAGGTAGGGCGGGAGTCTGACTCTCTGTGTTCTGCTGGACAGAAAGAAGTGTATCCATTATAGGCCTTTCCGCAGACACCAGCTGCATGGAGTCTGGAGCAGAGGGTGAGGTGCGAAACTGTGTTGAAGGCAGCCGATAGGTCCAGTAGGATGAGGGCTGCTGTATGGCCGCAGGCGAGGAGCGAGTGGATGTCATCTGTGGGGACAAGGAGGGCGGTCTCCATACTGTGATTGCTCCTGAAACCTGATTGCGAGATGTCCAAGATGTTGTTGTCCTCGATGTGCTTATGGAGCTGTGTGTTCATGGCCTTTTCAATGACTTTGGCTGGGAAAGGCAACAGAGAGATGGGGTGGCAGTTCTTGAGGTCCAGGGGGTTGCCCGTGGGTTTCTTCAAGAGCGGGCGGATCCCAGCGTGCTTCCAGTCCTCGTAGAAGGTAGCTGTATCTATAGAACAGTTGAGGGTGTGGTGGAGCTCGGGTGCGATGGAGGTGTTGGCTTTGTTAAAAATGTGGTGAGGACAGGGGAGCGTAGGGGCTCCGAAGTGGACGCTGCTTATGATGGAGCAGGTCTCGTCCATGGTGAGACTGGTCCAGCAGTGCATGATCTATGATGGTTCAGAGGGTTGGAGCTGGTGGTTGTTGGAGGGATCAGAGGGTCTTGGGGTCCGAAGCTGTCCTATATGTCTTTGAATTTTCAGTGGAAGAAGTTGGCAAAAGGATAAGCAGAATCTCACAACTGGAATAGAGAAGATATCCAGAGAAAATCAAAGGTCTCGAGATACTTCTGATATTACGGATGCTGCTGACTCTGTGTATTTTAAGTGCTTCCTTGAAAAAAGAGGCAGAATTCAATCTGAACTTGTACAGGCCCAGAACATCAAAAGGGGGGGGGGGCACTCATAACACAAGGAATAGTATGGAGAAATCTAGGCATTAAGGTAGAGATTACAAAAATGGGTTACAAAGACAGGTACAAAGTAAAAGGGGAAGGAGTGTGTCATGGGAAAGAGATGCATCATTGCCCTAGGAGTGAGAAGAAGAGGCATATCATTATAATGAGATGACATCAAGCATGAGATCCGCTCGCTGTAGATACCATGCACCTGAGGAATACCTGACCTCTAGTTCTGATGTGACTTCTCCGAAACAAGTGCCTAGAAAGAAATCAAAGAACTGTAAAGAATCTCAGCTAGTAGATACTTCTACATGTGTTAAATCCAATAGAAATGTAATAAACCCCTATCATGAGAACATCCCTTACTCAGTTGAGGGCTATTTGCATTTGTTTGAAAATTGAATGTCTTCACTTGGCCTTTGCGGTAATGCAATAAAAATGCTTCATACTTCCTCAGTTTCTCCCCAAAGTACGGAACCTTTTTAGGAGCTTAGAGGCAGGAAATAACATCTGTGTCCTGCCTCCTCTCCTCAGCATCAATGGCTCTGGACTTGTATCCTGGTTTGACTGGGCCTGGTCATAGTCGTCTCTTGCCGAGCGAGAGCTAAGGTGTGGTACTGCTTAATGTTTGTAGCTGTGTTACATCACTCATTACTGAAACAAGGACTCCTAATTGCTTGTGTTCTGTATTATTACCCATGACTCCTCAAGAGGGTATGTCCTTAATTTGTAGTAATGAACAGAATACGTCCACGGAAGGCGTAATCCATGGAGTAAGTGCATCTCTATATGTTCAAACTGAATCGTACATTGCAAGATGAGTTCAGAATTTTTTGGTGCATTTAATATGCTTTCTTGTGAACCATGTCTGCTTCTCTACAGATACCTCAAGAGTGTAGTTTGTATTATCATATTTTACTAAGGACACATAAGCCTGGGCTGCACCACTCATTTTAAATCAAAGTCCTTGGCTTTATAACTATTGACAATTTATTAAACAGTTTGAAGCTGTGTTTGACATCACAAAATAAGAAAGCTACCAATGCAGGCCTGTTAACTCTCTTGCAAGTAAACCAAGACATAAGTAATGACATTGGTCACTTCCAACAATTATTGGTGGAGACATCCTGGACTGAGAAAGAGGCAGCGGTGGTCTATCAAGGTTTGAAGGACGAACTAAAAGTCCAATTGAACTGAATCGGTCTTTGACAACCGAAGCTCTCAATGAGCTAATGTTGCAGATTGATTCCCAAAATAGCGAAACAAAAATATCAAAAAAGATAAAACAATGGAAAGTTGGATGGTTCCATTCAGTGAAACTGTAGTAAGAACTCTGGTAGAAAAAACTATAAAAATAAGGGGGAGGAATAGAACTGTGTTCTGTGAAGAACGGGAACACAGTTAGAATGGAAGTTTGGGGCTTTATTGCAGTAAGCAAGGACATTTTATCAGAAGTGACAAAGCTGATCCTTGAAGGACATATGAAGGTTGCGCTTAATGATGTCTAATGGGTCTAACAGCATGAGGGCACACTTTTAAATTAATGTAGTACTTTGTAGTGTTCAAGGGCCAAGAGAAATCTACTACTTAATTGATTCTAGAGCAATGGAGTGTGTTACAGATGCTAAGTTTAAAGAAGAGGCCAAGAAAGCAAGACAAGGAAAGACAAGGAAAGGCAAAGAAAAGATAAAGGGATTTGTTAGCACAGCCCTTACTTCTGGTGCAGTGTGCAAGGAGGCAGAGAGTCTCACTATGTCTACTCAGTCAGGACATGTGATGTCCTTAAAGTTTGATATCATTGGAGATCCCGCTTTTTCCATTGTGTTTGGAACTCCCTGGCTACGTAGACACAATCCTACAACTGACTGAGACGTTCCCACTATTCACTTTTGCTCAGCATATTCGCAAGTTATTTATTTTAACATCAATTTTTATTAGTTTTGGTCAAATACATAGTACACATTATAGACTAATGCCCTGATTTAGATCTCGGCGGATGGAATACCCTGTCACAGACGTGACGGATTTGCCATCCGCCGTATTAAGATCTCCATAGGAAACAAAGGGATCGGAATAAGGCGGACGGGATATCCATCACGTTTGTGACTGAGCCTTCCCCTCCACCAAGATCTAAATCAGGCCCAAAGTGATTGCTTGTAGTCTGAGCAGAGCCAGCAGTAGTTGTAAAGAGACAGTAGCTCAGTTGAATTGAAGTATATGTTGCTGCACGAGGTTACAACAAAAGAACAAAACAACTCCAGCCCAATCCCACCCACCTCCAAACAGAGTCCCACCTTTATTACACCTGTATAATCTAAACTCTGCGATGACAGACAAAAGCTCAAAGCAGCAAAATCCGCCAAGCACACTTTATCATGAAGAAGAGGCAAGGGCAAGGGGTTATTGATGACTGAAGGCTTTCCCATTGAGTATTATTGCCTAGATACTGGATTATTTTGGTTGTTGAATGGTTCTACTATCATTTTTTCCAAGCTCTTCGTATGCTTGAAGTAAGTCGTTCCATTGCCCACTCATCAGCTGTTTGTGTCGGTCCTACTTTTCTTCCCTATGCAGTGCTGTACTCTCGGCTTCCGACCACCACGCCACCTCTTTTCCAATGTAGCCAAGTGAGGTAGCAGATAAGATTTCCTGGACATAGCTAAAGCCCTTTTAGCTAGCATTAGAGCAAGATCTATGAATTTCAATACTGTTGTTTTTCTTGGGCCAAGGGTATAGTAGACACCATTCGAAGACATCAAGATCTGTACGCTCAATAACTTGAGTTATAACATTAGGTTCATCCTCCAAAAGGTACTTCACCATCGCACAATCCCAAAGCATGTGTGTTATCCCATCCTGTGTCATGTCACATCAGGGGCAATTGTGTTTGGATAGATCACACTGAGTCTACGAGGGGTAAAGAATGCTCTGTGAAGTATATTAAATTGAATGTATATGAACTGGCTAGTATGGGTGACATTATGCGGGTATTCTAATGCATTTTGCCAGCCTTAGTCATGAAACATGCAACCAATGTCTGCCTCCCACTTGTCCTTAAAAGGTTACACACTCTTAGAAATGGGGCCTCTAGTTGGCATTCGGTTTGCACCCTGTCCAAGTAGGGACCCTCACTCTAGTCAGGACAAGAGAGATACCCAGCTCAGATAATCCCTGCTCACCCCCTTGGTGGCTTGGCATGAGCAGTCAGGCTTATCTCAGGAGCACTGTGTAAAGAATTTGCACATAACACACAGTAATACAGTGAAAACACTACAAAAGGACACCATACCAGTTTTAGAAAAATAGTCAATATTTATCTGTGTAAAACAAGACCAAAACAAGAAAAATCCAACATACAATAATAAAGATATGAATTTTGCAAGAATTACTTAAAAATACAGTACCTTGAAGTCGATAGCTCAGTGCGGGGCTATCACGGTGTCGTGAACAGCAAATCCAACAGTTCAGGCCGGCCGCGGCGTTGCGGGCCAGCTACCGTGTCGGGAAGACTCGCAAACAGTACCTTGGAAATGTAGGGCGTCGTGACCCTCGCGATGAGATCCAGAGTGCGGAGTCGCTGGCTTTGGTTCCAGAGATCAGTGCGGGGGTCGTCAGGCCCTTGAAGTCACACGTGTTGCAGGTCGAACTCCGGGCTGACGACGAAGTCAGAAGCGCTGGCGTGGATGGTGTCGGGCCGCAGTGCGAAGCGGGACGATGCGACGTGCAGTGCCCACAGGTTACAGTGTAGGCAGCGGCTCGGTGATGGCGTCCTGCGGCATCTGTGAGACCAGGGCTGCTCTGTGAAGCAGGGCGGTGCGATGTGCGGTGTCTCCAGGTCATGGTGCAGGCTTCAGCAGCTTAGTTGCTGAAGTGCTGTCGTCGGTAGGTCCAAGGTGGCGGTGCGGTGCAAGGCGGGCACCGTGCAGCACCCACGGGTCGCGGTGCAGACAGGGGCATCTGTTGATGACACTGGAGTCAATGGCGCTGGTATTGGGGGACCGGGGCTGTGGTGCAGGATGGTGCGTCGTGTACCTCACGGGCGGTGTCCTCAGGCCACGGTGCAGTTAGCGGCATCGGAGTCAGTGTGGAGCGTCGTCGTCGGGGATGCCAGGGCTGCGGTGTGAGCAAGGCAATGCGGAGTGCGGGGCCCACAGGTCACGGTGCAAGCAGCGGCTTGGTGATGGTGTCAAGTGGCGGCGTCGGTGAGACCAAGGTTGCATTGCGATGCGGGCACGGCTCTGTGTGGTGTTGTGTGGTCACAGTGCAATCAGCGGCGTCGTTGACGGCATCGCAGTCGTTTTTCTTATGTTGCAGCACAAAACACACAGTTCCCAGTGCTGTAGGCAGATGAAACTGAAGTCTTTGATATTCCTGAGACTTCCAACAGGAGGCAAGCTCTACTCCACGCCCTTGGAGAAACTTCACAAGCAGGATACACAGCAAAGTACAGTCTTTGCCCTCCTTAAGACAGAAGCAGCAACTGCAAGCCAACCCAGCAAAGCACACACAGCAGAGGGGCAGTACTCCTCCTCCAGCTATTCAGCTCTTCTTGGCAGAGGTTCCTCTTGATCCAAAAGTGTTCCAAAAGTGTGGGGTTTTGGGTCCCAGTTCTGCCTTTGAAGTCGGCAAACTTCAAAGGAAAGTCTATGTTGTTGACAAGATCCTGCCTTGCCCTAGCCTGGCCCCAGACACACTCCAGGGGGTCGGAGAATTCATTGTGTGAGGACAGGCACAGCCCTTTCAGGTGTAAGTGTCAGCTCCACCCTCCCCACTCTAGCCCAGAAGACTCATCAGGATATGCAGGCAACACCCCAGCTCCCTTTGCATCACTGTTTAGAGGGAATTCACAACAGCCCAACTGTCAGTCTGACCCAGACATGGAATACACAAGCAGGCAGAGGCACAGAATGGTTTAAGCAAAAAATGTCCACTTTCTAAAAGTGGCATTTTCAAACTGACAATCTAAAAACCAACTGTACCAAAAAGAGCAGTTTTCAATTGTGAGTTCAGAGACCCCAAACTCCACATCTCTATCGGCTCCCAATGGAAAACTGCACTTAAAAGATATTTGAAGGCAGTCCCCATGTTAACCTACGAGAGAGATATGCCTTGTAATAGTGAAAAATGAATTTGGCGGTATTTCACTATCAGGACATGTAAAACACACCAGTACATGTCCTACCTTCTAGATACACTGCACCCTGCCCATTGGGCTACCTAGGGCCTACCTTAGGGGTGACGTACATGTAGTAAAAGGGAAGGTTTGGGCCTGGCAAGTGGGTACACTTGCCAGGTTGAATTGGTAGTTTAAAACTGCAGACACAGACACTGCAGTGGCAAATCCTAGACATGTTCACAGGGCTACTCATGTGGGTGGCACAATCAGTGTTGCAGGCACACTGGTAGTATTTGATTTACAGGACCTGAGCACCTCTGGTGCTCCTTACTAGGGAAATACCAGTAAATCAAATATGCCAATCATGGATAACCCAATCACCAATACAATTTACATAGAGAGCACTTGCACTTTAGCACTGATCAACAGTGGTAAAGTGTGAAGAGACAATAAACCAGCAAAAACAGATCAGAAAAGTAGGAGGAAGAAGGCAACAAGTTTGGGGATAACCCTGCACAAAGGGTCATTTCCAACACACACTAACCCTAACATGTTCATGTATGGCCCTGTTCAGCTATGAGGAAAATATTCTTCCATGCCCTATGGTGTATAGCCTCTGCATAAGCGCATGTGTCTGAAGTTTTGTATGTTTTACATGCTAATGTGTTTTGATTGCATGCAATATCCTCCCATAAAGCAGGAAGCCGACTTTCCCTTTCCGCAAGCTGTGATGTTCAATTACCTCCTGAAAACTGTATAGTGCTCCCTCTACAATCAGGTCTCCTATGGAACACAATCCAACCTTAATCTGCCCACTTTAAGGGCCTCTCTCTGGGTAGGAAGACATGTCAGAGGTATCGCTGGAGCATAGAACAGAATTGAACCCGTCTAAACAAGACCCCTTTGCAAGCAGTCCAAGGAGGGGTGGTCAAGTGTGAAAAGATTCCTGGGGCTGAGTGCCTGGGAGGAAAATCTTGCCCCCTCCATAATCTGTGCTTCTAAGATTCCCATTGTGCAAAGATGATAGCCAGAGAGCCAGTAGGCCACCTTGTGGAGTTATCCTTGAAAGTTTGTGACCCCCCAGCCCACCCTTACTAGACTTGTTATTGGCGAGCACACATGCTTCCTGTCAGTGCTCGATAATAAGTCACTCAAGAAATAGTTCCGCTCTTAGAAAATGTTTCTGGGGATCACCTGTGGGAGGTTAATAAAATAGTAAAGGGGGTGTGGAAGCAAACTACCAAACTGAAGGTTCGCCTGTCTGATTTACATTAGGGTGGACCTTAACTGTGTCAATAACAGATCTTAAGCATGTCAGCGATGGAGCTACACTGGGCCCCTTGCTGACATTCTCCTCCGATGGCCCAACAGAGTATGGACTGTCAGAGGTTCACGTATAGCACGGTCCTCCATATTTATAGTGGATAGACTTCCATGTCTTTTTTTGCTGTTTGTCAGGAAAAACCCTCTGCTGAAGTACAATAAAAAAAAAAATGATGACCCCTCCACACCATGGAAGACAACCCCAATGGTGCTGTCGTCATTAGTTTTACTTTTTCCAAAAACATACTCCCGCTTTGGGAGTTTGCTTTTGACAAAAGTAAAACGTTGTAAAAGTTTGACAGGTGGCTGTTATGTTTGATGGAGCTGTACAGCATTTTTTATAAAGCTGACAGGAATCGCTGTGACGCCTCTAATGTTCCAGGCTATTAATTTATATCTACCCTGTGTTTCCGCGGCGTGTTTTGGTGTGAGTATATTCTAAGTATGTTCGTGCCTCCATTACCTTTCTGGGGAAGTCATCAGTCTTTGTAGGAAACCATTATATATTCGAAATTTTGGCAGGACTCGTCTTCAGTAGTAACACCCTCTCCTCAGAACTCCCAGATGAAACTGTCATCTGGTTAAACTTAATAACTCGTAAGCAATAACGCTTACTAATTGGCAATATCTGGGGTCTAAAATCACAAAAGGAGAGACAGAGGAGATTTAAAGACCAGCAGGAGTTGACTCCCCAATAATACCATCCATCAGAATAGAACTCCTAGGTCTAAACCAAAAGAAAAAATGTACCTGTAAACAAAACAACCCTGCTGAAAAAGAGTATTCCTTGTAACCCCTTCTGTGCCAAGGGCGTAATGGTTATGTCCTCGGCTGCAGCGCTGCTGTGCCAAGGACCTAACCATTACGCCCTGGGACTGACCCACAGGGAAAGCGCTGGTGCTACACCCACAGGTCCCCACCGGGGATGGCAACGGAATACCGTCCCCCGCCACCCCTGACCCCCCCCCCGGCGATCTGATGATGTCTACATGCGCACCGCACGCCCACGTCATCAGAGCAGGGAATAATATGTGGTGTGTTTCGCGTGGCTCCCACAAGGTTTACTTACCTAAAAGCACTTGTAAATGGTTGATTTATCAATGATATTTAGGGATTTTATTTCATAAAGTAATTGTTGAATAAAGTTTTTTTTTTTTAACCATTTACTTACCCTTATGCCAAATCCAACCAGTATGCCTGAGATGGACTAGTGGGTGGGTGTGTAATAATGTTTTGGTATTTATCTTTGCTTTTTATCGTCCATGCATATTCTCTCAATAGCAAACATCTTGACGTCACATCTTTTTGGAAACTAGTCACATGTGGTGTGTTTTGTGTGGATCCCACAAGGTTTACTTACCTAGAAGCACTTGTAAATGGTTGATTTATATTTGTGGATTGGCAGACTGGAGTGGTGCCCGGTCACTGCTTCCCCATCCAGCCAGCCCAGTCATAGCTTCCAGACTCAGCCAGAGGCACTGAAGATTCAGAACTGACACTGGGAAGGAGTTTGTGTACTTTTTGGACTACTTAAAGTGTGTGTTTTCTTTTCTTGTTTGTTTGTTTCTGTTCATCTCCATCCAAGGGAATAACTAGAAATCTTACCATACTCTGAGCTCCTTAGCCCTGGGTAGAAGGAGTGAATTTGCCCCCTTGAACCTGAAACACTCGAAATGTTGAAAACATCACTAAAACTGCTGCTGGGAGGCTAGAAATGGGCCAGAGGCACTGGAGGCTCAGAGATGACACTTTGAAGGAGTTTGTATACCTTTTGGACCCTGTGGCATGTCTTTTTTTGTTCACTTCCATCTAAGGATAAAACCTGAAATCTTACCCAACTTGGAGCTCCATAGCCCTGGGTAGATGGAGTGACTTTGCCCCCCTGAACCAGAAAAACTCAAAATGTCGACAATATCACTAAAACTGCTGCTGGGAGGCTAGAAAGGGGCCAGAGGCACTGAAGGCTCAGAACTGACACTGGGAAGGAGTTTGTATACTTTTGGACCATGTGGCATGTTTTTTTGTTCACTCCCATCCAAGGTAAAAACCTGGAAGCTTACCCGACTTGGCGCTCCATAGCCCTGGGGAGAAGGAGCGATTTTGCCCCCTTGAACCAGAAAAACTAAAAATGACGAAAATATCACTAAAACTGGTGCTGGGAGGCTAGAAAGGGGCCAGAGGCACTGAAGGCTCAGAACCACCATTGGGCAGAGTTTGTATACCTTTTGGACCATGCAGCATATTTTTTTCGTTCACTTCCATCTAAGGGAAAAACCTGAAATCTTACCCAGCTTGGAGCTCCATAGCCCTGGGTACAAGGAGAGACTTTGCCCCCTTGAACCTGAAAAACTCAAAACGACAAAAATATCACTAAAACAGGTACTGGGAGGCTGGAGAGGAACTGAAGGCTCAGAATTGACATTGGAAAGGAGTTTGTATAACTTTTGGAGCGTGTGGCGTGTTTTTTTTTTGTTCACTTCCATTTAATGGAAAAACCTGAAATCTTACCCGACTTGGAGCTCCTTAGCCCTAGGTAGAAGGAGTGACTTTGCCCCCTTGAACCAGAAAAACTAAAAATGACCAAAATATCACTAAAACAGGTGCTGGGAAGCTGGAGAGGCACTGAAGGCTGAGAATTGACATTGGGAAGGAGTTTGTGGTTTTGGACCATGTGGCGTGTTTTTTTTTGTTCACTTGCATTTAAGGGAAAAACCTGGAATCTTACCCGACTTGGAGCTCCATAGCCCTGGGTAGAAGGAGTGACTTTGCCCCCTTGAACCAGAAAAACTCAAAATGAGGAAAATATCACCAAAACAGGTGCTGGAAATGGGCCAGAGGTAATGAAGGCACAGGAACTGATACTGTGAAGAGGTTGACGTACCTTTTTGGGCCATGTGAAGTGTTTTTTTGTTCACTTCCATCCAAGGGAAAAACCTGGAATCTTACGCAACTTGTAGCTCCATAGCCCTTTGTAGAAATAATACTTTGTCCCCTTAACCCCTTCTGTGCCTAGGGTGTAATGGTTATGTCCTTGACTGCAGGGCTAGACACTGCTTTAGGCCCGAAGCTGGGTGGGGGAGCACAAGAGTCCTAACCGGTCTGCAGCCACCCTGCCCTGTGTAGTGATTGCCTTCACCATACCGTGGGCTTAGGGTGCTGCCTTTGGGCAGGTGCCTTCCTCCTTCCTGGAGCCCGGGCACGGGGAGACCAGGAGGCTTAAGCCCGGAGTGCCCCACACCCTCTCCCCATTGGCCTGCCAATTTTCCTCGACTATGGGGCTTACAGAACCCTGGATGGAGACAAAAATCTGACTTAACCTGGCGGCCTGGCTCGCCGGCCATCTGGTCGCACAGCTGGCCGGCCATCTGGTTGGCTAGCCCTGCGACCAGATGGCCCGGGAAGGCTCGGTGACTAGATGGCCTGGGATGACCCAGCAGCCAGAGTGACCCAGGATGCATGGCAGTCACCACGGCAAAGACTAGAGCGGCCGTGCACCCTGAAAGGCTCCTTTCCAGTGCAGGTTGCCTTCCGGTGAATTGTGCGGACCAGGGATTCCATCCTGACCATCTGGTTGCCCTGCTGACTTCCAAGGGATTTTGGCCCCCATCCCTGCACCTGGTGGCGCAGGGTGGGAGGGGAAGGTCCCCATGCCGGGTGGCATGTGGTGGAGGAAGCCTTCCATGGGCCCACAGCCCCCTCCCTCCCTACCGGCCTGGTGGCAGAGGGACAACCACCCACCCCATGTGGTGGTGGGGGGACACGGGCACCCACAGACGGAGACAAAAGCTTGGTTCAGGATGACTTTCAATAGATCACAGCAAAGTAGCTGCTCTGCTACTTAAGAAACCCTGAACTGAAATCAGGTAGTTTACAAATGATTTAGCACGGGGTGCTCAACAAACATGCAGTGCAGTAAGGGCGATGGAGACGACCCCCTTCTGTCCGCATCCGCTTACATTCAGCAGGTTGCCACGCCTGATCTGAGGTCGTTGTCAGATGCCAAAGCAGTGGGGGAAGCCAGGACCACCATCCCCTGGGCTGCAGGAGACGAGGGACATAGCAGCACACCCTTTTTCCTGGATTGAAGCCCGAGGCCAGCAGTTTGCCACCCCACCCCCCTAGAATCAGCCACAGAGGTGAGCACCCAAGGCTGTGTGCATAGGGAGCCGAGGAACACCACAGACAGCATGCAGCCATTTGCCCCAGGACGTGCCCAGGGCAGACCGGTCTCCTGCCCACACTCCGCCAAGGTGGGGTGGCAAGGCTAGGCACACCTGCAGCATACCTCCATGACAGGACCAAGGGGGGGATCCAGCTGCAGGAAATCAGGGGGGTCTGACCTTGGAGGGGGGGTGGGCAAAGGGAGCAGAGCTACCCTGCGACAGTGCTAGCCATGCCCTTGGAAAGCCCCAGGGCGAATGAAAATCAAGCAACCCTCAGACAGGCGTAGCCCCGGGAGTAACCCGGGCCGAAAGGTACATTCGAAGTGTCAGTGATCAATGCTCTGCGTGTGCAGCAGAAGCGGGAGGAAGGTAGCACCACTCATTCACCAACCACACAGCAAGACGGCAGGGCACCCTGTCAGGGTTCCCCTCTGGGAGTCAATCTCCACGATTCAAAGAACATCACCAGGTGCTCGGCCCGGAAGCCTCCCCATGGGAAGGGGACCTCCCAGAGCAGCACAGGAGCCAGCCAGCCCCTCCACCGCCGGTCTCTCCCAGAGGAGCAGGAGGGACCACACAAGTCTTCAAACCCTTACCCCAGCCACACGGGACCAGGGCAAGCCATCTACCTGGCAATGAGGGAAGGTCGTACCACTTGCACACCAGCTATCCGCCACCAGATCTCGACCCCTGCATGTCCCGAGTCGTGCCAACCGGCTGGGGGATAGCCCACCCCTACTGCCCTGCTCAGAGGGGCCAGAAGGGAAGAGCCCCCCTCCAGCACACACCGACCCAGGGGAGACAGGGTTCCCTCCCAGCCCCAGCTCCTCCTCGTCCAGGCGGCCCTGCCACCTGAGAAGGGCCACTCTTCAGCTACCCGAAGCCCAGGCAGGCTGGGAATCAGGCACAGGAGAGCCCAGGCAGCAGGGCTTTCAGGGGGGTGGTCCCAGCCCGGGAGGCACTTCAATTTGGTTTTCCTCCCAGGGTCATGCTGGGTGGGCGTGGGTTCCATCTTAGGAGGGTCTTTCAGTCTTGCCACTCCTGGCATAAGAGGGTCAAGTCCTCCCGGGTGGAGGAGCCCACCCCACGCCCAGTCCTCTCCCAACCACTCCAGTGGCCATGGACTGCTCCGTTAGCCAGGAAGCACGAGGGGAGGGCCAGGCCCTGTGCCTACAGGTGTTCCATTCTTGGAGGCAGCCAAGGGCTTTGGGCTGGAACCATCGGTCTCTTGGGCCGCTCCGCCGTTGATGATCCTTCCGCAGGTTCACCTACAGAAACCTTGTTACGACTTTTACTTCCTCTAGATAGTCATGTTTGATCATCTTCTTGGTGTTCCACCAGGGCCATTGCCAACCCTGGCAGGGCCGATCCAAGGACCTCACTAAAACTAACCAATCTGTAGTAGCGACGGGCGGTGTGTACAAAGGGCAGGACTTGATCAACATGAGCTTATGACCCGCACTTACTGGGAATTCCTCGTTCATGGCAAATAATTGCAATCTCCAATCCCTATCACAAACAGGGTTCAGCAAGTTACCTGCACCTGTCGGTGAAGGGTAGACACATGCTGATCCGTTCAGTGTAGCGCACGTGCAGCCCTGGACATCTAAGGGCATCACAGACCTGTTATTGCTCGATCTCATGTGGCTGAAAGCCACTTGTCCCTCTAAGAAGTTGGACGCTGACCGCTGGGGGGCGCAAAATGAGTTAGCATGGAGGAGTCTCGCTCGTTATCAGAATTATCCAGACAAATAGCTCCACCAACTAAGAACGGCCATGCACCACCACCCACAGATTCAAGAAAGAGCTATCATCTGTCAATGCTTTCTGTGCCCAGGCCAGGTGAAGTTTCCTGTGTTGAGTTAAATTAAGCCACAGGCTTCACTCCTGGTGGTGCCCTTCTGTCAATTCCTTTAAGTTTAAGCTTTGCAACCATACTCCCCCTGGAACCCAAAGACTTTGGTTTCCAAGAAGCTGCTCGGTGGGACTTGGGAATAACACCACCGGATCACTAGTTGGCATCCTGTATGGTCGGAACTACGACAGTATCTGATCATCTTCGAACATCCGACTTTCGTTCTTGATTAATGAAAACATTCTTGGCAAATGCTTTCACTTTGGTTCGTCTTGCACTGGTCCAAGAATTTCACCTCTATCGGCACAATACGAATGCCCCCAGCCATCCCTTTTAATCATGGCCCCAGTTACGAAAACCAACAACATAGAACCTGAGTCCTATTCCATTATTCCTAGCTTAAGTATTCAAGCGACCGGCCTGCTTTGAACACTCTAATTTTTTCAAAGTAAACGCTTCGACCTCCAGGACACTTATTCAAGAGAATCAAGGGGGTGCCAAGAGGCAGGGGCTGGGACAGACAGTAGCTCACCTCACAGCAGACCGCCAGCTCGATCCCAAGATCCAACTATGAGCTTTTTAACTGCAGAAACTTTAACTTTAACATGCGCTATTGGAACTGGAATTACTGCAGCTGCTGGCACCAGACTTGCCCTCCAATGGATCCTCGTTAAGGGATTTAGGCCCTCATTACAACCCTGGCAGTCGGTGTTAAAGCGGCGGTAATACCGCAAACAGGCCTTCGGAAAAACAAATGGGATCATGACCATGGCAGAAACCGCCAACATAGACAGCCACTTTAACACTCCGACCGCCATGGCGGTAGAAACAAACACTGCGGCGGTAACCGCCAACAGACAGGCGGAGGACAAAGTACCGCCCACTGTATTTCAAAACGCCTATCCGCCACCTTTTCCGGGGCGGAACCAACGCGATCAAAAGCACAGCAGAAACTGTACACAGAAGGGAAAACACTCACCTCTCGACACCTAACGAGGAACCAGGACGCCACGGAGCCCGAGTTACAGGTCGTGCCCATGTTGGTGTATCTTCTCATCTACCAGGAGTACGAATGGCGGCGGCGACGACCACGGTGAGTACTGCACCTACAACACAGGGGAAGGGGGGGAAAGAGAGTGACACACACACGCAACACGCAATACCCCCAACCCACCCTCACCCACAACAACATACACACAAATACATGCAGCAACATTACATATACACCCCCCTCACCCCCTGGAAGAACGCAAGGACAAAAGGAAATGATTGTAACGATTGTAATCATGAAAAATCAGATAGTCAAAAATCAAATTTCTGTATATACAAATATGTACACCAACTACACAAGTCTGGATAGTGTACCAATCATTGTCCGTGGCCCAGAGTGCTCCACTTGCAGTGTGGCTGGTACAATTCCTTCACCTGGGTGTGCGTGCCACAAGATTGGTGAGGTACAGGTAGCATGATATGCCATGGAGGCAGCGACATACCCCACACTGCTGCGGCTTCGCCTTCCACCTGCAGGTGCAAACAGTGATGGAAGTCATGCATCATGGAAGCTGCCCAGGGTCCAGGAACTCTCCTCCAGCATTTGACGACTGACCACTGGGGATGGTAGCCATGTCAGCGGTGGTGCCACTGTCCAAGTACGTCGCGTGCCGGTGGCGGCGGTGATGGCAGCGGTGCATGGGTCAGCACCTGCTGAGGGACACAGCAGGACATCTCCTGCAGCCTCGGACGGCTGCCCACTGGGGAAGAGGATGGGGACTGTCGCTGAGGCTGTAGACGTGCCGGTGGCGGTGCAGGTGGCGGTGCAGCTAGCGGTGTTCGCCGCCGTACAGGTTGGTGTGGTCGTGGACAGAAGGTGTGACACTGGTCCCTCAGTCGGTGCCACCATGCCCTCTCCTGACCTGCTCTTCTGCTTTTGTCCCTTCCCCACCTTTGATGGTGCCACAGTTGTCTTGCCACTATCCCCTTTTGTTTTTGTTGAGCCCTTGGTGGCTGGTAGTTTCGGCTTCTCCCTCCAGGATGTGGGCACCTTTTTCACCTTGGCAGGTGGCGGAATGTCCTTGCCCTCACTATGTGGCACACTGGCAGCCCTGATGGGTGGCGCACTCGATGACCCCGCAGTTGCTGGCACCACTGTGCCTGGGGATTTGGTGGCTGAGGTGCTGAGCTGGGACCTGGAAAGCCTGGCCCTAGGGGTAGGACGGGGGAGGTGAATAAAAGAGGTGAAGGGTTGCCAGGAAAAGTTTTTTGGACACACTGGGACGGGAAGATGGAGGGGGTTTGGGAGTGGAGGAAGAGGTAGTGGTTGTAGGAGGTGTACGTGTGCTGAATTTGGGTGAAGGTGCATGGGCCGGAGGCTGTTGTGAGGTGGATGGCTGTTGGGTGGGTGTGTGCCTGCATTTGTGTACTTTGGGAGGAGGGCTCACAGACACACTGGGAGAGGACACTGGGGATGTGTGCTTGGTAGTGGGGGTGGTGATTGCACGTAAGCAGTGTGTGGTGATGGGCGTGCTGGTGATGGAGGTAGTGGCTGAGGATGTAGTGCATGCAGGTGTGAGTGGAGACGAGACAGGGAGGGATGAGGAGGACGTGGTGGAGGGGGACACAGTGGAGGTTGTGGATGTTGGTGTGTCTGCATGGGGATGGTGCTTGTGTGAGTGCCTGTGGGATGTGTGGTGCTTATGTTTGCCATGTCCACTCTTGTGTGTTGATGAGTGTGCATGTTGGTCTGATGGTGTGCTTGGGATAGGCTGAGGTACAGGGGATTGGGTCTGGGTGGAGGAAGTTGGAGGGGGAGGCTGGACACAGAGACAATGGCTGCCATCAGTATTGAGACCAGAGCCTGAAATGCTCTCTGTTGGGCCGCCTGCCCAGAATGAATGCCCTCCAGGTAAACATTTGTTTGTTGCAAATGCCTCTTAACACCCTGGATGGCATTCAAAATGGTAGATTGGCCAACAGTGAGGGATCTCAGGAGGTCAATAGCCTCCTCACTGAAGGCAGCAGGGCTGACTGGGGCAGGGCCTGTGGTGCCTGGGGAGAAGGAGATGCCCACCCTCATGGGTGAGCGGGCACGGGACACACGCTGAGGGGCTGCTGGGAGGGTGGGGCTGGTAGAGGGGGTGGTGGTTGTACCTGTTGATGCGGTGGGCACAGAGGTGCCCACCACCGCAAGGGAGCTCCCATCAGAGGAGGAGTTGCTGTCACTGGTGCCTGCTCCTGTGCCCGCCATGGAGCTCCCCTCGCCCTCTGTCCCACTGGTGGCTTCAGACTCCGTTGCTTCACCCTCCAGGGCCAAGTGGGTTGCAGCTCCCTCCTGCTCCAGTGCCAATGCTCCTCCACCTGATGATCTATTGCACACAAGAACAGGGAGACCACAAAAAGGGGGAGGGGGAGACAGAAGAAAAACATGTTCAGTGCATGCAACACCACTACCGTTGGCGGACACAACAAACATGGAGCAGCCCTCTGCCCTTCGCCATGCACTAACAGTTCCTAGAATTTTCACCTGACCATGGGGTACGAGGCCTAAGCCCAATTGCTGCACACCTGGAAGTCACAGGAGCCTGACTAGGTGTAGATGGCTCTTACCACTAGTGGGGTTGGGGTGCCACATAGCCTGCCTCACAAGGGACCTTGCCTAACAAGTTCGCCCTGGCCTAGGGGAACCCACTGCTCACCTCCCCCACCCAGACACCTAGTTATGCACGCAGTCAGCTGAATGAGAGTGTACTCACCCCCTTGTGGCTGCTGTGATGCCCTCAGCGCCCATCCAACTCCGGATACGCCACCGCCAGGATCTGGGACATCTGGGGGGTCATGGTGCGACGGGCACCCCTTCCACGCTGGGAGGCCATCCCCAGCTAGGCCTCCGCCATCTTCTTGCTCCAGCTGCACAGGTCCTCCCATCTTTACGGCAGTGGGTGCTCCGTCTGTGGTAGACCCCCAGGGTCCGGACGTCCTTGGCGATGGCACGCAAAATACCCTTCTGGTGGGTGCTGACCTAGAGGAATGGTACAGGGGGAAAGGAAATGACTCACCCGTCCGGCCCGTCATACTCATTGCCCACCAGTTCCCACTCATGCCCTGACGCACATACACTCACCATCCGCACATGCAGGCCTCAGCCCCCCCATGTATCTTCCATCCACACCAATCAAAGCAGGCATTGCCCATGCAGCATGCTCACATTGTACTCACCTGTTTGTCTGGAGGACCGTACAGTTGCGTGTACTGGGTGAGGACCCCATCCACTGGTTTCTCCAACTCCTCCGAAGTGAAGGCAGGGGCCCTTTCCCCAGACACTGTAGCCATCGTCGCTTCCAGACACAGGTCACAGCAGCACTTTCAGTGTAGGTCCTCTCCTGTTGAAGGTCAGGTATCAAGTGAGTGAACAGACAGAAAATGGCGGTCACGTCCACGGGGGTGCGTACCGTCACCGCCGGCGTACATCGTCATTGGCTCCTGGGACCCACAGGGCCCAATGTTAACCAATGCAGAATTGTGCCGCGGTCTTCCACTGCCCACTGCGACGGTGTACAACGCCAGCGCAGTTACCTCATATCCCCTTGTCCCACCTTACAGGTCAGGCAGCCACCATATCAGGGGGCCACATGGGATGGATAATAACTGCGTCACACCTATCTAGGCCGGGAATACAGACAGATACCGGGACATTGCGGATTAATGATGTTTCTGCAAATTACACATTGTGATACCTCAGTGTTGGATGACTCTCTGCTCGCTGAACTCCTCCATAGAGCACGTCTGCTGGGGCAGGTGATGAGATGGCGGCATCCTCCGGTGTACAGACCCCTGGTGGACCTGTCGACAATGGAAGAGAGACACATCATACTCACATACAGACTTGATCGTGCAACAATCCATTAACTGTGTGCCCAGTTAGAGCCAGACCTGATGTCAGCTATCCGCCATCCCACAGGGATACCACCTCTAGTGCAGGTCCTGTCTGTACTCCATTTCCTGGCCAGTGGGTCTTTTCAAACAACAGTGGCCATGGCATCAGGGATCTCCCAGCCAATATTCTCTAACGTGTTGTCCAGAGTGTTGTCTGCTCTGCTGAAACACATGTGCAGCTACATCGTTTTCCCTCAAGTGGAGGATTTGCCCACGGTGAAAGGTGACTTCTATGCCCTGGGACATATCCCCAACATCATTGGTGCCACTGATGGGACACATGTGGCATTTCCCCCCCCCCTGCAGGAATGAATAGGTGTACAGAAACCGTAAGAGCTACCATTCGATGAATGTGCAGATGGTGTGTTTGGAAGACCAGTACATCTCCCATTTCAATGCCAAGTAACCTGGCTCTGTGCATGACGCTTACATTTTGAGAAATAGCAGCATCCCTTATGTGATGGGGCAACTCCTGAGGCACCGTGTGTGGCTAATAGGTGAGGCCAAGGTCCCAATACAGTTGACATAGGTGTCTGGGTATGGGGTTGTCTCTAAGGGTTAGTGTGTGTCCAACAGTTGTCCCTCGACATTTGCAGGTGACTCTGGTTACCCCAACCTGTCATGGCTACTGACCCCAGTGAGGAATCCCAGGACAAGGGCAGGGGAACGCTACAATGAGGCACATGGACGAACTAGGAGGATAATCGAACGCACCTTCTGCCTCCTGAAGATCAGATTCCGGTGCCTCCATCTGACAGGTGGTTCCCTACACTACTCACCGAAGAAGGTGTGCCAGATAATCGTGGCCTGCTGTATGCTGCACAACCTGGCTTTGCAACGCCTGGTGACTTTTCTGCAGGAGGATGGGCCAGATGGTGGTCTTGTGGCAGCTGTTGAGCCTGTGGACAGTGAAGAAGAGGAGGCAGAAGAAGAGGATATCGACAAACGAAACAACATCATCATGCAATACTTCCTGTGAGACACAGGTAAGGAGATGTCACTGCTTCCCACATCTCATACTATTGTTGGAGCTAGCATAAGTCTGTCATTTTCACTCAGTGTATGGACACTGACTTGTCACTTTGATCTTCCATTTCACAGATCTGGGTCCCACTTTGTGCCCTCTGCTATGTTTACTCCTGGCCTACAGCTGTGTAACATTGGTATGTGCACAAGTACATTGACATTGCTGTATTCCATAGATATTGCAATTACACATTTGTCTTATTTCCTGTCGGGGGTCTTGGCAATGTTCTCTGTCTTGTTCCTGGATCTCAGGGACCGTTTGCAGGGTGGTTCTCCATCTGCAGGGGGTGGGGTGCTGGTGTCCTGTTGTTCCTGTGGCGGTGCCTCCTATCCACTAGCGCCGGCGGATTTGGAGGGCTGTTCATCGTCCAGGCTAGTGTCAGGGGCCCGTTGGTGTGCCACTGTGTCCCTCCTGGTGTTGAGAAGGTCTGCCAGCACCCCTGCAATGGTGACCAGTGTGGTGTTGATGGACTTCAAGTCCTCCCTGATCCCCAGGTAGTGTTCCTCCTACAGCCACTGGGTCTCCTGAAACTTGGCCAGTACAGTGCCCATGGTCTCCTGGGAATGGTGGTAAGCTCCCATGATGTTGGAGAGTGCTTCGTGGAGAGTGGGTTCCCTGGGCCTGTCCTCCCCCTGTCACACAGCAGTCCTCCCAGCTTCCCTGTTATCCTGTGCCTCTGTCCCCTGAACTGTGTGCCCACTGCCACTGGCCCCAGATCCCTGATCGTCCTGTGATAGTGGGGTTGCCTGGGTTCCCTGTAGTGGTGGACACACTGCTGATTGACGTGTCCTGGGACAGAGGGATGGGCCCGCTGGGTGGGTGCTGTGCTGGTGGTTCCTGAGGGGGGAGGCTCTGTGGTGGTTTGTGACTGTGTCAGGGGAACCAACTGTCCCGGGGTCCCTGATGGGCCTGGCTGGTTATCTTGATCCAGGCGTGCAGAGCTGGTGTCATCACTGTGGGTCTCTTCTGTGGGGGGACTGGATATGTCTGGCACCTCCTGTCCGGTGACGTTGGGTATGGGTCCTGTTGGGGTGTAAAACCATAGTTATTGTATCTGTGTGTGCCATCTTGTGCAATGGGTGAGTGACCCTCTACTCCTGTGCTTGCATTATTGGCTTGGTCCTTGTGTGAATGGTGATTTTGGGGCATGAGTGAGTCTCTGTACTGGACATGCTTTGGTGATGGGTGGTCATGCATTGGTGTTACATGCAGGGCTTGGTTTTGGGATGTGTGGGTTGTGTTAGTGGGGTATCTGTGGGTTGTTGGGGTGATGGGTGTGAGGGTAAGGGTGGGGCTATGTGATGGCATGCAGGTGGGGTGTGGGGGATAAAGTAGTAAAGATATGTCTTACCAGGGTCCAGTCCTCCTACTACTCCTGCGAGGCCCTCAGGATGCAGTATTGCCAAGACTTGCTCCTCCCATGTTGTTAGTTGTGGGGGAGAAGGTGGAGGTCCACCGCCAGTCCTCTGTACAGCAATCTGGTGTCTGGATACCACGGAACGTACCTTCCCCCGTAGGTCGTTCCACCTCTTCCTGATGTCATCCCATGTTCTTGGATGCTGTCCCACTGCGTTAACCCTGTTGACAATTCTGCGCCATAGCTCCATCTTACTTGCAATGGATGTCTGCTGCACCTGTGATCCAAATAGCTGTGGCTCCACTCGGATGATTTCCTCCACCATGACCCTGAGGCCCTCCTCCTCAGAGAACCTGCGGTTTTGGTATCGCCAGTTTATCACTGACCTTTGGTGTGGCGGACATGTGTGGGTGTCTGTATTGTGGCGAATTCCGAGCTGTGGTTCGTAATACCTGTAGCGGAATTCCGCAGCGGTATGTTAGCGGTCTTCTGCACTGTAGAAAGCGGGATTTACCACCAGGGTTGTAATGAGGGCCTCAGAGTGTACTCATTCCAATTACAGAGCCTCAAAAGAGTCCTGTATTGTTATTTTACATCACTACCTCCCCAAGTTGGGAGAAGGTCATTTGTGCACCTGCTGCCTTCCTTGGATGTGGTAGCTGTTTCTCAAGCTCCGTCTCCAGAATTGAACCCTTATTCCCTGTTACCCGTGGTCACCATGGTAGGCACAGAAAGTACCATCAAAAGTTGATAGGGCTTGCGATCGGCCCGAGGTTATCTAGAGTCACCAAAGTGGCCGGGCAAGCCCGGATTGGTCTTGGTCTGATAAATGCACACATCATGGGAGTTCAGCATTCATTGACATGTATTAGCTCTAGGATTACCACAGTTATCCAAGTAACGGAGCGATCAAAGGAACCATAACTGATGTAATGAGCCATTTGCAGTTTCACTGTACAAGCTGTGTGTACTTACTCGTGCATGGCTTAATCTTTTAGACGAGCAAATGCTACTGGCAGGATCAACCAGATAGCCGCACCTGCTGGATAGGGGGAGCTGCATGCCTGTCTTGGACCGACCTTCACACCCCACAGGGGGAAGCCTGCTGTGGAACAGCCCCTGCCTGGTGCTTGCTAGGGAGGACAGGGCGGTCACACAGGCACCAGCGGGCACCAGCCATCTCCACAGGAGGACAGCCAGGCCAAGGCACAGCCTGAGTGAGAGACAGGGGTGTCTGTAGTCAGCCGCCAGCAGAGATACCCCACGGAATGGTCATTCCGAGCTGCTATGGAAATGTGCTGGGTGGAGGAGGGTGATAGCACACAGGAACCTGGTCTGCCAGGCAGCTTGCAGGACCTGGAACCACCCAACCCCTTCCACTCTGGTCAGACTGCTGGAGGGGCATAAGCTGCCAGGCTGCTTGGCCTTCACTCTGCTGGATAAGGGAAGGGCCTCTTTGAACAGCAGGCCCTTGAGTTGGTTGTTCCTTGGGGGGGTTGGAAGCTCTTTGCTTGAAACAACAGCCGAGGCTGGGCAAGCAGTCCATCCCCAAACAGACCAAATGTGCCCATCGATCAGAGTACAATGCTGGCTGAACCCTCTTCCCCAGTGGTTAGGGAGGGGGCCCACCTTGCATGGGGATGTCAGTTTGCGCTCTGGGGAGCCAGGTTCGGAGGAGAGACTCATCAGACAGGGCTGCAAGGTGGCTGCACACCCAGCGCCCGGTTGAGAACCACTGGACCACAAGGGGGGCTGGCATACCATGTCCCTTGTAATCCGGAGGAAGGCTACCCCCCCTTTCATGTACTCTGTGCGCACTGAGGGACAGAGGGTACCACCAGCGAGAATGCACCCGACCTCCTGGAGCCCTGGCTCGGCTTGAGGAAGCGAATGAGAACTCATCAGGACTTCTGGGGAAGCCTGGCCATGCCATAGGAACGCATGGAGTACAACCAGATGACCCAAGTTGTCGGAGCGACCAGATGGCCGGGCCATGAGGGCTTAAAGGCTCCACAGGAGCCCTGGCCTCAGGGGCCAGAAGACAAAGACCAAGACAGGGGCTTCCGCTCCGGGGCCTGCCTGAAGCCCTGTCCCGAGAGCCTTACCACCCGGTGGGCAAAGCCCAGGACAGAAGGTCCCACCTCTGGGTTCGTAGGGGCCCCTGAACCCAAACTGACAGGGGAAGCCTCGTTTGGCCCAGTGGACTCCCAGACCTGGGCCCCTCAGGGTACAGCAGGCTGGAGCAAGGGTGCGCCCACCCCAGTGCCCGATGGGGGCGTGGCCTGGGACCCTGAACCAAAACTGGCAGGGGAAGCCTCCCCGGGCCGGGGCACTCCCAGGCCTGGGCCCCTCAGGGTACGGCAGGCTGGAGGAAGGGAGCTCCCATCCCAGGGCCCGGCTGGTCGGTGTTCTGGTCGGTGTTCTCTGAACACAGCCATGCAAAGCCCCAGACAGAGGCTCCCACCCCGGGGCCCACCGGTGGCCACTGAGTCCAAACTGACAGGGGAAGCCTTGCTTGGCCCAGTGGACTTCCAGGTCTGGGCCCCTCAGGGTACGGCAGGCTGGAGGAAGGGAGTGCCTGTCCCAGGGCCCGCCCGGGGCCCGGGATCCGGTCGGGGTTCTCTGAACACACCAAACCTCAAATGTAGCTATAAAAAAAATCACGCTTTTCTCACATTTCTGTCTGGGATCACCAGGCCAGCACAAATTTCCTATCATCCAGCATTCCCCTCGGTCTCCCGAGTAAAATGGTATCTCACTTGTGTGGGTGGGCCAAGTGCCTGCAACAGGAAAAGGACAAGAAACGTAAAGAGATTGAGGGGATATCACAGCGAGCTGATAAGCGCAATTTTTAAAATGTTTTTAGGCTGACACTACTTTGGGCACCCACACTAAGGAGATAGTTTTCCGGGCTTCACCATTGTTTTCAGACCCATATCTGTTGCTAACTGGAAGAAGGTTGAAAACACAAAAAAAAGGAAAAATTGGGTGTGTCCCTTTAAAATGCCAAAACTGTGTTGAAAAATTTGATTTTCTGATTCTAGTCTGCCTGTTCGTGAAAGCTGGAAAGATGGTGGTTTTAGCACGGTAAACCCTTCGCTGATTCCATTTGCAGGGAAATAACCAGATGCTTCCTTCTGCAGCACTTTTTTCTAATTCCTCCCCAAAACTACAAATTTTAGCTGTATTTTGGCTAATTTCTCGGTCCCCATCAGGGGAATCCACAAACTTCGGGTACCTTTAGAATCTCCAGGATATTGGAAAAAAGGAGGCAAATTTGGCGTGGATAGCTTATGTGGACATAAAGTTATGGGGGCCTAAGTGCGAACTATCCCAAATAACCCAAAAAAAGGCTTGGCACGGGAGGGGCAAAAGGCCTGGCAGCGAAGGGGTTGAAGGACGGTTTCTCTCACCCACCATAGGTGGTATGCTTCATCATAGGTACATAATGAAATATCACTGATGTTTTGTAACTTTCTCCTACCTCTTTTTAATGCACTGCATTGGGTCAGTGGTTGAGGTTATACCACAAAACTATTTGTTCGCTTCTCATACTGATTCTCAAAATTTTGATTATGTGTGACATTGTACTTGTAGCCTTGAAAAAGTAGTCTTGTGACAAAACACATGTTGACTGTATTCTAACTTTCGATCTGCTGAATTACTTTCTGGTGTCGTCTTTTGTAAGTTGTCAGCTGTAATACCCATGAGTCTGGAAAAACTCCATTTCAAATATGCAGCTAATTCAAAAAAATTAGACTTACTTAACACAGCGGATCTTTCATGAACTGGATGTGCTCTAGGTGTTTCTGTTTTACAGATCTCATATCAATTATGCATTCCCCACTCAAATTTGGTATCTAATAGGTTCAGGATAGTTATCATAATTATATAGCTCAGTAGGGTGTGCTAGTCCAGGGCTCCAAGTAGTCACTTCAGTGCGGGTAGCTACATGTCACTCCACTGCTTGCCAGTGGGATGTGTCATGAAGTTGCACCATGGGCACGCCTTTCGTTCCAGTCTAAAGCAGGGGAGAGTGTAGCTGCAGGAACTAGCCAGTAATGTGTGAGCGAGTCATGGTGCCATCCTATCGACATCAACAATATGATGCACAGTTCTCATATGGGTTCTGCTTTTAGATCATTTTTCCCTGGTCATTGGTTCATGATGCTCTCCCAAGATATCAGCACTGTCATTTGGCCAGAAGATTGCCCAGCTGCAGTGTCAGCTGGAGTATTCTTTCAACTCTTTTTCCAGTGAACCAAATAACCCTTAAAGAGTGTAACACTTAGAAGGGTGGGGGGGGGGGGGGGGCGTCATAGATGTGAGCAGTGGAGCTCCTCATAAAAAGAAGGAGAAGCGGAGTGTAGGATATGACCCTATTTTGCGTGGTTTATCTCCTGATTTTTGCCCTATCTGTTTTTGCTAACTGAGTTATGTGCACTTTACTTCTGGTAACCAGTGGTAAGTGTCTGTGCTCTTCCTTTCAACGTGATGAAATTAGTATACTTCTAACTGGTTTATATAACTTACCTTTAAGCCCCTAGCATATGGCCTCAGGTGTGCCCAGGGCCTATAAGTAAATGTGACTAGTGTATGACTGCAGCACCTATTGTGCACCCACTACTGTTGCAGGGTAAACATGGTTCAAGGCCTACCATTACAGCCTGTCTACGGTAGTTTAAATACTGCAATTCAAACTGTCAAAATAACTACTTTGACAGGTCAAAACCTTCCTTTTGAAGATTAGGTCAACCTTATGTAGGCTTTGCTGCTCATAAGGCAGGGTGCATGGTATTTAAAAGTAGGACACATAGAAACTTAGACCCTCATTACGACCTTAGCAGTCGGTGATAAAGTCGCGGTAATACCGCCAACAGGCCAGCGGTAATAAATATTAAATTATGACCACGGCGGAAACCGCTCAGACAGACAGCCACTGTAGCACACCAACCGCCAGGGCGAAACCCACAGGCACCACAGCAGTAACCGCCTACAGCCAGGCGGAAGAATATGTTCCGCCCACTGTATTATGAGACACCAATATGCCACCTTTTCCGGGGCGGTACCAACGACATCAAAAGCCTGGCGGAAACAGATTTCAGAAGTCAAAGGACTCAGGGAAGAACCGCGCCGCCATGGAGCCCGAGTTGCATGTGTTCCCCATGATCTTCTACCTTCTGCTCCATTACGAACACTAACGCCAGCTAAGATAACCACTGTGAGTACTGCCGCCTAGCACAAAGGGAAGGGAGGAGGAAAAAGAGAGTGACACACACACACGCAAAACCCCCAGCCCCAACATTACATATACACCCCATACTCCTCAGGAATAATGCAAGGACAAAAGGAATTGATTAAAGTGAGTGTAATAAGATAAAATAGTATAAATAAGTGCATAAAAATCAAAAAGTATATACACATTTACAAATGTAGGGACACTTCCAAGTCCTCAATGTCCGTGGGCTGCAGGGCCACATCACATAGTCCAAGGCCCCACCTTACTCCTGCAACAACACGGAGAGAACACTGCAGGGGCATCAGGTTAAAAATAGACAGGCATCTCAGGGGGACAGGGAATGGGGGGGCACCTCAGCCAGAAGATGGTACAACACCACTGGTCCTGGAGGGGGCAACATGCCCTCTGCTCTGTCCTGGGGAGTGCAAGGCCTCAGTCTCTCAGGTGGGTGACTTGCCCTGCTTGGTCCTGGGGAGTGCAAGGACACAGTATTTCATGTGGGTGATTTGCCCACTGGCTCTGGAGGGGGCTACATGCCCTGTGCTTGATCCTGAGGAGTGCAAGGCCACAGTCTCTCAAGTGGGTGACTTCTTCCATTGGTTCTGGAGGGGGCATTGTGCCCAGTGAGCTCCATCCTGTGGAGGATGGGGTGAATGGATGGCTTCTCCACTGGTTCTGGAGGGGGCATTGTGCCCAGTAAGCTTCATCATGTGGAGGATGGGGTGAGTGGATGGCTTCTCCACTGGTTCTGGAGGGGGCATCATGCCCTGTGATGCAGAGCTTGGGGAGTGAAAGGTCACAGTCTCTCACCTGGGTGTCAGACCCACAGGATTTGCTGAGGCCAGGCCGCACAACAGCCCATGGACGCAGGACTACACACTGTCCGCCAGAGGTGACTGCTGCTCAGTGTTGGCAGTGGTGGTGCTGCTGGTGGAGCTGGCAGTTTTGGGGGGAGGCTCCAGCCCATCCCCTGCAGCCTCGGATGACTGCTCACTGGGGCTGCTGCTGCTGGCAGTGGTGGTGGTGGTGGTGCTGGAAGTGGTGGGGGGAGGCTCCAGCCCATCCCCTGCAGCCTCAGACGGCTGCCCACTGGGGCTGCTGCTGCTGGTGGCGGTGCTGGCATTGGTGGGGGGAGGCTCCAGCCCTTCCCCTGCAGCCTTGGATGGCTGAACCACCATGGCTGGTGGTGGGGGCTCTGACTGAGTCCCAGCACCAGGCCTCTTGTCCTTTCTGCCTGCTGGTGCAGGCCCCTTGCCGTTCCTACCAGCAGCTGGGGATGGCTCCTTGCTCCTTTTGGCAGCAGCTGGGGACTGCTCCTTGCCCTTCCTTTCAGCAGGCGGCGATTGCTCCTTGCCCTTCCTTTTAGCAGCTGGGGGTGCCTCCTTGCCCTTCCTTGCAGCAGCTGAGGGTGCCTCCTTGCTCTTCCTTGCAGCACTTGGTGCAGGCACCCTTTCAGTGTGGCTGCCTGGTGCCCGGGATCCTCTCCCATCTGGAGTAGCTGAGGACACTACTGTGCCCGTGGAAAGGATGGCTGAGGTGCTTGCCTGGGTTTTGACCACCCTGGCCAACGTGAGGGATGGGGGGAGGGCTAGGGAAGAGGTCAAAGGTGGAGAGGAAAAGCTTCTTAGGGACATTGGGGCAGGAAGAGGGAGATGGTTTGGGAGTGGAGGAAGAGGGAGTTGTGGTAGGAGGTGTCTGTCTGCTGTGTTTGGGTGCAGGTGCATGGGCTGGATGCTGTTGTGAGGTGGATGGCTGTTGGATGTCTGAGTGCTTGCGTTTGTGTACTTTGGGAGGAGGGGGCACAGACACAGTGGGAGAAGACACAGGGGACGTGTGCATGGAAGTGGGAGTGGTGACTGCCAGTGAGGGGCGTGTGCTGTTAGGTGATGGGGGTAGTGGATGAGGATGTAGTGCATGGAGGTGTGAGTGGAGACAAAACTGGGAGGGAGGTGGACGAGGAGGAGGAGGGGACCACAGGGGAGGCAGTGGATGTTGGTATGTCTGATTCTGGATGGTGTTTGTGTGAGTGCCTGTGGGATGAAGTGTGGTGCTTGTGTTTGCCATGTCCACTCTTGTGTGTTGTCCTGGGAGCATGCTCGTCTGACTGTGTGCTAGGGATAGGTTGGGGTTGAGGGGAATAGGATTGGGTAGAGGAAGTTGGAGGGGGGAGGCTAGAAACAGGGACAATGGCTGCCATCAGAGAGGAGGCCAGAGCCTGGATTGATCTATGTTGGGCCGCCATGCCAGTATGAATGCCTTCCAGGAATGCATTTGTCTGTTGCATTTGGGCTGCCTGGTTGGCATTCGCAATGGTTGACTGCCCAACAGAGATGGATCACAGGAGGTCAATAGCCTCCTCACTCAGGGCAGCAGGGCTAACTGGGGCAGGGCCTGAGGTGCCTGGGGCGAAGGAGATGCCCACCCTCCTGGGTGAGTGGGCACGGGAAACACGCTGAGGGGCTGCTGGGAGGGCGGTGCTGCTACGGGGGTGGCGGCTGAACCTGTAGCTGGGGTGGGCACAGAGGTGTCCGCCACCACCAGGGAGCTTCCATCGGAGGAGGAATCCATTTCCGAACTGTCCCCTCCTGTCTCCGCCGTGGTGCTCCCCTTGTCCTCTGTCCCACTGGTGCCCTCACCATCGGTGGAGTCGGCATCCTGGGTCCTGTGGGATGCAGCCCACTCCATCGCCGGTGCCTCTGCTCCTCCGCCAGATGATGCTAATGCACATAAGGACAGGATGACAGAACAAAAAGTGTGGGGGGGGGACACAAAGGATACACTTGGTCAATGGCGCCAACAACACCACCGTTGGCATACAAGACACACTCACACACAGGGAACAGTCCTACGCACTAGGCAATGCACTAGCAGTCACAATGCTAGTCACCAGGCCATGGATAGGGACACCTAACACCAATTGCAGCATACCTGAGACCCACAGACCCCTGCCCAGTAGTGGATGCCTACTAGCTTGGTTGGAGTACTTTTACCTCAAAACCCTGCCCAACAAGGATATGCCCAGACGTGGGTCCCTTGCTCCCCCATGCCACTGGAGTCAAGCTAGCCTGGCTGATGAAGGGTGATACCCTGAAACCGGTCCTAGGATGCTTGTCTCCAGTCCAGGGAGGACCTGGCTTGGCAGTTCGGGCTGGACTGTTCCCATGTGGAACAGGGTCAAGACTGATTTGCATATGGCTGGGTCCAAACTGGAATGGCATGGGTGGCAAAAAAACAATGGATTTAGGCCAATATCTCTGTACTGGGGATGAATGTATGACATTGTTCAGCATTCCGTCCATCACTTGTTCTTTTTAGGGTCGAGCCTGCGTTGCATGCGCTCGCGCATGCGTAACGCAGTGAGACTCTTTTGTATTTAGAAAAGGGCTCGGAGCCCTGTCAACTTCACGTCAGTGTTTTTTATTGGTTCGTGGTCTTGCCTAATAAAATCTGCTTGCTTTCATTAGTCGAAGGCACGCATATGGCATGCCTTTTCCGGTGGCTAGCCCTCCTCGAGCGCAGCGACCAAGTACAGAATACATGCGATTTTCCATCGGGCTCGTGGACTTCTTTTTCTCTAATTTACTAGCGCGATCTCGCTTGGCAGAAGTCGAGCGCTTTACATAATTGATTTCACTTTTTCGGGTTATGTACATAAATGCACTTTTGCCCGATAGGTGAAAAGTCGGGTTAGGAGTTTACAACGCTATCAGCTCTAACATGCGCAAACGCGAGACCCGTTGCATTGTTTAGTTTCGTCGCTTCACGCTCACTGCACGTCTCTAATCCTAAGGGCAGGATCAGGTAGAATGTCCTCTGTTGTCCAAATTTGTCAATGACAGGATTTGTTTCTAACTAGATATTTTGGCTTTCCTTTGCACTGCTTTCTCTGTTTAAGGTTTCGCCGTTGATGGTGTTTTGTCTTATTTATTGCAAATTTAGAAGGCATCGATTTTTAGGAATGTAAGTGTCAAGCATGAAATATAGGGCATTACTTCTGTAACCGTCTAATATGACATTCCCCCTTTCCAACGGGGCTACAGCTTGGCGCGTGTGTGCTCACACTGGACATTTCCTGGTCAGTCAGTGCTGTAATCTGCTGTTTTTGCAGAAAGCACAACACCTGAATTAAAAACACGGGTAAGAATGTTTGTTTTTCTTTTCTCTTCAGACGCCTGCCTTTAGTTGCATTGTAATCATTTTTGAAACACTGTCTGTTATTTCTGTCTCACGAAATTATCTGTCGTAAATTTTTAGTGCCTAAAGTTTTCTTTAGAAACCGGCAAGTACTTTTTCTGCACATATTTTTGTCCAGAAGTAGGATCTTGAAGAAGCAGAACACCTTAGCTGTATTTTTAATCACTTTGCAGGAGAAACTCCCAAAACTGATTGAAGATTAAGGAGATGATTTACATCTGGAAGAAGGCAGCAGAAAAATATAGCAATTGTAATTCCAACTGATTAGCAGGTTTTTGCAATGCGGCCAACCCAATGGTCATTCTTTCAACTCAGTTGATCCCGTTATTGCATCTTTATGTTCTGTAAAATTAACATAATTTGAGCAAGTGCGAACGCATTTCACAAAACGTGCAACGTGCGGCCATTGCTTCAAAGCAGTTAATGCGCTTTTTATATTTTTATATCATAGTTAACATGACATACAAATTGAGCGGAGCGGTCAAGTTAAAATCATTTCATTATGACCGCATGTCTATAAATGTGATAAATATAAAAATCGAGTCGTCGAGGTTGTCAACCAATGAATTAAACAAGAATATTAAGTCATTAAAACATCAGCAAAGACTGCCGAGCATTACAACCAGTCTAATGCACGTGAACCTTCCATGAAGCAGTATCAAAAGCATTCCAAGTATTAGTGCAAAAGCATTTCACTAAAAGTGCCACGTGCGGTGCGAGCAACCCAATGTCTGATCCGAAGCAATGAGATCTTATAATTGAAATTGCACACAACTCAAGCGGTGCTGTCAAAATAAAATAATTTGCAAGTAGATATTCGTAAAAGTGATGAATTTCCGTTTGGATCATTAACGTTCTCAGGCTAGCAATGCAAGTATTAAAGCACCAGCAGTGCTGGGCAGCAATATACCAAATGAACCACAGATTCCAGGGTATAAGTACAGAGTCTATACTGCTTTTGTCCTGGCATTTTTAGGTCCAGCACGCAAGCCCTCTGACCTGTTGTAATCTATCTGTGGGCTTTTAACCACACCCACCGCAAACCCATCGCTATCATTCATTAATGGACTTCTCTTTCAAAAATGCTTTGTTATCATTTGTAAATGCTTTACATTTGTTACTCCTTGGGGCGGTTTTGTTACCACCTTGGCCATCGACCCTGTTACATGGAAAATTGCACGTTTGCCGATACGTTTGACTGCGAATGAACTTCTTTTTCCTTTTGTGTCTATCCTTGGTGCTCATGCTCATGGCCACCGTGGCGCTTTGAATTGGCTCGCTTATGTCAACTGTTTTATTTTTCTACTCATGTGTCAAGAAAAGTCCAGTTAGGAATTTACAATGCTAATAGCTCTAACTCCAGCAAACGCGAGACCCACTGCATTGCAAATGCTTGTTGAATATGTTGTAACATACACAAGAAATCTTGCACATGGGCTCTTTTCCTCGATATATATTTCACTGTTGCCAGAACCAGACATTCTGTTTATCTGTAAGGAAGAAGAAGTAACAAAGCAGCTGATGGAAACTACTGCAAGGCAATTTGAAAACCTTAAAAAAGAAAATGATCACCAGCTTTGGCTTAAAGAACAGTATGCTACTTTGTGTGCCTCTCCAAAGACTTCTATGGAGCAGATTGTCCCTTCTATTAATGACAGTCAAAAGACAGCTCCAGTTATAAATATATCAGCCTCTTCTTCAGACTCTCTCTCAGCTTGTAGTTCTCCAGAGAATATCCCTGTGCAGTTGACTGAATCTCTGACATCTCTGAGAGATTTGACCCCTCTTGATTCAAAGGATGGATCAGAGTCTTCAGAGGGAAGTGTCTCAGCCCCTCTATCAGAACAAATAAAGCCAAAGGAAGAAGCGTTCTGATGCAGACTCCAATAGCTGCACCTTAAGAAACCAAGATATGACTTTACTGGAGAGTAACGGCAAGTTGTGCAACAGTGTTGAAGAATCTGAATATAGTGATGACAGTGGATCCTGCCTTGCCGTGAACAAACCTGCAGATAGTGCTGTTCAAACGGCGCACACACCAGAATTTTCAGATTGTGGGGATACTCCTGCCCTTTCAACGCTATCATAGAATTTTCAGATAATGAAGGGACAGTTCCTATTTCAAATGAATTAATGGATTTTTCTGACCGTGAAGAAATACCTGCAGTTACTAAGAATGTAATGGACTCCTCAGAAAGTCTAAAAAACTCTTCTGTGTCAAAGCAAACCATGGAGATTTCAAACAAGGAAGAAAGCCAGCAATCTGAAACTAAACAGCCTGCCATAAGAAATGAGAGCCTTCTCCTAGAACAGGACACAGTTGCAGCCTCAACCACTGATCCTGACATGCTGTTCCCTGCCAATGTGTATCCTGTTTCCAGCTCAACAGTTAGTGAAGAACAGATCTTTGATCTGCCGGTATCTGATCTTGATGAAAAACCAGCCACACCAATGCCACCTACTATGTCTCTGAAACTAAAGACTCCTGAAAACCAGCATTCTGAAACAGAAGTATTGAAGAAAGTAATTTCTCCCACCAAAATTAAAGACATAGGGGGTCATTCCAACCCTGGCGGTCGGTGTTAAAGCGGCGGCCAACCTGCCAAAAGGCAGGCGGTAAAAAAAATTGAATTCCGCCAACAAAGCCCGCCACTTTAACACTCCGACCGCCATGGCGGGACAAACAAACAGCGCGACGGTCACCGCCAACAGACAGGCGGCAGACAATGTACCGCCCACACTATCACGACCCACCAATCCGCCACCTTTTCCGGGGCGGGAGTCCCGCCGATAAAAACACGGTGGAAACAGACTACGAACAGGAAAACGCTCACCTCTATACACTCCACGAGGAATCTGGACAGCATGGAACCCGAATTAAACATCCTACCAGCTATTGTCTACCTGCTCCTCTACCAGGAGCACGAACGCCGGCGCAGACGACAACGGTGAGTACTGCACCTACGACACAGGGGAGGGGGGAGGAGAAAAGGTTACGGGCACACATACGTGAAACCCCCCCCCCCCCCTCCCCCCCAAATCCCTACACACCAATGCAGAGCAACAAGTCAGAGTGACACCCCCCAAACCCCCCGGAATAATGCAAAGACAAAATAAAATGATCATTAAAATTGAAGTATATTATAGCATATTTGAAGTTAAGTGAAATATGAAATATATAAATAAAATATATTACAACATGAACAATATATACATAGCCCAAAAGTCCGGCACATATTGGCTACCTTCCATTGTTCGTGGGCCAATGTGCATAAACACATGGGCAAAGCCCACACACGAGACCCGATTCCATTGGAGAGAACACTGCTGGGGCATCAGATAATAAAACCACAGGCACCTCAGGGGGAAGGGCAGGGGGGGCACCTCAGCCACGTGAGTCCACGACGCCAGATCCACGAGGGGCCTCCATGCCCACTGTACCATCCTGGGGAGTGCAAAGCCACAGTCTCTCAAGTCTCTACAGTGGGTGGATTGCCCACTGTACCATCCTGGGGAGTGCAAAGCCACAGTCCATCAGGTGGATTACAGACTGCACTGGTTATGGAGGAGGCATGTTGGCCAGAGTGCTTCGTGAAGCCCTGCCCGACACAGATCCGGCCCTGCCAATGGGCCAGCGGTGCTTGAGATGAAGGGCCCAGCGGAGCGGTGCTTGAGATGAAGGGCCCAGCGGAGCAGTTCAGAGACGGCGGTGCCCAGCGGAGCGGTGCTTGACAGGAAGGGCCCAGAGGAGCAGTTCAGAGACGGCGGTGCCCAGCGGAGCGGTGCTTGAGATGAAGGGCCCAGCGGAGTGGTGCTTGAGATGAAGGGCCCAGCGGAGCGGTGCTTGACAGGAAGGGCCCAGCGGAGCAGTTCAGAGACGGCGGTGCCCAGCGCAGCGGTGCTTGAGAGGAAGGGCCCAGCGGAGTGGTGCTTGAGATGAAGGGCCCAGCGGAGCGGTGCTTGAGATGAAGGGCCCAGCGGAGCGGTGCTTGAGATGAAGGGCCCAGCGGAGCAGTTCAGAGACGGCGGTGCCCAGCGGAGCGGTGCTTGACAGGAAGGGCCCAGCGGAGCAGTTCAGAGACGGCGGTGCCCAGCGGAGTGGTGCTTGAGAGGAAGGGCCCAGCGGAGCGGTGTTTGAGATGAAGGGCCCAGCGGAGCGGTGCTTGAGATGAAGGGCCCAGCGGAGCGGTGCTTGAGATGAAGGGCCCAGCGGAGCGGTGCTTGAGATGAAGGGTCCAGCGGAGCAGTTCAGAGACGGCGGTGCCCAGCGGAGCGGTGCTTGACAGGAAGGACCCAGCGGAGCAGTTCAGAGACGGCGGTGCCCAGCGGAGCGGTGCTTAACAGGAAGGGGCCAGCGGAGCGGTGCTTGACAGGAAGGGCCCTGTTCAGCGGTGCTTGACAGGAAGGGCCCTGTTCAGCGGTGCTTGTCAGGGCGGGGCCCTGTTCAGCGGTGCTTCTCACGGCGGGGCCCTGTTCAGCGGTGCTTGTCTTGGCGGGGCCCTGTTCAGCGGTGCTTCTCACGGCGGGCCCTGTTCAGCGGTGCTTCTCACGGCGGGGCCCTGTTCAGCGGTGTTTGTCTTGGCGGGGCCCTGTTCAGCGGTGCTTCTCACTGCGGGGCCCTGTTCAGCGGTGCTTCTCACGGCGGGGCCCTGTTCAGCGGTGCTTCTCACGGCGGGGCCCTGTTCAGCGGTGCTTGTCTTGGCGGGGCCCTGTTCAGCGGTGCTTCTCACGGCAGGGCCCTGTTCAGCGGTGCTTCTCACGGCGGGGCCCTGTTCAGCGGTGCTTGTCTTGGCGGGGCCCTGTTCAGCGGTGCTTGTCACGGCGGGGCCCTGTTCAGCGGTGCTTCTCACAGCGGGGCCCTGTTCAGCGGTGCTTGACAGGAAGGGCCCTGTTCAGCGGTGCTTCTCACTGCGGGGCCCTGTTCAGCGGTGCTTGTCACGGCGGGGCCCTGTTCAGCGGTGCTTCTCACGGCGGGGCCCTGTTCAGCGGTGCTTGTCTTGTGTTCCTAGGGAACCAGATCTGGCCAATAATTCCCGCTCAGTCGCCATCCGACCTTTCGCTTGCGGGGCCCTCCTGTGCTGGAGTCCTGGGCCCGTGGGTGTCCTCCGTCACACCCGAAATGGGGCTGGTGGGGCCCTCCTGGGCAGCTCGCCTGCTGCCGGACTTGCCCGCCCTGCTGCCCTTGCCCTCCTTCGCCGAATCTCTGGGGCCCTTGCCTCCCTGTGTGGATGTGCCAGGTGACGGTGCAAGGGTAGTGTCCTTGGGGGCAGCCGTCTCAGGCCTGTCGCGCCGGCCCTTCCCTTTTTTGGTTCTTTTCCCAGGGGGTGGGCTGGCTGTCCCCTTGCTGCTGGACGATTTTCCTGCCCTAGGAGCTGGTGGACTCCAATAGCCCTGAACTATGGTCCTAGTAGGTGCAGGGCTTGTGGTGGCTGAGGTGCTGTTTGGACTCTTACGAGATGGAGGGGGTGGGTCAGGTGATGCAAAGAGGTTAATTTTGGAGAGGAAAAACTTTTTAGGAGCAATGGGAAGGGTAGGTGCAGTGGGTATGGGAGTGGAGGAAGAGGATGTGGTTGTAGGAGAGTCAAGTGTGCTGTCTTTGGGTGCAGGTGCTTGTGACGGAGGCTGTCGTGAGGTGGATGGCTGCTGGGTGGGTGGCTGCCTGCGTTTGTGTGGTTTGGAAGAGGGGGTGACAGACACACTGGGAGAGGACACAGGGGACGTGTAAATGGCAGTGGGGGTGGTGACTGCACGTGTGCGGAGTGTTCTGGTGGGTGTGCTGGTGATGGACGTACTGGCTGATGGTGGTGTGCATGCAGGTGTGAGTGGAGACGTCACAGGGAGGGAGGAGGGAGACGAGGAGGAGGGGGACACAGAGGAGGCAGTGGCTGTTGGCATGTCTGCATGTGGATGTTGCTTGGGTGAATGCTTGTGTGATCTGTGGTGCTTATGTCTGGATGAGCTGCCCTTGGCTGTTGATGTGTGTGCAGGCGGGTCTGTAGGTGTGTCTGGGATAGGCAGAGGAACAGGGGAGTGGGACTGGGCGGAGGGAGTTGGAGGAGGGAGGCTGGAGACAGGGACAATGGCTGCTGTCAGTGCTGAGGCCAGAGCGTTGAACGATCGCTGATGGGCAGCCTGACCCGAATGAATGCCCTCCAGGTATGCATTGCTCCGATGCACCTCCCTTTCTACCCCCTGGATGGCATTCAAAAGGGTAGACTGCCCAACAATGAGCGTCTGGAGGAGGTCAATGATCTCCGCACTGAGGGCAGCAGGGGTAACTGGGGCAGGGCCTGAGGCGCCTGGGGCGAAGGAGATGCCCGGCTTCCTGGCCGAGCGGGCACGGGGCGAACGCTGAGGGGCTGCTGGGAGGGCGGAGCTGGTGCGCTGGGTTGCGGCTGTACCTGTTGTTGCGGTGGGCATGGATGTTGCCCCCACCACAAGGGAGCTCCCTTCCGAGGACGTGTCGGTGTCACTGACGTCTCCACGGGTCCCCGTTGTGGAGCTCCCCTCGCCCTCCGTCTCACTGGTGTACTCGGAGTCGGTTGCATGGCCCTCCGGGGCCATGTGAGATGCAGCTCCCTCGTGCGCCGATGCCACTTCTCCTCCGCCTGATGATGCTAATGCACACATGAACAGGAAAACCAAAAAAAAGGGGGCGGAGAAGAAAGAAAGACATGTTGAGTGCATGCATTGGCGACACCGTTGGCGGAGAGGACAGACACAGAAGCCCCCTGCACTACGCCGCGCACTCGGGGTACATTACTCAATTATTGTGATTTGGCCTACAAGTCTATGGACGACAAATGCACACATAGGTGAGCCCGGGCCATGGATAGCTGTACTTAGCACCCTACAGAGGTGGGGGGCGGGGGCACAGGGCCATGCCTTACGGAGGGGCCTAGCCTACAGAAACCGCCCTGGCCTAGAGATAGCCACAGCCCTCCTCCCCCACCCAGATACCTCCACTGTGCGCTAATATAGCAGAATGTGCTGATACTCACCCCCTTGTGTCTGCTGTGATGTCCTCACGCGCCCATCCAAATCGGGGTAGGCCACCGCCAGGATCCGGGACATCAGGGGGGTCAATTGCTGTTTGGCACCCCTCCTAGGTTGGGAGGCCATCCCCAGCAGAGCCTCGGCAGTCTTTCTGCTCCCGCGGCGGATGTCCTCCCACCTCTTGCGGCAGTGGGTGCCCCGTCTGTTGTGGACCCCCAGGGCCCGGACGTCCTTGGCGATGGCACGCCAAATGTCGATCTTCTGATGGGCGCTGACCTGTGTGACATGTACAGGGTGGGAAAAGAAATATCATCACTTTTCTGCATGGTCGATGTGAGTGGCCCCCCCTCCTCAACCTTGCCATGTGGCACATGCTCTCATCTGTCGTGCGCTGCATTCCTCATTCGCTCCCCTCCCCACCATCTTACATCCACCCCACTCAACACAAGCATAGCCCATACAACGTGCTCCCTATGTACTTACCTGTTGGTCTGGAGGACCGTAGAGTAGCGCATACTGGGGGAGGACCCCATCAACAAGTTTCTCCAAATCCTCAGATGTGAAGGCAGGGGCCCTTTCCCCAGTCGCAGCAGCCATTGTCTCTTCCAGACTGAGGTCACAGCAGCACTTGCAGTATAGGTCCTCTCCTGTGGATGATCAGGTCTCGAGTGATTAAGCAGATAGAAAATGGCGGTCACGCCCGCGGCGGTGCGTACCGTGGCGGTGCGTACCGCGACCGCCGGCGCACATCGTCATTGGCTCATGAGACCCATAGGGTTCAATATTAACCAATGCTGCTTTGCGCCGCGGTCTTTGACCGCCTACCGCCACGGTGTGCCACGCCAGCGCATTGACCTCACATCCCATTGTCACACTTCACAGGTCAGGCAGCCGCCATTTCAAGGGCCCACATGGCTTAATTTCGACTGCGTCACACAGGCCTAGGCCTTGCATTGCCAATCATACAAGTCATTCAATGCATAGCGAATCGTGTACTGTGCAAGCTGTGGTTACGTACCTGTGGGTTGCTTGACTCTGTGCTCCATGTTGTCCTTCCTAGGCACCGTCCGCTGGGACTTGCGAGGAGATGGAGGAATCCTCCTGTGTACAGACCGCTGGTGGACCTGTCGACAATGGAAGAAAGACATGTCATACTGACATACAGACTTGACCGAGCCACTATACAGGAACTGTGTGCCCAGCTGGAGCCAGACCTGATGTCCCCCATTCGCGAACCCACAGGGATTCCCTCTCTGGTGCAGGTTCTGTCAGTACTCCATTTTTTGGCAAGTGGATCATTCCAAACAACAGTGGCCATATCATCAGGGATGTCTCAGCCTATGTTTTCTAAGGTTTTGTCCAGAGTGTTGTCTGCCCTGATGAAATACATGCGGAGCTACATTGTTTTCCCTGAGGTGGGCGATTTGGCTACAGTGAAGGGTGATTTCTATGCCCTTGGCCATATCCCCAACATCATTGGTGCCATTGATGGGACTCATGTGGCTTTGGTTCCCCCCAGTGAAAGTGAGCAGGTGTACAGGAACAGAAAAAGTTATCATTCGATGAATGTCCAGGTGGTCTGTTTGGCTGACCAGTACATCTCCCATGTAAATGCCAAGTTCCCTGGGTCAGTGCATGACGCGTACATCATGCGAAATAGCAGCATCCCTTATGTGATGGAACAGTTACAGAGACACTGTGTGTGGCTAATAGGTGACTCTGGTTACCCCAACCTGTCGTGGCTACTTACCCCAGTGAGGAATCCCAGGACAAGGGCAGAGGAACGCTACAATGAGGCCCATGGGCGAACTAGGAGGATTATAGAAAGAACCTTCGGCCTCCTGAAGGCCAGGTTTAGGTGCCTGCATATGACAGGTGGATCCCTAATGTACTCACCAAAGAAGGTGTGCCATATCATCGTGGCCTGCTGTATGCTTCACAACCTGGCATTGCGACGCCAGGTGCCTTTCCTGCAGGAGGATGGTCCAGATGGTGGTGTTGTAGCAGCTGTGGAGCCTGTGGAGAGTGAAGAGGAGGAAGACGACGGGGACGACACAGACAACAGGGACACAGTGATACAACAGTATTTTCAGTAGCACACAGGTACGAATCAACCACGCCATTTTACATTTACTTAAAGTCTCCTGCCTCTCTACTGTATGTGTTTCCCCCCAGTTCCTGTTAACTGAGTTGTGACTTTCCCTTCCGTTTTCAGAGCTGTGGGCCCCACTGCGTGACCTCTGCTTTGTTTGCCCATGGACTACAGCTGTGTGACAGTGGTATGTTGTCATCACAATGTAACTGAACATTTTGGCACCGTTATGTCTAATACATTTGTTCAAAATACAAGCAGACTCCAGATTTTTTAAGTGCAATAAGTGATTTTATTAAAGTGCTAAATTTAGGAACATGATTGTAAAACGGTGATGGGTGATGGTGGAGTAATGTCCATGGCAGAGTCCAGTTTTCAGTCTCACAGGTGCATTGTCCATATGCCTGTGGAAGGATGGAGCAGGGGCAGTTTAAGTTTGGACAGGGTGACAATGTGGGACAGTGGGATGACATCAGGGGGTATCCTTTGCTGGCAGGGGTCTTGGCATCCTACTCTGTCTTCTTGTGAGATCTCAGGGCCCGCTTGCGGGGTGGTTCTTCTTCTGCAGGAGGTGGGGTTCTGGTGGCCTGTCGTTGTGTGGGGGCCTCCTGTCCACTAGCGCCGGCGGAGGTGGTAGGCTGTTCCTGGTCCATGCTAGTGACAGGGGCCCTTTGTGGTGCCGCAATGTGGTGACTATCTGGTTAAGGGCCACAACGATGGTCCCCATTGCGGAACTAATGTTTTGCAGTTCCTCTCTGAACCCCATGTACTGTTCCTCCTGCAGTACCTGGATCTCCTGGAACCTGGCCAGTACCGTAGCCATCGTCTCCTGGGAGCGGTGGTATGCTCCCATGAAGGAGGAGAGGGCCTCTTGGAGAGTCGGTTCCCTGGGCCTGTCCCCCCCCTGTCGCACAGCAGCCCTCCCAGTTCCCCTGTTTCCCTGGGCCTCTGTCCCCTGGACCGTGTGCCCACTACCACTGCCCCCAGGTCCCTGTTGTTGTTGGGGTGGTGGGTCAACCTGGGTGCCCTGTAGTGGTGGACACACCGCTGATTGACGTGTCCTGGAGACAGAGGCATGGGCCCGCTGGGTGGGAGCTGTGCTGGTGTTCCCAGAGGGGGTTAGGTCTGCTGTAGCCTGTGGCTATCTGTGGGGAACCGACTGTCCCGAGGTCCCCGATGGGACGGGCTGGCCATCTGGGTCCAGGGAGACAGAGCTGCTGTCATCACTGGGGGCCTCTTCTGGGGGTGGGATGGACATCTCTGGACCCTCCGTGGCGGTGTGGTGGCGTTCGGGTCCTGCAGGGGTATAAGAGTATGGTTATTGCTTCTGTGTGTGCCATTTCGTGTAATGGGTGGGTGGCTGTGTCCCCCAGTGCTGGCATTCCCTTGTGGGGGCTTTTGTGACGGTGGCTTGTGGGGGTGATGGGTGTGTGCAGTGGGCATGCTTTGGTGATGGGTGTCCATGCTTTGGGGACGCATGCAGGGCTAGGTTTTGGGATGGGTGGGTTGTGATGGTGAGCCATTAGCAAGGAGTTGGTGTGATGGGGGTGGGGGTGAGGGTGGGGGTATGATTTGGCATGCAGGTGGGGTGGGGGGAATGAAGTAGTGAAGATTTGACTTACCAGAGTCCATTCCTCCGCCTACTCCTGCGAGGCCCTCAGGATGCAGGATGTGCAAGACTTCCTCCTCCCATGCTGTGAATTCTGGGGGAGTAGGTGGGGGTCCGCCGCCAGTCTTCTGCACCGCAATGTTTTGCCTTGATACCATGGAACGCACCTTCCCCCGTAGGTCGTTCCACCGTTTCCTGATGTCGTCCCGATTTCGTGGATGCTGTCCCACAGCGTTGGCCCTGTCCACTATTCTTTGCCATAGCTCCATCTTCCTGGCAATGGTGGTGTGCTGCACCTGTGTCCCGAATAGCTGGGGCTCTACCAGAACTATTTCCTCCACCATGACCCTGAGTTCTGCGTCAGTGAACCTGGGGTGTCTTTGGGGTGCCATGGGGTGGTGTGGATGAGGTGAGGGGTGGTGTATGTGTTGTAGAGTGTGGTGAGTGTGGTGGTGTGTGGTGTTTTGTGCGTGGATATTGTGTAGGTGATGTTGTGATTTGCCTCTGTGTGATGGTGTACTCTATTCTGTGCTGTCTCTCTCTGTCCTTCAGTCGCAATTGTGGTCGTAGGGGTTTGTGGGTGATGTGGGTGTGTGTTTTATATTTAATTGGGTGTGTGGGAGTGGTGTGTGTATGTGTCTCAGGTGTGTGTATTTTGAATTATCCAATGTGGATGTGTTTTGTAAAGGTGTGTGTATTTTGAGCGCGGCGGTGTGTACCGCCAATGGAATACCACGGTTGAAAGACCGCTGCGGGGATTTGTGGGTCGGAATGGTATGGGCGTATTTCTGTTGGCGTGACGGTGGAGGTTTGGTCATCGCCAGTTTCCCGCTGACCTTTGGTGTGGCGGACTTTTGTTGATGTCGGGTTTTTGGCGGTTTGCCAGTTGCGGGTCAGAATGACCGTGGCGGTTTACTGCGACCGCGGCGGTGTTATGGCGGTCTTCTGACCGGCGGTAAGCGCCTTTTACCGCCGAGGTCAGAATGACCCCCATAAACTTGAATCTCATATTCGAAGATTTTATGATAAGTACTGTACTTAGGGCCTGATTACAACTTTGGAGGAGGTGTTAATCCGTCCCAAAAGTGACGGTAAAGTGACGGATATACCACCAGCCGTATTACGAGTTCCATAGGATATAATGGACTCGTAATACGGCTGGTGGTATATCCGTCACTTTACCGTCACTTTTGGGACGGATTAACACCTCCTCCAAAGTTGTAATCAGGCCCTTAGGCGGTCATTCTGACCTTGGCAAGCGGCCGCCATGCGGCCACAATAACGCAGCCCACATTCCAACATTCCCGCTGGTCTGGTGGGCGCTAACCATGTTAGCGCCTGCCGGCCCAGCGGGAATGAGGCCGCAACACAGGAGCCGGCACCAAATGGAGCCGGCAGTGTTGCGGCCGTGCGACGGGTGCAGTTGCACCCGTCGCGCTTTTCACTGTCTGCATGGCAGACAGTGAAAAGCAGGCCGGGGCCCTGTTAGGGGGCCCCTGCACTGACCATGCCAGTGGCATGGGCAGTGCAGGGGCCCCTGGGGGCCCCAGGACACCCCTTACCGCCAGCCTCTTTCTGGCAGTGTAAACCGCCGGAAACAGGCTGGCGGTAAGGGGGTCATAATCCCCAGGGCAGCGCTGCCCTGGCGGATTATCACCGCCGGGGGAAAATCGGCGGGACACCGCCGACCCCGGCGGTGCGACCGCTGCGGTAGAATGGGAGATGAAGCACCGCCAGCCTGTTGGCGGTGCTTCCGTCATTCTTGCCCTGGCGGTCCAAGACCGCCAGGGTCAGAATGACACCCTTAGTGTTTTATTGCAGGAAACCATCATCAATTCAAAGGTTAGAGCTGAAAATGTAGATAAAAATGTAAAGGCGATTTCTGAAGAGTCTCCATTTCTATTTCTTTCCAAAGAACAACCTTTCAGTGTTATCAGAGTTGAAGATCAACTACCTGTAGTAGAAAGCACTTGCAATGAAGAAATCTCAGTCTTGTCTGAAGATCACTGTAAAGAGTTAGCTTGTGTGACTTCTACATTTTCAGTTGTTAATCCAGTTTCTAAAGACTTAAAAACACTTGTTGATCCTGTAATTGATACTCCGAAAACATCAAAAATGAAAGAAAATTCTGACATTTTCATGTTTACCTTCAGAACACCAGTTAGCCATGTCTCCCAAGTCTCTATGCTTTACAGGCCTCAGACCACAACCAATGCAAATACTGCTGCAGAAACAGACATATCCTGCTTGTCGGAAGGTTACACAGACCTGACAGTTACTAATACACCAATTATCTCCTCTAAAGAAGAAAGTACTGAACAGGAAACTAATGTCCTAAAGAATACCGCCCATAATGCCATTCCAGATCTCCTTGCTCCTGAATCCACTTCACCAGAAACAAACTCCATGCACTCCTCCCATATCAATCGAACAATAAAGAGGAAAGACATCGGAGCTCATATGGGTATTAATACATGCTCTGCTCAATGGATGTTTCATCTGTGGCAGGACTGTAAACTTATCCACCAAGGTTGGTGTTGGATTTTCTTGCTGTGCCTTTCCTCTTCAACTTTTTACAGCCAAAGGATCGCCTTCTCTTCTTGAGCAGGCGGGTGGGGTGAGGGGTATACTGTGATGACTCTTTTGTCCCATTTCTAGGGTGCACTGTAAGGGGACTGTCGGAAGCCTGGGAATCACCTTGAACACTTATCTAGAGTCCCTTGCTGACTCCCGTTTGTTTCTCTTTTTGCAATGGTATGCTTTTGTAGTATTACATTTGCTTCCTGAGACTGCAAATCCCATAATGCACAGACTGGTAGTCAGGAAAGCCTGGATTCTGTTTTACATTGTTTTCAATGGGAGAAATCCAGTTGCTCCTGTTCACCGGATCCCCTCCTCCAGGATTTGGGAGTGTCTGAAACTACACACACCTGAGACCTCTGCTGTGCAGCCTAGTCATGTGATTCAACCTGGGTTTTTCTGCAGCTTGGAACGGCTTATAAGCAGCCATTTCCTCAAGATCCTTCGTTGTGCATTGGAGTTCGATTCCTTTGTGTTACAGACCCCTTATCGGATAGTGTTCCAGTCTTGTTCCTGTTCTGTTCCAGTTTGAACCTGTTTCCTGTTTCTCTTTCCTGCTCCTGTTTGTTCTAGCCAGAGTCTGCCCCCTATCTCTTAGCTTTGTACCTGTTTGTTTCTTCCAGAGCCTGCTCCCTGTTTCTCTGTCCTGTTCCTGACTTGTTTAGGCCTGAACCTGCTCTCTGTTTCCCAGTCCTGTTTACTGCTTATTCCTACTTCCTGTATTCCAGCCCTGTTCTTGCTTGTTCCAGCCAGAGCCTGCTCTCTCTTTCCCATTCCTGTCTCTGTTTGTTCCAGCCAGAAGTTTGTGCCCTGTTTTCCAGTCCTAGTCTTGCCTTTGCTTCAGCCTGAGTCTGTTCCCAGTGCTTGCCTCTGCCTCTTAGTTTGTTCCTCCTGTTTCCATTTCTTCTTGGGTATTTGTGTCTGGTAAGTGTTCTATCAGTCTTCACCCGTGTATAAGTGTCCTCCTTTGTACTGGGGTTAGGTCCTGGTCACCAGGAGGCAATTCCAGCCGTGTTATACGTTGTGTTTAGTGCCTAACAGTGACAGTGTGCTATTGCTGTTTTTCCAGGAATTGCCACTGTGTTTCCAGCTGGACCCACAAGAGCTTGTCTTGTGTATGTAAGTACTATCCTTGTTTGTGCTCTAAGGGTCCAGAGACAGAATCACTTCTGCTGCCTCCTTTCAATGGGGCTAACGGGGTGACTATCTGTAAGAGCAAACTGCACAGAGGCACTGACAGACCCTGTTGCCGTGGGAGGTTCTGCGCCCTACCCTGTGTACAACCCCAGCGTGTTTGTCCACTAGTAATCCGTTTCCTGTTTGTTCACACAAGGGTTGCTCTGCTTTTACTTTCCTGTTTCCTGTGCCTGTCCATAGCTGTCCTTTCCCTTGTATGCCTTTAGCTGCTCTTCTGCCCCAGTACACTACCTCTTTGGGATATTCTGTGACCTCAAGGGGTGCCCCGACCAGAGTCCTGATCAGACCCGCCCGAAACTGTGACAGAATGAGGTGTGAAAAACTGCTCCCAGAGACGGAGACAAACGCTTGGGTGTGCAGAGGCATTTCTGTTCCTCTGTCTGGATTATCATTTGGATAGTGCCCAGGAACTTAATTAACTTCAAAGGAGCCTCACCTGTCACAGGCAGATGTCTGATGGCACCTGCACATGCCCCACTCCTTGTTTCCCAGTCAGCCATACTCCAATCACAGTGGGGAGGGATCTGCCCCCAGAACTAGTTTGACAAGATCACAGAGGAAGGGTTACCCATTTCCCTGGCCACACATCTGGGTTAGGCACACAGAGCCCTCTTTGGCTACAGCCTGCAGCCTTGCTGCGCTGGAAGAGAATCCAAGCTCTAAAAAAGTGACTGAGTGCAAAAGCAGAAATCTTCATTGGGTAAAGGCAGCAAACTTTTCTGGCAGTGAGGAACCTTCCTTCGGTGCAAAGTTCAGATTTCTCCCTCACTCGCCAAAAATTTACAGTGACCCGTAACTTCCTCGGATGGCTATCTGACCTTGAGGAGCCCTCTTCAGCCACAGTCTGCTGCATTGCCCTGCTAAAAATATTAGACTTCTATTTTAGAGTCTGAAGGTAAAACTTCCAAACTGGTTGAATCTGGTTCCTGTTGTCAATCCATGCGCCATCGAGGTGGACCTCAAGTCAAATCGCACCTAGGTTCTGGTCTAACATAAGCAGTTCACCACAGATGGTGTGTAACACTTTTTGGCAATATCAATTAATGATCCAATTCTTACTGGAGGTTCCCTCAAAATCAGGTGGCCCTTCCCCAGCAAGCCCCCATGTGTCAGTGCACTGCTCACTCAGCAGTTTCCAATTTTTGCAGCACTAAGATAGTATAGAAGGTGTCACGCCACGGGTCGCAGCATGACCTGCAGCACACTCTGCTGCCTCCCTGGTGTCCCCCGTTATACAGGGAAATGCCCTAAACACTTAGCTGTAGCCTGGAAGCTCATGCAAAAGGCTGCGGAGAGACATTCTTCACCTCGCTTGTTGGGTGGGCTGGAGGCATTCTTCTCCTTGGGGGCCATATTCTTGCTCTCTTTAGATTCATCTTCCCAGAATTCCTGAGGAAGGGTTTTTACTTAACCAATCCATCATGGAGGCCATATCATGTATTCCTGCCAGCATTCCCCAATCCATCATGGCAGCCTCACTTCTTTATCTATGTCACTTTATGTTTTGGGGTATATAAGGAGTAGAACTGTCTTTCTACTTTGTGTTGCAACACTCCTCACTCCTGCTGGTGTGTCTTCGCTCCTGCTGGTGTATCCTCACTGCTGCTGGTGATTCTTGGTCCTGTTGCGGAACCTTTTTCTTGTTCTGGTTGTTGCATTTCCACTAGCCTTATCTATGCCTTCTGAGCCTTGCACAGGCCTGGTCTTCTACCATCAGTACTGTCCTAAAAGACTCTTGTTATGGTAACAGGACTGCTGGATTTTGGACAGCAGCACCACCAAGTGTGGGGGACTGAGACTGTTCCTGTGCAGTGGGACAGCTGTTGGCCTAATCCTTCTGGCCAGCTAGTAGCACCTCACCAGTACCCGAGAGTAAAGGTGATTTGTGGCAGCCCTTCACATAAAATCGGGGACTTCTCAGGGAAAACTGTGGTGGAACAGATCCTACCCCTTTCTCTCAGTTACAGGCATCTCACACATGCAAAAACAAACAGAAGCAGGACTAGGTTCAATACGTTTTATTGAATCAACTGCATTCTTCGTAAAAAGGCATGAATTGTGATTATGAGGACGATAAAACACAATAAAAGCAAAGCAATGACAAGTAAAGTGAAATATAGGAAAAGTCCCACCATATTGTCACAATAATGATTCTAAAATCTCTACCTGCACTACTAACATTCTATACAAGCGCATGGGAGTGTAAACCCTAATCTGCCCATAAGGCCCTCCGGAAGACACACATCCCCCAAACCTGTATTTGTAGGTAAAGAAGAGGTCTGTCGGTCTACTGATAGTCCTTCCACATGGAGGCTGAGTAGGCGTTAGGTCTCAGCAGAAACTGCAAGGATGACGTTCAGCATGCAATGGCTACTGGCTGGAATCCCCTCTAACGCACCGGTGGGAAGTAAGGTGTTTTATAATAAAATATCAGATTTTCTAAGAAACTGATGTGACACAACGTATATTTCTGTGTATAAGAGTTGGGAACACGATGAATGGTTTGTGCCGGCAATAACCAATAAGCTTGTCATGTTCAGTCTTGAATGAAGCACATAGTGATGGTGTCGTGCAAGAAAATGAATAACAGAATTCTGCGCGAAAGGGTAACTGATAAAATAATAAAAAACATATCTACTAGAATGGAGCCTTTGCTAAAATAATAAAAGGAATAAAATGCTAAGTATCTAGGTAAAAGGGCACAAGCTGCAGGCCTAAGCTAAAATAATGTACCTGTGTTATTGCTAAAGTAACCTCACAACAATGCCAGTCCTCATCAGCCAAACAGGAGTCTCAGATTGCCATCTAGATACTAAATCAAGCCACAGATCGATTCCTGATAGAATATCAGATATATTAGAGTAAGTGCATTTCTTTGGCAGAGTTTGTTTATAAAAAATCCCTACACACTTCATTGGGAACATGTAATTTCTATTGTTCCTCTGGGTATTGATTCACATATTTTTCCTGCTAGTGTCTTTCAAACCTTTGTCCCTCAGTCACATGCCAAGACACATTAATGAAGTCAGGAAGGCAGCCGATCAACACTTCTTTTTTTTGTTTTTATTTATGCTTTTTGCATATGAACACATGCAACAAAACATAGTAAAGGCATGGTGAATAAAATAAGTAGAGATGATTTTTACCACATGGCAAATACAGATAAATACATCTATGAGTGCAAGATGTTACATGCAGTCCAGAGCTCAAGCCACACCCGCAAGAATGCCAACAACATGGTTGTAAGTTAATCTTGGATATCGCAGGCATATGGAGAGATGGTGAATAGGAAGGGGGGAGCCCCAGTCTTGAGTTAGTGCATGTATTCCTACTGGGTGGTCTCGATCGGCCGGACCTCCCACTCCAATGTTTGAAGTGTGTCGGCAGTTGCGTTATTAGTGGGTGATGGGGGTATTGTTCTATCATGTAGGTATGCTCAGAGGGGTCCTGATGTCTATGGGACAGGAATGTGGTGGCATTACATCCAGTTTAAGACTAGTTGTTCCTGACAATATGCTGCATTATGTAGCCCGGCGGTGTTGGGCCAACAGGAGCAACATGGCAGTGAGGTGTAGACTGTCTCTGGGTATCACTTTCACATAGACTAGCAGAGCCACCAACGCCGTCGTAACAGCTTGCAGTGTTTGGAAGACCTCCTCCCAGAATTACATTATTCAGGGGAAGATCCTTTGCCTACCTCGTGGCAAAGAGCTGGAACACCTTGACCCGGCACCTCAGGCAGTCACCATCGTTATCTCAATTCAGAAAGGACCTTAAAACTTGGCTCTTCAATGGAAGCACAGAGGACAAACCCCCTCAGCGCCTTGAGACCCTTACGGGTGAGTAGTTGCACTCTATAAATCCTGATTTGATTTGATTTTGATTTGTGTCAAACACCTTGGTGGCATCCAATAGGGCCGCCATAGCAGGAATATGAGAATCAAGGTGATGCATGATTGCAAAAATGGTGCGGAAGTTGTGAGAAGTGAAGAGTCCGGGTATGAAGCACGCCTGGTCAGGTCGTACAATCTTCGGAAGAAGTGGTAGCATTCGATTAGCGAGCACCTTTGTGTACATTTTGTTATCTAGATTAATGAGAGAAAGCAGTCTATAGGAGTCACAGAGAGTTGTTGGTTCTCCTGGCTTTAGCAAAGTTACTATGATAGCCTCCTGTAGTGAAGCAGGCAGGCAGCCCGTGTCAAGGGAGTACTGGTACATGGCTAGGAGGTGTGTGGCTAGAAGAGAGGCATATTCTTTATAAAAGAAGGTCAGGATGCCATTGCCGCCTGGCGCCTTATCGCTGGGAAGGTTTGTAATTACCTGTATGATCTCCCCTGTCGTATTAGGGACATTGAGGTAATCACGGTGGGTTTCATTGAGCCACACCAGCTGTATCGCATCAAAGTATTCGGAAAGTTCTGGACCCGTGAGCACGGTGGTCACTTGGTATAATTGAGTGTAAAAAAGAGGAGGTCGCACACAATATTTCTGGTGTGGTGGACACAAGGTTGTTGTCCGGGTCAAGACGTTCGACATTGTAAGTGGAGACATGGCTAGGGCGTAATAATCTCGCCAAAGTCCTGCCCGGGCGGTCACACTTGCCATATCTTCGCGCTTGAGAGTCCTTATGAAGATAATGGAGCTCCTGTATAGCCTCCTCCTGAAATTCCTTTAGTTTAGAATTGATGGCCGCAAGAAGATCAGGGCTTTGTGAGTGCAAGTAACGGGTCTAAAAGGACCGAATCCCTTGGCTAGCGCCCGGCGTATGGACCTCAAGATTCTGGCCTGTTTGGCTATACAGGCACCTTTCATGACGACCTTGAAGGCCTACCCTCTCCGGAGTCCACATTATGGGCAAAGAACTCCACAATTTCTTTGAGGATCTCCTCGTGTACCACCTCATCCTGTAGCACCCGAGAGCAGCCACCAGGAGAATGACCACGGCACGGCGTTGGTTAGCTGTAGCTCAAGCAGAACAAGGGCATGATCAGATAAAGTATGTGGCATGTGAGTGGCGCCAAGCGAACATGCCCTGACATCTGGAGATACTTTAAAAAAATCTATATGGGACCAGGAGCAGTGATACATTGAGGTACACGTTCCCTCAAGTGTGTGTAGGAGGGTGTGTGAGTCTCCAGATGTTATGTAATTTATTGTCATGAATGATCGTATGGAGCATTTTTGAAGTGTTAGGGTGTAGACATCTGGAAATGCCAGATCTATCTAGCTGGTCCTCAAGGATGGCATTAAAGACTCCATTCCAAATGATGGCACAATGACCAAGGCTTTGTATAGTGGTCCAGAGTGTGGAGTAGATTTTGGGATCATCCACATTGGGACCGTACACAAACAAAAGTATGACAGGATGTCTGCATAGCAAACCCAAAAGGATTACATATCTGCCCTCTGGGTCAAGCACTGTGTGAGATAATTGCCAGACAAGCCCTCTACATAAAATTACCGTAATGCCCTTGACGTAATTTGAAGAAGTAAATGAATAGAAGGTGTCCCAGAGAGGTGAGCTTCCTATGAGAAACAGATATCGATTTTATGTCTGTGTAAGTAGGAGTAGGCAAGATGGGCATTTCTGCCATCTTTGAGTCCACGTACATTCCAAGTCAAACATATTAGGGTGGCCATAGCGGTGGCGTGTGCATTGCAATGGGAACCGTAAGTGTGCAACTAAATGTATTGCCCTGTAGTGTCACTTGCCATGTGAGATAAGAGCCTGATCGTGCAGATCCAGAAAAAAGACAAAAACAACCGAAGAAAATAACTAAGCTACCAAACTTTCATCTCTCCCCCACCCACCCTAACCCCTGAACTCAGTTGAGACAAAGTACCCACCCCGTTTACCCCATACCCACAAAGAGAAGCTAGTGATGGGAAACAGCCCTTGGGGCGATATGACACTGGGCATCGACCCAACAAAGCGCGGTGGCGGAAGGATGCAGAGCCCAATCTGTGTATGTAGTAAGACAGTTGCTAGACACAGAAAAGTTCATGACATTTAGAGAGAGGTGTGTAGCATGCCAGCCGGACCCCATGGTGGCCCCGGCTGCCAGGAAGTCACAGCTGCCAGGCCCCTAGAGCAGCGGTGGATCCGCCATCAGGAGCTGCTCATATAGATCAGTCACTCACTCAGAGAGGCCTGATCTGCGACCACAGGTGAGCTCCCCGGGGAATGATGCTTTTTGATAATGAGTTTGGCGTGCAAGCATCAGTGAAGACGTGTGATTTGCCACCTATGGAGATTCGAAGCTTGGTGGGTAGAGTAGGGCATATGGAAGTTCCGCCTTCTGTAGGATATTTTTAACAGGTATAAAGTCACGGCAGGTGGCCTGCACGTTCTAAGTGAAGTCAGGGAAAAACTATATGATGTTACCATGATGGTGCATCAGGCCCTTTTCGCTGGCTAGCTGCAGAACCGCATACCTATCCCTGTAGTTTTGGAGCTTGGCAATTATCGCCCTGGCCAGTGCTCCCAAGGGTGGCCAGGGGCCGAGCAAATGGTGGGCTCGTTCCACGATGAATGCTAGGAACAGATTGTTGCCGAATAGGCTGCGCAACATCATCTCGATAAAGTCCTCCTTTTTATATATCGAGGTAGACTCCGGGACACCCGTAAGGCAGAGGTTATTTTGCCAAGAACTGGCTTCTAGGTCCTCATTCTTAGTCTTTATTATGTCCAAGATTTTATCATTTTGAGAAGCTGTTTCTTAGATTCAGATTGCTGATCGTCAATGCCAGAAATGAGAGTTTTCCAGCTGATTCAATCTTGACTCATGAGTGTCTACACGCTGCTTGACTTGATTGAGGCGGGCAGTAAGAGGTCCAATTTGCCATCAATGGTCTTTAAACAGTTTTTTACATCCTTGAGTATTTCCTTAAGGTCAAGCGCACCAGAGTCTTCATCATCCTGGGAATTCATTATGACTCCTGAGCTCGACCTCCCATCCACACATCTTTTGCCCTTTAGTGTGAGTTTTGACTGTTTTGGCATCTGGCTTGCACATGACCGGGGTTTATAAGTATAGTCAGAGAACAGTCTGGGGCACCGCATACACATAGGGCCTGATTCTAAGCTTGGCGGGCGGCGGGAGCCGCCCGCCAAGCGGGAACCGCCAGAAGACCGTTCCGCGGTCAAAAGACCGCGGCGGTCATTCTGGGTTTCCCACTGGGCTGGCGGGCGACCGCCAAAAGTCCGCCCGCCAGCCCAGTGGGAAACACCCTTCCCACGAGGAAGCCGGCTCCGAATGGAGCTGGCGGAGTGGGAAGGTGCGACGGGTGCAGTTGCACCCGTCGCGAATTTCAGTGTCTGCAAAGCAGACACTGAAATTCTTCGTGGGGCCCTCTTACGGGGGCCCCTGCAGTGCCCATGCCATTGGCATGGGCACTGCAGGGGCCCCCAGGGGCCCCACAACACCCCATACCGCCATCCTGTTCCTGGCGGGCGACCCGCCAGGAACAGGATGGCGGTATGGGGTGTCAGAATCCCCATGGCGGCGCAGCAAGCTGCGCCGCCATGGCGGATTCCCATGGGCAGCGGAAAGTCGGCGGTACACCGCCGGCTTTCCGCTTCTGCCCGCGGCTGTACCGCCGCGGTCAGAATGCCCGGCGGAGCACCGCCAGCCTGTTGGCGGTGCTACCGCCAACCACCACCCTGGCGGTATTTACCGCCAGGGTCAGAATGACCCCCATAATCAGGACGGGTTCAGGGCGCTAGGCAGGATTCTGTCAACGCCGGGCATAGACACTAGTTCAGAGGTCCAAGGAGATCCCCGCCACACCCTGTTGCAATCTACTTTACAGGGGGCACGAGCAGGCTCCCATGGCAACGTCCGATGATTCCTCGTGCCGCTGGTTCTAAAGATAGGAAATAGGTGCTGTCCTGCCTGACCCTGCGCGGTCAGACCAGCACACACCCGATATGCGTTAGTTGACGGTCCTTCTGGTGTCAATTGGGAGCCACCTGAAGATCTTATGAAGCACAGATAGGGTGTGGAAGCAGGCAGACGAGACTGTGTTTATCTGTTAATGCATAGATAACTTGCTGTCCAAGATGATGCCAAGGTTGTGGGCGTGGTCTGTTGGGGCAGGGGAAGAGCTGAGTTCAGCGGCCACCAAGTGTTGTTCCATTGCGAGGTGTTGTTCCCAAAGATGAGGACTTCTGTCTTGTCCGTGTTGAGCTTGAGACAGTTGTCCTTCATCCAGTCGGTGATCTTCACCATACATCTTCTAGAAGTTGGTTGTGGTGGTGGAGAGGTCTTCTGACAGCTAGAGGATGAGCTGGGTCTCGTCGGCATAAGAGATGATGTTGAGTCTGCTGATGGTACCAGAGTTTAATTTTCCAGATGGAGAAAGTTTTCCCCCAGAAACGGTACCCAACTTACTTAAATACATCCACCAGGATGATAAATAAGTATTCATATAAGCCAAACACCCTGGGCAAATCAGATTCAGAAAAGAATGATTGTATTAGTGACTACATTTATATATGACTAGATGCAAGACCTACAGGTGTGTATGGCATGTATGGCTGACCCCGGGAGGCTCAGCATCTGCAACAGGACTTCGACCAGACTGATCCCCGTGACTGGGACCTTAATGAGGTACCTGATTCCTAGAAATCCCAACTGTGAGTGTCAAAAGTTTTGGACTCCAACAGGGGGATTTCCAACTCAAAGAGATTGGATGCTTTTCAGCTTTTCCGAAGCAGATTTCAGCAGAAACTCATTTTTTTTTATAACATTAAAGTAAAAGAGGTGTCCTCATGGCAGTTCATAGTCAACTAAATAATAATGTTCTATGTGACAGTGGGTCACAAGCTACAGTAATATACAAGTCGCTCTTTCATGAGCTAAATGCAAACAAGAAAGATATTCATCAAGTCCAAATTCAGCCCTTGAATGGTACTATTACCCATTTTAGTGACACAGAAATGGAGGTCATGAGCATAGCAGATGTGGAACCCAAAACTGGTTGCAAATTTTTTACAGCCAGTGATTATAGCCAAACTCCACGGTACTCCATTATGTTTGGGGACTGACTCAAAGGTTATCCCCATTGGCTGATGGTGTCAATAACATTCTACTAACTCTGGGCAGTGGTCCTATTGAACATATATAGTTTCAGAACAATCAAGACTCTGATATTACTGTAATACCAGGGGAGAAACTATTCCTCTTAATAAAAGTGTACTAATCTTGCTCGAACATAGTGATAGGGTGAAGTCACACTTAGAGAGAGAGGGGCCTGGTGAAGTATCAGAGCTGTCCCAAATTAGAGAAAACAGGGTACTTTTTTTGTTCTTCTGCAATCAAATAATGATCAAGATGTGTACATATATATATATATATATACAGATATATATATGTATATACACACACACACACACATATAGTGGATGTTGCCACTCAGTGCTTATAGTTAGGTCAATATTTCCATAGGAAATCGTTCAGCATGGCTTAAAGTTAGTGATGTGGAGCGTCAGAGTGGAGTTGGGGAGTAGAGTGTTGTAGAGTGGATTTGTTGGCATGTCATAAAGTTGAATAGAAGGAGTAGAGTGTTGTAGAGTTGAGTAGAGGGGAGTAGAGTTCAGTGGTTCAGTGGCAGAAAGTGTCCTGGAGTGGGGTGGAATAGCGTGGAGTGGGCTTGAGTGGATTGAGGTAGTGGGGTGGATTTGATTGGGGTAGAGTAGGGTGGATTGGATTGAGGATGAGTGGGGTGAATTGAGTGGAGTGAGGTGGATTGGTTTAGGGTGGACTGGATTGGAGAGGGGTGGGGTGGACTGAATGGGCTTAGGTGGAAAGGATTGGGGTGGATTTGAGTGGGGTGGATTAGCTTGGATTGGGGTGCTTGGTTTGGATTGAAGTGAGAAGGCTGGGGTGGATTAATTGGAGTGGGTTGGATTAGATTGGGCTGAGTGAATTAGATTGGACTGGAGTGGGGTGGATAGGATTGGGGTGGACTAGCTTGGAGTGGGGTTGGTTGCATAGATTGGAGTGGGGTGGATTGGATTGGGATAGATTGGGTTGACTGGAGTAGAGTGTGGTGATTGGAGTAAGGGATAGATTAGAATGAGGTGGATTGGAGTAAGGTGAGGTGGATTGAAATGGGGTGGTGAAGGAAGTGGGCTCTGTATGTACTATTTCAAAGTAAGAAATAGCATGCACAGAGTCCAAGGGTTCCCCTGAGAGGTAAGATAGTGGCAAAAAGAGACAATTCTAATGCCCTATTTTGTGGTAGTGTGGTCGAGCAGTAGGCTTATCAGAGGGTAGTGTTAAGCATTTGTTGTACATACACACAGGCAATAAATGAGGAACACACACTTAAAGACAATTCCGGGCATGTAGGTTTTTGTATAGGAAAAATATCTTTTCTTAGTTTATTTTAAGAACCACAGGTTCAAGCTTTACACACAATACTTTAAATGAAAGGTATTTCACTCAGGTATCTTAGGAACTTTGAATCAACACAATAACATGTACAGTTTTGGCAAAAATGGCAATAAGCTAGAACTAAAACTAGACACTGCAAAATTCAACAGTTCCTGGGGGAGGTAAGTATTTGTTAGTTTTTCAGGTAAGTAAAGCACTTACAGGGTTCAAAGTTGAGTCCAAGGTAGCCCACCGTTGGGGGTTCAAAGCAACCCCAAAGTTACCACACCAGCAGCTCAGGGTCGGTCAGGTGCAGAGGTCAAAGTGGTGCCACAAACGCATAGTGGTGGGAAACGTGTGGTCCTTTAAAAGTTCTTTCTTTGTTGCAAGTTTCAGTCTTTGTGGAACAGGGCCGCTGTCCTCGGGAGTTCTTGGTCCTTTTAGATGCAGGGTAGTCCTCTGAGGCTTCAGAGGTCGCTGGACCCTGGGGGACGCGTCGCTGTTGCAGTTTTTCTCAAAGTGGGGAGACAGGCCGATAGGGCTGGGGCCAAAGCAGTTGGTGTCTCCGTCTTCTTTGCAGGGCTTCAGGTCAGCAGTCCTTCTTCGTCTTCAGGTTGCAGGAATCTATCTTCCTCGGTTCTGGGTGCCCCTAAATACTCAATTTAGGGGGGTGTTTAGGTCTGGGGGGTTAGTAGCCAATGGCTACTAGCCCTGAGGGTGGCTACACCCTCTTTGTGCCTCCTCCTGGTGGGAGGATGTCTAAAAGTCAGAGACACCTCAGCTCAGGACACCTTAGGGGTTGTCCTGACTGGCCAGTGACTCCTCCTTGTTTTTCTCATTATCTCCTCCGGCCTTGCCGCCAAAAGTGGGGCAGTGGCCGGATGGGGCGGGCATCTCCACTAGCTGGGATGCCCTGTGGCACTGTAACAAAGGGGGTGAGCCTTTGAGGCTCACCGCCAGGTGTTACAGTTCCTGCAGGGGGAGGTGAGAAGCACCTCCACCCAGTACAGGCTTTGTTCCTGGCCACAGAGTGACAAAGGCACTCTCCCCATGTGGCCAGCAACATGTCTGGTGTGTGGCAGGCTGGTAAAACTAGTCAGCCCACACTGGAAGTCTGGAATGTTTTCAGGGGGCATCTCTAGGATGCCCTCTGGGTGTATTTCACAATAAAATGTACACTGGCATCAGTGTGCATTTATTGTGCTGAGACGTTTGATACCAAACTTCACAGTTTTCAGTGTAGCCATTATGGTGCTGTGGAGTTTGTGTTTGACAGACTCCCAGACCATATACTCTTATGGCTACCCTGCACTTACAATGTCTAAGGTTTTTCTTAGACACTGTAGGGGCATAGTGCTCATGCACCTATACCCTCACCTATGGTATAGTGCACCCTGCCTTAGGGCTGTAAGGCCTGCTAGAGGGGTGACTTATCTATGCCATAGGCAGTGTGAGGTTGGCATGGCACCCTGAGGGGAGTGCCATGTCGACTTAGTCATTTTCTCCCGACCAGCACACACAAGCTGGCAAGCAGTGTGTCTGTGCTGAGTGAGGGGTCCCCAGGGTGGCATAAGACATGCTGCAGCCCTTAGAGACCTTCCCTGGCATCAGGGCCCTCGGTACCAGGGGTACCAGTTACAAGGGAATTACCTGGATGCAAGGGTGTGCCAATTGTGGAGACAAAGGTACAGTTTAGGGAAAGAACACTGGTGCTGGGGCCTGGTTAGCAGGCCTCAGCACACTTTCAAATCATAACTTGGCATCAGCAAAGGCAAAAAGTCAGGGGGTAACCATGCCAAGGAGGCATTTCCTTACAGGTGGGGTAGGGTGGACTGGATTGGGGTGTGGTGGGCTACAGTGTGATGGATTGGATTGGGGTGGCTTGGAGTGGGGTGGACTGCATTGAGGTGGGGTGGATTGGAATGTGGAGGGGTGGATGGATTGGAGTGAGGTGGACTAAACTGGGATGGGGTGGAGTGGACTGAATTTAGGTGGGGTGGATTGGATTGGGGTAGGGTGGAATGGAGTGGATTGGCGTTGGTGGAGTGGAGTGACGTAGGCTGGGTGGACTGGATTGGAGTGCGGTGGACTGAACTGGGATGGGGTGGGGTAGAATAGGGTGGGGTGGATTGGAGTGGAGTGGGATGGATTGGAGTGGGGTGGATTTGATTGAAATGGGGTGAATTGGAGGAGGAGGATTTGATTGGGGTGGAGTGGATTTGGGTGGGGTGGGTAGGATTGGTGTTTGGTGGATTGGAGTGGGGTGGGGTGGATTGCATTGAGGTGGGGTGGATTGGATTGGATTGGCATGGAGTGGACTGGCATGGGGTGGGGTGGACTGGAGTGGAGTTGAATGGGGTGGATCTGTTTGGGGTAGGGTGGGTTGGATTGAGAAGGAGGTAGATTAGGGTGAGTGGATAGGGTGGGAGATTACAGTGGGGTGGATTAGGGTGGGGTAGATTGGAGTGAGCGTGGTGGATTAGATTGGGATGGATTGGATTGGGGTGGACAGGGGTGGATTATGGTGGATTGCAGTGGATTGTACTGGAGTGGGGTGGATTGGATTGGAGTGGGTTGGAGTGGATTTGAGTGGGTGGATTGTACTGGGTGGATTGGATTGGAGTGGGGTGGACTGGATTGGTGTGGGGTGGATTTGACTGGAGTAGGGTGGATTAATGTGGACTGGATTGGACTGGAGTGGGGTTGATTAGAGTGAATTGTATTGGAGTGTGATGTACTGGGGTGGTGTCGGTGGACTGGATTGGAGCGAGGCAGATTGGGTAGCGGTGGACATGATTGAAGTGCTGTGGTTTGGATTGGAGTGGGGTCAGTTGAATTGCAGTACAGTGGGTTTGATTGGATTGGAGTGGGGTGGGTTGGACTGGAGTGGGTTGGAAAGGACTGGATGGAGTGGATGGGACTGGACTGAAGTGGGGCAGACTGGAGTGGATTGTGGTGGGATGGATTGGATTGGATTGGCATGAGGTGTATTGTATTGGGTTGGGGTAGATTAGACTAGGCTGGATTGGGGTAAATTGGATTGTGTGGGGTGGTCTGGATTGGTGTGGGTGGGTGGACTGGATTGTAGTGGGGTGGATTGTGGTGTATTGGAGTGGGGTGAATGGGACTGAGTGGGGTGGATTGGATTGGGGCGAGGTAATGTGGATTGAAGTGGTGCAGATTGTTTTGCATTTGAGTGGGTTGTTTGGAATTGGAGTGGGTCAGGGTGGAGTGGGGCAGGTTGTTTTGAATTAAAGTGGGGCTGATTGGAGTCGGTCATATTGGAATGGGGCAGATTGAAATGGATTGAAGTGGTGCAGGTTGTTTTGGATTGGAGTAGGGCAGATTGTTTTGGATTGGAGTGGAGCAGAGCTGAGTGGGGAAGATTGTTTTGGATTGATTAGGGCAGATTGGAGTGGGACAGATTGTTTTGGATTGCAGTGGGCACACTGGAGTGAGGAAGAATGTTTTGGACTGGAGAGTGGGAGATTGTACTACGGTGGATTGGAGTGGGGTGGGCTAGTGTGGTGTAGATGTGAGTGGGGTGCATTGGATGGGAGTGGGGTGGATTGGAGTGGGGTGAATTGGGATGGAGTGGGGGGATTGGAGTGAGGTGGATTAGAGTGGGGCATATTGTTTTGGATTGGAGTGGGGCAGATTGCTTTGAATTGGAGTGGGGCAGATTGTTTTGGAGCAGTGCAGATTATTTTGTATTAGAGTGGGCGAATTGGAGTGGGGCAGATTGTACTGGAGTGGGTTGGGAGGATTGGAGCGGGGTGAGTTGGACTTGCTTGGGGTGAATGGTTTGGGTTGGAGTGGAGTTGATTGGTGTGGGGTAAAGTGGGGTGGACTGGGGTGGATTGTAGTGGAGCGGATTGGAGTGGGGTGTATTAGAGTGGGGTAAAGTTGGGTTGATTGTAGTGGGGCGGGTTTGAATGGGATGGATTGGGGTTTACTGGACGATTATATGATGATGCAACATTTCATAAATTACACATAATAAAGAAACAGTGTCACATTGCATTATTTTGAACAAGATAATCATCATTTTTTTAGAAAAGCGCCCACTAGCAAAAACAACATAAAACATAAGTGGAAAGTGAGAAAAGATGACTTGGCAAAATAAAAGAAAGTTAGCTATAAAAAATTAATTTTTGTTTGCCCTGCTCAGACGTTTTTGACACTCACAAGCCTTCTGTTTGCAGGGCACTAGAAGTTAAAAAGAACAAAATAGTACCTTGATCACATCTGTAGCAGCGGACAGGCACTGATTAAGTTGTGTTAATCAGTGCTTGGTTCCTCCACCACAGAGAGGAACGGAAATCATGCCAGGCCTAAAGTGGACAAATTACGAAGTTGTAAAACAGAGTGCCATGCAAACATATGGTTCCTCCTGCTCCTGAGCAAGAAGGCTCAAGGGCCTTGTTATATGTCACTTCTAAGCAAGCTGTGATGTCTACAAAGAGCGTGTTTCCGTAGTCCACCCTGCTGGTGATGACGGCCTGCATGACGGTCCTTCTGGTGTCTGCTGGGAGCCACCTCAAGATCTTGAGGAGCATACAAAGCAGGCGGATGAAACTATGTCAACTTGTTTTTTCATGGATAGCTTGCTATCCACGATGATGCCAAGGTTGCGGGGGTGGTCTGTTGGGGTGAGAGGGGGCTGCTGAGCTCTGCGGGCCACCATGGCAAGGTATTGTTCCCAAAGATGAGGACTTCCATTTTTTGGTGTTGAGTTTGAGGCAGTTGTCCTTCATCTATTCCGCTAAATTCATCATGCATCTGTGGAAGTTAGCTTTTGTGGTGGAGGGATCTTCGGGCATTGAGAGGATGAGCTGTGCATCGTCAGCGTAGGAAATGGTGTTGAGTCCATGTGATCTGACACTGAGGGCCAGAGGGGTCATGTAGGTGTTGAAGAGAGTCGGGCTGAGGGATGATCCTTGGGGGACTCCACAGATGATCTTCTTGGGCTCAGAGGTGAATGATGGGAGAATGATCCTTTGGGTTCTCCTGGTGAGGCATGTGGGGATTCATTTTAGGGTGTTTTCTTGAATCCCAAAATGGTGGAGTATGTTTATCAGGACGTGGTGGGAGACTGTGTCAAACGCGGCAGTCAGGTCCAGGAGGATGAGGGCTGCTGTTTCCCCGTGGTCCAGGATGGCTCTGATGTCATCTGGGCTGCAATCAGGACTGTCTCAGTGTTGTGGTTTGCTCAAAATCCAGATTGGGAGGGGTCCAGGAGGTTGTAGACCTCTAGGTGTTGGGTGAGTTGCTGGTTGATCGCTTTTTTGAGGGCTTTTGCTGGGGCCAGAGAGATGGGCCGGTAGTTCTTCAATTCGGGTGGGTTAGCGGATGTTTTTTTCAGGAGGGGCCTCACTTAAGCGTATTTCTAAACCTCCGGGAAGAAGGCTGCGGTAATGGAGGTATTCAAAACCTTCCAGAACGCATCGCCAATTGTTTTGCTTCCGAGGTTGAAGATGGTGTTGGGGGCAAGTGTCCGTGTGTGCTCCCGAGTGTACAGAGTTTATGATGGAGAAAGTGTCTTGCATGGTGAGGAGTTCCCAGTGGGTGAGACGGTGTACAGGTTTGTGTTTGTGCGTGTGAGCTGGTTGATGTTGTCCACGGCGGAGGGCTGGCATTCTAAATTTTCGTAGATAGCCGAGATCTTGACGTGGAAGAAGTCTGCAAGGTTGTCGTACAGTTCCTGGGAGGGAGTGATGTAGTTCTCTGTGGCTGCAGGATTGGTGAACTCCTTCATAATGGCGAAGAGTTCTTTGCTGTGGTTTGCTCTGGCTTTGATGTGGTCTGCTAGTGTGTTCTTGGTTTCTTTCAGGAGGTGCTGGTACTGGTTGAGAGTGGTCCTGAAGCTAGTGCGGTCTTCTGTTTTTTTGCTGAAGCGCCACTTCCTTTCAAGTTGTTGGCAGTTGTATTTGGAGAACTGCAGTTCCTCAGTGAACCAGTTTGCTCTTTTGCTTTGTTCTTTGACCTTAGCTGTTTTGGCAGGGGCAATGGCGTCAGTGCGTTCAGTGATCCACTGGGAGAAGCTCTTTGGTGCTTGTTCAGTGTTGTGTGTAGATTCTGGGAGATGGGAGTGGGGAGTGTCGTTCCACTAGCCTTCTGATATCCTTTTCTAGTTTCTTCATGTGGATTTGGGGGACACGGTGCTGGGGTATGTGGATCCAGAGATGGTGAAGTGTTTACTGTGGAGGTCTGACAAGGTGAGTGGTGTGAATATACATGACTCTGTCACTGCAGGTGAAGATGGGAACGAGTGTGTGTCCTGCGATGTGGGTAGGGTCGATGACAAGTTTCTTGAGGCCAATGTTGCTCAAGCTTTCCAGGAGGTTAGTGGAGTTGGCGTTGCTGGGGTCATCGAGGTGGAAGTTGAGGTCCCCTAGGAATATGTAATGTTCGGAGTCGATTGCTTGTGGTGCAGTGAGTTCTGGGATGGCATTACAGAAGCTGGGGAGTGGTCCTGGTGGCCTGTAGGGAAAGGTACCTCTGATGGTGCTTTTTCAGTCTGTGTGGTGGTGTAAGTTGAGGTGTTCCATTACCCGTGTCGGGTCGTTAGGGGATGTCGTGGAGCGGATGCTGTCCCTGTAGATGATGGAAATTCTGCCTCCCTGCTTGTTGCCTCGATCCCAGTGTGTTATCTTGTAACCTTCGGGGATAGTGGTGGCGATGTCTGGGGCGGAGGCGGGGGTTGAGCCAGGTTTCTGTGAGGAAGATAACATCCGGGGTGAGGGAGCAGAGTGTGCCCCAGTCCTCAGTGGCATGTTTAACTAGTGAACCTGCGCTAGTGTGTCACATGCAAGTTCTATACCCAGGTATGTGATTCATGCTCCTACTAAAGGGCTAAATTATCTATCCTGAATGTTTTCGTTATAAAGAACATTATTAATTTTGTTTCGGAAGTATTATTAGCCAAGGCCTTGGAGGTAGAGAACCCACCAAATGAATGAATGCATTAATTAATTGAAGTAGTTGTCAGGTTTATCCATTCATACATATCCATGTTTGTGTGTGCTATGTTTTTTTTAGTTTTAACGTGAGAGGATGAGGTGCATTGCTGTATACTTTTCCGCAAGCAAGTTCCACCTTCACAGAGTCGTATTGAGAGGTCGGTTAGTTTAGGAATGTTTTAGTTAATCGTGTGCAGACTCCTTGTTGGGGCAGCTGGAGGCCCGTTTGATGGATGAAGAGGGGTGCCAATGGCTCAGGGCCCTTGTTGTTACCACTGGCACTGGTCAGAGAGGGATCACCCTCACGCTCGAAACTCACTCCACAGGTCACTTGGTGGGCACATACCTGGGGCACCCCTGGTCCTGCGAGCCCCGCCCTGTCCCAGATCCTGGTGCACTCACAGTTCACCACTCACTTCTCCAGAAAATTATTGCATAAAGCGCTTAAATGGCACGTAAGGGGCCGTGAGCGCTATATGAATGCATTTATAATTACAATTAACTCATTCACCGCCAAGTTTGTCATCACTGCCCAGCCGAAATCCTTTTGAATTTGCGTTTTTGCATCTTAATTTAGAAGTGTGACCTTGTGTGGGGTCTCCTGTGCAGAACCGGTGCGCGTGCTGCGTGCGTCAGTACATATAGTTGCCATCTTGTGTTAATGCTGAATGAGGTCACGTGCTCCCTGTGCACGTGTGCTTTGCTTTCCTGCAGCAATGTTGCTCTGCCTGAGATGCCTGCATCTAGTTACACATCTCTGCATCTTTGGTTGGCTGCAGAGGATGCCCTCTGTGCAGGATGCAAGGTTGTCAGCGCCTCAGCCTGTCTGTCTCCATTTCTTCGCCCCTCCCCTCCCATTGACCCCCGCAGACCTCAGTGGGCCCCTGTTTCCCGCCATTGGCTGCCCCCTGGCCTGTGAATGACGGCAGACGTGCCCCCGTGGCCCCTGCCGCCAGCCCCGGAGACCCCGCCGTCTCCTTTTATTAATGAAACGCTCAGCCGCGCGCCTTGCCTCGCGCGAGTCCCGGGAGGCCCCTCGGGACTGGAGCATAATTGGACAAGATTACCTCGGTTTCTGTTCATTCTTCGATGATTGCCCGGAGTGACGCGGCCTGTGGGGGCGGGGAGAGCAGTGAGATGGGTCTGTTGTGAAATACAGGCCTTCAGGGGCAGCCTGACCGTGCAGTGACTGCTAAGCAGAGATGTTTTAAGGCATGGTCAAAGTGTGCTCTGGGCCCAAACCTTTCAGGGGGCCCCTGGTAGGCCCAGCTCTGTTCTGCAAGCAGTCCTGTAGAGTTTGTCTGGACTCATGCTAGTGTTTCTACAATGACGTGTTTCCACCAGCAGCTCCTGGATGGCTGGCTTTCACACTCACCCCACCACCCACCCATCACAGGTGTCACCGGTCAGGTGACCCTTCTGATAGAAGGGGCCTGACGCACACCCTGGGCCAGTTCTAGTTACCACAATCATGTGTCCCTGTGGTCATGTTAGCTAGCATGATGGCCTAGAGCCCGCAACACTACAAGTCCTCCCCTGATGACCTTGAATGATTCTTAAACATAGATGGTTTTAAATACCGCATTCCCTTAATTATACTGCTTTCCTTTAATTTACTTTTGATACCGGTAATACGTGGGAGTCTGCACAGGCACTTTGCAGAGAAGTAATTGTGCTTATGCTTTTCAACAACATGCAACATCCATAAAAAAAAGTTTCTTTTAGATCTAAACAGGACCTCACAAATTGGAAGTGGGAGGGGGTCACGGAGATTATTTGCAATAATATTAATTAGCTGCTGCTCTATTACAATATTGAAAACACACATTTCTATCCCTAAATATTAGACGGAAACACATTTGGGATTTGGACCAGTGAGCTTTTCAGTGTGTCAGGGACCTGAACAAAGAGGGCATGAAAGAGCTGTAATTAGATCATAAATTCAAAGTTGTTCTGCAACTTTTGGCCCAGGGCCCCCAAAATACATACATTTGGCCCAGGGCCCCCAAAATCCATAAGATGTCCCTGCTGCTACAAAGGTTGTTCCTAGTTTGGGATTCTGAAAGGGTCAGGAGCTGATACTTGAATACGAATTTGTGTGAAAACATTCTGAAACATTTTGCAGTTCTTCTAACATAATCATTTAGACACAGGTTTGACTGCTCTAAAATACTCTTGAAGTTATTTTTGTTTGCATTTCTTGGTTTAATTTATATTGCAAAAGGGGAAAGTGCTATATTTTGCTCTTTAAAAGAATATGGGTTTTTACACCATTTACATAAAAATTCCATTCGTACTAAACTGTGTGTAAAATACTTGCCTAGTGGCTTTGCTAGCATCTGTCATATAGCCAAGGCCACTGGAATTATGTGGCAGGAGAGGTCCAAATTATGACACAGGGTTTAGTAAATTATGCGGCAAGAAAAGTCCAAATATGTTGCATAATGCGGCACATTTTGTAATAGTATTACTTCATTATTTAGTCATTTTAAACTTGGTAACACTGTCTGAGCATTGGTTGCACGTCATTAGTACAATTTTAACACCCAAGAATAGAAATTAGCAGCACAAAGGTGACCGATCCAGCTTTACAAAGGGCCATTCACTGCACAGTAACACGTGTCGCTGCATATTTAGTAACTTTTGAACCGTTTGAGCTAGAAGCAACTTTTTTTGTTAAAATGTGCAGAATATGCGGGAGATAATGGATTAAGTGGCAAATGGGCAAATCTGTAACTATGCAAAAATTGTCATGGCTGCTCAATCGCATAATTCCATTGGCCCTGCATTTATCCACCACATTGTTCATAGCTCTACTCATCTGTTTCATGGTCTGCTGTTTTTGCAGCCTGTAGGGTTGTGAGAACTTTTCTACTGCTCTTTGGGAATTTATGGATTGAATCTGGTAAAGTCAAGTCCCCAGAGCATGAAGAAAATTAGCAAGAGTCTCCTGAAAGCCGTGCAGTATTTTGAAGTACATAGCTCGTACCTGCTGCTTGAGTTATAGACTGACAACACTGCATAGGCATGTCTACCGATGAAACAATGCAATAGTGATGCATGGCAGTCAGATCGCCCTCATATGGCGGGTACCACCCTCTTTTCAATAACATAACATTGGTTGTGTATTATTGAAAACAAGCACTGGGTCTTGCTTACTCTTACATGCATCCAAGGCTGGTTGACATTTCTAATGCTTGTTTATACATGTCTGTCGTCCACAGTTTTGCTGAAGTTTTTCTAGTGACCACTAGGTGGTAGTGAAAGTATGGTTCTGATATTGTTTAAATTTGACTTAGTTTGGTATGCTTTGTTTGGAGCAGGAAGAATGACTCATCTATGGCCTCAGAATCCAAAAAGCTTTTGTGGGCAGGTCAAACACAGAGAGGCAAGAAGGCAGCAAATAGGAGCAAGGCATCTGAGATTGACACAAAGGCCTTTCAGTATGGTATACACTGCTGTCTCCAGACAGACAGCTAGAGCTGTCTGTAGAGAGATGGCAAAAATAGTGTTTAACATAGATATTGTGTTCCAAATATTGTTTACAAAAATATCACCCACTGCATATAGATTTCCTATTGTTGAAGCCAATAGGGCGATGTCGTTGTGCGTTCCCTCTTACTTGCTCTGGGTCGAAGTCTGAGGTTGAAAGATAAATCTCAGTCCCCAGAAAGTGAATGCCGGTGCCCACTACCTGCAACCACCCATACTACTTGCCCACTGCTCAGAATTCTTTTTTTCAGTGGTGGCAACCAAACCCCAAAGCAAGGTTGGTTGCAGTGACATTAGAGATCAATATCCCTGGAAGAGGGAGTTTTGGAAAACAACCAGTGACTGTGCTGTGCCAGGTAAAAAGCATCCACCCTGCGTTCTGTTTTTAGAGCCAACATTCCATCACCTGGCACCAGTTTGGCACTGGCATCCTTAAGTGAGCAAACACGTTTGGGAGTCAGGCTGTCTTTGTTAAAATGGGCTATTCACTGAATAAACCACGTGTCTGCTTTTATGTTATCGCCAAGAGCTCACTCAAAGTACATCATGTAATAAAAAATAGTAAACACTGAAGCCCTGCTTTCCCAGAAGATGGGCGTGGTTCTCAAATTACAACATCAGATGTACACTAATATACACATTCCCATTTGCCAAAGAGTGTTGGGAAGTCTCAAGAGAGCAGAATGTAACAATCTGGCGAAGCGCTGGGACTTTGTAATATTTTGTTAAAATGCCGAACACTTTCATTTTGCGAATGTCATTTCCACCCACAGGAAGCACCGTGACTGCCGGAAGTCTGCGCCTTGACCACTAGATGGCAGTGCAGCGCCCTGAGAGCCAGTGGGCTTCTGAGGACCGAGTGCACATTTCTGCTACAAGCTGGACAAGCACTGGGAAAGTCACACGTTCTCCTGCACACAAAAAACACAGACATGCAGATGCCAGTTACCACAGACGTGCACGTGCCCGTGCATACACGCCACCAAACGTAGCACATGCGGAGAGTTAAAGGGACATACATGTATGTTATACAGGTATGTTATGTGTATTTGTACAGCGCACCATCACCGTCGAGGGTGTCCTGCCAAGAGAGCCTATCAAAGCACAGTTTCTCTCTCTCTCACTGAGAGAGAGACACGTGTGCCATGAACATGTATGAACTGTGCAGGCCAGTGGGTCCAGAGACACACGGGAACAATAGCATTGAGAAAGCGAAGTTAGAATATCAATCTTCAGTGTTTCCTTGAGGACTCAGGAAAAATAGACTGTCAGTCTTTAACTGATGACACATAATGTATTTTTGTCTATGAGCGATTGCTCACTCCGGTGGGAATCGTCAGCGCCTACGTCTACCTTTGCATAAATAAATGCATGCATGAGCAGAATCTAGGGGGACAGACAGACGGATGCTTAACTGGTGCTGGGAGATTCACCCCTCGTATCCACGTCATACTGAACCCCTCTGTGAAGGAAACTACTTCTCAGGTGGCGAAGGTCGTGAAATGTCGACGTTCATTCATTCTGAGCTCCTATGTGAAGTCCCCCCCCCCCCCGCCCCATGCCCCTCCGGGGTGATAGGAGACTTCGCAGCCCCCACCCCCTTCAATTCTTGCTCCCTTGAACGATCACCCGGTGATAACAACACAGCGGACACTGGAAGCCCATTCCATGCTTGGCCTCTGCTACTGTAATTAATCTGCAGCCCTGCAATTCACTACAGCCTTCTCTTTAGTACCACACCTCCCTTTTAAAGGGTCCATCCGGTGAATGATGTCACAATACGACTTAAAACCCCAGCTGACGTCATTAAACACAGCAACATTCTGGAACGCCTATTGTTGGCGACTATTAGGGATGCAGGACTGGGCAGAACCGATTGTTTCTCGACCCTGGAGGAGCCCTTTAAATTTGTAGTGCACCAAACAACGTGGATCCAGTCCTGGGCTTTTCTTTCCCAAATCCAAAATATTAGTCTGAATGGATCAGAGAGTAGGCTCCCAGAATGCACGAATTTGAAAACAGAGGGCTAGCATGCATGGATAGATCTGCGGATCACAGCTGAAGCTGTCTACAAACGCCAAACACATCTACGTTTTGTAAATCCCACCTGCCTCTCTAGACTGGTCCTAACGTGGCCTAAGGCCAGAGTATTCAGACAAGCAACAAGTGTGACTTGTCTCGCGCGCAGAGAGGGCACGAGCAGGGCAGAGCTGCTGGGGGCTGCACAGTGAACCAATCAAGGTGGAAAGAAGAGCGTGGAAAAGCTCAACAAGGAAACTGATGATAGCGTGAAAGGGTGTTTAGCATAAAACCTTAAGGCTAAGAATGCCTCTAAGAGTTTAATGTAGGGATGCTGCTCAAAGCAGTGAAAGCCCACCAATCACAAACCGACAATCCACACAAGCTGACAGTAAACAAAACTTGAGACAGCAATAGCGGGGCAAACCCCAACTGAGACAAAAAACAAAAGGACTTGTAGAGACCAGGCTATCAAGTGGTAGGTGTAGCAGTAAAGGAAGGCCCACACCGGAAGTTATGAAGCCAACTGGCCTTGTGCTGTCAAGCAAGACCAGCCCATACAACACCAATGCACAACCATCGCATGCACTTGGCAATGAAGCCCACCCAGCCTATAGCCATCCCTCATTACCTCTCCTTGGAAGCCCACCCAACTTGCGGCCATTCTTCCTTACCCATGCTGTGAAGCCCACCCCAACCTAAGGCCATTCTTCATTACCTGTCCTAGGAATCACACCCAAGTTGTGGTCATTCCTCGTTACCCATACTGTGAAGATCACCCAACCTGTGGCCATTTTGCGTTACCCGTCCTATGAAGCCCACCCAACCTATGGTCATTCATCATTACCTGTCCTATGAAGCCCACCCAACCTGTGACCATTCCTCGTTATCCGCCCTATGAGGCCCACCCATCCTTTGAAACCCACCCAAACCTCATTATCTGTCCTATTAAGCCTGCCCAACCTGTGTACTTTGCCCATAACCCAATCTTTCAAGCCCATCCAACCTGTGGCCATTTTGCGCTACCAGTCCTGAGAAGCCCACCCAACCTGTGACCATTCCTTGTTACATGTCCTATTAAGCCCTCCCAACCTGTTTCCACTTCCTACTACCCATCCTATGAAGCCCACCCAAACTGTGGCCCTTCCTCCTTACCCATCATATGAAGCCCACCCAACCTGTGGCCATTGTCCATTAACCATCCTGTGAAGTCCACCCAACCTGTGGCCATTCCTCGTTACCCCTCCTAAGAAGCCCACCCAACCTATGGCCATTCCTCGGTACCCGTCCTATGAAGCCCAGCCAGCGTGTGGCCATTCTTCATTACCCATTCTATAAAGCCCACCAAGCCTGTGGCCATTCCTCTGCACCCGTCCTATGAAGCCCACCCAATGTATGGCCATTCTTCATTACCCATTCTATGAAGCCCACCCAGCTTGTGGCCATTCCTCGCAACCCATCCTATGAAGCCCACACAACCTGTAGCCGTTTTTCATTACCTGTCCTATGAAGCCCACCCAACATGTGGCCAGTGTCCATTAACCATCCTGTGAAGTCCTCCCATCCTGTGGCCATTCCTCATTACCCGTCCTACGAAGTCCACCCAACCTATGGCCATTGCCCATTACTCTCCCCTTGGTGCTTTGATACCCCAGGGCTTGAGCCCTGCAGAAATGTGCAAGTGAAACATATTGCTCTCCTCACCCGACCCACGAGGCTGTTGCTGACCCAGGCAGAGCTTTGCTGGCTGTGACTGTCTCAGAAGTACTAGATGCCCACCTACGTGCATGACTAGTGAGGGGTCTTTAAGCACCTTGGTTCTTATAAGACCAGAACCGCCCTCTTTCTTTGGGATAGGTCTGAGCAGAGCACGCCTCCCCCAAAGCATTGGTAGTTTCAATTATTACCATTTTCAGTATCGCGACAGGTTCTAGTGCCTAAACACCACATCCCGACACAAAGTCGTGGAATTAGAAATCATTCAAGTACTAAAATTATGTTAGTCAGGGGCAGGATTTGGAGTTTGAGGCACTCCTGCAGGTCTGGAAAGGCTGGAATTTGGAAAGGTGCCTTGAAGGCGTGGTCTCGGGCACAGGGCACCTGTACGGATGAGAGGGTCTGAGACACGTGGAAGGGTTCAGTGTAGGAGGCGGGGAAGGAGGGTCATAAAGTGGGTGAGGTGTATGTGAAATACATAAGGTGCATCGTGAAGAGTGGGAGGTGTGCCTGTGACACAGAGGTGCGTGTACCTGGTGTGGGCAGTGCTTAATTTGAGCCAGTGGTTGCTGGTGGGGGCCACAGGCACTTATTTTTGAGCACCGGCACTTATTTTTCCTGATCGGACATTTCCTGAGAGCAAAAGAAGGAAAACACATACAAACAGGAAAGAAGGCTGAAAAGAAAGATAGAAAAGCGTCATGACGAGAGAAAGCCGGAACCTTCCGGAGTGAGATAAAGGCAGAGGGAGTGCTGGCAGTGGGTTAAAGAGGCCTGCGGTGCAGTCGGGGCTGCCCAGCCATGGTATTCAGCATGCCACCGCTTCATTGCAGTAGCCGTGGGCTTCTGAGTAAGGCTTCGGGCACCGGCACTCTTTCTCTCACAAATGAAGCACTGGGTGTGTGAAGGGCCTGCCTGTGATACAATGGAGGTCGCATGGAAGAGGTATGAAAGCTGCGCCCATGATTGATGGGTGACATAGCCAGGGAAGGAGCTATAATGATCTGATAGGACTACCTACCTTTAAAACGTATCAATTATACACAAATGTGCAAGGCTTTAAGTGGGATGAAAAAAGCGTGGGGGGGGGTCCCTAAAAGGGGTGGCCTAAACATGTAAACTAAAATTCGCCCAGTGTGCCACCCTTCCCACACAATTCCAGAGAATCACGACTACTCCTGGCTGAGGTGACCACCCCTCTGTGCGCTTTGCGGAGAGGCCACTGTTTGGATGACCACTTTTTCACCCACTGACAGTCACTGAGAGACACTGGACCTGCTTTCAGCCACAACTCTGTGGTGGCCCGTTATAAACACCTGGATGTGACTCAGTTCAAAGTATGCACCATACAAAAGGCATATGCTGCCGAAAAAAAATATCATAACACAACATCCTGGAAAAAGCTACATTCATTTGGATTGCAAGATTAAGTAAAACATGTGAAGTATAAACAGGAACAACATTGATTACCTTAGCAGTTTTTACACTTATCAGTCTGAAATTGATCAGTGGTTTTGCCCTTAAGGTTGCGGCCATGACTACAGGACCTGGAAGAAACCAGTTTCACAGTCCGATTTTAACTACTACCGGGTCTGAGACGCGGTGGGACCTGGCTCCCTTAAAGCCCTGCATATCTGTAAAGATAAGATGTCAATTCAAGCTCCTTACCCACGCCTACAAGTCCCTCCATGACCTAGGTCCCGCCTACCTGAACCACCGCCTGGGCTTCCATCGACTGCCCAGAAACCTCCGCTCACCGAGCCCTCGCACAGGTACGATGTAACAGATGCTGCCGCACCGGAGGTCGCTCCTTCTCCTTCTCAGCTGCCAAATCCTGGAATGACCTCCCCCTCCACCTGTGCACCTCACCCTCCCTAACCCATCTCAGGAAGGGGCTCACACCCTGGCTTTTTGACCAACGAGCAGCACCGCGCCTGAATACCCGCCTGGGTGACAAGCAGCGCTCTAGAAACACAGGGTGATTGACTGATCTCACACTAAATAACATTTATGGAAAGCATATGTGCAGTTACAACCATAAGAAGGTGTTTTAATTACACAGGGCTGACCCCCTGATGTGCAATAAGGACTCATTCATGATGTCATTCCTTATGGAGTTCTACAACATATCTCAAGGTCCTTGGTGCACCCTCACAATGATGCAAGCTTTTCCAGTCTCAATGTGAGAAAATACAAAGGGTCTCCCAGATGAGACAAATGAGAATTAAAAAATACCAAGCAGCTGCAATTGCATTAACATGCAATTTCTATGGAACAGCACACACGCAGATTTCTACACCGTGGTGACCAAACTCGGCCACACAGCCGGGGCAGGAAGTCTGTACTCCATAAAGCACAATGCTGATGTAATGTATGGAGTGACTGACTGCCCATCAAGAAGGAATCCTGGATCCCAAAAATAAGCGCAGGAGCAAACTCCGCCAACCACTGGACGAAGTCGCCACTGCGTGGGCAGTTGTCTGCCACACAAATGTGGCAGCGGAGTCCCTCCTATGAAGGTGTTTCTGCTGGCAGTTTGGCTCATCTGGGGGGTCTTTCAAATGTCCTATGTGGCCTTCCCATGGTAGATAATTCCCTGCAATAACTTCTGTGCATGTTATCATAGGAGGTACATAAGGTAAGAGGCACGCCACTACCAACTGTGGACCAGGTCAGTGCAAACATTGAAACTGGATCAGTCACAATGGTGAAGGCTAGAAGACAGCTCAGAGACAAAGCGCCACATTTGCGTCATTTTATTTGACGCAAATGTGGCCCAACGAGGCCAACAACGCAACGCCATATTTACAAAGTGGTGCAATGCCTGCATTGCGCCACTTTGTAACCCCTTGCACCACATTATGCCTGCGCCAGGCATAATGTATGCAAGGGGGGCATTCTGGTGCTAGGGTGGGGCCGTAAAAATGGTACAAAGGAATCTATGTGATTCCTTTGCCCCATTTTTATCGGCATTTAACACCTGCTAAGTGCAGGCGTTAAACAGAGGCTCCCATTGACTACAATGGGCCTCTGGGTGCTTTGCAGGATTAGTTTTATTTTTTATGCTAATCCTGCAAAGCACCGGACTAGCATCAAAAATAATGACACTAGTCACCCTAACTACCGCCATGGTGCGCTGTATTTTTAATCTACCCCAAAGTATTCGCCACCTCTTTGTGGAGTAAGAAAAAAAGAACTGAATATAAAGAAGCTACAAAAATTCAAAATTTATGGGGATTAATTTAGCAGATGTTTGAAATCACGATTTCCCTTTGGCCTCTGAGTCATTGTGGATTCACATGATGGGAATATCTGAGGCCTTTGTGTTTGATTGACTCATGGGATCCTAAATCAACGTTCCAGGAAATACACTCATTAGAATTGTTACATTAAACAGCAAGTCTCAAGGTTGAATGACATTTTACTAACAGTGTCCATTTGGCATTATCGAACACTTAAATAAATATTAACCTCCTTGTTTTTATTTACAGGACTGGATCAATGTATTTATCCAGGGACTTCAACATGTTATGCCTCAGAGTGATTTTGAAAAGGAAATTTGGTTTAATCAGCAGTCATTACAATCAGTATATACTCCTTAATGAAATGCAGAACAAGGTGTTTTTGACATTTCCTCTTTGCCCTTCACTATTTTTAGTTCAAAATGAAAGATGGAAAATTGGAAGTGCAGCCACTGGGTGTTACCATCTAATGTGAGGACAAGATATATATTTCATTTCAGGACTCTGAGAAACCTCTAAAAGAAATACATTCGATGAATTTAATTCGGCATTGTTGAACACGACTTTGCTCTAATGGTCGGGATTTAACTAACGGGATTGGTGCAGCCGTCAGATGGTTATCGTTCCATCTGTTGAAGATTATTATATATATATATACTCTTTGGATGTTCAAAAACATGGAACGAGGGGTTTAAAAGAATTTGACCCTAATCCATGGAGACAAAGATGGGTTGAACTTCTATGTGCTTCAAGAGCAACAGACCTCAAACATTCGTCATATTTACTCCTAAATAGGTCAGTGTGGGCTCCTGAATCTTTATTTAAGGATCAGTGACATTGTAAATGCTGAATCGGCCAATATATTATATGCTCTTTGAGTGCCTTTAACTTACCATCTTTTGGAAACATATATACCTGAACTTATTTTAAAGGTCGCTAGGACTACAGTTGTGTTGGGTTTACGAAAAACTAGTAAACCTTTTAATGTTATGATAACAGTCGCTGTTGTTACCTGAAACAAAAGTATATACATATTCCTTTGAAACTGTGGAATACCTAATGTAAGACACATCGGGGGTCATTCTGACCCTGGCGGTAGACTACCGCCAGGGCCGGGGACCACGGATGCACCGCCAACAGGCTGGCGGTGCATCCATGGGCATTCTGACCGCGGCGGTACAGCCGCGGTCAGAAACGGGAAACCGGCGGTGTCCCGCCGGTTTCCCGCTGCCCTAGGGAATCCTCCATGGTGGCGCTGCAGGCAGCGCCGCCATGGGGATTCCGACCCCCTTACCGCCAGCCTGGTTCTGGCGGTTTTGACCGCCAGAACCTGGCTGGCGGTAACGGGTGTCGTGGGGCCCCTGGGGGCCCCTGCAGGGGCCCCACCAAGATTTTCAGTGTCTGCTAAGCAGACACTGAAAATCGCGACGGGTGCAACTGCACCCATCGCACCCCTTCCACTCCGCCGGCTCCATTCGGAGCCGGCATCCTCATGGAAGGGGGTTTCCCGCTGGGCTGGCGGTCGCCCGCCAGCCCAGCGGGAAACTCAGAATTACCGCGGCGGTCTTTTGACTGCGCAGCGGTATTCTGACGGCAGGACTTTGGCGGGCGGCCTCCGCCGCCCGCCAAAGTCAGAATGACCCCCATCGACTTGAAAGGCCATGTAAACTCTCATGGAGAATGCCAAAGGTTTAACAAACGCTGGTCTCCGTTCACATATTTCTATCAGAAAAGTTTACAACTGCAAAATTACAGTCTCATTTCATTGTATAACCTTATTCTGCTTAAAATACCCGCCTTCCAAAAACACTCAAGCTATGAACCGCTGCTTCTTGTAGGTGTAAAATACATGTTTATACATTTCACTGCTTCAGATACATTATGTGGACTCCATCACCCTCCCCACTCCCTAGTAACAGCCCCTTGTTTGTGTTTTTTGTTTACTTTATTCAAATTTGTTGACCATTTAGTTTAACCCAGTGTTGAGTATTACTCAGTGTTGAGTATTACCTTTTTCTGGAAATTACTACTTTCTAGTCAGGCTCTTTGTCATAATACACACAATGGGCCTGATCCACGAAGAGAATTCTCATTGCGTGGATTCCTCCCCGAGTGCGGAGACTTCTCCACGACTGCGGGCCCTCCGCCACGAGTGCGGAGACTCCTCCACGATGGCGGGCCCTCCGCCACGAGTGCGGAGGCCATTTCAGAATCAGGCCCAAGACTTTTACTATGTATGTGTTTGCCAACCGATTGATAAAGTCTTCAGAAAAAGGAGTGAGGCTACAGGATGTGCTTGTGGGTGATGAGTGAGAAGACTCCTACAGGTTGGAGGATCCTCCACCATCTGAATTACCACTACTGAGAGTATGGCTAAGGCTCCAAAAATGGATGATTCTCAAACTATGGATTTACCAGTTCCGGCAGCTCCTTTCTCATTGTATGTGAGGGACCACCTTGGAGTATTATTGGCACTGACGGAAACCTCTGACCCCAGCTTTTATCCACTAGACATGCCATTGTCCAACCACCCAACCTCTATGGGAGTTCTTTCACACACCTTCTGATTGCAGCAGCTTCCTAAGAACCATAATTTCCAAAACCCACATGTGCAGCAGGCGATATCATCTGGAGTGTGAGTTTTTCTGGAAAATGTTGTCCCAGTGCCAATAGCTATGGATGATGGTGCATTGAGCATTGGTTGCATTTTTCCCCTCTGTTCAACCCCATGATGTTGACTCATGATGCTAGTCATCACCTCCTGATGAGCTGGAAGGGGGGCTCTTTTCTGGTGGCCATTCTGCTGCCACTTGCATTGCTACTGCAGTCAAGTCCCAGGCTCTGCTGCAAAGCTTTGCAGCTCTCAGCTTCCCCTGCCTTTCTGGTCACTCTGTGTCAGCCTGCTCCTCCTGGCGAACGCTTTGATGCAAGAAGATGCCACTTTCATGTAAATGATGGCCAGGGGATGGGGCTTTGGAGGAAATAATGATCTGACAGTGACAAATGCACCAGAACCTGTGAAAAGGATGCTTAATTATTCAGAATGAGTCTGGAAATTCATACCGAAAGGACAGATGAACAACCACAACTGTGCTATCCCAGTCAGCGGAAGCCATTTCAAAAATTCCATTTATACAGTTCATTGATGATGTAGTTTCCTAATTTATACAACATCAACACGTTTCGCACATGCCAATACACCTGATTTAAGTGAGAGTTAATTTTTAAACTCAAATGGCTTTATTTTCTGATTATAGAAACATGACCTTCAGTTAAAAAAATGTTTAAAAGCCAGAAAGGAGATAAGACAGTTTCTTGAAACGTACTTAAAAAATTAAAACTTGAAGGGACAGTGTAACAACCTGAAGCAATCATGGGCCAAAACGTTTGTGTTTGTTTGGCCGTGTAAAAAAACTATTTTAGGAGTTGGTAAGGTTTTACCGACCCCAACAATGGAACTGCAACTGGATACTGATTCAGTATTTGGAAGGGGCGTGTTTTGGGCAAGTACTGAATTAGTGCTAGATGTAGCAATGGTTTCCTCCGCAATTCTTTAAAAAGTTACTGATTCTCAAGTGGGGGTAAGTTATTCGCTAAAGGGAACGGGTCTCCTTTGGGCTCCCTCCCCTTTGCAAGTTGAGGAACAACTTTCAGGGGGCCTAAACACTGATATAGTAGATACCTCAAACTCCTTCTGAAACTTAAAAAGAGAAACTTTTTTTAAGAGCAGCCTTGTTTCCTTTAAGGGAATTCTGCTTTACAAAAAGTTTTATTTTTTTGAAAACAATCACTGGCATGATGGTCTGCTGGCCCTTGCAGGTCACCGTCCCTGTGATTTTGTCCAACTTAAATGAGTTGCAATGTGTGACTAACCTAATTAATATTAATTAGGTAGGTCAAACTGCGACCTACTCCGATTCCCTATTTTGTGAAAGTGAGGAAACTGGGCTGATTGCAGAAGCCCCCTAAACTTTTGCCCCCATTTTTCACTTTTTGCTGGTGTTTTCCTGACTCTGAGGGTGCCCGGGGCACTGCTAAACAGTCTCACGGCCTGTGCTCTGATTAAAATGAGTATTCAAATTAGGCTAATTATAATTGGCTATGTCAACCTACCTACAAGCCCCTAGTATATGGCAGGGCATGTAGGTTTAGCAACCCCCAGCATAGGTAATGCACCCATGGTTACACTGCTGAGGTGCCCAGTGTCATTTTAAAGGCAGGCCTGCCTTGGTGGCTGCTTTTAAATTAAATTAAATTTGACTTTGGAACTAAAAGTACTTCCAAAGTCTTAAACTACCTTATTTTTACATATCAGTCACCCCTAAGATGTGCCCTAAGTTCACCCAGGGTTGGGTGCAGTGTACCTATAAGTCCAGACCTTACAAAATATGTTTTATAACCCCTGGTGGGAAAAAAATAGTCACATTTGTTTTTCCCTCCTTGTAGTGAAGAGGTTCCATAGGCTAAAATGGGAAGACTTTATTTTAATTAATAAAGTCTCAAAAGGAGCTAGATAGGTCAAGTTTGGTATAAAACTTATTGTTATAATAAATCCAACAACTTGCCATTGTTAACTTTAATATAACTACTTCAGGGAAAGATTTGTAGAACTCTATCTGCAAATTGCCAACTTCAGTTCTGTAGTGCCCATCTCTGATTGTCCAGCTTCTGGCAGCCTGGCCAGGCTGCCTTGATGAGGTGTGAAGTGGCCTGGGCTGACAACAAACAAAGTGCCTGGGGGAGGAGAACGGCCTCAGCAGATGGTGAAACAGGAATTGGGGAGGGAAGCCAAACTGGTCTTCAAAGGAGGGAAAGACATTTGGAGCAGCTCAGGACTTTCCCCTTTTCCTGCAAACCCAGACAGCCAAGTGACCCACTGATTAGATTAGGAGAGGGATGGAGAGGGGTGTGTTAAGAGAACTTAGCCACACCAGTGGGTGGACTCAGCCAGACCTAACCTCCAAAATTCAGATTCTGCCATTTTGGATTTTTAAAGAATGTTGCTTCCTGTAATTGATTTTTGCCACACTTCCCAGGAAGTGGTCATCCAAGAGTGTGGGGGCTTGCCTGTGATTGGACAGTTGGCCCTCCCTGCTTTCCACCCCAGGAGCAAGGATAAATATGGCAGAGCTGCACTCACACCTCAGATCCCTACAGGGAACAATGACAGAAAAAGAAGGGCTGCCCTACTGGACCCCTGCACCTGGAAGCTGCACTCTGAAGGACTACACCAGCTGTACAGTTGGGCTTGTCTTTGACTGGTTCAAGAAGGGACTCCCACTTTACCACAGATAGAAAATAGCTGATCAGAGTCCCCTGCCTCCAAAACCTGAAGAAACTAACCAGCTGACCAGTGGCTAGTCGTCATTTTTGGATTTGAACCAGGTGCCTTCTGGGAGTTAAAGTCCTAACCCTCAAGGAGCAACTCAGAGCTTCTCGAACCTTGGGGTGAGTTGTGGACCCCTAAAGAAGATCCAGAAGTTTGGAGAACTTTTAGAAAAAAGCTCCATAAAGGGACCAACCGGACACTGTGAGTCAAGCGGGTTTACCTCAACTGCGACCCAGCTTGACTTGCAGGTTTGTCCCTCTGAAAAGCTCCCCAGCGCCAGACTTCCAGGATTTCATCGGGGCCTCCTGGAAAGGCCATCCAACGACGTCAACTCGAAATTGGCTTGCCGTGGAGGGTCATCTGATGTCGGAGAGAAAAAAACTCCAAAAAAGTGACAAAGTCCGAACATAAAAAGTTGACCGGGACTTCCTCCACAGCATACCCGAGGAGGGCTCCAGGGATGTCGGATCCAATTTCAATTTCGGCCCAGACAAAGATTTCCATCCTGAAAAATCATCTAACTCTGAAGGTAGAACTCTTCACCGAGGTCTCCTGTGATGCCTTTCCACGGTGGTCAGACCGCCATGCAAAGGCCGGTGAAAAAGGGGGAATCGCAGTGCAGGGGCCCCCATGGACAGCCCCATCACCCTTTTCACTGCCGGAGTGCTACGCAACATTGCCGCCAGCTCGATTACGAGCCAGCATCAATGCTGTGGTGAGTTTCCCGGTGGGCAGAAACAGCGTTTCCGCTCGCCGGCCCAGCGGGAAACTCATAATAGGGCCCACAGAGGCACAGCTGCATAGGCCGCATAGGCCCCTATGTCCAAAGGTAAACTTGTGACCGAGGCCTCACACTTTTTGTAGCCGAGCAGGGCTCCATCAGGGTTGACCTCAAACTTTGCCTTTGCCCTGGTCTAGTGCCACCAGATGACCAGATTGGCGCATTTAGATTCTATGTGCTAGAAAACATTAATTCTTTAAAAATTCATATCTCCAGTTCCCCTTATCCGATTGTAATAATTTTGGTGTCATTTTAAAGATAAAAATATAGTCTATTCGCATAAATTGGTGTTGGATTTTTATTGTGTTTTACTTATTTACTGTTTTGTGATTTATGAATGCTTTACACACCTGTCTCCTAAATTAAGCCTTGTTAATCGTTGCCAAGATACCAAGGGTTGAGCTGGGATTAATTTATCAAGACCTAGCTGGACCTAGTGGGGTTAGTGACCTATTGCTAAGTGTAGGTACTTACCTGCCCTTACCAATAATCAACTATCCAACATTTTTGGTGGCAACGGTGGGATCCAGTTCTTGTGTTTAATATCACATTACAGTTTTAAGTGAAATAAGTTACAAATCCTCTCAATTGACCTAGAGCAAAAGTATTTTTGATTTTTCAGATTTGGACTAATTTTTTTATTACTTCATTTTTTATTTTTCTAAATTGTTCTGATTAATTGGTGCCAAAGATTTTTTTAAGTGACACAAAGTAGACCATGGAGCTTGATCTGCTAGCCTACCGACACTCACTGCAGCTGAGCTTAGGCTGTTGTGCAAAAAGAGGGGATTGCCTGCTGTTAAGAACCTTAAGAAGATTGTGATGATCAAGTCCGTTGAAGCCTGGTTTGTGCAGATGGAGGCAGAGAAAGCTTCAGAGGTAGGAAGGGAGAGGGAAGATGTCCTGTCCAACCTCCAGGAGGAGGAGGATGATTGCGTAACTGTGATTTCAGAGGCTAGGGCCTCCTACAGAGCTAGTGGGGGTGAGGGTGGGAGGAGGGGGGGCTCTGTGGCATCCAACCAAGAGGAAGCTGAACTGGACCTCGGGGAAAGGGACCTTGAAGCCCAGGTCACCCTCCTAGCTTTGGAGGCAGAGAAGTTGGCCGTAGAGAAGAAGAAGTGGGCAAAGAATGAACAAAGAGATGGTGGCTATGACAGAGAGGTTGAGGTGTCCATCGGTGGTAGGTTTTGCCCCAGACTACCCAAGTTGGTTGTTCCTGCTTATGTAGAGGGGGATGACAGAGACAAATGGTTGGAGGGCTTTAAAAGGGCTCTCCAGATGAGAAGGGATAAGCCCCACTATTGGGGTTCACTCCTATGGGAGTTGGTCCCAATATCTGGGAGTGATAGGCTCCTGACCCTAGGAGGGGAAGAAACAGATTCCTATACCAGTATGAAGAGGTGTTTAACTAAGACGTTTGGTCCGACACCAGAGCAATACAGAATTAAGTTCAGGGACACCCAGAAGGTACCCAGTCTTGGGCTGATTTTGTAGACACTTCACTTAAGGAACTAGAGGGCTGGATACAAAATAGCAAAGTAAATACTTATAAGAGGTTATATAATTTGATCATGAGGGAGTACATCTTGACCAATTGTATCCATTAGAGGTTACGCTAGCATCTAGTGGACTCTAAGCTGACCAGCTCCAGAGAACTGGGGAAGGCAGCTGATGACTAGTTGAGAACCAGATTGGTTGTCAAGTTCCAGGGGGGAGACTCCAAGAAAGGAGGGTCAGGTTCCCAAAAACCTAAAGAGGGAGGTGGTAAGCCCACCAGAGAGATTTCCTCTTTACCCCAGAACCCTAAGAGAGAGGGGAGTAAATCCCACTCCCACTCTGAGAAGCAGAGACAGGGAGACCCAGGGTTAAAGAAGCTCTTGGACAATAAGGCCTGCTTTGACTGTCAGCAGACAGGTCACTTCAGAGGAGATGCAGCCTGTCCAAAGAAAGTGGTTAGCACTGGGCTGTCCCATGTGGCCATAGAGGAGGACTCCTCAGATGATGAGGTCTTCATAGCAACGGGCTGGGAGACAGGTCCAGATGCTTTCACCCCATTCAGGTGAATGGGATCCCTACCACAGGCATGAGAGACACCTGTGCCAGTCACACTATAGTGAGTGACTGATTGTGACCCTAGACATGTATGTCCCAGGGGAGACAAGGAGAGTCAGGATAGCTACAGGTGAGGTCACTACCAAACCTGTAGCCATAGTGCTTCTAGAGAAGGAGGGTATCCTTGACTGGTATAGGGTGGGGGTCAGTACTGACCTCCCCCTAGATTGTATCCTGGGCAATGACCTCCCAGAGGTGAGTCTGATTCCAGATGGGGCGGTCGCTCAGAAAGCCCCATTCTCAACTAAAGTCCCAGGGGAGCCAGTCCCTGCAGTTAGGAGACAGGGATCCCCAGAAGAGGGAAAAAGAAAAGGAAGGGTGAGCCACTCCTAAACAGAGTTCCATTGAGCCCAAGGCCATCTGCCCCAGTAGTGGGGAGCCCAGAGTTGGTACTGGTGAGGCCGCACCTGACCCCAAGGAAGTCCTGAGTAGTCAGGCAGCTGTGCAGCTGCAGGGTATTGCCCCTGCACTGAAAGAAGGGAGAGTGGAAGGAGGGTATCTGCCACAAGATGTGGTAACCCCCCACACTAAACAGCAAGAGGGGTGCCAGGACCCCACAGATGCCCCTAAAGTAGCTCACCCACATGTCAATGGCAAGCTTACGGTGTGGTTCGGGGTTCTGACAGCTGTCGGTAGCCTCTGCTCGGTGCTGGCCTTCATGGCAGCACTGCACTTGGCTTGGGAGGCATACCCTTGGGCCAAAAGCAGAGTAGGACCCCTGACCCTGTTGGTCATGGTGGGGTTGCTCAAGTGTTGGGTGACCTCATTGGGTAAGCTAGGTGTTTGCTTAGCAAAGTTAGAGATAGGGGAGGGGGGCCCTCCTTACCCAAGTTGGCAGAGAGAGAGGAGGAAGACCACCTTAAAGGGAAGGTCCTATTACTGTTGGGATGGGTTCACTACCCAGAGGCAGTGACCATGACAGAAGGATGTAAGGCAGAGTAGGCCCTGCAATAGGACAGCCAGTTTTCCTCATTGTCTTCCTCGCCTGACAAGCCAGGAAGACTCTTCCAGGGTTGTGCTGAGTCCCCTGGGCGTGTTGGCTGGAGGAGGGCTGTGTGAGAAAACTGGGCTCATTGCAGAAGTCCCCTATCTTTTTGCCCCCATTTTTCACTTCTTGCTAATCTGAGGCTGCCTTGGGCACTGCTAAACAGTCCCAGGGCCTGTGCTCTGATTAAAATGAGTATGCAAATTAGGCTAATTATAATTGGCTATGTCAACCTACCTATAAGTCCCTTGTATATGGTAGGCCTTGTAGGCTTAGGGACCCCAGCATAGGCAGTGCACCCATCGGTGCACTGCTAAGGTGCCCACTGTCATTTTAATGGCAGGCCTGCCTTGCTGGCTGCTTTTAAATTAAAGTTACCTTCAAATTCGTCTTTGGAACTAAAAGTATTTCTAAAGTCTTAAACTACCTTATTTTTAGATATGTCACCCCTAAGGTGTGCCGAAAGTGCCCCAACGGTTGGGTGCAGTGTAACTATAGGCTGACCAAGGCCTCCCGCTTGCTGTAGCCGAGCAACGCTCCATCGCGGTCAGCCTCAAACTTTGACTTTGCCCTGGTCTAGTGTGACCAGATGACCAGATTGGCACTTTTAGTTTTTATGCGCTAGAAAACATTAAGGGGCATATTTATACTCCGTTTGCGCCGAATTTGCGTCGTTTTTTTCGACGCAAATTTGACGCAAAACTAACTCCATATTTATACTTTGGCGTTAGACGCGTCTAGCGCCAAAGTTCATGGAGTTAGCGTCATTTTTTGGCGTGAACACCTTCCTTGCGTTAATGAGATGCAAGGTAGGCGTTCCCGTCTTAAAAAATGAATCCCAGGCATGTGCGTGGTATTTATACTCCCGGGCAAAAATGACGCCCGGGAGTGGGCGGGGCAAAAAACCCCGCATTTGCGCCTCTTTTTAACGCCTGGGTCAGGGCAGGTGTTAAGGGACCTGTGGTCTCAGAATGAGCCCAGAGGTGCCCTCCCCTGCCCCCAGGGACACCCCCTGCCACCCTTGCCCACCCCAGGAAGACACCCAAGGATGGAGGGACCCATCCCAGGGAAGAAAAGGTAAGTTGTGGTAAGTATTTTTTTAATTTTTTTTTGTGGCATAGGGGGGCCTGATTGGTGCCCCCCTACATGCCACTATGCCCAATGACCATGCCCAGGGGACATAAGTCACCTGGGCATGGCCATTGGGCAAGGGGGCATGACTCCTGTCTTTGCTAAGACAGGAGTCATGTTAATGGCGTCTGGGCGCCCCAAAAAAATGGCGCAAATCGGGTTAAGACGATTTTTTTTGCCTCAGCCTGACTTGCCCCATTTTGGGACGCCCAAACGCCATTTTTCCCTACGCCGGCGCTGCCTGGTGTACGTCGTTTTTTTTCACGCACACCTGGCAGCGCCGGTCGGCTAACGCCATTCAGTAAAGACGGCGCCCGCATGGCGCTTCAGAATGGCGTTAGCCGGCGCTAATTTTTTTGGCGCAAAACTGCGTTAGCGCAGTTTTGCGTCAAAAAGTATAAATATGGGCCTAATTCTTTAATAATTCATATCTCCGGTTCCCCTTATTCGATTTTATTAGTTCTGGGGGGTTATTACAACTTTGGAGGAGGTGTTAATCCGTCCCAAATGTGACGGATATACCACCAGCCGTATTACGAGTTCCATAGGATATAATGGACTCGTAATACGGCTGGTGGTATATCCGTCACTTTACCGTCACTTTTGGGACAGATTAACACCTCCTCCAAAGTTGTAATAACCCCCCTGGTGTCATTTTAAAGATAAAAATATATCCTATTCTTAAGAATTGGCGTTGGATTTTTATTTTGTTTTGTTTTTTACTTATTCACTGTTTTGTGATTTTTAAATGCTTTACACACCTGTCTTCCTAGTTAAGACTTGTCGCTCATTGCCAAGCTACCAAGGGTTGAGCTGGGATTAATTTATTGAGACCTAACTGGACATGGTGGGGGTTAGTGGCCTATTGATAAGTGTAGGTACTTACCTGCCCTTACCAATTATCCACTTTCCAACAGTGAAATTACCTTTTAGTACATAGGTTGGTTTGTAAGGGACCCCTCACCAAACACATGGACACTGCCATTGCAGCTTGTGTGTACTGGTGGGGAGAAAAAGGTAAAGTCGACATGGTATCCCTCTCAGGGTGCCATGCCCACAAAACACTGCCTGTGGCATACGTAAGTCACCCCTCTAGCAAGCTTACAGCCCTAAGGCAGGGTGCACTATACCACAGGAGAGGGCATAGCTGCATGAGCAATATGTCCCTACAGTGTCTAAGTCCATTCTTAGACATTGTAAGTGCAGTGTGGCCATATTGAGTACATGGGCTGGAAGTTTGTCATTACGAACTTCACAGCTCCTTGATGGTTTCACTAAAGACTGGGAAGTTTGGTATCAAATTTCTCAGCACGATAAACCCACACTAATGCCAGTGTTGGATTTATTGTAAAATGCACACAGAGGGCACCTTGAAGATGCCCCATGTATTTAACCCAACCCTTTAGTGTAAGGCTGACCAGTCTGTGCCAGCCTGCCACTAACAGACAAGTTTCTGACCCCATGTGGTGAGAGCCTTTGTGCTCTCTGGGGTCAGGAACAAAGCCTGCTTTGGAGGGAGGTGCTTCACACCTCCTCCTGCAGGAACTGTAATACCTGGCAGTGAGCCTCAAAGGCTCAGGTCTCCTGTTACAGTGCCCCAGGGCACTCCAGATAGTGGAGGCACCCACCCCCGGACCAAGCCCCACTTTTGTCAGCAGGTCCGGTGGGAAAATTAGGTAAAACAAGAAGGAGTGACCACTGCAGCTAGGACCACGCCCCCCCCATGGTGTCCAGAGCTGAACGAAACCCTTTTTTCAGAATCCTCCATCTTGTTTTGAAGGATAGGGACCAATAGGGTAAGGAATGTTCCCCTCTCCCAAAGGGAGTGGGCACAGGAAGGGTGTAGCCACCCTCAGGGACAGTAGCCATTGGCTACTGCCCTCTGACCCCTGTACACCCCTAAATCTAGTATTTAGGGCAGGGATCTTCAAACTGGCGGACGGGTCCTCAAATGATCCTAGGGGGGCCCCAAGGCCTTGGCCAAAAGAAGCATTGTACAGATAACAGTGCTTTGTTTTAAGCAGAATTTTTTTATTGCATTTTTAAAAAGGTAACAAAACTTAACTGCAATGTCTAGGCATATTTAAACATTGCCAACTTAATAGAATAATTGTGGAAAATTCTGAGGGGGTCCTGATTACTTTTTTCCCTCCCACCGGGGTAGCGCAGCATTAAAAAGTATGAAAACCACTGATTTAGGAGCCTCCTTGAACCTTACTTAACAGATTCCTGGCAACCTCACGAAGAAGAAGTAGAAAGAAGAAAGAACTGCTAAGCCGACCCCAGCAGAGAAGACTCCAGGTGACAACTGACTTGGCCACAGCCCTACTGGCCTGTCTGCAGCTTCAAATACTTCTGCTCCAAAAAGGAGACACATCCTGCAGGACCATCAACCTCTCCAAACCCCCAGAGGACTGCCTGCCCAGCAGAGGACCAATAACCCCCGAGGACAGCGAGGACAGCGGCCCTGTCCAGAAGAAATCTCCAAAAGGACTCCAGAACCATCCCGGATCCGCGAGCCCTGCCCACTCTGCACCTGACGCCCATGGCCCGAGTCCAGGTGGCCCACCAGTCCAGAGAAGGTCCCCAGGAAATTCTGACCTCAAGTCTACCCTGGGTGGACTCTTCCTGGCCAACACAACGACGCCTGCAGCCTGAATCCAGAGGACCCCCTGACCGCGACCGGATTTAGGTATAGTGTATACAGAGCCAGCTTCCTACTTCGTGCCCTAAAGTTACCTTAGGGCATGAGTTCCAGTTTCTTGAAGTAAGTATAGCTATAACTGCTGAATTTCTGTGGTTTTATGTGTATAAAATCTGAAACTAACTATAGTGCCCCAGTAACCTTTGGTTTATTAGTGACTATATATGTATTTGTGTTTATGTATATCTTTATATATAGCATTGAATATTCGTGAAATTTAATTGACATTATATTAATGGTATATATTAAAATATTTCGTATTTACTACTTTAAACTATATACATATATATATATATATAAAATATATATATATATATATATATATATATATGTATAGATATATAAAGAACAAATATTTTTTGTATCTTTTTTAACAATATTAGGGTGCAACAATATTTTTTTATATATTTTTGTACTTACCATTATAAGGATAGGGACACAATATTTTGGTAAACAATACTTTTGACACAATATTTGTGTTACAAAATATTGTTGATTTCAAGATTGAGATAGTGATCCCATTGCTGTAGTTAGCCTTTGAGTTTTTTTTTAATTAGAGGGCGAGCATGGCCCACTTTTAGCATATCTGGAAAAGCACCTTGCACAAGAGTGGAATTTATGATTGGTAACTATACGAGCAGTATGTTCCTTTGCAACAAGTATGGCGAAGGTAGTGCAAAACAGCCGTACTTGCAATGACCATGTCACTGAGGGCCCTTTTCTGGTGAGAAGAATGTGGTCACGTTCTGGGTGGAGTGCGCAGGGGTCAGCGTCATCTCTGAACTTCTGAATATATATATGAAGTACTTGGCTAGACCTTTGTTCTAGGAACTTCAGGTGGGAGAATTGAAGCTGCATGTATCTAGTCATACATTGTTTTTAGAAGCTCTTTGGACTTTCTTTGGCATTCTGAAGTTTGAAGCTGAAAAATAAGGACTTTGGCTGGAAAAGTTGCATTTTGTTCTTTTTTATTTCCTTATGATATAATGTGAGTTTAGAGGAAGTGTTTTTTTTTTCTCCATCTCCTTTCATATGCATGTAGGATCTTCCTCTGACTTAACATCATTGCTGAACTTCAGAGCTAACATTTTGGGGATATTTGAGATATTTGTACTTACTTGGATGGTTCAAGATTATTTAGTGTGGTAGATATTTGATCATTTCATTGCTTGCTTTGTTCAGTGGTGTCATGACAGGGAGGTAAGTGGACCATAGAGACTAATTAGTTCTGATCAATGCCCTGTACATCTCTGTCTGTTAGTACCTGATCTCTCTTAACTCACTCGGCATGAGTAAATCAAGAATGTCAAACAGGATGAGGGATGGTCTGACCAGTTCTTATGTAAGGGCATAGGCATACTGATGTGGCCAGGTTTAGAAACCACTAAGTCCAGGGTGCCACCCTTCTTCGTGGGTGGGGATGTTGCAGTGTTGTGTTCGGTCAATTTTATTACAGGAAATAATTGAGTTGTTCAATGTGGGTCTCTGGCAGTTTGATCCAAGGGAGGATGAAATCTGAGAAAGATGCGTTTACAGGTCTGTAGCAGCTGAGTTGTCATGAAGTCTGTAAATGTTTCTAACAATAGGTTACTCCTGGGGGGGCAAGATAAATGATGCATGTCCCAGGAGGGTAACAATTCTTTACAGATCCTAGATCCCCCTGCACCTCTTTTATGAGTTCTCCTTAGGTGGATTGTGTCTGGGTGACAGAAGGTGGTCAAGGAGAAGCGTGGATGAGGGCATGAACCATGTTTCTATGAGTTTGTTGTCCAAAATCAAGGGGAAATTGGATCTTTGCAGACCTTTGATAGGTAGTGTGCCTTCTGTTATGTTAGATACTACGGAGTGGATATTAATCAAGTTATTAGTGCACTGTGAGCTATGATTCAGTCTGTGAGTTCTAATTCTGGTAGTGGTGGGAATGGGGAGCACTGGTGTCATTTTCTGTAGTATGGAGTATGATACGGAATCAGAGGAGATAACGAGAAGGCTGACGTGTATGTGATCCAATGTTCATTGTATTAACAGAGATTTCAGAGTGAAGTTGATCACAGGGGGAGGAGTCCACAGTTGGGAGTGGAGGTTCAGCTGTAGTAGAGTATTAGGACAGTGGACTGTTGGGAGCTCCTTTGAAGGCAGTGGAGTGCTCCGGGCTTCTAATGGCTGATAGAAGCCCGCACCTCCAACATTCCAATGTTTTTTGTTCACAGCAACAGAATTTCAGTCCCCTTGGGCTCTGTGAGACCTTTTGTTTTATTTATTAGAACATTCTGCCCTCTAATGGCAGAATGTTCCTATAGCCTTATTGGCCTCCATAGCTGGGCCTCCGATACTGTGGAGATGCTGTGTCTCCTTTCGTCTGGCCAAGTGGCAGGGTGCTTCAGATGGCAACACTGCTAGACATCCACGGTCAGATACTAAGCATTAAGCAAGTGCGGGGCAGTAAAGACCCCCCTCAGTTCATGGTACTGCCCCACCCGAAGTGAAGCCCTGCTCTACTGTGGGTTTTGAGCTCAAGCAGCTTGTAAAGGGTTCATCACCAGACTCTCCACAGCTTGTACTACCAGCCAGGCAAGAATGAGAATGCATGAATCTGCGGCGAGCAGTGCAAGTTTGCACCAGTGTTTGCTCCGAACAACTAGTTCAAGAATGACATTTGCACCCGTGCAATTCTATATTTACAGTCTGTTCAGTGCAAATGCGATTTTTACTGCAATAACAGTCACAATGACAATGATAATAAATATGATGATAATACTCCATATGTGCCGGTTAGAAGAATAACAACAACTCTCACAAACAATAAAATAATAACAATAATAATAATAAATGACAATAATACTAATAATAATAATAATAATATTACGAATAATAATAGTAATAATAATAATAATAACGACGGTAATAATAAAAGTGATAATAATGGTAATCATAACAATAATACTGATAATAATAAAAATGTATCTGGGTGTTTTTTGGTCCTGATGCAGACCCTTACTGTTTTTATCTTTTAACCAGAAATAGCTCTCTGTTGCTAGCCTACATCCCATGTTTCTCCATTTGACAAATCCAATTGCCAATTTTACTATCATGAAAAAAATGAAAAAAAGTATTTTCAATGCAATATTGAGAAGAAGAAGAAGAAGAAGAACAACATCATATTACATCCTTTTAACCATCTTGATCCGTGGTTATCCATCATGGTTAGAAGTCACTCTTCATCGTTCCTCCTCTCCTCCCCTAGAACCTTTTTCTTCCAACACTTGTTTCCTCCTCTGTGCCAGGTCCTTTCTTACAAACCGCTTCCGGCTCCAGAGCCAGGGGGTCTCAGTATAAGGGATAAGGAAACACTGGACCGCTGGACCAGGACATCACGACTACCCATGTCCCAAGCCGGTTCCTTCTCCTCTGGACATGGGAGGCGGTTTTTATAAAAAGTTGATGGTGATGTGCTGAGGCGGTAAGACTATGATTATATTGTCAACATCATAAAAAAACACCAATTGGGCCCTGTGAAGATGAAAAGACCACCCACGGCAAGTGCAGTGTCTTTATGAAACTCTGCGCAGAGACTTCAATCATACAGTTATTATTTGTCCTCTTCTATCAGCTTGAGGAGTATCTGCCTCAGAAGGATGAATGAATGAATTAATAACAATTACACTGATCAAAAATGACACTTCACTGCACTTGAGAGAAAGCTGACATCTTAAGAGAGCTAGGAAACAGTGTAGTGGATACTGTTTAGTTTTAATGGGTCTCAGGAGTTTAGCTTAGCCTTCTGGCTTGCAGGCCTGTGCCCCTGTCACCTGGTGACTTTTAACCTAATTAGTTGGCTCTGTTTTAGCCCATTTATTTTATTATTTATTTTAAAACGGTTGCCATGTTTATAGTTAAAGGAATGTTTTGATTTTACGTTATCAGTGCCACTCTGTGAAGGCGTTAGTATCAGCGTCATGATCAAGTGATGTACTTAGGTATTCACATCATGTCCCTTTCTCACTTATGTGTGACAGGAACATAATGTACTTTTGGAGAGAATTGTTTACATAATTGCTGCCCCAACCCTGCCCCCTTATCTATTGTTTGGGAACATTCCTGCATCAGGTGTCCTACATGATCTGTATAAATACGTCTCACACAGACGAGGTTATCAGAGGGATTCCTACCAGATGCTATTAACATCATCTACGCTGCACATTGCCTTAATGCAGACCTCGTCTTCGTGTCACCATGGAGTCTGACCTAGACCTCATTCCAAGGTAACAAGGGTTGGGGGCGCTTCTCATGGACATGGTACTGGCAGATTAGGTTTATCACACCTATCTCTCCTTAGGTTAGGGATTATGGGCCAGATGTACAAAAGGATTTTCCCATAGACACAGAATGGGTAAAATCCTTTCGTACATCTGGCCCTATGTTCTCTCTAGGATAGGTATTTTACATTTCAATGTTATTGCAAGCTGGTGGGGGTCTTTGTATTCATGACTCTCATCTTTACAATCATGGTTCTTTTATTATGCATTATTCTAATCATTGCAGCTCAAGCTTTTTATCGTAGATTGCAGTCTTTTCAATAAATATATTGAAAACTTTTCTGCATCTCCTTTATTGCCTGTGTGTGCCTAAGACTTATAGCTAACGTGAGAAAAGGGTAACTTCCATTCCACCACGACTCCCCTTAGATGTAGCATTCTAGAGTCCATGTGTAAGGCTGCCAGAAATCACCTTTTACTGTTTGGGTTTTTGGTGAGGTACTGTTTTTGAGGCGGGAGGGTTAGGCCGACAGTTGCGTCTTGTTGTGGGATTGGCCTAGTAGCCTACAAACCGAAGTGCTGTCATGCCTAAACCAACAGTCTAGCCTAGTAGCAAGATCCAACTACGACAACAGACAATGTTGATTTTATTACTGAGAAGTGTCAGACTGGCCTATAGGGCAACCTGGCAGTGCCTGAAGTTCTGGTCTCAAGGATCAATGTATTTTTGGCTGTTTGTGGGCCTCGTTTGTGGTCTTGTAGGACTTTTATAACCGTGGATTTCTCTGATATTCCCACAACATTGCCTGCAGCAAACGCATGCATGCAGCCTCTCAAACCCTGTAAAACATTTATACAGCTTGTCTTTACAAGTTTAAAACTGCCTTGATTTGCAAATGTGGGTCACTTTTTTAACTGTTTGATACACTAATTGAGGCCACATATAATTTGGTGCCCGGGCCTATTTTCTGTTTGAGTCCAATGTGATCAGGCTTGCTACACAGGAACACTGAGAAGGGTTTCTGGGGCTTAGCAGTGAAGTATGATGGAGCGCCTTTCTGATGGTCGAAACTTGTATAAGGTGACTCCTTATAGAGCTAAGAGTTCTCAATAAATGAGGGTCCCAACTTCAAGTGCAAAGTGCCTTGTCTTTGAGGTATAACTTCAGCAGCCAACATATCGGACGGGTTCTAACGACCTCCCGCTCTAGACCCGCTGTATCCCTTTTGATCCTTACCTCAAAGAGAAGCCCTGACTTAATCCCCTGCACTCCAGGACTCCTTGTACACAGTGGACCTCCCGGGTCAGGGTGGAGCCTTATAGAGGCTCTGCGCTGCTACCAGGGCGCTGCTACCAGGGCCACGGAGTGGGGCTTGCTGAGCGAGGGCCCAGAAGTATCTTGAAGGCTGCATTGGCACCCAGGAAAAAAGGAACTGATGGGCCTATGCAGGTGCTGGGCCTAGTGAACAAAAGGAGGTGGAGAAACAAAATGAGATGGGGGGGAAGGCTTGACATTTTGTCCACAAGGAGTGGCTGGGCATGCAGAGAAGAACGCTGCCGTCCGCCTTCCATGGGGTTTGAATTCTTGGATCGGGGTGGCTTCTGACCCAGCGTCTGTCCTACTCAGTTGTTTTCTAGATGTGATGACTCCTTTAAGAGTCCTGAGGGGTAAGGGAGAGACATCAAACAAATCTAATCAATTTATAGTGCAACCCATTTGGCCACACATTGAATCTCGGAGGCAAAACCAAAGTTCAAAACATTTACTACAAGTTCAAAGTCAGACTTATGTAAATGAGTCTCAAAAACATACTATGTAAGTACAGAATTACCAAAGGTGAGGTGAAGCCTCAGATCAAATTAGGTTGCACTAAAATGGGACATACTAAAATCTCAGTAGCCGCAATGCAAAGGATGAGAACTAGTGTTTGGTGCTCAGAGTCCAAGCTTTGATTTCCCTGTCTTACCACTGAATGCATAGAATTCTAACCTTTCCGGTAAGCTATAGGATACCCCAATAATTCTCCCATTTAAGGCAATGGAGAATTAGTAATAAGTGTCAGTAGTACAGAAACCTCAGTAGAAATGTCTTAGAGAGAGATGTGTGTAGCTTAAAGCCATATCAGCCAAAGTAATGGAAACATACGTCTGTACCTCTCTAAGTCTCTAAGGGCCCGCTCTAGTCAAAGGGCAAAGGGGATCTGAATTTAGTAATTCCGCATTACTCTTGTAACACAGAATTACTAATAAATTTCACCACTCTGCTCCGCCGGCGGAATGAATCATTCAGCACTAAAGTTTGCAGTTTTACCATAATATACTTTGAATATGGACGATCCACTTGGCTAGTCCAGGATGGCTGTATAGTTCGCATTTCGGGCCAGATGTATCAAAGTGTTTTGCAATCGCAAAAACATCATTTTGGTATGTAATAAATAAATTTGCGATTCAGTAACTTGTTACCGAATTGCAAATTGGAATTGCGACTATATACTGATTCAGTATTAGGAACGGGTGTGTCAAGGGCGTCCCTTCCTAATACCGAATCACAGAGGTATGTATGATTGTTTTGTGACCGTGAATGCGGTCGCAAAACAATCGCAGTTACCACCAATTTCATCTTGGTGGTAACCCTTCCCTTTTGTGAATGCATGCAAAAACATTTTTTAAGAGCAGGCAGTGGTCCCAAGGACTACTGCCTACTCTTAAAAAAATGAAAAGAAAACTTTTCATTTTTCATTTTTAAACGCATCCTGTTTTCCTTTAAGAAAAATGGGCTGCATTTTAAAAAAAAGATTGCTTTATTGAAAAGCGATCATAGACATGGTGGTCTGCTGAACCCAGCTGTGATTGTTGCATTCGCAATGGCTCGCAAATTGCAACCTACCTCACGATTATTAATAAGGTGGTCCATTTACAACCCCTTGCGAATTCCAGTATGAAACTCCTGGAGTTTCATACATTCCCATAGAGATTACTTAATTGCAATTTGCAAAAAATCACAATTAGGTAATCGCTATTGTGAAGAATGATACGTCTGGCCCTTCATCTTCTGTAGTCTGTTCTTAATGTCTTGGAACCTTCTGTCTGCAGCCAGTCATGGAAGTTGCACTATCAATGTGCAAACATTGCAACTGTGTTGGTGTGCAAGCTCCCTGTACCTGTCTGCTTCAGCTTCAACAACTGCAGGAGGTGAGGTGGGGAGAACATGGATGAACAGCTTCCTGTGAGGGGGGCCGGCGTGAGACTCAGACGGTGGGGAGTCAGGACTAGGGACTGTGGTGGGAGGCATAGAGAGGGGTAAAAGCATTGTTAGCACCACTGCCGCCTCCATTTGGGACTAGTTAATGCAGTGCTTAATTTGTGCTTGTTGTTTCCGGTGCGGAGCACTGGCACTTATTTTTGAGGGCCGGCGCTTACTTTTCTGCCTCAAGCATTTACTGCGAGCAAAAGACAAATATGGGAAAGACAAAGGAAGAGCAAAACAAAAAAGCGTCACAATAGGAGAAAGCAGAAAGCTGCAAGAGTGAGCTAAAGGGGCAGAGAGTGGCTGTAAATGGTATAAAGAGGCCCGAGATGGCTGCAGGACTACGCTGCCCCAGTTTTCTCTGCTCGCACATTTAATTGCAGAAGCCGTGTGTTTCAGAGGAGGGCTTTTGGCACCTGCACGTTTTGATTTACAAATTAAGCACTGAATTAATGATACCTACTGATGTCAGGAACGTTAAAGTTAAATGCTTAGAAGCTTTGTACAAGAAACAACTTAAAAATAATGCAGCCAGGAGTACTCCTGTTAATAAATAGTTGGCATTTGTCTTTTGTTCAGGAAGATCAGGGTTTAAAATAAATCCCTGCAGGGGAATGGCATTCCATCCACATACAGTATATTTTTTGATGTTTTGTTGGTTGTGCGATGAAAGAAAAGTGACTTGGAAGTGGGAAATCCATTCTGGACTGGGGTGACTAAGGGAAGGGAAGAAAATACTCTTCTTTTGTCTTCAACGTGAGGCCAGGAGTTCATGCCTCGAAAGTGCCTTACTCTGCAGCCTAGCTGTGGCAAGGACAGCCGTGAATGCGTTTAATAATTACTTGTGACATGTGAAATGTTTTCCCCTCAAAAAACTTTGAGGGATTTTTAACACTCCTCCATTTTGCCCAGAAGCCTTTGTCTCACTGGGTGATTTTCAACAAGCTGAGGAATCCAGTCTTTTGAAAGCAACACTTGCAGTGCACTTCAAGCTTAGTTTCATAGTGGTCGCCATCAGCAGAGGTGGCAGGAGGCCAGATATGGCTAAATGGAAGATCGACAAATAACTAAGTGAGACTTTAATGATTTCTCTTTTACAGCTGCTAACAGGATACCTGATAGCCGGACTGCAGCTCAATGCTTAGCCCCAGCCTCAGAGCAGTGTCTACCAAATCCAGCAACTGCTGAATACTACGGTGGCGGAACTCCGGGGAATTTCACAGAGCTTCTATGTTACTGTGTGGAATTCCGTGGAGTACAACTCCGTGAGTTGCTCCCACCCCTAACAATATCTTCTCATTAGACTTTCATCTCTCGATTCAAGCATCAGGACGGCCTTGGATCACTCTCATATCCAGGAATCCAAAGGGGAGTTCTTCTTCACAACTCCTCGTTAACACTCCCCATCCTTGGCAACCTGTCTTCCCGTACCTCTTTATCTACAACTAACAATAAGCTTTTCATTAACTGGAGGCTTGTGCAGATGCACCTGCACATAAAGAAATACGCAGCGGGAGCAAAACTTCCATGTTGAAGGTTCAACACAGAAAAACATTTTAGGCCTTAACTCCAGCCATCGCACATTGAATGCACATTTGAATACATGATTATACCTGCGTTTCTCATAAGTATAATAAATGGAGAATAACTATGACAATATCATTTACCTAAGATATCATAATAACATAATAAGAATACATTTGATACATATGATTTGCATATCACTATTCTAAATATTTACTTTTAAGTGGACTTCAGTTCACAACTTTCAGCGCTCCTCTTTTACATGAATACATTTGAACACCCATTATATCATTGTATTTATAATCAATCATTGTATTTATAAAGCGCTCTACTTACCCGCGAGGGTCTCAAGGCGCTGAGGGGGGTGGGGGGGAGAGTGCTGCTATTGCTCGAAGAGCCAGGTCTTGAGGCGTCTTCTGAAGGTGAGCAGGTCTTGGGTCTGACGTAGGCTGGTCGGGAAGGTGTTCCAGGTCTTGGCGGCGAGGTAGGAGAAGGATCTGCCACCAGAGGTCTTACATTGGATGCGGGGAACAACGGCGAGGGAGAGGTTTGCGGAGCGGAGCTGTCGGGTGGGGGTGTAGAAGCTGAGTCTGTTGTTCAGGTAGGCTGATCCGGGGTTGTGGAGTGCTTTGTGTGGGTGGGTGAGGAGCTTGAAGGTGATCCTCTTGTCGACCGGGAGCCAGTGAAGGTCTCTCAGGTGGGGGGTGATGTGGCTGCAGAGGGGCACGTTGAGGATTAGTCAGGCGGAGGCGTTTTGGATGCGTTGTAGGCATTGCAGGTGCTTGGCTGGGATGCCTGCGTAGAGTGCATTGCCATAGTCTAGCCTGCTGCTAACGAGGGCCTGTGTCACTGTTCTTGTTTCGGTCGGGATCCATTTGTAGAACCTGCGGAGCATGCAGAGGGTGTTGTAGCAGGAGTAGGAGATAGCGTTGACCTGCTTAGACATTGAAAGGGAGGAGTCGAGGACGAATCCAAGGTTGCGTGAGTGGTTGGTCGGTGTCGGTGGGGTTCCCAGCGAGGTTGGCCACAATGAGTCGTCCCAGGGTGGGCCCGAGGATGAGGACCTCCGTCTTGTCCGAGTTCAGGTTAAGACGGCTGCTTCTCATCCAGTCGGCGACCGCCTTCATTCCCTCACGGAGGTTGGTTATGGCGGTGTGCGGGTCCTTGGTTAGGGAGAGGATGAGTTGGGTGTCGTCGGCGTAGGAGATGATGTTGAGGTTGTGTTGGCGGGCCACTTGTGCGAGGGGGACCATGTAGATATTGAACAGTGTTGGGCTGAGGGAAGAGTCATATAGATGTCATTGAGTACATTTCATTGCCCTTCCACATAATGGCACAGCCAAGTTATGCTCTCTCAGTCCTAACCCATTGAACTGTAAACTGTAAATGATCGTGGTGGTCATGCCTCACTCCGGTGCAGAGTAGAAACGTACACAGAGAGGGCTCTCTAAATGAGAGGCAAGAAGGAATAGGATGAGAAAGAGAAATCAAACTGTGGATATCACACAATGACGTGCACCCCCCCCCCCAAAAAATGAATGATCTGCAAGTGAGGAAGAATGAACAATTTCAGTCACCCACTGATTTCCAGATCAACCAAAGACCATGGCTAATAAAAATCCTTGACATAGACCAATTAGGGAACAGGAAGAAATGTAATATGTGTTACAGTAACCCTTTAAATCTAATTAAGATTGGAGTATCATGGAGATATCTTTTGTTGTCTTAGGGGCTTAGTGAAGTGTGGGAGGTGCCCTCCTTGCTCTTTATATTTACTTGGATTGCTCAGAGGCGACAGATCCTTCTGGGGTGGAAGTGCAGGAAGATGTTGTGGGGGAGGGATGTTTGTATTTCCGTTTGGTTTGTGATTACATGGTTAGAATTGTTTGATCTGGCAAATGATGTCTGCTTGAGAGATCTCATAACACTTTCAAATCCACACGCCCCACTTAGTTAATACAGAGTGACACTGTGGCCATCATTACAACCCTGGCGGTCGGTGATAAAGCGGCGGTAATACCGCCAACAGGCCGGCGGTAACCAAAATGGAATTATGACCACAGCGGAAACCGCTCATACAGACAGCCACTTTGACACACCGACCACCACGGTGGAATCAACAAGCACCACAGCGGTAACTGTCAACAGCCAGGTGGAAGACAATGTACCGCCCACTGTATTAAGACAGTCCAATCCGCCACCTTTTCTGGGGCGGTACCAACGACATCAAAAGCATGGCGGATACAGAGCTCAGAAGTCAAAGGACTCACCTGTGGAGACTCAGGGAACATCCACAACCCCATGGAGCCCGAGCTGCACATATTTCCGATGCTCGTCTACCTTCTGCTAGATTATGAGCAGTAACGCCGGCGAAGACGACCACGGTGAGTACTGCCGCCTAGCACACAAGGGAGGGGGGAGGAAAAGGAGAGTGACACACACACACGCAACACGCAACACCCCCACCCCCAACACCATACACACAACCAGAAGCAGCAACATAACATACCTACCCAGTACCCCTCAGGAATAATGCAAGGAGAAAATGATTTGAAGAAAGTGAGTGTAATACGATAAAATACTAGGAATAAGTGCATCAAAATACAAACGTATAAACATATTTACAAATGGAGGGACACTGCCCAGTCCTCAATGTCCGTGGGCCACAGGGCCACAACACATTTGCCAAGGCCCCACCTCACTCCTGCAACAACACAGAGAGAACACTGCAGGGGCATCAGGTCGAAAATACACAGGCACCTCAGGGAGGCGGGGAATGGGGGGGCTCCTCAGCCGGAAGATGGTACAACACCACTGGTCCTGGAGAGGGCTACATGCCCTGTGCGATGTCCTGGGGAGTGCAAGGCCACAGTCTCTCAAGTTGGTGGTTTGCCCACTGCTTGGTCCTGGGGAGTGCAAGGCCACAGTCTCTCTAGTGGGTGGTTTGCCCACTCCTTGGTCTTGGGGAGTGCAAGGTCACAGTCTCTCTAGTGGGTGGTTTGCCCACTGCTTGGTTCTTGGGGAGTGCAAGGTCACATTCTCTCACCTGGGTGTCAAACCCACAGGATTTGCAGGGGCAAGGACGCACAACAGCCCATGGATGCAGGACTACACACTGTCCACTGGCGGTGACGGCTGCTCAGTGGTGGCAGTGGCGGTGCTGGTGCCGGGGCTGGCAGTGGTAGGGGGAGGCTCCAGCCCATCACCTGCGGCCTCGGACGGCTGCCCACTGGGTCTGCTGCTGCTGGCAGTGGGGCTGGTGACGGTGCTGGCGGCAGTGCTGGTGGCAGTGCTGGCAGTGGTGGGGGGAGGCTACACCCCTTCCCTTGCAGCCTCGGACGGCTGAACAACCATGGTTGGTGCTGGGGGCTCCGAATGAGTCCCAGCACCAGGCCTCCTGTCTTTCCTGTCAGCAGCCGGGGATTTCTCCTTGCCCTTCCCTGTCGCAGCTGGTGGTGCCTCCTTGCCCTTCCCTGTCGCAGCTGGTGGTGCCTCCTGGCCCTTCCTAGATGCTGCTGGTGCAAGCACCCTTTCAGTTTTGCTGACTGGTGTCCGGGATCCTCTCCCACCTGCAGTAGCTGTCGACACTACTAATGCCGTGGACTGGGTGGCTGAGGTGCTTGCCTGGGTTCTGACCACCCTGGGCTGACATCAAGGACTGGGGGGGGGGAGTGGCAGGGAAGAGGTCAACGGTGGAGAGGAAAAGCTTCTTAGAGACATTGGGACGGGAAGAGGGTGAAGGTTTGGGAGTGGAGGAAGAGGAAGTGGTTGTAGGAGGTGTCTGTCTGCTGATTTTGGGTGCAGGTGCATGGGCTGGATGCTATTGTGAGGTGGATGGCTGTTGGGTGTCTGAGTGCTTGCGTTTGTATACTTTGGGAGGAGGGGGCACAGACATACTGGGAGAGGACACAGGGGACGTGTGCATGGATGTGGGGGTGGTGACTGCCAGTGAGGGGCGTGTAGTGATAGGCGTGATGGTGATGGTGGTAGTGGAGGAGGATGTAGTGCATGCAGGTGTGAGTGTAGAAGCAATTGGGAGGGAGGTGGACGACGACGAGGAAGGGGACACAGTGGAGGCAGTGGATGTTGGTATGTCTGCATCTGGATGGTGTTTGTGTGAGTGGTGCCTATGGGATGACGTGTGGTGCTTGTGTTTGCCTGAACCACTCCTGTGTGTTTTCTTGTGTGCATGCTGGTCTGCCTGTGTGCTTGGGATAGGTTGGTGTTGAGGGGAATGGGATTGGGTAGAGGAAGTTGGAGGGGGGAGGCTAGAAACAGGGACAATGGCTGCCATCAGGGAGGAGACCAGAGCCTGGATTGATCTCTGTTGGGACGCCATGCCAGAGTGAAAGCCCTCCAGGAATGCATTTGTTTATTGCAAATGGGCTGCCAACCCCTGGATGGCATTCACAATGGTTGACTGCCCAACAGAGATGGATGGCAGGAGGTCAATAACCTCCGCACTCAGGGCAGCAGGGCTAACTGGGACAGGGCCTGAGGTGCCTGGGGTGAAGGAGATGCCCACCCTCCTGGGTGAGCGGGCACGGGAAGCATGCTGAGGGGCTGCTGGGAGGGTGGTGCTGGTACGGGGTGGCGGCTGTACCTGTAGTTGGGGTGGGCACAGAGGTGTCCGCCACCATCAGGGAGCTTCCATCGGAGGAGGTATCACTGTCAGAACTGTCCCCTCCAGTCTCCGCCGTGGTGCTCCCCTCGCCCTCCATTCCACTGGTGCCCTCACCGTTGGTGGATTCGGCCTCTTGGGCCCTGCGGGATGCAGCTCTCCCCGTGGCCGGTGCCTCTGCTCCTCTGCCAGATGATGCTAATGCACATAAGGACAGGGTGACAAAACAAAAAGGGGGGGAGAGACAAAGGATACCCTTGGTCAATGGCGGCTACAACATCACCGTTGGTGTACACGACACACACACACAGGGAACCGCCCTACGCACTAGGCAGTGCTCTACCAGTCACAATGCTAGTCACCAGCCCATGGACAGGGATACCTAACGCCAATTGCTGCATACCTGAGACCCACAGACCCCTGCCCAGTAGTGGATGCCTACTACCTTGGTTGGAGGAGGTTTACATCAGACCCTGCCCAACATGGGACCTGCCCTGCAATGTCCAGCCTGGTCTAGGGGCACCCACAGGCCCACATCCCCCACCCGGATGCCACCCCACCACGTGCAAGTAGTATATTGGGGCACTGTACTCACCCCCTTGTGGCTGCTGTGATGCCCCCAAGCGCCCATCCAGCTCCGGATAGGCCACCGCCAGTATGCAGGTCATCAGGGGGGTCAGGGTTCGACAGGCACCCCTTCCTCATTGGGAGGCCATCCCCAGCTGGGCCTCCGCCGTCTTCCATGCCCAGCGTCTCAGGTCCTCCCACCATTTCCGACAGTGAGTGCTCCGCCTGCTGTAGACCCAGAGGGTCCGCACGTCCTTGGCGATGGCACGCCATATACCCTTTTTTTGATGGGACCTGCAGAGAAATACACATAGGAAAAGGTATCAGTCAGACCGTCCTGCCTGTTACACTCATGGCTCACCATAGCCCTCACATCCCCTTACGCACAGACATTGCCCACCATACATGCAGCACGCTGCCCAGGGCCCTTCCACCAACCCCCCCTAAACGAGGCCCTCACACACAGTACTCCATGCACTCATGCCCATGCATCGTGCTCACAGTGTACTCACCTGTTGGTCTGGAGGCCCATATAGCATTCGGTACTGGGGTAGGACCCCATCCACCAGTCTCTCCAACTCCGCAGCAGTGAAGGCTGGGGCCCTTTCCCCAGTGACACGAGCCATGGTCGGTTCCAGACACAGGTCACAGCAGCACTTGCAGTGTAGGTCCCCTCCTGTTGAAGGTCAGGTAGCAAATGAGTGAACAGATAGAAAATGGCGGTCACGTCCGCGGCGGTGCGTGCCGTCACCACCGGCGTACATCACCATTGGCCACTGTAACCCATAGGGCCCAATGGTATCCAATGAGGAGTTGCACGGAGGTTCTCGACCGCCTCCCACAACGGCGCACAACATCAGCGGAATTACCTCATTTCCACATGTCCCTCCATACAGGACAGGCGGATGCCATTTCATAGGGGGGGGGGCAGGCCATGGCACCTAACTGCGTCACAGTACACATAGGCACCGTTTAGGCCTATCCAACAATATACTGTTACAGTCACAACATGCAATGCAGTGTAGTGTTTGTAAATATGGACTACTGACCAGCTGCTCACCGTTTTTCCCCTTAGATTGCAACCGCTGAGGATGAATAGGAGATGGAGACATCCCCCCATGTACAGGCCCCTGTTGGACTTGGCAACAATAGAGGACAGGCACATTATCCTCACCTAGACTGGACAGGGCCACAATCACAGAGCTGTGTGCCCAATTGGAGCCTGACCTAATCTCTGCTATCCGTCAGCCCACCTGGATCACCCCTCTTGTGCAAGTCCTATCTGTGCTCCATTTCCTGGCAACTGGCTCCTGTGAGTGTTGACTGCCCTGATTAAACACATGCGCAGCTACATCGTTTTCCCCCAGGTGGAGGATTTGGCCACAGTGAAAGCTGATTTCTATGCAATGGGACATATCCCCAACATTATTGGAGCTATTGATGCTAGACATATTGCATTTGTCACCCCCCCCCGGAGAAATGAACAGGTGTTCAGAAATCGAAAGAGCTTTCACTCCATGAATGTGCAGATAGTGTGCCTGGCAGACCAGTACGTCTCCCATGTCAATGCAAAGTATCCTGGGTCTGTGCATGATGCCTTTATCCTGAGGAATAGCAGCATCCCATATGTGAGGCACAGGGTGTGGCTAATAGGTGAGCCCTGGTTCCCACCCAGTTGGTGTTGATGTATGGGTATGGTGAGGGCCCTAAGGGTTAGTGTGTGGCTGACAGTTGTCCCTCGAGATTTTCAGGTGACTCTGGTTGTCCCAGCCTCTCATGGCTACTGACCCCTGTGAGGAATCCCAGGACAAGGGCAGAGGGAACGTTACAATGAGGCACATGGGTGAACAGGAAGGATCATAGAGAGGACATTCGGCCTCCTGAAGGCCAGGTTTCGTTGCCTCCAACTAACAGGTGGATCCCTGTACTACTCACCCAAGAAGGTCTGCCAGATTATCGTGACATGCTGTATGTTGCACAACCTTGCCTTGCGTCGCCAGGTGCCTTTTCTGCAGGAGGAGGAGGGTGGAGATGGGCGTGTGGCAGCAGTGGACCTTATGGACAGTAAAGATGAGGAGGCAGAGGATGAGGATGAGGACAACAGAAGTGCAATAATACGACAATACTTCCAATGACACACAGGTAAGACACTGTAACTTCACTTTTCATTGACAGTTTTGTGTTTGACATTGTCACTGGCAGGCTGATTTTCCCACTTCTATGGCCACTTACCTTGGCATCTCTATTTGCAGATATTTGTGTCCCACTATCGCTCCTGGTGTGTTGACTGCAGCCAACTACAGGTCATTCCTATCTATACATTACTGTACAGTTGTATTGCAGTGTTTAAAGCTTGTTAAACGAATGCATAGGTCAATCATTGGACTGACTCCATACTTGTATTTATTCAAATGGTGTTTATTTAAGTACCAATAAGTAGAGGGGGATGTGCAATGGGCTGGGGTGATGGTGGAGGAATGCCCAGGATACAGTCCAGTCTTTGTGGATCACAGGTGCATTGTCCAAGGGGGCATAGGAAGTGGAGCAATGGCAGTTCAAGGTGGACAGGGTGACAGAGTGGGACACAAGGGTGACAATCAGCAGAGTCTTATTTCCTGGTGGGGATCTTGGCAATAGTCTCTGGCTTCTGCCTGGATCACAGAGACCATTTGTGGGGTAGTTCTCCTTCTGCAGGGGGTGCGGTGCTGGTGGCCTGTTGTTCCTGTGGCGGGGCCTCCTGTCCACTAGCGGCAGCGGAGGTGGAAGGCTGTTCAGTGGTTTGGCTAGTGTCAGGGGCCCGCTGGTGTACTACTGCCTCCCTCATGGTGTTGGCTATGTCTGCCAGAACCCCTACAATGGTGACCAGGGTGGTGATTATGTCCTTCAAGTCCTCCCTGATCCCCAGGTACTGTCCCTCCTGCAGCCGCTGGGTCTCCTGCAACTTGTCCAGTATCTGGCCCATCGTCTCCTGGGAATGGTGGTATGCTCCCAGGATCTTGGTGAGTGCCTCCTGGAGAGACGGTTCCCTGGCCCTGTCCTCCCCCTGTCGCACAGCAGTCCTCCCAGCTTCCCTGTTATCCTGTGCCTCTGTCCCCTGAACCGTGTGCCCACTGCCTCTGACCCCAGGTCCCTGATCATCCTGTGTTTGTGGGGTTGCCTGGGGTCCCTGTAGTGGGGAACACACTGCTGATTGACATGTCTTGGGGACAGAGGTATGGGCCCGCTGGGTGGGTGCTGTGGTGGTGTTTCCTGAGGGGGGAGGCCCTGTGGTGGTGTGGGACTGTGCTTGGGTAACCGACTGTCCGGAGGTCCCTGATGGGCCAGGTTGGTCATCCAGATCCAGGCGTCCAGAGCTGGTTTCATCACTGTGGGCCTCTTCTGGGGGGGTGGAATGGATGTTGCTGGCACCTCCTCTCTGGTGACGCTGGGTGGGGGACCTGTGGGGATGTCAAAGCAGTGTCATTGTTTCTGCATGTGACATCTTGGGCATTGGTGTGTTGCCCTCTATGGTTTTTATTGCCCTGGCAGCTTTCCCTTGTGTGAGTAGTTATTTGGTGGGATAGGTGATTGTCTTTAGTGATGGCTGTTCACGCAGGTCTGTGATGGGGGTCCGTGCATTGGTGTTACATTCAGGGCTTGGTATTGGGAGGGGTGGGTTGTGATGTTGGGGTGTGTGTGAGGTGGTGGAGTGATGGGAGTGAGGGTGGGGTTAGGTGATGGCATGCAGGTAAGGGTGGTGGTAGTAATAGAGATTTGACTTACCAGAGTCCAGTCCTTCTCCTACTCCTGCCACGCCCTCAGGATGCATGATCACCAAGACTTGCTCCTCCCATGTTGTTAGTTGTGGGGGAGGAGATGGGGGTCCACCACCAGTCCTCTGTACAGCTAGTTGGTGTCTTGCTGCTGTGGAACGCACCTTCCCCTGTAGGTAGTTCCACCTCTTCCTGATGTCATCCCTTGTTCTGGGGTGCTGTCCCACAGCATTGACCCTGTCCACGATTCTCCGCCATAGCTCCATCTTCCTAGCAATGGATGTCTGCTGCACCTGTGATCCGAATAGCTGTGGCTCTACCGGGATGATTTTCTCCACCATGACCCTTAGCTCCTCCTTTGAGAACCTGGGGTGTCATTGTGGTGCCATGGATGTAGTGTGAGTGGTGTGGGTGAGGGTGTGTGGGGTGATGTGTTGGGGTGTGTGACGTAAGGTGCGTGGATGGTGCAGAGGTGATGGTGGTGTGTGGCTGTGGTCTTATCTGTGGTCTTGCTATCTCCCTTGTGCCAATTGTTTTTAGTCGTAAAGGGTTGTGGGTAATGTGGGTGTGTGTTTTATAGTGGTGTGGGTGTGTGGGTGTGGTGTGTATAGGTGTCAGGTGTGTGTTATTCAAATTGTCCAATGTAGTGTTGTTTTGTTAGTGTGTGTGTATTATGAGCGTGCCGGTATGTAGCGCCAATGGTTTATCGCCATTGAATGTCCGCCGCAGTGATTTGTGGGTCATAATACTGTGGGCGTAGTTCTGTTGGCGTAACGGTGTGGGTTTTGCTACCGCCAGTTTATCCCTGACCTTTGGGCTGGCGGACTTGTGTGTGTGGCTGTATAGTGACGGATTGCTCTGTGTGTGTCATAATATGGGTAGCGGCAATCTGCTCTGGCGGCGGTATGTTGGCGGCAATCAGCATGGCGATAAGCGGTTCTTACCGCCAATGTCATAATGAGGGCCTATGTTTTGTCCTGGAATGTAAATGGGATCGTGGGAAAGTTCTACAGGATGCAGTACTTCAATCTGTCACTCCCCAGACATTTTCATGCTTCAAGAAACACACCTTCTAGTCACTAAACTTACATTCTTGGGGTGCTATGGCTTCCACCAGGGGTTGTCAATCCTGTTGCCAAATCCTTTCCCAAGATGATCACACAAGTCGAGGATTGGTGCTGCTCTAGGGCTATTTCATTGTGCTAATGACTAGAAGTAGAAGGCCACCCACGGACACTAATAACTGTCCATGCTCCCTCATAGATGACACACAGCATTCTAGATGATTGAGTGGGATACAGTGGAACTGCTCAAGGGAGACTTGAGTGCTGTAATAGATAAGGAATCAGAAACTCCACTCTCAGATTTGACATCAGCCTTTGGGTTTTGTGACACTTGGCACACATAGCACCCAGAATGAGAGGGCTTACACATGCAACTCTGCACAATACAGTTCTTTTTCCAGACTCCATTACTTCTTTCTCTCTGCCGTAGACCTATCCTGGGTCTAGGCGTTACATATCCTGCTGCAGGTAATTTCAGATCTCTTACATGTTGAGCTGTACCTAGTAAGGGGATAAAGGGGCAGCACCAGTCTAAGGTAACTGGAGGCAACAAATTTTAGAATACCTAAGATTAGATTTGATATTTCCTGCTGAACATTCTGTCAATATCCTCTGGCCATAAGCTCTTCGAAGTGTTTAAGACAGTGATTTGGGAGAAGCCAAAGCAAATCCTCAAAGCAAAACCAAGCTGAATGAAGCAGAGATCAACACACTAGAGACAAGGATACTCATGCTTGAGAAAGACTACGTCTTCACTGGGGACACCACTACGACAGGTGGAGGTGGATAGATGATTCCTTCAATAACTCACATTGGACACAGCCAGAATGCATTGAGCATCGCAGCACCAGAGGTATGAGAATCTGGTAAGTTCAAACACTGGCTTTGCCAAGAAGATGCTGCTTCTAGGATAGTCCCCAGCACCCAAGATGTCTCTAGAAACACAGCACACTGGAGGTTGCAACTGTGTTCCTCATACAAAACAAAGCTCGCCCCACATCTGATGGAGAATTAACATTCTTACTAATGCAAAACCTCCCCCTCTGAAAGCCGTTGACCAAAGACAGGACAGAACTCGACCTCCCACTTACCAAAGTTGAGCTCTTAATGGCGGCGTCCACATGCAAGAAGGCGAGACACTGGACCCCAAATGGATTCCACGTGGCATTTTAAAAATGTTTTGCTTCATTTGTATCTCCTAACCATAACCGAATCAACTAGGCAGGCAGGTGCTTTATCTAAACAGCTTACCACAATGTCTGCCCTGCCAAACCTAGAAAACCACTTCACCAATGCTATACTCACCACTCAATGTCATTAATTAAAGCAGAGGCTAACGTACTAGCCAAGATTGTAATAAATCGACCAGTTAAAGTGATAAATATATTAAACTATTATGATCAAAATGGATTTATGCCTGCCTGAGGTACCAGACACTGTATTAGAAGGCTATGCATGCATATCCACACTGAGGGTATACATGAATCCCACGGTACCTGTGCACTAATGCTCACTGATTTTTAAAAGACACTTGATTCCTTGAACTGGGGTTTCCTACACCAGGTGCTACATAAGCTAAATTTTGGGCAATGCATAATCTTCTATGTAGATCTACTTTATAACCACCCACAGGCTAGGCTATGAGTCAATGAAGTCCTCTTCGACATGCTGCAAAGGACTGACACAAATGAAATCACCCTCCCTGTAGTCACCATAGACACAGCCCCATCTCCCAACTCTCCATCACACAACACAGTACGGTGACTCTTACGCCAGTCTGACACTACATCTCTCCTCTAACATCTGAACTGACCTTGTACACACCTATACTCCCCAGTACGCTATGATGTCTCCTCCCGAAATTATGCCATCACTCAAACACTGCAGAACAAAATAGAGAGCTCTCTTGCACAGACCCCATCTCACAGAAATCCTAAAACCTACTGTTCTAGAAATATGACAGGGAAAACCTGGTTTTCCAGTTGGAATTTTGGTACTGTGTAGCAAATATAGAACAATGTCCCAAATGTCTTGGTTTCTTACAGATTAACATTACCAAGCATTATATCACCCAATGATTCAGCTATCCAATGGACTGAGGGTGATGGATATGGAATATTCTAGCTTATTTCTAGTGGTTATCTATGTGTTTTTGAAAATGATGGCTGATAACGAATAATAATGTCTGCATTAGAGAATCGTGCAGTGACCAGACAAATAAGTGGGTATTGTGAATTTGACAGTCAAAAAGTTAAAAACAACTCAGTCTTTTGTTATAAAGTGGACTCCTGTTCCATGTAAGATACATCAACAATCTATGTAGTGTGTAGGAATAGATACACCAGTATTTCAAGCCCAGGACAGAGGTGCTTGTAAGGGTAACTGTGTTGATAGCATTTAGAATTTATAAACTTGATGTAAGTGTCTCTTCAAGGCAATCCAACATCAATGAATAGAGAAAAGGGCACATGTTACATAGTAAAAATGAGATGTGTAAAGAGGGTCAGTGGTAACAATACTCACTGAGGCCGGGTGACGCAGTTTAACCAGCTGCAGCTAGACACAAAGAAGTGAGGGCCCACAGAGCTTCATTAAACAGATGAGGTGCAGGTTAATAATGTGCCAAAAATGGGAAAAAGTTTGAAAAGCTATATTGGCAACAATAAATAATTAACATCTGAATGCACATTTACTGGTAAAAGGGATTAACAACTAACATACTAGTTGTTCAAAACAATCTTGATACTTTAGACAATGAAGAAGTAAGACTGTACTCGAAAAAAGACTTTCAAGTTCCTCTTGTACCATTTACAGGAAGACAGAAAATTACAATGGGGCTAATTTGAAATGGTAAATTCAGTTGTAAATCTAAGTCTGTGACTGAATTTACCTGACAGGCTTCTGCTAGAAATTCACAAAGGGAATCCTGGCAGGTGGCCATTTACGAGAGCAGAGATTTACACCTAGGCATGGCCTTACAGTTCTCCACCCCTCCAGTGAGGGAGTACAGCCTCTTACAATTGAATTAACGAGTGTTAAGTTACTCTTAGTAACTTTACATCTGCTGGTAGAGATGCCCACCACCGGGACATAGCTCTCCCCATAGGAAAGCATAGAGACACTTAATGAAGTTTTTTAAAGCAGATATAGTTTAAAATAATAAAAATTAATCTGGAATGAATAAAATAAAAAGTAACATTACTTTTCTTTCTCAAATTAAATTTGTATTAAATAATATAATATAATTATATTAATCTCATGTATAAATATTAATTAAATTAACCATTTTATTTTCGCTTGCTTAAAAGTTATGTATTTAATATGAATACTTTTTAAATTTTATTAAATAAGTTAAACATTTGTTTTCTTAATTACATGTATTATTACATTAAAAACCAATCAATAATTCTAGTTACAATTATACATACATTAAATATAGAATTTAAATGTGTAATTAAATTAATTGAACATTAATTCCTAGGGTTGTTAGTTTCATTCTCTGCCTCTATAGTTTATTATGAGAGTGTGCAGCAGTACCTCTGGTTGGCCATGTGTGGTGCTTGACTCACTCCAAGGCTGGGCTGAAATATATTTGAGGCTGCTTTGACACTATTAGGGCTTAGTAAATTTAGAGGTATTTTTTGTAAGTTGCAGTGGTCTTACTGTTTTATGGTTGTGTGTTTTGTAATAATTTGTCCTTACCTAAACTCCTCCTTATTTTTCCCTTAACTTCATCCATGTTGCAAAAATTATTCTCCATTTTTGGTACCACTATCCTCGTTCCTCCCAAACAACGAGGTCAGGACCGCCACATTAAAACCCCGGCGGTCAGACTGCCAGGAAACCACCAGCACCGTGAGGCCATGATCCCAGCGGCTTGGTGGTGGCGGAGATCGTAATCCTCCAGGGCAGAGCTGACCTGCAGATTATGACCTTGTTCTCCACCAGCCTTTTCATTGGGAAAGTGGTGAGTTTATGACTATAACTGCCCCTTAAAAAAAAAGGTTTTCATGCTGGTGACTTATTCACACATAGTTTGCAAACTACAATTGGTAAGTGCTTCCAGGATAAGTAAATCACGTTTTTCATTAATGTTTCCAGTAGACTTAAATTCCGGCAAGAATGGTTGCACAGCATGATTTCTGACATTTTTTTCATTTGACTGACAAAGGAAGTTTCTCAAAATGAATCTTGATAACTGATACTCTTTGTCGATTCCATAGAATATTTTTTGAAGTTGTTACTTAGGGGATTATAGGTTGTGAAAGTACAAGTTGTATATCATAGGTTGTGTGTATTTTGGCTGTGGGCAAATTTTCTCAAGGGCAAAACCATGTCCGTGCACAAGCCCTTTTCACTCGTCTCCAGAGGTACCCTCATTCATTGAGACATTTGCATAGGTTATCTGTTTGAAAATAGTTTTCTTTTAGCCTGCAAATATGACATAGCCTTAAAAGTATCCATAGAGAAAATTGTCACAGAGGTCAGAGATTAAGGTTTATTGCATTGTAATGGCTAACTATGTTCCAGAGGTGTTTGGAATAGAGCTGTGTACATTTTAGTTCCAATCTATAGTAAGGTAATGGACTTTTAAACTTATATGGTCCGAAGTAAATTATAGGCGTGGAGTCAGGCTACTGAAGCCATACAAGAAAATTCTCCGGTGGAGATGGAAATAGAGGGGCATGTACTAAAGTGGTCCAAATACTACACAGTAGACAAATCTCAAGGCCATAAGGTTGGAAATGTCTTCTCTGACATCACTCATGTGCCATGTAGCGTTCTTTAAGAATTCATTCTTTCACCTGTAGCTATCTTAACCCCTAGGAGATTTAGGGGGTCATTCTGACCTCGGCGGTAAAATGCCCTTACTGCCGGTCATAAGACCGCCATAACACCGCCGCGGCCGCGGTCAACCGCCACGGTCTTTCTGACCCACAACGGCCAAACCTCCAAAAATCCGTCCTCCACTGCAGCCCGCCACATCTGCGGGCAGCGATAAACTGGAGATGACCAAACCTCCACCGTCACGCCAACAGAAATACGCCCATGCCATTACGACCCACGAATCCACACGGCGGTCATTCAAACGCGGTATTCCATTGGCGCTACACACCGCCGCGGTCAGAATACACACACATCACCAAAACACAGCCACATTGGACAATTTGAAATACACACACCTGATACACATACACACACCATTCCCACACAATCAACCAACTATAAAACACACACCCACATCACCCACAAACCCCTGCGACCATAATTACTGAGAGAAGGAGAGAGAGACACAGCAGACAATCCATAGCAAGACACACTGAGGCACACTACACCATCACACACACCACATAGTAGCACAAAGCACCACTCACCAACATACTCCTCATCACATACACCACCCCACACCTCACCCACACCACCCCATGGCACCCCAAAGGCACCCACGCTTTTCGGACCAAGAACTCCGGGTCATGGTGGAGGAAATCCTAAGAGTGGAACCCCAGCTCTTCGGCTCGCAGGTGCAGCACACCAGTATAGCCAGGAAGGCGGAGCTATGGCAGCGGATCGTGGACAGGGTCAACGCGGTGGGACAGCATCCCAGGAATAGGGAGGACATCCGCAAAAGATGGAACGACCTACGGGGGAAGGTCCGATCGATGGTCTCCAGGCACAACATCGCGGTCCAGAAGACTGGCGGCGGACCCCCACCCACCCTTCCCGAATTTACATCGTGGGAGCAAGAGGTCTTGACCATCCTGCATCCTCAGGGCCTCGCTGGAGTAGCCGGAGGAATGGACTCTGGTAAGTCCCATCTCAACTACTATATCCCCCCCACCCCACCAGCATGCCAACCCACACCCCCACCCTCACCCCCAACCCCCCAGCACACATCCTCCCTGACAATGTCTCACCAGCACAACCCACCCATCCCAACACCAACTCCTGCATGCCAACACAAATCATGGGCACCCATCACCTAAGCATGACCACTGCACTAACCCCCCCCCCCACTAACTACCCTCACAACACCTCCCTCAAGGGAATGCCTGCACTGGGGGACAAGGGCACCCATAACACGCACGCTATTGCACACACAGAAACAATAACCAAACTCTCTTACCCCATGCAGGACCCGAACGACAACACACCAGCCAGGAGGGTCCAGAAGTGTCCATCCCACCACCGGAACAGGCCCACACTGAGGATAGCAGCTCTGTCGACAGTGAACCTGATGACCAGCCCGGACCATCGGGGACCTCTGGGCAGTCGGTTCCCCTCAGGCAGCCACAGGCCACACCAGACCCGACCCCCTCTGCCAACACCAGCACAGCTCCCACCCAGCGGGCCCATGCCTCTGTCTCTAGGACAGCTCAATCAGCGGTGTGTCTGCCACTACAGGGCACCCAGGCTAACCCAACACCCCAACAACAACAGGGACCTGGGGGCAGTGGTAGCGGGCACACCGTCCAGGGGACAGAGGCCGGGGGAAACCGGGCAGCTCGGAGGGCTGCTGTGCGACAGGGGGGGGAGGAGAGGCCCAGGGAACCCACTCTCCAAGAGGCCCTCACCACCATCATGGGGGCCTACCACCACTCCCAAGAGACGATGGCGACGGTACTGGCCAGGTTCACGGAGATCCAGGCACAGCAGGAGGAACGCTACATGGGGTTCAGGGAGGAGCTGAGAATCATCGGGACCGCAATGGGGACCATCGTCCTGGCCCTCAACAGGATAGAAGACGCGTTGCGGGACCATGTGGCACCACACAGGGTCCCTGTCACTAGCCCGGACCAGGAACAGCCTACCACCTCCACCGGCGCTAGTGGACAGGAGGCCCCAACACCACGGCAGGCCACCAGAACCCCACCTCCTGCTGAAGAACAACCACCCCGTAAGAGGAGCCTGAGATCCAAAAAAAAGACAGAGTAGGATGTCAAGACCCCCGCCAGCAGGACATACCCCCTGAACTCTTCCCACTGTCCCACATTGCCACCCTGTCCAACCATGAACTGCCTCTGCTCCATCCTTCCACAGGCAAAAGGACAATGCACCTGTGAGACTGAGAACTGGACTCTGCCATGGACATTACTCCACCCCCACCCATCACCCTTATAATCACATGTACCAATATCTAGCCCTGTAAATAAATCACATATTGCACACAAATCAGTTTGGAGTCATGCTGTATTATTAGCAAATGTATTACATATTACTGTTCAATATCTGTTCTGTCAATTAGTGATGACAACATACCAATGTCAATACGCTGTAGTTCATGGGCAAACCAAGCAGAAGTCAGGCACTGCGTCATACAGCACTGAGAAGGGAAGGGAAAATCAAAAATTACCCAAAAATATCTGGTGGGAACTACAGAAAGTACAGATGCAGGAGGCTAGAAGCAATTGGGAAATGGCGTGGGTGATTCTTACCTGGGTGTTACTGGAAATACTGTTGTATCACTCTGTCCCTATTGTCTGTGTCGTCCTCTGAGACTTCCTCCTCTTCACTCTCCACAGGCTCCACGGCTTCTACAACACCACCATCTGGACCATCCTCCTGCAGGAAAGGCACCTGGCGTCGCAAAGCCAGGTTGTGAAGCATACAGCACGCCACGATGATATGGCACACCTTCTTTGGTGAGTACATTAGGGATCCACCTGTCATATGCAGGCACCTAAACCTGGCCTTCAGGAGGCCAAAGGTTCGCTCAATCACCCTCCTAGTGCGCCCATGGGCCTCATTGTAGCGTTCCTCTGCCCTTGTCCGGGGATTCCTCACTGGGGTCAGTAGCCACGGCAGGTTGGGGTAACCAGAGTCACCTATTAGCCACACACATTGTCTCTGTAGCTGCTCCATCACATAGGGGATGCTGCTATTTCGCATCACATACGCGTCATGCACTGACCCTGGGAACTTGGCATTTACATGGGAGATGTACTGGTCAGCCAAACAGACCACCTGGACATTCATCGAATGATAATTTTTTCTGTTTCGGTACACCTGCTCATCGTCTTTTGGGGGTACCAAAGCCACATGGGTCCCATCAATGGCACCAATGATGTTGGGGATATGTCCAAGGGCATAGAAATCACCCTTCACTGTAGGCAAGTCACCCTCCTCGGGGAAAATGATGTAGCTCCGCATGAGTTTCATCAGGGCAGACAACACTCTGCTCAAAATCTTAGAAAACATAGGCTGAGACATTCCAGATGACATGGCCACTGTGGTCTGGAATGACCCACTGGCCAAAAAATGGAGGACTGACAAAACCTGCACCAGAGGGGGAATCCCTGTGGGTTGGCGGATGGGGAACATCAGGGCTGGCTCCAGCTGGGCACACAGTTCATGGATAGTGGCACGGTCAAGTCTGTATAGAAGTATTATATGGCGTTCTTCCATTGTCGACAGGTCCACCAGCGGTCGGTACACGTGAGGATTCCTCCTTCTCATCGCAAGTCCCAGCGGACGGTGCCTAGGAAGGACAACATGGAGCACAGAGTCAGCCAAACCACAGGTACGTACAGACAGCTTGCACAGTTAAAGAATGGCAATGGGTTGAAAGGCGTGTATGTGTGGCAATGCAAGGCCTAGGCCTGTGTGTCGCAGTCAAAATTAAGCCATGTAGGCCCTTGAAATGGCGGCTGCCTGACCTGTGAAGTGGGACAATGGGATGTGAGGTCAATGCGCTGGCGGGGCACACCGTGGCGGTAGGCGGTCGAAGACCGCGGCGCAAAGCCGCATTGGTTAACATTGAAGCCTATGGGTTTCAGGAGCCAATTACGAAGTGCGCCGGCGGTCGCGGTACGCACCGCCGCGGTACGCACCGCCGCGGGCGTGACCGCCATTTTCTATCTGCTTAATCACTCGAGACCTGATCATCCACAGGAGAGGACCTATACTGCAAGTGCTGCTGTGACCTCGGTCTGGAAGATACAATGGCTGCTGCAACTGGGGAAAGGGCCCCTGCCTTCACATCTGAAGAGTTGGAGAAGCTCGTGGATGGGGTCCTCCCCCAGTATGCGCTACTCTACGGTCCTCCAGACCAACAAGTGAGTACACCGGGTGCACATGGAATGGGCTATGCCTGTGTGGATTGGGGTGGATGTAAGTTTGTGGGGTGGGGGCGAATGAGGAGTGCAACGCCCGACAGATGAGAGCATGTGCCATATGGCAAAGTGGGTGGGGGGGGCCAATTACATCTAACATGCAGGTCATTGATGATTTCCTCCTTTCCACCCTGTACATGTCAAATAGGTCAGCGCCCATCAGAAGATCGAGATTTGGCGTGCCATCGCCAAGGAAGTCCGGAACTTGGGGGTCCACAACAGACGGGGCACCCACTGCCGCAAGAGGTGGGAGGACATCCGCCGCGGAACAAGGAAGACCGCAGAAACACTGCTGGGGATGGCCTCCCAACCTAGGAGGGGTGCCAGTCGCACCATGACCCCCCTGATGTCCCGGATCCTGGCGGTGGCCTACCCTGAATTGGATGGGCGCTTTAAGACATCACAGCAGACACAAGGGGGTGAGTATCAGCACATTCTCCTATCTTTCTGCGCAGTGGAGGCGTCTGGGTGGGGGATGAGGGCTGTGGGTGACATTAGGCCAGGGCGCTTTCTGTAGTGTAGTCCTCTCCCACCTCGGTAGGGTGACAAGTACAGCCATTGAAGGTCCAGCATCTCCCATGTGCGCGTTTGACGTCTCTTGGCCTGTTGTCTTAGTCAGTAGTACTGAGTAGTGTACCCCGAATGCGCGGCTTAGTGCATTAGGCACCTGTGTCTGTCCTCTCCGCCAACGGTGTTGACATTGCATGCACTCAACCTGGTCTTCTTTTTTCTCCCCCCACCCTTTCTCTTCATCTTCTTGTGCATGTGTGCATTAGCATCATCAGGCGGAGGAGATTTGGCATCGGAGCACGAGGGAGCTGCAGGACACAAGGCCCCGGTGGGCCCAGGAACAGACACTGAGGGCACCAGTGATCCGGAGGGCGAGGGGAGCACCACGACGGGGACCGCTGGTGAGAGCAGCGAAAGCGACACGTCCTCGGATGGGAGCTCCCTAGGGGTGGCGGCAACATCCGTGCCCCCCGCCTCTACAGGTACAGCCGCCACCCAGCGCACCAGCCCCGCCCTCCCAGCAGCCCCTCAGCCTTCGCTCCGTGCCGGTTCGCCCAGGAAGGCGCGCGTCTCCTTCGCCCCAGGCACCTCAGCCCCTGTCCCTGTTGCCCCTGCTGCCCTCAGTGCGGAGCTCATTGACCTGGTAAGGACGCTCATTGTTGGGCAGACGACCCTTTTGAATGCCATCCAGGGTGTGCAAAGGGAGGTGCAACAGAGCAATGCGTACCTGGAGGGCATTCATTCGGGTCAGGCTGCCCATCAACGAGCGTTCATTGCTCTGGCCTCAGCACTGACGGCAGCCATTGTCCCTGTTTCCAGCCTCCCTCTTCTTACTGCCTCCAGCCTTTCTCTGTCTCCTGTTCCTCAGCCTATCCCATCCACACCATCAGACCAGCCTGCACACACCTCAACACCCAAGAGCAGCTCATCCAAACACAAGCACCACAGATCCCACAAACACTCACCCAAGCAACACCCAGATGCAGACATGCCAACAGCCACTGCCACCCCTGTGTTCCCCTCCTCCTCGTCTCCCTCCTCCCTCCCTGTGACGTCTACACTCACACCTGCATGCACCCCAACATCAGCCAGTGCTTCCATCACCACCTCACCCTCCAGGACAGTCCACACTCATGCAGTCACCACCCCCACTGCCATTTACACGTCCCCTGTGTCCTCTCCCACTGTGTCTGTCACCCCCTCTTCCAAGACACACAAACGCAGGCAGACACCCACCCAACAGCCATCCACCTCACGACAGCCTACAGCACCAGCACCTTCACCCAATGACAGCACACCTGACTCTCCTACAACCACCTCCTCTACCTCCACTTCCATCTCCACTTCTCCTACCCTTTACCTTGGCCCTAAAAAACTTTTCCTGGCTAACCTTAACCTCTTTCCCCCCGATGAGCTCCCCCATCCATCTTCAAAGAGTCCCAAGAGCACCGCAGCCACCACCAGCCCAGCTTCGGGTGTCACTGTTGTGCCTGGGTTCTGGAGCCCACCCTTTGCCAGCAGTGACACATCGATCAGCAGCAAGGACACGTCCAGCCCCCCCCCCGGCAAGAGGACCCGCAAAAACAAGGGCCGCCGTGCGAGGACCGACAGGGCTGCCCCCAAGGAGCAATGTGCGGCCACTTCACCACCCACACCATCTAGGGGAGGCAAGGGCCCGAGAGCCCCATCAAAGGAGCGGAAGGGAGCAGGAGCGCGGAGAAGGTGGACCCCACATGCCACATCCCAGCTGGGAAGGAGGACACTAAGGAGGCCAGGAGTCCGTCCCCGAAGGGTCCAGAAACGTCACGGTCCGAGGGCGACTGAGCAGGGAGTCCAGGCCAGGTCTGGCTCCCTTGACCTGCTGGATGAGCACCGCTGAACAGGGCCCGCGGTGCAGAAGAGCACCGCTGAACAGGGCCCCGCCGTGGAGAAGAGCACCGCTGAACAGGGCCCACGGTGCAGAAGAGCACCGCTGAACAGGCCCCGCGGTGCAGAAGAGCACCGCTGAACAGGGCCCGCCGTGGAGATAGGCACCGCTGAACAGGGCCCCGCCGTGGAGAAGAGCACCGCTGAACAGGGCCCGCGGTGCAGAAGAGCACCGCTGAACAGGGCCCCGCTGTGGAGAAGAGCACCGCTGAACAGGGCCCGCGGTGCAGAAGAGCACCGCTGAACAGGGCCCGCGGTGCAGAAGAGCACCGCTGAACAGGGCCCGCCGTGGAGATAGGCACCGCTGAACAGGGCCCCGCCGTGGAGAAGAGCACCGCTGAACAGGGCCCGCGGTGCAGAAGAGCACCGCTGAACAGGGCCCCGCCGTGGAGAAGAGCACCGCTGAACAGGGCCCACGGTGCAGAAGAGCACCACTGAACAGGGCCCGCGGTGCAGAAGAGCACCGCTGAACAGGGCCCGCCGTGGAGATAGGCACCGCTGAACAGGGCCCCGCCGTGGAGAAGAGCACCGCTGAACAGGGCCCGCGGTGCAGAAGAGCACCGCTGAACAGGGCCCCGCCGTGGAGAAGAGCACCGCTGAACAGGGCCCGCGGTGCAGAAGAGCACCGCTGAACAGGGCCCCGCCGTGGAGATAGGCACCGCTGAACAGGGCCCCGCCGTGGAGAAGAGCACCGCTGAACAGGGCCCGCGGTGCAGAAGAGCACCGCTGAACAGGGCCCGCCGTGGAGATAGGCACTGCTGAACAGGGCCCCGCCGTGGAGAAGAGCACCGCTGAACAGGGCCCCGCCGTGGAGATAGGCACCGCTGAACAGGGCCCCGCCGTGGAGAAGAGCACCGCTGAACAGGGCCCGCGGTGCAGAAGAGCACCTCTGAACAGGGCCCGCCGTGGAGATAGGCACCGCTGAACAGGGCCCCGCCGTGGAGAAGAGCACCGCTGAACAGGGTCCGCGGTGCAGAAGAGCACCGCTGAACAGGGCCCCGCCGTCTCAAGCACCGCTCCGCTGGGCACCGCCGTCTCAAGCACCGCTCCGCTGGGCCCTTCCTCTCAAGCACCGCTCCGCTGGGCACCGCCGTCTCAAGCACCGCTCCGCTGGGCCCTTCCTCTCAAGCACCGCTCCGCTGGGCCCTTCCTCTCAAGCACCGCTCCGCTGGGCCCTTCCTCTCAAGCACCGCTCCGCTGGGCACCGCCGTCTCAAGCACCGCTCCGCTGGGCACCGCCGTCTCAAGCACCGCTCCGCTGGGCCCTTCCTCTCAAGCACCGCTCCGCTGGGCCCTTCCTCTCAAGCACCGCTCAGCTGGGCCCTTCCTCTCAAGCACCGCTCCGCTGGGCACCGCCGTCTCAAGCACCGCTCCGCTGGGCACCGGCGTCTCAAGCACCGCTCCGCTGGGCCCTTCCTCTCAAGCACCGCTCCGCTGGGCACCGCCGTCTCAAGCACCGCTCCGCTGGGCACCGCCGTCTCAAGCACCGCTCCGCTGGGCACCGCCGTCTCAAGCACCGTTTATGGTTCACTGTGCCCACCATGCCTCCTCCTTGACCAGTGGAGACTGTCATCCACCTGATGGACTGTGGCTTTGCACTCCCCAGGATGGTCCAGTGGGCAGCCCACCCACTGTAGAGACATTGAGAGACTGTGGCTTTGCACTCCCCAGGATGGTCCAGTGGGCAGCCCACCCACTGTAGAGACATTGAGAGACTGTGGCTTTGCACTCCCCAGGATGGTCCAGTGGGCATGGTGGCTCCTCGTGGATCTGGCGTCGTGGACTCATGTGGCTGTGGTGCCCCCCCCTTCCCTTCCCCCTGAGGTGCCTGTAGTTTTTACATCTGATGCCCCTGCAGTGTTCTCTCCAAAGGACTCAGGTCTCCTGTGTGGGCTTTGCCCTTATTTCTCAAGACTTTGGCCCACGGACATGCTGAATTCGTAGGATGTGCAGGACTTGGTACTTCAGTTATACACTGATGTGTATGTCATTAGTTTTGTTGTGAATATCTTTCATGGTTGTACGATAATTTTCTGGAGCTTTTTGGTACATAAATATTTATTCCAAATATGATTATGTCCTAGCATTTTTCAGGGGTGTTTGGGTGGTGTCACTGTGACTTGGTGCTCTGCATTGGTGAGTACATAGTTGGGGGGGGGTCGCATATGTGTGTGCCCGTAACCTTTCGTCCTCCCCCTCCCGTGTGTCGTAGGTGCAGTACTCACCGTTGTCGTCTGCGCCGGACTTCGTACTCGTGGTAGATGAGAAGGTAGACGAGAGCAGGTAGGATGTTTAATTCGGGTTCCATGCTGTCCTCCTTCCTCCTGGAGTGCGTAGTGGTGAGCGTTTTCCCGTCCGTAGTCTGTTTCCGCCGTGTTTTTATCGGCGGTGCTCCCGCCCCGGAAAAGGTGGCGTATTGGTGAGTTGTAATAGTGTGGGCGGTACATTGTCTGCCGCCTGTCTGTTGGCGGTGACCGCCGCGCTGTTTGTTTGTACCGCCGTGGCGGTCGGAGTGTTAAGGTGGCTGTCTGTGTTGGCGGTTCCCGCCAGGCTCAGAATCCCATTTTTTTTACCGCCAGCCTGTTGGCGGGTTGGCCGCCGCTTTAACACCGACCGCCAGGGTTAGAATCACCCCCTTAATGTAAGAACCTAATATTGCCGTTTACTAGGATGCATAAGATATGCAGGTGTTTCTCAAGCATACTTTTCTGAATCTTGAGCTGTAACTCAGGCTTACTTTTCCGAATTGCTCTCCAGTCCAAAATCACAATCAAACTTGCATACAGCAATGGATCAAACAAAGACATCTGAAATTCAACACTGGAGAAAATTTCCCCTTATGACTTCCTGTCACAATGTAATCACTGCCCATACATGAGCCTAAGCACTAAAACCAAGCAATGTCACTCCCAAAACATCATCAAAATCCCCGTGCTTTTTACTTCATTAAAATTTTCATCTAAAAAAACAATTGCAATTTCAGTGATATTCCATCAACACAAAAATTAAAAAATAAACAACTATTTTGTCAAGATCTGAAATCAACACGCAAAATGTTTGTGCTCTCCTCACTGGTCCCTCAAAATAGCATCTCACCCTAATAAAAACTATTCAATATGCCCCAGCTCACCTCCCATCTAACATTAAAAACACAAAGTATATAACTCTTGTCTTGATTGGTTTTCTTTCAAAGCCAGTTCCTCACACAAAACCAATGAAATCCTCTACCTCAACACACCAGATTACTTAAATACCTCAGGAGGATCTCAAAACAAGTTGTTAATTGACATTCCATGTGCAGAAAAAGTACCATTCTATCCAGATTCTTCTCATTACATGTCTAGAGAATTTGAAATGCCCTTCCAGTTTACACCAGGAATCAATTCTCTTTACTCATCTTCAAAAAACTACTGATCAGGCTCCAAAAAAGACTACCAAGGGTCAATCTTAGTCCAGCTGAGAACCTACCACCTTTCAAGACGGAAATATCTCAAACAGGATCAGGATCTTAGTCCTAGTATTCCTAGAAATAAAACTCTGAGATGTTAGGCTAACTGTAGTGTTCGCAGACTTGCATTCTAGACGCCACAGTAACAACCACCGATGATGATACTGCATACAAGAGTAACTGAGCAGCTAATCAAAATAGCACCGTGTTGATGTAGGTTGTAATATAAATGGTAACCAACATTGTCTGAAAATGCTAAAAGTTACATCATTATAAACTGAAATTGTTACCTTCATGCTAGATATGGATATATTCCTAATGTACTTTTTGTAAGCACAATTGTAAACTATAATTTAAATGTGTTTATTCTTGATCACTTTATCTAAATGTCTCTGAATCCCTGAAAACCCCATGGAGTAGGTCTGCGCTATATAAAACAACTATAAATAAATGAGAATAATATAATAGCAAGGTGAACACAAGACTTAGGCCTATTCTCAAGGGAAATGGCAATCCTTGTATTGCCCTCTCAGTTGCGTGCAAGCCTTTTTTGTGTCTGCAAGATGAAGGTTACGTAAGTACTGGTTAAATGGGCCAAAATGCATCCCCCTCTGATGGCCAAAAACTGTCAGGACCAATCAGAAGGGGTATAGTTGTTAAAGGTTTCAAGTCTTCTTCAATCCTCGGCGACCAATTTTACAGCTGTTGCTGGGCAAATGTGCACGTATCTAACCTTTTGGCCTAATTAAGAGTTTGTCTGCCATACTCCCAACAGGGTGGCCGCCGCCTTGGTGGTGACCACCCTGCCGGAGTAATTAAGAGTTTTCTGCTAGGTTGGTGGGCAGAAACTGAGGTTTCTGCCTGCTGGCCTAGTGGGAAACAGGCTACAGTATTGTCTCCAGCTCATAATCGGGCTGCCGGCAATAGTGTAGCCCGCAGGGTGCACTAGGAACCTCACAACGTTCACTGTCTGCAAAGCAGACAGTGAACAATGCGATGGTGCTGGGTAGGGGGGACCCTGCACTGCCCATGATAGGTGCATGGGCAGTGCAGGGGCTCCCCCGTTTCCCCCGCACCTGTTCTCCACCATCCTTTTTATGGTGGTGCTACCGCCATGAAAAGTCTGGTGGAGAAGAAGGTCGTAATCTGCAGGCCAGCACTGCTCTGGAGGATTACGACCACCACCACCAAGCTGCCGGGATTATAGCCTCATGATGCTGGTAGTTTCCTGGCAGTCTGACTGCTCGGGTTTTAATGTGCGGTCCTGACCTCCACCACGAGTGTGATGGTGTGAAGACCACTACACTCGTAATGAGGCCCTTAATGTCATAACTGAGATGAGTCAGAGCTGACTCCTTGATTTTATGTCTTTTCCTCCTTTCTAGAGAGGTAAATGGCAGGTCATCATCGCAGGGGAGTCCTGGGCTGTGACATTTGGGAATAGCTTGGCTATCTATCCCACCCATCAGGTACACCACTTTCAGGGAGGAATGTAAGTTATGTGTGGAGTGCCCTTGGTTTTCCCTGGATTTCCAATAATAAGTTTTAAATAGATTCAGCAGAGGTACAAATTTCTTTTAGAGCTCTGTTCCCTTACCACTACTGGTTAGTAATTCTTCCCCTGTTAGGGTTCAGTGAACATCTAAATTAGAGTCTTCTTGCCAGCACTAATCTTGCAGAATAGCGATGAACAGATTAATCTCTACACAACTGAAGTCATCAGACTAGCATAACCAGTAATGTCAATAAAAATAATGTTGCTTCCGACTGTTCCTTTACAAGTATTCCCTGATGGTGCTCTTCCCCTGGAGCCTACAATGGGTCTGGTCCCTGAACCACAACAGCAACTCTCATTTGCCACGAGCATGCCTGGCACAATGGCCAATCCCTCAGCCTTCCTGTCTGAGTTGTCTCACGCTCCAGTTGGATTGAGACATTTCCTTGAGGTGGGTAGCAGCTCTCAACCCTCCTCTTAGGGCTGGGCACCAAGAAGGTTGTCCACCCTTCACTGATGTGTACAATCTCTACCACAGTCCTTGATCACTTGATTCAATGGAACATATCCAAAGACAACTATCTATTGGGGGTTTGGAGGTGCCAAAAACACTTTCTGATCCTACTGGAGTAAGGTGTCACCCCTAACAGGAACTTAAACCAGCTATTTTGAGGGGAACGTGGACCAGCACATTGACAGTGATTTTACATGGGTCTCTGGCCCTTACAAACCCCCACTTCTTTTAATTTAGGTAGGTCAAGAAAATATTTCACCCGTACTGCTAAACCCGGAGGGAAAGGAGAAGCCACATGAAAGGGGGGGAAAAAAGACTACTGTGTGCTGTACCTTTTTTTCACATTTGTCATTATAACAAATATTAACCACCTTAATCATAAAAATATATATTTCGGAAATATTCTTCAGCACAATCTTTTTGGTCCTCTACTAAGATTTGGAAAGATCTCAGGTGTGAAAAAGATACTGCTGAGATAAGGATGTAGGAAGAGAAGGGTCTGACAAGATTCCCAGTTGGCCCTGGAACACTGAGCTATATTCTGCCACAAAAAGCCATGGTTTATTTTAATTTTTTTCATCTAGCGCAGTGGTTCCCAACCTGTGGTCCGGGGACCCCTGGGGGTCTGTAAAGCCTCCTCAGGGGGTCCGCAACTGCTTAGAAAATTAATTAATATTAATAGATTATGTTCCCAGCTTTCAGTAATGATTCAGTGGGGGTCTCCGGATTCCAATAATGACTCTGTGGGGGTCCCCGGGTTTCAGGAATGATAAAGCGGGGGCCACAGAAGTCAAAAGGTTGGGAACCACTAATCTAGCATATTGAGTCATTTAATATAATGTTATGCATGGCTCATAGAAAGCCTCTACCCTTTATTACTGTTTTGAAATCTGATATCTCATTACAATGACACGTGTTACTCACTGTTGTTATGTCATAAAGGCCTTCTTTGCCAGGCTGACAGCTCTCTCTGAGATCTGCTTTGACTGGAAACAGAAAGCAGAGATGCAGGAAGGGGAAGGGAGGCAGGGAAGGTGGTGGGAGTTGGTCTAGGATAGCAGATAAGGTATTTTAACGTTTTGTACATTTGAGCCAGGGATACATAAAGAGGCCATGTTGTATATGACTCCACCATTACTCCTCTGCCATTGTGTAGCAGAAGAAAGCAGGGGCATATTATTTTGGGGGCCATACATAACATAAAATTATAGTTAGGTAAAAAGTGAATTACAGGGAATGTTTTTCACCTCAGGGTGCTAAGTAATATCTTTAAAAACTCGAGCATTGCTCTTGTTCTCCATTTGATGTCCCTCAGAACGCCTCAGTCAAAGAACATCCCCGTAATTCACTGCTACCCATCTATAATTCTATATATTTTCAAGTTTTCTATTTGCGCTTTAAACTGTTCAGATACTTTTTGCAATCTGCTGGAAATCGACCAGCTTATTGATCTGCCTGGTGTTCCTTCCAGGCACAACCTTGCTTGGGCTTTAGATGCTGATTATCTCAAAATCATATTCAACACACTTATCTGTCTTGGGATTTCATTACAGACAGGAGAGCCTTCTCTGAAGTTATTTAAAGCAAATAAAATCTGTCATGAGCATAAATTCTATTTATGGAGCATCCCCTCTCGTGCTTGCCCTGAAATGTGGTTGTTTTACTTGTAACTTTTTATTTTGGACATACCTACTTTATGTGTATAAGTGTTTTATCTATAGGACTACAGATTCTTTCTGATGTGCACCCACCCACCGACATACACACACACACACACACACATTAAATTATGCTTATATTATGACACTGTTTGTAAATGGTGTGCATCAACACTCACTTTTAGGGGCAGGGAGTCTGATTCATAAAGGTAAACTTAGACCAAAAGTCTTAGACCAAAACTTAGACTTTTGGTCTAAACTTTGACTTTTGGTCTTAGTTCGTCTTTGTGAATCGGGCCTCTGGACTTTTTTTCATCATCAGACTGTAACACACAGAGAGAAAAGCAGAAAAGGGCGAAAGGAGAAACAGGGAGATGGAAAACAGTGACAAAGGGAGGAGGAGGCAATGGTGAAATGTTATGTTACATTATTTTGCATTTATAGAGTGTGATCTGTCAACCCAATGGGAGTGTCCAAGCGCAAAAGAACTATCCAATTTGAGAGTACTCGGGGGCATCAAGGAGGAATTTGTTATTCAAAGGTAGTTTTCATCAGTTTCCTATAATGTGTGTGATTATTGACCCTTAAGACCAGCAGGAAGCATGTTCTGATGTTTGGCAGAAAAGATGCAAAAAGCAGGACCTGCACATCAATCATCCTTTCTTAAAAGAGGGTACCATTGTGTTGCTGCAGAACTAATACATCCAGTCGGTCTTTTTCTTTTACTATTTCCTCTGCAAATAATATGTAACTGAATTGATAAAAGCCCTGGGGGCTAATGCACAATGGCTTTTAAAATATTTTGTTTTCTCCACAGGTAGCCAGTGCAGTTGCTGTCTGTAAGAAGTGATGTGCTCTCTGCTGCCAGGACAGTTTTTAATTCAAATATAAAATATTTGGCACTGCCCAAAGATAGACTATTACAGTAATTTAATCAAGCATTAATAGGGGAATGGAGAGGAGGAGATGCAGCCTAATAGCCAGAGCAGCCGCCTTTCGAAAAGGGGACCCAAGTTCAAGTTCTGGAGTCGGCTCAGCATCCTTCCTGTGATCCTGGGCAAATCACTTAGGCCCATATTTATACTTTTTTAGTGCCACGTTTGCACCGCTTTTTGATGCAAAAGCGGCATAAACTTACAAAATACAATTGTGGCCCATATTTATGCTTTTTTTAGTGCTGCATTTGCGTCATTTTTTTTACGCAAAAGCGGCGCACACTTACAAAATACAATTGCATTTTGTAAGTTTGCGTCACTTTTGCATCAAAAAATGACGCAAATGCAGCGCTAAAAAAGGATAAAGATGGGCCTTAATCTCCCCGTGCCTACAACAAAAAATAACTATGACCTTGTTTAATTCTGGTACTTACATAAAGTGCTCGTTAGCACCTGGCCCAAGTTTGCAATACGTAAAGCTATAAAATAATAAATAAATGGACTGCAAGCTTCCTAGTGAGCACCAAAAGAAAAGGGATTTCCCTTCAGCTTTTCTAATAGAGGAAAAACAATTAGTGAAGGCCTTGTTGACTATAAAATCACAGTCCCTCATTAAGGAAGACTCTAGGGTTCAGTGTCAGAGGGGTCCAGTGTCCTCTGGCCATCAACTATTAGACCAGATGGAACTAGGATGCCCCAGAATTTATACCTCAGTCTTATCCATGTTAAGCTTTAGGACATTCTGACCCATTAAGGTAGCTACTGCTAGAAGACAGTCTTTAAAAGTAGTTTAATTTGATTCAGCTGGGATATCTAAAGTGAGACAATAAAGGGTTGGAAGAAAGAGGCATGGGATGAAATCAAAATCAAGGAATCTTAGGGGCATATTTACAAGGCTCTTGGGCTGCCATTGCGTCACGTTTTGTGACGCAACAGCAGCGTTATCCATGAAACCATACTTATGCATGGCTTTGAATGGCCTCATAGATATGGAGTAAGGCAAAGCAGTACAAATCGCTGAATTACATTACTCTGCGCAAGGGAGGCATTCCATAGGCGTTGTGGTGGGTATTTCCACTCAACACCCATGGATTTTGACGCATCTCCAGATATTGATCAAGACCTTGTAAACCTGGGGATGCACCAAATCCTTGCGTCGAGGTGCAACATGGAAAAATATTTCTCCCTTTTTCCCTCTTTTTATGTGTGCTGAATTCTGCATCCCACATAAAAAAGCATCACAGAATTGTTTTTGAGCAGAAAGGTGCCGCCCATTCTTGCCCTTTCCCTTTGACGCAGGGCAGCGCAGCAAGGTGACTTGCTCTGCACCAAAAAGCCCATAAATATGGGCCTTGTAGTTCATCAACCCAATCATTCAACAACACATGCAGTGAGTTGCTAGAAAATACCAACACACACTTGCTCTTTTTTGGTCTAAAATACCTAAACAAACTATGGAGGATGGTCAAAGTACCTTGGTCCTAACACAGAAAGAGTTTGGCTCAGCCAGAGTAGATCTATTCTGTGAGGACTGGTCTGGTCTCAAGTGTGTGTTATACATGTTCACATACACAAATGTGCACAGCCAGACTGTGAGGACACTCACCGATATAAAAAATGAGGAAGTCAGGGCCAGGGACCCACGTGTGGAGTATGTCCAACCAAATGCTTTTAGTAGACTGTTTATTACAGTGTGTGTGGCTTAAGCGAGCACAAGGTCTGACAGCAATTCCCAGAGACTTGAGGAAACACATGACAACTGTTGACAAGAAAAACACTTCATATCCAAGCCCAGCATGTGTGACTACTAATGCGCCTGTCAGATGGCTGGAGCTCTGCCAACACCCATCTTCAAAGGCCCAGCACTTGATTGCACCAATGCATCTTGTAGCGATGTTTGTAATGCTTGATGCTGTGCATCCCTGCAGTCCATTATAGAAAGATGGACAGAGGCATCGTCCTGCTTGAGTGTCAGTGCTGGATTACCAAATAGGCAAAGTAGGCACCGGCCTATGGGCCCCACTCCTTTTATGGCCCCGCGACAACGGATCAAAATAATACTGATTTGATCTTCAAAGAAAATTACAAACAAGCTTTCTTAAATGGTTTCCAAAAGATAGAAAAAAATCAATAACGAAAACTTTACATTAAAGACTCTATAGAGAAAATGTGTTAATGTAATGTACCCATTACCAACTTAAAGTACATAAACCATAGGCATAAGATTCACATAACAGTTTGTCTCTTACAAGCTCATCTTCTGTCAGCTGTCAGTTTGTAAAAACATTTGGTGCAAACTATGTACGTGTCATTTTTAGTTTTTTGTAATAAAACTGGTTTATTAAAATTGTTGGTTGGTAAAATTAAAAAACGTATTAGGAGATAATTTGCGACGGGGCTCCTGAATTTCGACTGCCTAGGGACCTCCACAGGGTTTAATCCGGCACTGTTGAGTGTTGGGAGATCATCTACACTGCAAATACCCTCAGGAAATCACTGAGTTTCTTACATATTTACCAATAGTGTTACGTATTGATGGACCTGTCCCTTTTTGCGGGGTCTCCCCCAGATTTTTGCCTTCTGTTGCTGAACCTGTTATTGTTTGCCATACACCTGTTCAGCCTCAAAGTACCAACCATAGACTGTGTGGCCAGTCTCACGTTACCTACCCTGGACTGGTGGGAAGGAGAATGGAAGGAGGATATCTAAACCCGGGTCTAATGCTCCCAACTCTGAGAAGCCACATAGGTCAGAAAACCCTCAGGAATTAGTAGGGCACTCCTTGCCAGTCTCAAGCCTGGAGCCTCCACCTGGCAGTGGATGGCCCGGTGCCTGGCTCTTGACAGTGACAGCTGTCAATGGCCTCTGCTGGTTGTTGTCCTTGTGAACAGAGTTTTCCAAGGGTTGGGGGACAGAAGTCTAACACAAGGGGTGGAATGGGCCCCATCACCCTTTTGGCCACAGTGGTACTGTCTGCCTACTGAGATGAATCAGTGAGCAAGGTAAGGTTAGGAGCTTCACAGATAGAGTCCACAGATGAGAAGAGGAGTTCACCACCGGCTAGTGTAGTGACCAAAGAGGATGAAAATGAAGCTACGAGGAACCTGACTCTCCACGTTGCAGAGACTGTCAGTAACAACCGGCAATGTGAGAACTGCACTTGGAGCAATGTCCGTCTATGACCCCAACCAGATCTTCATGCTACAGCAATGACCTTCCATGATGCCAAGATTGCTCTTTGCCCTACAGCGATGACCATCCACAATGCTCTCCCTGCTCCTCACGGCCCCCTACACCGCAAACTGGACTCTTCATGCCAGACTTTGAGAATCAGGCCATTTATGACCAGAAAAGTGCTTTTTCTAATGTACAAAATGCAAAATGTGATTTGGTAACTTGTTACTGAATCGCAGTGTGCATTTGTAATTCGTATTTGGAAGGGGCATGCTTTGGGCATCCATTCCAAATATCGAATCATTATGGTATGTGTAGGAGACTGGCCTGGTTTGTAGTGGGCACCTTGGGTACTTACACCTTATACCAGGTCCAGTTATCCCTTATTAGTGAAGTAGTAGTGTTCTAGCAGCTTAGGCTGAGGGAGGTAGCTATAGCAGAGCAGCTTAGGCTGAACTAGGAGACATGCAAAACTCATGCAATACTACTTATAGTTATACAGTACTTATACACAAGTAAAGACAATACTCAGTGTTACCAACAAAAAAAAAGTTAGTTTATTTGGGTGACACAGAACCACAAATATCTTAGAGGCAATACTCCTTCTGGAGGTAAGTATTATACACAATATATACACTAGAAACCAAAATAAGGCAAGTAATTAGACATAGGATAGTGCCAACAATAGGAAATGCTACAGAATGCAATGGGAGAAAATGGGTCTAGGGGCAACACAAACCATATGCTAAGAAAGTGGAATGCGAATCACAAATTCCCCCCTAGACAAGTGCAGTTTGTGTGCAGAATCACTAGGATAGTAAGAGTACAGTAAAGGTAAGTAAATGACCCCACCCCAGAGCCCAGAAAAGCAGGAGTAAAGTACTGCAAGTTTCCTTAGGACACACTACACCTCGTGATATGGATTATTGCAGTAACCAACCAAGTCTGCAAACAACAACTGCTGGATTCCTGGACCTCACGACCTGCAAAAGAAGGGGACCAAGTCCAGAAGTCAAAAGAAGTTCCAGGAAGGACAGGAGCCCCTGCCAACCCAGAAGAGGGTGCAAAAGAAGAGTCCCCGGTTGGACAAAGACTGCAGGAATGCACCCTAGGAAGATGCCAGTGGGTTCCTGCATGATGGAAAAGATGTCCACTGATGTGAAGATGGATGCAGATGTGATTTCGTGTTGGAAGTTGCAAAAAAACCTTGGTTACGACAAATGTGTGTTTTGTGCCAAAATGGCGCTGGCTGGACCAAAGAGGGACCTGGGGTCCTCAACTCTGTGTGAGGAAGAAGAGGGGGCTCTCAGCACCTTAGAGAGCCCTCAGGATGCCAGACAGCACCCACGGGAGTCCCAGGACATGGGGACAAAGGAGGTGCAAAACAAGGTTGGTGCAGCACTGCAAAGAAGGGCCTCACGCCGCCAGAGGGCAACTTAGCGAGTTGAGCGTCACAGGATAGAGTGCTGGGGACCTGGCCAGGCTGTGCATGAAGATATTTTTAAAATAGTGCACAGAGGCCTCAGGAGGTGAGGAAGATGCGGTGCACAGGGGTACTGTCGCTCTCAGGGAAGGCAAGGTCTTACCTCCTCCAAATTGCGTCATCAGGACCTCAGGACTGTCTGTGTCAATGGGGTCGCAGTGAGAGGAGTCCAGGTGTACCGGTCGTCGACTTGGAAGGTGCCTGCGTGAGCATGGGAGTGACTTTGTCACCCCACTGGAGATTTCTTCGGTCCTTCTGGTGCAGGATGAAGACAGGGAGCACTCAGGGTGTGCACACCGAGGAAAATGTTGCTGTTGCTGGCTGGAGCTGAAGTTGCAGAAGAAAAGTATCCCTTGTGGATACTTTGTTGCTGTTACAGTGGTTCCTGGAACAGGCTGCGGTTGATCCGAGGTCAGAGGATGAAGTAGTAGTTGCAGAGGATTCCTGCTGGAAATCTGCAAGTAGAATCTGAAGAGAACCCACAGGAGAGACCCTAAATAGCCCTGAGAGGGGGATTGGCTACCTTATCAGGTAAGGACCTATCAGGAGGGGTCTCTGATGTCACCTGCTGGCACTGGCCACTCAGAACCCTCCAGGGTGCCCCCACACCTTGCAAAACAAGATGGCTGAAGTCTGGGACACACTGGAGGAGCTCTGGGCACCACCCCTAGGGTGGTGATGGACAGGGGAGTGATCATTCCCCTTTCCTTTGTCCAGTTTCGCGCCAGAGCAGGGGACCTGAACCGGTGTAAACTGGCTTATGCAAGGAGGGCACAAAGCATTTCCAGATGCTGGGGGAGGCTACCCCTCCCCAGCCTGTAACACCTATTTCCAAAGGGAGAAGGTGTAACACCGTGCTCCCAAAGGAAATGCTTTGTTCTGCCTTCCTGGGACTGAGCTGCTCATACCCCAGGAGGGCAGAAACCTGTCTGTGAGGTGGAAGCAGCTGTCACTGCAGTGCAAGCCTCAGAGAGATGGTTTGGCAGTACTGGGGGTCCACAGTGGAGCCCCCAGGATGCATGGAATTGGCTCCCCAATACCAGATTTGGAATCGGGGGACAATTCCATGATCTTAGACACCTTACATGGCTATATTCGGAGTTACCATTGTGAAGCTTCATATAGGTTTTGACCTATATGTAGTGCACGCGTGTAATGACGCCCTCACACTTAGTAACTTTGCACCTAACCTTCAGCAAGTGAAGGTTAGACATACAGGTGACTTATAAGTTACTTAAGTGCAGTGAAAATGGCTGTGAAATAACATGTGCATTATTTTACGCAGGCTGCAGTGGCAGTCCTGTGAAAGGGTTTGTCTGAACTCCTTATGAGGGCAAAAGAAATGCTGCAGCTCATAAGGATCTCCTGGAACCCAATGCCCTGGGTACCTAGGTACCATATACTAGGGACTTATAAGGGGGGTCCAGTGTGCCAATTGAAATTGGTAAATGAAGTTACTAGCCTATAGTGACAAATTTAAAAGCAGAGAGAGCATAAGCACTGAGGTTCTGATTAGCAGAGCCTCAGTGACACAGTCAAGCACTATACAGACACACACATTAGGCCATAAACTATGAGCACTAAGGTCCTGACCAGCAGGATCCCAGTGAGACAGGCAAAAACATACTGACATACAGGTAAAACAGGGGGTAACATGCCAAGAAGGATGGTCCTTTCCTACAGTATGTACTACTGTTTGCAACCTAATTCCAGTCCAAAACAGTAATAGCTTACCACCATTTTAAAAGTGGTGGTAACCCTTTTTGCAAATGAGAAGGGGTCCCCATGGGACCTTTTCTCTCTTGAGAATGTTGACAAAAAAAATTAAGTGCAAATAGTGGTCCCACAGGCAACTGCCTACTCTTAAAAAATGAATCTTCAAAGTTTATTTTTTTTCTTTTTAAACGCATCCTGTTTTCCTTTAATGAAAATGGGCTGCATCAAAAAAAAAAGGTTATTTAAAAGCAATCACATACATGGTGGTCTGCTGACCTCAGCAGGCCACCATCCCTTTTGTTGGCTGGTGCAAGGATGGCTGCATTGGGGGGAAGAATGTTTTTGTCCAGGACCTGACACCTTCCTGAACAAAAACAATCTTCAATGGCGATTTGCTCTATGTGCAGCACACATCGAAAGAGCAAAAAACGAGGAGAAATGAAAGAATTTCTACTAGTAGCGACTTGCTAATGCCACCCATAGGGTGGCATTGAATTTTGGCACTGCCACAGATTTTCGATTTCTTGTAAATCTGGGGTAGCATCAAAATGACACACCCATAGCAACACCCATTACACACCCCTTCTATGGAAAGTGCTGCGTGAGAAGGGGCCGTATTTACAAGGTGGCATGAAGCCTCAAAAAGTGGCTTAAAGCCGCCTTGTAAATATGGCACAGTGCACAGTGCTACTGGAGTGTCACAAAAAAGTGACACTCAGGTGACGCTAGGGGCTTGTAAATACAGGGAGTGCAGAATTATTAGGCAAGTTGTATTTTTGAGGATTAATTTTATTATTGAACAACAACCATGTTCTCAATGAACCCAAAAAACTCATTAATATCAAAACTGAATATTTTTGGAAGTAGTTTTTAGTTTGTTTTTAGTTTTAGCTATGTTAGGGGGATATCTGTGTGTGCAGGTGACTATCACTGTGCATAATTATTAGGCAACTTAACAAAAAAATATATATACCCATTTCAATTATTTATCATTAACAGTGAAACCAATATAACATCTCAACATTCACAAATATACATTTCTGACATTCAAAAACAAAACAAAAACAAATCAGTGACCAATATAGCCACCTTTCTTTGCAAGGACACTCAAAAGCCTGCCATCCATGGATTCTGTCAGTGTTTTGATCTGTTCACCATCAACATTGCGTGCAGCAGCAACCACAGCCTCCCAGACACTGTTCAGAGAGGTGTACTGTTTTCCCTCCTTGTAAATCTCACATTTGATGATGGACCACAGGTTCTCAATGGGGTTCAGATCAGGTGAACAAGGAGGCCATGTCATTAGATTTCCTTCTTTTATACCCTTTCTTGCCAGCCACGCTGTGGAGTACTTGGACGCGTGTGATGGAGCATTGTCCTGCATGAAAATCATGTTTTTCTTGAAGGATGCAGACTTCTTCCTGTACCACTGCTTGAAGAAGGTGTCTTCCAGGAACTGGCAGTAGGACTGGGAGTTGAGCTTGACTCCATCCTCAACCCGAAAAGGCCCCACAAGCTCATCTTTGATGATACCAGCCCAAACCAGTACTCCACCTCCACCTTGCTGGCGTCTGAGTCGGACTGGAGCTCTCTGCCCTTTACCAATCCAGCCACGGGCCCATCCATCTGGCCCATCAAGACTCACTCTCATTTCATCAGTCCATAAAACCTTAGAAAAATCAGTCTTGAGATATTTCTTGGCCCAGTCTTGACGTTTCAGCTTGTGTGTCTTGTTCAGTGGTGGTCGTCTTTCAGCCTTTCTTACCTTGGCCATGTCTCTGAGTATTGCACACCTTGTGCTTTTGGGCACTCCAGTGATGTTGCAGCTCTGAAATATGGCCAAACTGGTGGCAAGTGGCATCGTGGCAGCTGCACGCTTGACTTTTCTCAGTTCATGGGCAGTTATTTTGCGCCTTGGTTTTTCCACACGTTTCTTGCGACCCTGTTGACTATTTTGAATGAAACGCTTGATTGTTCGATGATCACGCTTCAGAAGCTTTGCAATTTTAAGAGTGCTGCATCCCTCTGCAAGATATCTCACTATTTTTTACTTTTCTGAGCCTGTCAAGTCCTTCTTTTGACCCATTTTGCCAAAGGAAAGGAAGTTGCCTAATAATTATGCACACCTGATATAGGGTGTTGATGTCATTAGACCACACCCCTTCTCATTACAGAGATGCACATCACCTAATATGCTTAATTGGTAGTAGGCTTTCGAGCCTATACAGCTTGGAGTAAGACAACATGCATAAAGAGGATGATGTGGTCAAAATACTCATTTGCCTAATAATTCTGCACTCCCTGTATGCCCCAAAGTCTCTACAAAGAAAGAGAGTGATTCCTCCAATCCCAGTCTTCCACCGTTTATACGATTGATTGAACCATGCACCATCAAAGGGAGGCATTTAGATCTGACCATAACTAGTTAAAGTCTACTTAAAAGCCTAGTTGTTCTAAATACTGATGTGATTTATGTTAAGGTCGAGCTCCAAGATACACCTCCCGGTGTGATTTGCTGTGCTTTCTTAAATGAATGGCAAAGTTAACTTGGCCTCCTGCTAAATATCCCAAAGTGCTAGCTAGTACCTCCAAGAGATCTGACCTTCATCGGAGCAAGGTTAGGAATGATATTGGGCAAACTGCTCCTACCCATGAAGAGAGCAATTTGTCTTCAGAGTCTGCTAACTTTCTGTTTCAACTTCAAGAGGCCTCGGCTCAGGTATGGTTGGAAATACAAGGACAGATGGCATCAGGTGTGTGAGACTACATCTTCGCCCATTACTCTGGCACCTCCACAGACACTGGCCTCCAGTTTCCCACAACACAGAGGACATTATACCCGTGACATTAGGAATCAAATCACAGTCACAGTGGTGGATGGGTCTGGAGAATCTAAGTAAGTCAATACTGATGCGTCTAGATCTCTCAAAGGTTCTGACTACAAAGCCAGTGCAATAGGATGATGTTCAACCATAGAAGCCCTCTCAGTGTAGATGCAATGGTTTAAGGTGGAAGTCTCCTCCAAGTCATCAGACTGGAGGTAGTTAACAGCATTGTATTATGCTCTCCTTCATATCCAGCACAACTTCATCAGTCCAATATGTTGATGAGATCTTGCAACACTGCGACAGTAGCATTGTGTATAAATCTTCAAGCAAGCACTCATTCATAGACTCTGAATAATATGTTTGCTATCTGAGTTGTAGGCAGAGAAGCATCTGCCATCAATATCAGCAGTTCATATCAAGGGTCTGGACAATGTGGAGGCAGATCACCTCACCAAGGTGTTCTCCTCAACCCAGAAAGTGTCCAGAGCATCATTCCAGAAGATTTGCAGAACGTTTGGCATCCCTTTGGTGGAACTGTATGCCTCCAGGACCAACTGCCTGCTTCCCAGGCTTTGTTCAAGGTTCCCAGAGCAAGGAGCATGGGGAGTGGATGCTAGTCTTGTTGAATTATCCAAACAAGCTTCTCTATGTTTTTCCTCAGATTCTTTGATTCAGAAGGAGGTATTGAAACCTCAGGAGGAGAAAGCAGATGTAATAGTGCTGCTTCCCTTCTGACCAGGCAGGCTCGGGATACCATTACTCAAAAAATGGCTCACTTCCTGTCTCTCTGGAAATCTTTACCTTCAGTTCTTCCTCTAAAAATCACCCTTTCGGTTTAGAGGGAAAAAGTTTAAGTTTACTGAAAATAGTTCTACTCCCCAGTTGGTAGAGGCAGTTCATGGTTCAAGAAGGTCTACAACCTTGAAGTCATTCTAGGCACTGGACAAACTTTGATTCTTGGTGTTCCCCTCACAGGGTGTCTTTTGTGCCTTGTTCTATCCCTTCTGTTTTTCCTGTTTAGATGGGTCTCATAAGAATCTGTTTCTTATTACTCTTAAATTCCAATGGGAGGTTGACGAATCCTTGCAGGAAGCAGAAGTTCTGGGTTCAAGGCTGTTTAAGAGTTTCTCAATTTGAAGACCATAATCACATTCCTTTGTTCCTCCTTGGGACCTTCCTAAAGTTCTGGAGACCTTTCCTTTTGAGACTTTGAATACAGCTGATTTAACATTTCTGTATTTTAGGGTGGTGGCTTTTGAAGTACAAATTACTTCTGCATGTAGTTTCAGGAACTCTGCCCTTCTCTGCCGTCTTCCATTTGAAGGTTTTCTAAACAAAACCTGCAACCCAACCTTCTTTAGGTGAATATAATTTACCTTTTCTCAAGAAACTATTCCTCTTTTTTCCTTCACCCTGCTCTGATGAAGAGAGATTGTTAAAGTTATCAGATTTAAAATGTGAATTATCTGTCTTCTTAACAAATCCAATAGGTGCAGAAAAACAAACTGTTTATTTGTTACGTCTGGGTTCCCTTGTAAAGGTAAGACGACCACAACATTGACTATAAGCCAATGTATTAAAGTAACAGCTGTACATGCCTATTCTTTCAGAAGGGAACAGTTCCAGAACAAGTTCAAGGATGCTCAGCCAGGTGTGATTTTGTAATTTGAGATCTGTAGAGCTGGGACTTGGTCTTTTCAGCACACTTTTTTCAGACATCATCATCTACAGAACATTCTTCCTGGAGATAATGTTGGTTTAAGAGCATTGCAATGTGCACTGGATGATCATGGGTCTTGCATTATTTTACTTTTTTGTGGCTGGTATTTCTCAATCACTATATTATCAATTGAAATACTCTGTTGCCTTGTATTGTGATTATAGATTATGTTTATGCTTTGTGTGTTATGCCAATGGCGTTATGGTTTTGGAACACCTCAGGCAGTAATGACTGGGATGAGGACAAGGACGTAGAGGTAATGGCCTGATTACCTACACATAATCTTCGTAACTGGTAGTCCAACTCATCCTCGCCCCATTCATTACAGCCCAACCCTTATTCTAGGGCTTTGACACAGTATGGGGTTAAAGGAAGTGCTGGGGAATGCTAGGGTATTTATAGCACCTAGCTGACGGTGGGTGGAGCATTACTGGTATGTAATCAGGCAATTGCCCCACTGCACCATCACCAAAGGCTGGTTCTCATTGTGAAGCAGGAGGCCAGAACAAGGACAAAGAGGCTTGTTCCTTTTTGTTCATTATTTTCCTTAATGTTTTCTCTCAAAACGGGGGATTCTCTTGAAAAAGAAAAGGTTGGTTCAGAAGAATGCAACTCCCCATTGTCCTCTATCATTTTAAGGAGAATCATGGGAGCATAAGTAAATTACATTTTCTGCAGAGCTGTGTAGAAGGCTCTTTGGCCCATTTGTGAAACATTAAGGCCCAGATTTATGGTGGCCTAGCACCATTCCAATGCCACATTCATTTTTTTACGCTAATATGGCGTTGGAATGGCAAAAACGTTGCGCCATATTCACAAAGTGGCGCAATGCTTACATTGCGCCACTTTTTAACCCCTTGCACCACATTATGACTGCAAAGGGGCGTTCCGGCGCTAGAGGAGCTGTAAAAGAATCTATGAGATACCTCAGTGCTATTTCTCTTGGCATTTTTTAATGCCAGCTAAGTTCAGGTGTTAAAAAAGAGGCTCCCATTGTGTTCAATGGGCATCTGGGTGCTTTGCAGGATTAGCGTCAACATTTTTTATGCTAGTCCTGCAAAGCTCCGGACTAGCGTCAAAAATTATGATGCTAGTCCCCCTGACTACCACCATGGTGCGCCCTATTTTAAATACAGCGCACACATGGTAGCGTTGGGGGGCGCTAAGGGGCACAAGAAAAGTGGCACTGCACTGCGTGCAGTGCCACTTTTCATACATTTGGGTCTAAGTATTTTGTTGGGGAAGATGCCTCACTCTTGTGTGACTCAAATTTCAGATTCATGCAATGGATGAAGGTGTTGAAAAGGGCGGCAGGCCTTGATGGTGGCTGGTTGGTGAAGTTGGTTCTCATAATCACAAACAAACACTACATATCATCCAGAAGAGAGGGAGACCACAGTTGAGAGACCAGCCATGACCCGAGAACCTATGAGAAACTTCTGGGAAACTGAAACCAAGTTTTTGAACTGCAGACCTGGTCTGCACAACAGTCGGTCCAGCAATTCATGGATCAAAGCTGTACTGACGCACAGAGCTGATGACACTCCCACGACAAATGTCATAATACCAACACAAGTGATAATGAAGCCTCTATGAAGCCCAAATCAAACACCAACACTGAGTCTCTGTGGGATGGTTTTGTCTGATTCAAACTAATTAAATTGCAAGAAAGGTCATCAGCTGTTAAAATGTGCACTAACCTGGAGGAAGCTGTGGCTCAGACAGGAGATTAACATATGTTAGTTCCAAAATACATAGCCCCTTATTTATGAGTCTTTGGTGTAGGGCAGAGCTGCGGTCATCTTGCTGCCGTGCCCTACGCCAAAGGGCAGAAATGCACCATATTTATGGAATGCAGTGCGTTCCTGTCTTTTCCCCCAGTGCTGGTGCACAATTGGCTGCCTATCGCTAATGCGGGCACCCTTGCATCATGTGCCTGCGCTGCATGCAGGATTTGTTTTGTGCATGAAGGGGTACCTTCCAGCACAACACAATCCAGAGAGGTGTTTTCCTCTTCCCATGTGTGCTGCAGAATGAAGCAAACATGGAAAGAGGAAAAACAAGGAGAAATGATAGTATTTCTCCTTGTTACGCTTCACCTCGGGAGGGGTAAGCTTGTGGCGCTTCCCCAGGTTTACTTGATTAAGTAAATCTGGGATAGCGTCAAAATCCATGGGTGTTGCGTGGGAAAACCCACTGCAAAGCCCATAGAATGCCGCCCTGCTGCAGAGTAAGGCAACGCAGCGACTTGCACTGCTTAGTCTGACTCCATATCTATGAGGTCATTGAAAGTCACGCAAAGAGCTTTTGCGAGGCCACATTCATACTGTCGAAAGGTTTTCGCAGCCGAAGCGTCACAAAAAGTGATGCTTAGACAGTGCAAGCTTCTCACAAATAAGCTCCATAGTGTGTTCCCTCAGTCAGAATGGGTGTCCTTCAAACAGGTGGCAGGATAGCTCCGTGTAAGGGCGAGTGAACCCTTGGAGAGGGCAGTTCACAGTCAGCTGAGGGCAGGATGTGCATGTCCAGATATTACAGGCGACAAAGCCAAACTATCCACTTTAGGCATCAAATTATTATATACTTCAAAATTCCAAGGATATCAAGAGAGCGATTGAAGAGGGTGTGATCGCCAAGACCACCTCCTGGATATATAGTTGACTTGTTAGTGAAAATAGGGATTTGGCGAGGATCCTAAGGAAATGCAAACTCCACAGACCCTGATGTTTTGGGAGGCTTTAAGCCTCATAAGACTAGAAGAGAGTTCTTATTTCATTGAAGCTTGGGACTTCCAGAATTCCCTGCATTATGCATCATTGTTGTTTAAATCTGTCCTAGGGGTTTTTTATTTTTATAAAACACTCCAATACATCACTACGGTGTGAAGCCTTATCAAGGACTTCATGCACTTATCTATTCTTCCATTAGACTGACATGGCCGTGTGTCCTGCAGCGCCACTTTGACTCTCACAAGCGCAGGTTGATGAACAGAGGCTGGAGGTGTCAAAAAGACCACATCTGCCTAGTCCCTGTCCTGGTGATAGCACACCAAAATCAGGCGACTGAACAGAAGGCTATGCTTTTCTGTGATTGTGTCTACTGAGGTGAAAAAATTATGTAATTATCTTGATGAAGGATTAGAATTATCTGCTTTTGTGTTTTCATAACATTCCACTTTTGTACTTACCGTCTAATGACACTAAATTATATATGCGCATTGTTTTCAAATTCTCTGGTGCAGGAGTATTGCATTTCTAAAAGTAATTAACAGTTGAATGGTGCCTCACATTTAATATCATTGTCTGTGGTCTGATAATTTGAATAACCTTGGGACACATTGAATATTGATGCAGTAGGGACCTCATTGAACATTCAGTACATGTTGGTACAACCTGGGACATCCCCAAATCTATTTATAGCCAGATTCCTAGTAGGTCAAAGAGAGACTGACCAAATTAGTTTTTTTCTTCATGCTGAAGCCGGTTCAAATATAGAAGTAGCCCAACCCAATGTTTGAATACTTCACACGGTTGTGTGTCGGAACAACGCAGGTCTTTAGCACGCCTGCCTTAAGAACGCGGCTCAAACCACGAATGTGTCTCTGCAACGCATTCTTTTACCACACAAGTCATTACAATGACTTGCCTTGGGGAAAGAGCTGGACTTTGGAATAGTATAGTTTACTATTCCAACTCCAGTCAGCGCCACAGTAGGGAAAGTGTTGGACTTAAAGTCCAACATCAGTCCAACAACACTTTCCCTAAGGCAAGTCATTGTAATGACTTGAGTGGTAAAGGAATACGTTGTAAAGACGCGTTTGTGGTCCATGCCGTGTTGTAAAGGCACAACGTGACTTGAGCTGCGTTGTTAAGGCTGTTTCCCACTTCACACTTTCCCTGTATACTTATAAAATACCCATGGAGGCAGGCAGGATCTGGGACATATAATCCCAAAGATACTAAACACACTCTAAGCACAAAGTCCAAGTATATGTTACATGATCCAAATAGTAAGGATGCGTGGAAACCAGAGGAAGTCCAAACCTTTTATCGGTGTGAAGTGAAATCAGTTCATCAAGATCTACATGTTTTTTTCACAGCAGCCGACACGTGTTTCGTCACATCTGTGACTTTTTCAAGGCTGCGAAAGTACATGACGAAACAGTACAATGCAAAACCTCGTAGATGACAGATGGTGGATAAGCAATTAACTGGGTGATTGCATTTACTGAGTTTTAACTTTATACTTTTGCAGCCTGATTTTCAACTATATAAGAACTCGTCACATTTCTTAGCATATGTGGCCTTCCTTCAGAATGACTTTCTCGGTAGGTTGTTTGGACTTATCTACTATTAGGTTTAATAATATGGTTCTGCCATTCAGTAAACTAAATTTTACTTTACAGCTACGCAATTGCAGCCCAAGTACTGAATTTTGACTGATATGAGTGATTCCTGGAGACGACATCCTTTTTGGCAGATCTTGTGGAGTATCACCTTTTCTCCCAGCGGCTACAATGGGTCTCTTGGTTGGTCACCTACTGTTGTCTACATTTAGAATTCTACACTTAGTATGTTTTGCACTTCTCTATTGTAATGCGTGTGTTGTTTTGTTTGTGGTTCCAGGTTTTTTTAAACATAACTCATAGGACCCTTTATCGATTCGGGACCGGACCAATTTCTAATTTTTCATAGGTCAGTTTGCCTTCTTTTCATACTTTCTTTTTGCAGTGTTGTTTTCTTTTTCCTTTTTTCGCTCTACCCCTGTATTTGGGGCATTGCTCTTCCCAATCGGTATCCTTACTATTTGACAGTGTGTCTAGGGCATCTCACGGGTCTCTTTTGATGACGTCACTATGCAAATGAACTATGACTATTCACAATTGTTTCTTTCTCATCCCGTCATCTACAAGATTGTACATTGTGCTGTTTTGTCATGTACTTTCACAGCCTTGAAAAAGTCACAGATGTGACAAAACACATTGTAGATTTGGATGAACTGATTTTGCTTCATACCAATAAAAGGTTTGGACTTCCTCTGGTTTCCTCTCATCCTTACTATCTGGATCATGAAACATATATTTGGACTGTGCTTAGATTGCGTCTGGTATCTTTAGGATTAGATGTCTCAGTGGATCCGTGCGGTACCACTGACTTTCATGCCTTTGGTAGTAGAGCTGATATACCGACACGCACCTTGTTTGATGGAGATTTTGCTGTATATCACTTCACACTATACTTTTTCATTTGAGGGATAGAAGGTTCGATAATCACACCACTGCTACCTTTTCAATTATTAAAAGGATTGGGGACATACCTACCACATGAGATGGGGCTGAGGAGTCATTGCTTTTGTGCCTTGGTAACCAATCAAATGCTTCTGGAGTTCATAAAAGAAAAATGCAGTCACAGGTCCTGACAGGGCAGAGTGGGACCTCCGAGGAAGGCTGTACCAGATGCACTCAGGCATCAATGGTGTCAATATTCGGTCACCAAAAGTTCCATATTCTCAGCAAAAGGAAGGATCCAATGACATTTATTTGGAGGATTTCTTTCAAAGTCACCTTTTAAACCTTCTGCAAGCTGCACTTTCATCCATTACCAATTATGTGCACTGAACAGGACTTTCTACTGGTGACTACCTAAGGGCAAATTGTCATACCATATAATTCTCTAATTACCTTTTCTAGTTACATGAAGTTCAACACTTATTGGCTCATAGCTGCCAGTGACCTAGATTTGACTTCCTGTAAGGCATCTTAGGTTAATATTAAAATTTGTTCATTATGTTATTGTCTGGCCCTGTACACTATGGGGCATATTTACCACCCCCTAGCACCACCTTAGCACAGCCATAGCGTAATTTTTTTGATGGTAAGGCAGTATTAAGGTGGCTTTTCTGCTTGCATTGCACCACTTTGTAACCCCTTGCGCTACATTGCGCCTGCGTGAGGCATAATGTATGTAAGGGGGGCGTTCCAGCACAGAGAGGCCCAAAAAAATGGCTCGGTAAAATTTACAAGGTTTCACTCTGCCATATTTTTCCGTCATTTTATACGCCTGCTCATTGCAGGCGTTAAATTGACGCACCCATTATTTTCGATGGGCCTCCCTGTGCTTTGCTGAAATAGCATCAACATTTTTGATGCTAGTGTAGCAAGGCAGCACAATAGCATAAAAAAATTCATGCTATTGTGCTAACGAGCGCCACAGTATAGAAAATACGGTGCAACCATGGTGTTGTTGGGTGCCGTGGGGGGGCAAGAAAAGTGGCGCATCATTTATGATGCGCCACTTTCTTGTAAACTGATGGAAGTGGCGTAGAGACCATCTGTATCCTTCAAGCCCCAAAATCCTACAGAGGAAAGGTCTTGTCACTTTTGTGAGGTGACTCATCATCTCCTGTATATCCAAACCTTGATAGATTGAATTGGTTGCAAGGGTATTTTTATTTTCTGTGTGTGGAGGTCTCAATTTTGGGACATCTTTGATCCCATGATCGGGTTGCTTTATAGAGAACCTGTGGACAGAGTACAAATGGGCTCTTCCTTGTGATCCCAGATCCCCTTGAAAAAAAGACACTAACAAGGTTGAATCCAGTAATCAATACTATTAGTGGTAGCAACTGAATTTCTAACAGACGTAATCAGGCACAAACATATTGAAAGATGTTCAGAAAATATATATGCATATATTGCACAGAAGTGGTTGCCACTGTGTAGTTATAGTTAGGTCGAAAGATAACTATCTGATTGGCTGAGCCTCAACATCAACAGAGATGTAGGTCAGCCATTTTAGGATTCCGTCCCTGTGTCCTCAAAACAAAAAATGTAAAAAAGTATAAGGGAACAGAGTTGGGCCGTCCCAGAGGGTGACTCCCTGCAGCCAACATTTTTAAATTATGATATCCTTAAACATGTCACGCGTGATGTAGAATGTGAAGTCATAAGCAGTGCATGACCCTCCTGAGCTAAAGTTACTAACAATTCTGAGCTACAGGTCCCACATTACTCCTGCAGAACCCAGCATGGCCCCTAGTGGTCCTGCAGGACTTGTAAAAAATAAAGGAGATTGTAGCGCACAGATTTTTTCTCAATTACGGCCCCGGGGGTCGGGGCATCAGTGTTTCCTTAAACAGTGGTGTCATGAATGCTGTCATTAAACATGCCATGAGTGATGTAATATTTGAAGTCATAAGCAGTGCCTAAAACAAAAGGTCTTTATGTACATAAATGTTAGAGTGGGAGATACCTTGAATACTGTTCAATATTGACTTCATTCTATTATCTCATAAAATCTCATACTAAGTGTATTTCATTTTAAAGTGTCAAAGACACTTTTCAATGCAAACATATTTGTGAGATCCTATTTTACTAAAATACATGGCCATATAGTACTCTTCTGCTACACGAGGCCATTCTGAAATACTGTAGTCTGTTAAAAGAAAGTCTCAGTGACAATAAACATGATGGCATGTCAAGGGAACATGTAACAACTGAAAATGTGTACACCTTGTAACCTTAAAGTATGTTTGTTAGTACTCACACTTCAGCTGACAGGTGAGAGGGAATATTAAATAAATAACACTTTTTACTGCAGTGCTTATAAATTACAAGAGCAAAGAGAGTTTCATTAAAAAGAAACATACTCGAGGCGGGTAAGCCAATAAATTCATAAGCGTCCTCGCTTGCCTCCAAGAGGCAAATCACGCACACAGCTGTCTAAAGCAGTGGTTCCCAACCTGTGGTCCGTGGACCCCTGGGGGTCCGCAAAGCCTTCTCAGAGGGTCCGCGACTGCTTAAAAAATTAAAAAATATTAACAAATATTGACAAATTAGGGCCCATGCTTCCAGTAATGACTCAGTGGGGGTCCCCAGATTCCCATGATAATTCAGTGGGAGTCCCTGGGTTCCATTAATGATAAAGTAGGGGTCCACAGAAGTCAAAAGGTTGGGAACCACTGGTCTAAAGGGTTGGCACAAATTATGCCGAAAGCATCTTGTAAATCATGAAAAAGACTCTTTCGGATTAAAACAGGTTTTTTTTCTTGAGTGCCTAATTCCTTTTGGTGCATTTGATTACATCACTGCATTGATACTTGTTAAAAATAATACTTTATAAAGATGAAAGCTTCCAGACTTCCAATGCCCTGACAATACTGACACGAGTCAACCAATAGGTGCCATGATGTCCAGTTTAATGTATACATGGCCAATGTTATTGTCAATTAAACCATGTGTGTTTTTTATATACTCCATGCCCTAAACTGGACTTCTTTAAGGTGTTCTCAAATTGTGATGCTCAATTAAAGAGCGGCACTGTGAGTTATTGTGATTTGTGTAAGTTAATACATTTTAGTCAAGTGGGGAAGTTGGGATTTGAACTCACTTTTCATGCTTACAAGTTATCCTGTCGTTTTACTGGTTGAATATCACCTTCTCTGTCCCTTTAGCACCAAAGGAAAATTATTTCTGTTCAGTTATTTATTGGACTACATTAGACCACTGTGTTGAATAAATATAACTTTCACATGTTAATTCAATCTGGCTCAACATATGTGCAACATGGCAAACTGTTTTTCTTGAACAACATTAAGAGTTAGGGAAGTTAGGAGAGGTGTTTTTATGTTCCCTGACCTAACACATAATAAAAAGAGAGAGAGAGGTTCAGTACCTGAATAACAGCAACTCGACTGATAAGCAAACCAAAGTGAACTCTGACTTCTTGCAGGTCTTCAGTAGGGCACGTGCTGGAGCTCAGTGTGGCTGTGGACACACACATAAGAAAAGCACCTTTTAGGTTTCACCTAGACAGCACATGCGCTGTCTCTGCAAGACATTTTGGGCCAGATTTACAAGGCCCTTGCGCCACATTTGCGGCAACATTTTTGCTGCAAATGTGACGCCAACGGGCCACTACCATAGCGCCATATTTAGAAAAGTGGTGGAAACTAGGTTTGCACCACCTTGTAAACCCTTTGAGCCACATCATGCATAATATATGCTTGATGTATGCAAAGGGGGTGTTCCCTTGTTAGAGGGTCACTAAAAATAGCGCAATGGAATTTACAAGATTCTGTTGCGCCATTTCTAGTGTAATTTTTAACGCCTGCTTAAAGCAGCCGTTAAAATTAGGCTCCCATTGATTTCAATGGGCCTCATACCACTATACTGGATTAGCGTCATTTTTTTACGCTAATCCAGTATAGTGTTACAAGTGTCAAAAAAATGACGCTATTGCCCCTAACATGCGCCATGGTGCACTGTATTGTAAATACGGCGCTACCACGGTGGCGTTAGGGGACGCAAGGGGGCCGCAAGAAAGGTGGCGCATCCCTAGTGATGTGCCACTTTCTTGTAAATATGGCCCTTTGTTTACATACAATGGTACTACCATCAGTCTACCATACTCTGTGCCACTGAGCTCTGGGACACTGCACTCTCCGCCACTCGAATTTATGCTGCTGCACTCTAAGCCACTCTACTCTGCACCACTGTATGCCACTGCACACACCATTCCACTCTCTCACTTTGCTCTACTCTGCACGATTCTACTCTATGCCACTGCACTCTACCCCACTCTGCACCACTGCACTCTACACCACTGCACTGTCTGTCACTCCACTTTATGCCATTTCACTCTACCCCATTCTACTCTACACCACTGCTCATTACACCACCCCATTCTATGTCAATCTGCTCTACTCTGTATCACTCTACTCTATGTCACTGCACTCTACCCCACTCTGCACCACTGCAATCTCCGCCACTCGACTTTATGCTGCTGCACTCTAAGCCACTCTACTCTGCACCACTGTACACCACTGCACACACCATTCCACTTTCTCACTTTGTTCTACTCTGCACCATTCTACTCTATGCCACTGCACTCTACCCCACTCTGCACCACTGCACTCTCCGCCACTCGACTTTATGCTGCTGCACTCTAAGCCAGTCTACTCTGTACCACTGTACGGCACTGCACACACCATTCCACTCTATCACTTTGCTCTACTCTGCACCATTCTACTCTATGCCACTGCACTCTCCGCCACTCCACTTTATGCCATTGCACTCCACCCCATTCTACTCTACACCACTGCACATTACACCACCCCATTCTATGTCAATCTGCTCTACTCTGTATCACTCTACTCTATGTCACTGCACTCTACTCTAATCTGCTCAAATGTACTCTCCGCCACAAAACTTTACATCACTGCACTCCATGCCACTCTACTGTATGCCACTGCAGACTACATCACTTCACTCTGCTGTACTCTGCACCACTCTACACCACTGCACTCTATGCCACTCATCCCTACTCAAAATCAATCCACTTTACTCCATTGCACTCTTCTCTGCACCACTCCACTCTGCACCACTACTCTACTCCACTGCACTCTATGTAACTCTACTCTACTCTGCACCATTGCACTCTACACCTCTACACTCTATGCCACTCTGCTGTACTTTACTTTTTGCCACTGCACTGTAAGCCACTCTACTCTTTACATGCTGCACTCTATACAACTCTACTCTACGCCACTCTAATCTACCAGGTACCGCTTTACTCTATGCCACTCCACTCTAATGTACTCTGCAACACTCCACTCTAAGGCACGGCATTCTATGCTACTCTACTCTGCACTATGCTACTGCACTTTGTACCACTCTACTCTGCACCACTGCACTCTGTGTAACTGCACTCTATACCACTGCACTCTAATCTGCACTGCTCCACTCTATTCCACTGCAGTCTACTCTGCGCCACTGCATTCTATGTCACTCCACTCTACGTCACTGCACTCTATACCATTCCACTTTATGCCACTGCATTCTACACCACTCTACTCTGCACTCCACCACTCTATGCCACTCTGCTCTCCTCTACACTACCCTGTTACTGCACTCTGCATCACTCTAACCTACTCTGCACCACTCCACTCGACACCATTGCTCTCTAATCTGCACAGCTCCACTGTACACCACTGCAAACTACACCACTCCATTCTATGCCACTCCACTTTATGCCATTCCACTGAACGCCACTCTACTCTGCATTCTATGCCTCTGTACTCTATGCCACTCTACTGCACTCCAAATTCATCTATACCACTCTACTCTGCACCACTCTGCTCTTCACTCTGTGCTTCTGCACTCTATGATACTCTACACTGCACCACTCTACCCAATGCCACTGCACTTTATGCCCCTCTACTCAACTCCACTCTACCCTGCACCGCTTGACTCTATGTCACTTCATTCTACTCCACATCACTCCACTCTAAGGCACTGCATTCTACCCCTCTTGACTCGTGGCATAAATGTGCTCTATAGCACTTTAAAAAAAAGCATTCTTGGCTGCTTTTTAAATTGCACATGGTTACCATCGACTTGGAGTCTGTGGTAATTGCATTTCCTAAGCGCCCAATTCACATTTAGGAAATTCTTTGTACATTTGAATATTTTGTAATCCCTATTTGCGATTTCCTATTTAGAGGATCGCAAATTGCAATTTCTACTGGGTACTGCGGTTCCCTAAAGGGCTTTTTCATCTGAAAAGCCCATTTAGCGATTCTTATTGGCCCTAAATAACGATTCAGAACGTTAAAAAAAGCTAAATGGCTTTGTACATCCCCCAAGCCCCAAGTCGCTCCACTCTAATCAACACTATGCCACTCTACGCCACTGTACAGTACACCACTCTGCTCTACTCTGTACCTCTCCATTATGTGCCACAGCACTCTACACCACCCAACTCCGCAAACCCTCCACTCTTTGCCACACTATTCTACGTCCCACTAGCCTAAACTGGATCATTCTACTCTATGCCACTGCACTATACTCTACACTGCACTCTGCATCACTCCACTATATGCCACTCCACTCTACTCTGCACCATGCTACTTGATGCCACTCCACTCTACTTTACGCCATTCCACGCCATTCCACTCCACTCTGTACTGTTCTGCTGTACACTGCACCACTGCACTCTATGCTAATGCACTCTACACTAATGCAGTCAATGTCACTGCACTTAACTCTGAACCACTGCATCTTACTCCATATTGCACCACTCACTCAAGGCCACTTCACTTTGCTACACTTTACACCACTCTACTCTATGCAGTTGCACTCTACATGACTCTACTCTGAGCCACTCCACTCTGCCCTACTGCACTCTACTCCACTCAAATCTACATCACTCCATTCTAATCTGTACCACTTCACTCTATGCCACTGCACTCTACCCTGCTCCACTCGACACCCGTGCACTTTACACCACTCCACTCTAAGCCACTGCTCTCTTTGCCACTTTAGCCTACTCTGCCTACTCTGTACCACTCCAATCTATGCCACTGCACTCTATTCTGCACCACTCCACTCTACGCCACTCCACTGTACTCTGAACCACTCTACTCCACTGTATGCCACTCTACTCTACACTGCACCATTGCACTCTACACCACTCCACTCTATGCCACTCAATGCCCCTGTGCTGTACTCTGCCACCCCATTCTACACCATTGCACTTTACTCTGCACCACTTGACTCTATGCCACTCCATTCTAGGCCACTGCACTCTATGCCACTCTACTCTGCACCACCCTACTCTATGCCACTGCACTCTACGCCATGCTACATCACTCCGCTCTATGCCACTCCATGCTATGTCACTGCACTTTACTCAACACCACTCCACTCTACGCCTCTACTCTACATCCCTCTACTGTAAGCCACTCCACTCTACTCTACAGTGTACCACTGCACTCTATGCCACTCCACTCTACTCTGCACAACTCTCCTCTTTATCACTCTACTCTACGCCACTGCACTCGACTTTAGGTTACTCCACTCTACGCCACTCCATTCTATGGCTCTCTGCTGTAGTCTTCACCACAGCACTCTACGCTACTCCACTCTTTGCCACTGCACTTGACTTTGCACTACTGCACTCTATGCCACTATACTCCACTCTGCACCACTCCACTCTACGTCAATGAACTTTACGCCACTCTAGTTTACTCTGCGCCACTCCACTCTGCGCTACTGCACTATACTCCACTGCCCTGTATGTCACTCCACTCTAATCTACATCACTCCACTCTACACCATCCAGTCAACACCACTCCACTCTATAACACTTCTCTCAATCCCACTGCACCACTCCACTCTATGCCTCCCTACTCTGCACTACTCTACACTACTCTACACTGCACCACTCCACTCTACTCTGCACCACTCTACTCTATACCACCCCACTCTACACCTCTGCTGTACTCTGCACCACTGTACTCCACACCACTCCAGTTTGCACCACTGTAATCTATGCCACTCTACACCACACCACTCTGTGCAACTGCACACTACACTAATCTTCTGTGCATCACTACACTCTTTGCCTCTCTACTCTAGATCACTTTACTCTTTGCCACTCAGCTCTGCATTGCATCACTGCACTCTATGCACTCCACTCTTCTTTATTCTACTGTGCATCACTCTACACCACTCCACGCCATTCGACTCTACACCACTGCAAGCTACTTTGCACGACAGCCCTCAACGTAACTCCACTGTACGTCACTCCATTCTATTCTGCACCATTCTATTCTGTGCCACCCTACTCTACGCCACTCCACTCTACACCACTCTTCTGTACCCTGCACCACTCCACGCCAATGCACTCTACTCTGTATAGTTGCATTCTACAACACTACATTTAACACCTCTGCACTCTACACCACTCTTCTTTACTCTGCACTACTCTACACCACTGCACTCCACACAACTCCACTTTAATCTGCACCACTACTCTCTACTGTGCACCTGTATACTCTACACCAATCCATTCTATGCCACTGCACTCTACACCATTCCACTCTATGCCACTATCTGCACCACTACACTGTATTCCACTACACACTGCCCCTCTCTACATTACACCACTCCATTTTATGCCACCGCACTCTACTCTACAGCCCTCCTCTATGCCACTGCACTCTACGCCACTTTAGCCTACAGCACTCCACTCTATGATACTCCACTCTACAGCACTGTACTCCATGCCACTCCAGTGTACTCTGCACCACTCTACGCCACTTTATTTTACACCACTCGGCTGTATTCTGCACTACTGCACTCTACACTAGTGGAGTCTATGCCATTGCACTTTACTCTTCACTACTGCACTCTACACTAGTGGAGTCTATGCCATTACACTTTACTCTGCACTACTGAACTCTATGCTTGCTAGACCTAACACGCGGAGTTAATGGTTCCCCCAAAGGTTTTCGCTTTTCTCTAGGATGTTTTTGCTGGTTCTTGCAAAGGGCCTACTGGCCGTGGGCACTTTCTCACTAGAAGCGCAGTGTGAAAGTGCCGGTGCCATCCTTCCATCCACCTGAAAGTAACACTTTCCTGTGTTCATACTTGCACCCGGGGTTTTTTCTTATAAATGTACGGGCGCTGCCATCACTTGCCAGGGTGTGCACATTTGCGCACGGGTATTCTAAGATAGGACCTGAGCCCTTATAGAGTAGACCAGTATTGGCGCATTGGCACCTCTGTGGTGGCTTTAATGAAAGTGTCCAGCATGCCCGGCAGGCATGGGTGTACGCCAGGGCATATGTGCTCCAGGGAGTGCCAAATATTCATGCATGTTCGCACTACCTATGAGAGCTGCTCTGCCAATAAGGTAACATGGGAGAATGAGTCCTATTAAGTCTGGCTGCAATAGTGGATTGCAGGGGAGCAGCCTCGTGATGTTTAGTATTGTTGGATTCAGAATGACAAACCCCTTCGGATGTTGAAGGTGGTTTTCTCATTGATTGCCTAGAAATGCCCCTTCTAGGATGTGGCCATTTCTAGTTTCTGAAAGGGTTCTGCTGTCCTGTAAATTAGGCTTCGTTCCACGGGTCACGGGGAAGAGCATGTCTGTGCATTTCCCAAGGGACCGCTATAAAACTCAGACATCCAGAATGACAGATTCCTGCTATTAGGGGGCTGAATAGAAACATTGGGGGAGAGGTTTTTGGCACTTGGTCTCCTGGAGCATCCTTTGAACCACCTCAACTTCAAAAGAACCATCTAGTATACCTAGGGGTACTCAACGCCTGTAAGGCAAAGTAACCTTTACCTTTAGGGCGATGTGGGATCGGTGCTGCTGGACCACGTGGGCACACTGCCAGAGGAACCTGTTGTGCCCAGGAGGATAAATGTCTGAGGGGGGGATCAACTCTCCCCTTCCTGCTTAGGAATTGGCCTAGGGCTGATTGCCTGCTGCTGTGTAGAATCCCGAAGGGTAACTCTGCAAGGGCATGTTGGCTTGCCCCCTGTTCTTGGCGGAGGTGTCAGGGACATCAAAGACCTCCTGAGAGGGACTTGCATCGATAACCGGTAATATCTGGAGAACAGTGCCCTCTGGTGTGCCTACATTGTATGCTGGACTTCACCTGGCAGCAGCGGCATTAGCCTGGCATAACTATTGTGTCTGGAGACCAGAAGTGCCTGGTGCAGAGCTTGCCAAGGAATTAAACCAATACAATAAAGAGGAGCGCTCAAATGTATACTAAAAGTTCCCTCAAATGAGCAATGATAATCCAACCAAGAAGATCATTTCATAGAAACAAAAATTATCCAGTTCGCCATGTAATGATCCAATGAGGAGCCATGTAGTAGTGTCACATCTAGACTTTATTGGATTTCCTTATAACATCATTCCACCCAGCCAATGTGTTTCGTCCAGCAACGGACTTCATCAGGGCTGTAAATTAAAAACAACCATAAAAATCTAACATCTCTTTACAATACAAAAAAAACACACATGACACTGTTGTAACCTTATAATACATATTTATACATCGCTAAAAAAAATATTTTTATATTTATGACCTCCCTTCACCTCAATACCACAAATCATAAAATCCATATGCAAGCTATTTTGGTGCCACAGAATAAGAAATTTCATCCATTCACTGTTCATTTCCCTTCACAGTTGTTTACATATGCTGGTCAATAGCATTATAATGAAATTTGGTTTTAAAAGATCGAATTATCTCAGTGCCTAAAATTTCAATTATAAAGATTTCATGTTTATAACATCCAAGAACATCATATTTAACAAACTGAATACTCAAATATTGTCATAAGAATATACATATATATATATGTGTGTGTGTATTTTAAGACAACCACACAATACCAAATTGGGAAAAGGGAAACATTAAAAGAGCCTATTTGAAAAATCATACTCTACTCACTCATTATGTTCATTTTCCCATATTGATTGCAGCCATCATATTAATCTTTTTCCTCACAACCCAGTATGTGAGAGAATTATTACTTTCCCTAGTAGAATCTAAACACAAAGTTTTTAAGTTCCCTATTTCAACAGCAGTAGTATAGCCTTAACCATTCACTTAGATCTCCTACATGCAAAAGTTTCCCCTCATTAATACTAGCTCTCAACCGAGCATTATCAACAAACATAACTGTGACCAAATCCTTTCCCCTCTCACCTGCACTGACCTGCGTGACAGTAGAATCGGCACCAAAACCCAAAAATTCATGCATAGCCAGTCATGTCACTCAAGCCACTATTTGTACCCTAATCTAACCAATCACCATCAGGCTAAACTCAAATGACCCTATCACATAAGTGCCTTGAAGGTGTCCAATCAGAGCTTTCCATTTTTCCACCAATCATCATGTACCACTTGTCAAATTGACTCCAATGTTATTCGGATCCTAATAGGTCCAATACTTCGTATTCCCCTCCAATCAATATGTACCAAAACATAAAGCCAAGATTTACATATGTTTCCACTCTGATCCGGTGAATTTCCACAACCACTACCAACCAATACCCTGTATTTCCACCAATCACTATTGTAATTGTAATAGTATTTATATAGCGCTTAATACACTTGACGAGGCATTGAAGCGCTTTTTGGTGAGTAGCACGCTACTCCGGAACCCAGGTGGAATTAGTGGTGGATTAGCATAGGGAAATATGAGTGCAGTTTTAGTATTATTATGGAGTTAATTTGAGCAGAGGACATGTGTGTTTGTTAGTTGGATTGACAACAGTAATGGAGGGATAGAGGAGGGAAGAATCCAGCAGTGTTAATTGGGAGTTTATAGTAATAGGATGAGGCTTGGGATGAGTAAAGGAGAGATGGAGGAGGGAACAGTCTGTGGAAAGGGTTAGGGATATCATAGTAGCAGCAGGGGTTTTGGATGAGTCAAAGGTGAGATAAATGAGGGAGAATTTAGTAGGGTTGTTTGGGAGATCATGGTAGTTGTTAGAAATGGGGTCTTTGGTTGACAGTCAGGTTACCCCCTGTTCAACAAAGGACCCTCACTCTAGTCAGGGTAAAAGAGAATCACCCTCAGAAAACACCTGCTTACCTCCTTGGTAGCTTGGCAGAGCAGTAGGCTTAACTTCAGAGTGCTAGGTGTAAAGTATTTGTACCAACACACACAGTAATTTAATGAAAACACTACAAAATGACACAACACTAGTTTAGAAAAATAGGAAATATTTATCTAAACAAAACAAGACCAAAACGACAAACATCCACAATACACAAGTCAAGTTATCAATAAAAATGCAAAAAGAGTCTTTAAGTAGCTTTAAACACACACTAGCACTGCTAGCGTGAAAATGTACGTGGTGTGCGTCAAAAATAACCCCCCACGGGCGGGTGTGCGTCAAAAATAACTCCGCACGGCGGTACGTGAGTCAGAAATCCAGCCGCACGATGATCCGAAATCCCCGCAGCGCAGGCTGTGATCTCCCAGCCTCCGTCAGCGAAGCTGCGCGTCGTTTCTCCTGCTCCGTGCGTCGATTCTTCGGTCGCGTTTCCTGCGAGCGTCGTTTTCTCAGCTGCGGAGCAGGCGGCGAATCGTTTTTTCAGCTGCAGATCGGAGTCGCGTCAATCTTTTCCACGCACGGCGCTCTGTGCGTGGATTTTCTTGTCTTAAGGCTGCCAGCTTCTCCTTTCAGGGTCCCAGGAACTGGATGGGCACCACTTGTCAGAGTAGGAGTCTCTCCAGAGACTCCAGGTGCTGGCAGAGAGAAGTCTTTGCTGTCCCTGAGACTTCAAACCACAGGAGGCAAGCTCTAGATCAAGCCTTTAGAGATTTCTTCTCAAGATGGAAGGCACACAAAGCCAGTCTTTACCCTCTTACTCTGGCAGAAGCAGCAACTGCAGGATAGCTCCACAAAGCACTGTCACAGGCAGGGCAGCTCTTCTTCCTCAGCTATTCAGCTCTTCTCCAGGCAGAGGTTCCTCTTGGTTCCAGAAGTGTTTCTGAAGTCTGTGGTTTTGGGTGCCCTTCTTATAGCCAATTTCTCCTTTGAAGTAGGCCTACTTCAAAGTAAAGTCTCTTTTGAATGTGAAATCCTGCCTTGCCCAGGCCAGGCCCCAGACACTCGCCAGGGGGTTGGAGACTGCATTGTGTGAGGACAGGCACAGCCCTTTCAGGTGTGAGTGACCACTTCTCCCCTCCCTCCTAGCACAGATGGCTCATCAGGATATGCAGGCTACACCCCAGCTCCCTTTGTGTCACTGTCTAGTGTGAGGTGCAACCAGCCCAACTGTCAAACTGACCCAGACAGGGAATCCACAAACAGACAGAGTCACAGAAATGGTATAAGCAAGAAAATGTTCACTTTCTAAAAGTGGCATTTTCAAACACACAATCTTAAAAATCAACTTTACTAAAAGATGTATTTTTACATTGTGAGCTCAGAGACCCCAAACTCCACATGTCCATCCGCTCCCAAAGGGAATCTACACTTTAATCAGATTTAAATGTAGCCCCCATGTTAACCTATAAGAGGGACAGGCCTTGCAACAGTGAAAAAACGAATTTAGCAATATTTCACTGTCAGGACATATAAAACACATTACTATATGTCCTACCTTAACCATACACTGCACCCTGCCCTTGGGGCTACCAAGGCCTACCTTAGGGGTGTCTGACATGTAAGAAAAGGGAAGGTTTAGGCCTGGCAAGTGGGTACACTTACCAAGTCGAATTTACAGTTAAAACTGTATACACAGACACTGCAGTGGCAGGTCTGAGACATGATTACAGAGCTACTTGTGTGGGTGGCACAACCAGTGCTGCAGGTCCACTAGTAGCATTTGATTTACAGGCCCTGGCACCTCTAGTGCACTTTACCAGGGACTTACTAGTAAATCAAATATGCCAATCATGGGTAAACCAAGCAACATTACAATTTACACAGAGAGCTTATGCACTTTAGCACCGGTTAGCAGTGGTAAAGAGCTCAGAGTTCAAAAGCCAACGGCAACAGGTCAGGAAAAATAGGAGGCAGGAGGCAAAAAGACTGGGGATGACCTTGCATAAGCAAAAAAGTCCAACAGTAGTAAACTGAGGTTTGGGTGAGCTAGATGTGGAAGAGGAGGGAAGAGCTTAGGCAGGGTTCTTTTGGAGAGGAAAGTAGTAGAGTGGGCTTGGGATGAGTCAGACCTTGCATTCATTGACTCACCTTGCATTTTTCAACCAAAATTACATTACCATCTGAAATGCTCAGGCTGTCCAGTAAAAACTCACCCTACAAACTCCATTCATACGATGTTTACCTTTGTTCAAGAACCACCAGGATTTACATATGTTTCACCCTCCTTAGTGGATTTCCACAACCAATATTAACCCATACTCCGTACTCCCACTGATCAGAATGTACCAAGCCGTAAAACATGATTTACATATGTTTCCACTCTGGTGAGTTTCCACATCCGCTATCAACCAATACCCCGTATTGCCACCAATCACCATGTACCACCAGTTGCATTAGCTCCAATGTTATCTAGATTTTTATCGGCTGATCAAGCCCACTTAACATATCTGATACACAGTTGCTTAACCACCAGAGTAGCTTACTGCTGTCTAATCACGACTCTCCTTGCCCACTCCAATCATCATATATTTGCCTACTCTGAAGTAACACCATGATTTACACAGTTCCACTCTGGGCCGACGCATTCCCACAACCAATGCAAATTTGAAGCTCAACCACCATTGGTTGAAAAGCTGTCCAATCGCAATTCACCATAACCGTACTCATCATCATATATTTATCGTATTTTGCTTTTGCTCAGGTCCAGAAACTTTTTGCACCAAAATACGAAGCTGTCTATCAGCCGTCATCCACCTCTCCCATATTGCCAAGTAGAATAATTATTTTAATACTTTAACCCTCAGGTCCAGTATGAAACCAACTTCAAAGAAGTTAAGAAAATAAATCAAAACAGTCCAATCACAACTCACTCTACCCACACCCATCATCACATGATCGCCTGCTCTCAAGTAATACCAGAATTTATAAATGCTTCCTCTCCAAATCGATGAACTCCCACAAGCAATACGAAGTTAAAGGACAACCACCATTGGCTGATTTTCTTAAAGCTGTCCAATTGCAACTCTTCACATCCATACCCATCACCAAATTACTAACATATTATTAGGTAACGCAGTGTAGCCTATCCACACTAAATCATCTCATGCTTACCTGTTTTCCAATTACGCCATCATTTATATAAGTTCCCACTCCTATCCGGTGAACTCCCATAACCAATACCAAGTTAAAGATCAGCTGTCATTGGTTGCATTGTTCAACGCAGTGCAATCACCACTTATCATATCCATACTAATCTGTTATCAGATAGCACTATCCATTAAATGTACTTCAGTCGCAGCCAGAAAATATTTTCGGAGCTAATACAAAGTAACAAATCAGTCATCCTCCACCTATTTCGCCATATTACCCGTATACAATGTCAAATTCCATAATCATTCCTGTTCTAAAAAATGGTGGAGCATGCAAAGTTTGAAACAACAGAGAGTCGATTGCCATAGTCATTGCTGTTCCACAAAACACCAGTCACAAGAGGATTTGCTACAATCATTCGGGGTGAAATAAACAGTGAAAAATCAACTATATCTCAGTAAGTCTCTGCAATGTCGGCATTTCCAGAGCACTCTATAACATAACTTAAACTTGTTTACGTAGTATCATTCCTTAGCTTGTTCTAACATTGCCTACAAGAACCAATTAATATTATCAAGGAGGGTAACATAAAGCAATTAAAAAATGTTCTCATACACTTTGGATCACACAAACCTGCCCTTAAACAAAGTAATGCATTTCATTTTGCAAATTCATATCTAATTCAGTCGCTCTCAGTCTACTTATCCATTTAGCCTACTCATGTGGAAGCTTGAGTTTTGTATCCCCTCCCCTATATTTTTTTAACAATCCTTCGAAGTAGTGGCCCTCACTGCTTATTATATTTGCTCTCTTGCCAAGGACTGCCCGCAGTTCAGGTGAGTGGCCCTTCATCGTGGGGACCACTGCATGCTTAAACATCCTGTTGGTGTGAACAGGATCACCCATTGCAAGACTGTGCAGGCCCGCTGTTGTTGAGTGTGTCGCATTTCTCTTGTGTGAGCCTCTGCTGCATGCTAATTGTGTGCGGTGCCCTGTTCATTGGCTGCGACCCTCGGAGGTGAGGGTGCAACCTGAGATGTGCTATACTTGGCCTCATATGCCACGGCTGAACTTGCGTTGAAGTGTGTGTGACCAGGAAGTCTGGTGTGTCTAAAGTCATTGTGCGCTAGACAGTGTGCCTCATTCCAAAGAGGTACAGAAACCAAGCTCCGAGTGTGACCACAGGGACTAGTGTGACTCATGTCATCGCATGCTAGACGTTGTGCCTTCCAGAGTGGTGCAGGATTTACATCCTTCGTGGTAGCGTATGAGATTGTCTAGTGCAGTTCAAGTCATCACGCACCAGACTAGCGCCTCTATCCAAAGGGGTACCACATTAGGAATAGGCTGTTGAGGAAACATACGCTCAGGGCGACTCAGAACATCGGACCCCTGACGTTGTGCCTCCTTTTTGCAGAGGTACAGCACTAAGTACTTTTCACATGGAATCGTAACCATCTGGGGTCACTGTAGTCTTTGTGCCACAGACGAGGCATCTTTTGGTACAGGCGGTGCAGGACTAGTAACTTGTCATGTGCAACTGGAAGTGTTGAGGGCGACTCATGTCAGCAAGTCCCGACGGCATCTCTCCATTCTGGAGGTGCTGAAATCGGCAAGTGGTAACATTAAACTGTCTGGCTGGGCTGGGTGCCTGTTGACCCTCTAACTGTGTTTTGCAGACCTATGAGTGAACCTCATAAGGGGAGCCTAATTTTCTCCTTAGTTTTTTACCGGATGTCATTTTTCCTTTTCCCCACCTTGACCCCTGAACCCTGAAACTGATGACTAGCTGCTTGCTTCCCAAGAGCCAGGGAAAGATTGATGCAATCTTTGGATTGTGGAGGGACAGGATAGCCGAAGCTGTTTGGTGGGTGAGGGGTGGTTTGGGACCCAGGGTGCTCGCAAACACAGTGGCATCCACTATCCAGGTATCAGGGCACTGCATTAGGGTGCCGAGAGTAAGTGCGTACGAGTGAGTGTGTGCATGTGCCGGCTGATACCCTTCACACCGCACGGCGGTGCAGAGTGAATGTGCAGGAGTGAGTGCGGGTAAATGCAAAGGCAGTACCATGGTGCTGCTGGTAATTGTTATCTTGTCAGAAGGTTTGTACAGTTGGCATTTTGTCTTACTAATTCGGCTGCAGCTGCAGTGCCGAGTGAAAGTGTTGTAAACCTTGTGTGTACATTTTGCTGCTAACGGGGGGAACCGGGGTGCACCCTGAATTTATGTGTTACACTGTTTGTGGGGAGTTCTAGGGTGGCTCTCATGCTGCCAAGGTTTAGTGCCTTATGTGGGTGCAGGGAGGGAATGTTTTGTTTTCCTCATGTTTACATACCGTAGACGTGGCTAATGTAGCACAACACTGTGTGTTAAGTCTCCTAGGTGCTGCGCAGCGTGGCGTGGAAGTGCTGTGTGTTTGTTTTACACATTGCCTATGTGATAAGCCTGAGTGCTCTGTGCCAAGCTACCCAAGGGGGAGCACAGGTTATACAGTAAGTGTTATCACCCAACCTTGATGGAAGTGGCAGGTTCTGCCTGGCTAGGGTCCTGCCTCAGCCAACCAGAATATGCTGCCTCTAACAATGCCACTGAACTCCACTCTACACTGTACTCTGTACCAATCCACTCTACAGCACTCTTCTCTGTACCATGCCACTGCATTCTACTTTTCTCCGTCCTGCTACACTCTATTCCACTCTACTCTGTGACACTGCACTCCGCCACTGCACTCTACTCTACATCACCACACTCTATGGCCCTGAACACTACACCACTGCATTCTATGTCACTCTACTGTGCACCACTCTACTCCTCGCCCCGATACTCTATGTCACTTTGCACCACTCTATGCTCCTGTACTCTACTCTGCACCACTCTACTCTACACCACTGCTCTCTGCTTTGCACCTCTCTGCTCTATTCCACTGCACTCTACACCACTGTACTCACCAATCTACTCTATACCCCTCTACTCTACACTACACTCTATGCCACTCTACTCTACTCTGCACCATTGCACTCTATTGTCACTCTAGTCTGCGCCACTGCACTCAATATCAATCTACTCTGTGCCACTGCACTCTACGTCAATCTACTCTGCACTACTCTATTCTACTGCAGGCTACTCTGACGGGTCTCCCACAGCCATTCCATCTGCTCCGCAGCTTGGACGCTGCTTGCTTGCGGTGTGCACGCTGCTGCCTCTGCCACTCTCTCCATGTCTTCTCTTCCGCCACATCCTGTGGCTACGAGATGCAGCGCATGTGGGAGCGCCTGTTGCTGTCAATCACTGTGGAAGGCGGCCTTCCAGCCGTGGCTTGCGCAGCATGCTCTAGCGGCAGGGTTCAAGCTGCCCACAGGGCCGCTTCCTGCGTACTGACTCCTTGGTGTTCTTTGCTTTTTTCTTCCCGTATGCAGTAGGTTACACCCTGCCTCCCTGTACTATGTTCCTGATGCACAGTGCTGCAAGAAGAGACTTTTTCAGTTTCCAAACCTCACTTTTTAGAGGCTTTGTGTACATTCTGACTTCTGGGAGTCTTGTGAAGTTGTACTTTTTGCTGCCTGCAGATAATCAACCCATTTCTTTCAAGAACTATTGTTGGACAAAGATGGGGTGACCATCTCTTTTTTTTTTTATGTTGCTATTCTGGAACTGCCAAGAGCTGTTAGGTGAAAAAGAATTAGTGCACTTCTTTAAAATTATCAGGAATCTTTTGTAGCATGGAAACTTTTTGCGATATAATAATTCTATTCAAGTTAACTCGTTGCCTCAAATTCATTAGCAAAAAATCATTACCAAATTATTTGTCTTATGTTTAACACTATATCTCATTTTTGGGGGTGAATACCACAAACTGTGTACTCGCTACAGCTTCTACATTCTTATGTAGGTACGAATGAGTCCTTTTTCCCATAAAAAAACTTGCTGTATGGTTTCTCTGCCTTTTTTTTTCAAGATTACAGGTTTCATGTTTGTGGGGTATTTTCATGTAACATCTTCAAAAAATGGGGTAAATTATCCTCTCTGCAAATGATAATTTCAAGAAAAGAGTTGCACTGTACACTGCAAGATGAGGAAAGCTGCCTACACAAACAACCATATATTACACCCATACCAAGCCATTTGTGAGATTTTGTTATATACAGTTCACTTCATAAACTGAACGTAGGTTATTCTCATATTTCATGCTGAGTTAAAAAGAGACATAGGTGGTCATTACAACCCTGGCGGACGGTGTTAAAGCGGCGGTAAGACCACCAACAGGCCGGCGGTAAAAAATTTGCAATTACGACCATGGCGGAAAACGCCAACAAAGACAGCCACTTTAACACTCCGACCGCCACGGCGGTACAAACAAACAGCACGGCGGTCACCGCCAACAGACAGACGGGAGACAATGTACCGCCCACACTATTATGACAGGCCAATCCACCACCTTTTCCGGGGCGGATTCACCGCGGATAAAAACACGGCGGAAACAGGAATCGCGAAGTAAAAACGCTCACCTCTACATACCCCACGAGGAACGAGGACACCATGGAACCGGAATTCCAAATTCTACCTGCGATAGTCTTCCTGCTCCTCTACCAGGAGCACGAACGCCAGTGGCGAAGACCACGGTGAGTACTGCACCTACGGCACAGGGGAGGGGGGAGGCAAAAAACAGGGACACACACACGCAACACCCCCACCCACTACAACACACACACTAATAAATGTTGATACATTACAGTTACACCCCCAAGCCCCCTGGAAGAATGCAAAGACAAAAGGAAATGATTGTAACGATTGTAATCTATTAAAATCCAGTACTCCAAAATATATATACACCATAAACAAATATATACACCAATAATACAAGTCGAGGTATTGCACCATTTATAGTCTGTGGACCACTGGGCCCAAAATGCATGGGCGAGGCCCACACTCGATACCCGATCAAAACAGAGAGAACACTGCAGGGGCATCAGATAGAAATAAATCAGGCACCTCAGGGGGAAGGGAAGGAGGGGCACCTCAGCCGGATGAGTATACGACGCCAGATCCACGAGGGGGCTCAATGCCCACTGTTCAATCCTGTGGAGTGCAAAGCCACAGTCTCTCAAGTCTCTACAGTGGGTAGGTTGCCCACTGTTCAATCCTGGGAAGTACAAAGCCACAGTCTCTCAAGTCTCTACAGTGGGTGGTTTGCCCACTGTTCGATCCTGGGGAGTGCAAGGCCACAGTCTCTCAAGTCTCTACAGTGGGTGGGTTGCCCACTGTTCAATCCTGGGGAGTGCAAAGCCACAGTCTCTCAAGTCTCTAAAATGGGTGGTTTGCCCATTGTTCAATCCTGGAGAGTGCAAAGCCACAGTCTCTCAAGTCTCTACAGTGGGTGGGTTGCCCACTGCCATATCCTGGGGAGTGCAAAGCCACAGTCTCTCAAGTGGATAACAGTCTCCACTGGTTCTGGAGGGGGACTGGAGCCCAGAGTGCTTCATCCTGTGAAGGACAGAGGTAGTGGATGGATCTCTCCACTGGTTCTGGAGGGGGACTGCTGCCCAGAGTGCATCACTCACCCCGTTGCGTCAGTGCCCCTGCCGCTCATGGGCTAGCGGTGCTTGAGTTGGCGGTCCTTCATGGCCCAGCGGGGCTTGTGCTGGCGGTGCCCTGTTCAGCGGTGCTTGTGCTGGCGGTGCCCTGTTCAGCGGTGCTTGAGTTGGCGGTCCTTCATGGTCCAGCGGGGCTTGTGCTGGTGGTGCCCTGTTCAGCGGTGCTTGTGCTGGCGGTGCCCTGTTCAGCGGTGCTTGAGTTGGCGGTCCTTCATGGCCCAGCGGTGCATGTGCTGGCGGTCCTTCATGGCCCAGCGGTGCTTGAGTTGGCGGTCCTTCATGGCCCAGCGGTACTTGTGCTGGCGGTCCTTCATGGCCCAGCGGGGCTTGTGCTGGCAGTCCTTCATGGCCCAGCGGTGCTTGAGTTGGCAGTCCTTCATAGCCCAGCGGTGCTTGTGCTGGCGGTGCCCTGTTCAGCAGTCCTTGTGCTGGCGGTGCCCTGTTCAGCGGTGCTTGAATTGGCGGTCCTTCATGGCCCAGCAGGGCTTGTGCTGGCGGTCCTTCACGGATCAGCTGGGCTGGGGCTGGCGGTGGCCTCCTGGGCAGCTGGGCAGGGGCTGGCGGTGGCCTCCTGGACAGCGTGGATGATGGCGGTCTTCTCCGCCGTGCAGCTCTTCCCAGACTTGCCGGGTTTCTTGTGACCCTTCCCCATCTTGGGAGGTGTCACAGCTGACTCCACACTCCCACCGGGACCCCTGGGAGTGGCTTTGGTGGCTGGAGTCTTCCCCCTCTCCCGCCGGGCACTGGCTAACTTCTGATGCTTCACAGGTGGGGGACTGGCTGTGCTGTGGCTCCGTGCCACACTGGCTGTCCTGGTGGCCGGTGCACTCCACATACCGGTGACTACAGGCACCACTGGTCCCGGAGATGTTGGGGCTGAGGTGCTACTTCGGGACCTATGAGATGGAAGTGTGGGAAAGAGGTCAAGGGTGAACAGGAAAAGTTTCTTGGACACACTGGGACGGGTAGCTGGAGGGGGTTTGGGAGTGGAGGAAAAGGTGGTGGTAGTAGGAGGTGTACGTTTGGTGACTTTGGGTGCAGGTGCATGCGCTGGAGGCTGTCGTGAGGTGGATGGCTGTTGGGTGGGTGTGTGGCTGCGTTTGTGTACCTTGGGAGGGGGCGTCACAGACGCACTGGGAGAGGACACAGGGGACGTGTGACTGGTAGTGGGGGTGGTGACTGCACATGAGCGGGGTGTGCTGGTGGGTGTGCTGGTGAGGGACGTAGTGGCTGTAGAGGTAGTGCATGCAGGTGTGAGTGTAGACGAGACTGGGAGGGAGGAGGGGGACACAGTGGAGGCAGTGGATGTTGGTGTGTCTGCATGTGTGTGTTGCTTGCGTGAGTGCCTGTGGTATGTGTGGTGCTTATGTTTGCCTGAGCTTCCCTTGTGTGGTGAGGTGTGTGCAGGCCGGTCTGATGGTGTGCTTGGGATAGGCAGAGGTACAGGGGATTGGGTCTGGGTGGAGGAAGTTGGAGGGGGGAGGCTTGAGACGGGGACAATGGCTGCCATCAGTGCTGAGGCCAGAATTTGAAAAGCTTGGTGAAGGGCCTCCTGACCAGAATGAATGCCCTCCAGGAATGCATTAGTTTGTTGCAACTGCCTTTCTACACCCTGGATGGCATTCAAATTGGTAAACTGCCCAACAGTGAGGGACCTGAGGAGGTCAATAGCCTCCTCACTGAGGGCAGCAGGGGTGACAGGGGCAGGGGCTGAGGTGCCTGGGGCGAAGGTGATGCCCACCCTCCTGGGTGAGCGGGCACGGTGCGAAGGCAGAGGGGCTGCTGGGAGGGCGGTGATGGTAGGGGGGGTGGCGGCTGTACCTGTAGATGCGGGGGCACAGATGTCGCCGCCACCACAACGGAGCTCCCATCAGAGGATGTGTCCGTGTCGCTGGTGTCAGCTCCTGTCCCCGCCGTGAAGCTCCCCTCGCCCTCCGTCCCACTGGTGAATTCTGAGTCCGTAGTCTCGCCCTCCAGGGCCATGTGGGATGCAGCTCCCTCGTGCTCCGGTGCCACTGCTCCTCCGCCTGATGATGCTAATGCACACAAGAACAGGGAGAACACAAAAAGGGGGGGACGACAGAAGAAAGACATGATGAGTGCATGGATTACCGCTACTGTTGGCGGACAAGACAGACACAGAAGCCCCCTGCACTATGCCGCGCTCTTGGGCTCCACTGTTCAATTACTGGGAAATGGCCTACAAGCCTATGGACGACATCTACACACATAGATGACACAGGGGCATGAATAGCTGTACTTGGCAGAGGTGGGCTTGGGTGCCACATGGCCTGCCTTACGGAGGGGCCTTGCCTACGGAACTCGCCCTGGCCTAGGGAAACCCACAGCCCTCCTCCCCCACCCAGACAACTCCACTGTGCGCAAAGTCAGCAGAATGAGTGTACTCACCCCCTTGTGTCTGCTGTGATGCCCTCCAGCGCCCATCGAACTCCAGGTAGGCCACCGCCAGGATCCAGAACATCAGGGAGGTCATGATGCAACGGGCACCCCTCCCACGTTGGGAGGCCATCCCCAGCTGAGCCTCCGCTGTCTTCTTGCTCCAGCGGCGAATGTCCTCCCATCTTTTCCGGCAGTGGGTGCTCTGTCTGTGGTAGACCCCCAGGGTCTGGACGTCCTTGGCGATGGCACGCCATATATCTTTCTTCTGGTGGGCGCTGACCTACATGAAATGTACAGGGGAAGAAGAGAAGTCATTACCAACTGCACCATCAAAGTGATTGGCCCCCATCCCTACCCTTGCCATGTGGCACATGCATTCACCGTCTTTCATGCACGCAGCACTCTGCCCCCTTTCTTCTTACATCCAGCCCTCTACACACAGGCATAGCCCATACAACATGCGCCCTGTGTACTTACCTGTTTGTCTGGAGGACCGTAGAGTAGCGTGTACTGGGGGAGGACCCCATCCACGAACTTCTCCAACTCCTCCGATGTGAAGGCAGGAGCCCTTTCCCCAGACGCACGAGCCATTGTCTCTTCCAGACCGAGGTCACAGCAGCACTTGCAGTGTAGGTCCCCTCCTGTCGAAGATCAGGTATCGAGTGATTGAACAGATAGAAAATGGTGGTCACGTCCGCGGCTGTGCGTACCATCACCGCCGGCGTACATCGTCATTGGCTCCTGGGACCCATAGGGTTCAATGTTAACCAATGCAGCATTGCGCCACGGTCTCCGACCGCCTACCCCGACGGTGTACAACGCCAGCGCAGTTACCTCACATCCCATTGTCCCACTTTAGAGGTCAGGCAGCTGCCATTTCAGGGGCCCACATGGCCTCATTTTCAACTGCGTCACACATACCTAGGCCTAGTCTCAACACACATACAGGCCACCTTTTGTGTATGGTTGGTGTTCTGTGTAAACTGTGGGTACGTACCTCTGAGTTGTTTGACTCTGTGCTCGCTGTTGTCCTTCATAGGCACCGTCCGCTGGGACATGTGAGGAAATGGCGGCATCCTCCAGTGTACCGACCATTGGTGGACCTGTCGACAATGGAGGAGCGACATTTGATAATCACCTACAGGTTTGACCGTGCCACAATCCAGGAACTGTTTACCCAGTTGGAGCCAGACCTGATGTCATCAATCCGCCATCCCACAGGAATCCCTCCTCAAGTGCAGGTGCTGTCAGTGCTCCATTTCCTTGCAAGTGGGTCTTTTCAAACAACTGTGGCCATGGCATCAGGGATGTCCCAGCCTATGTTTTCCAACGTATTGTCCAGAGTGTTGTCTGCCCTTCTGAAACACATGCAGAGCTACATCGTTTTCCCTCAGGTGGAGGATTTGCCTACAGTGAAAGGTGATTTCTATGCCCTGGGACATATCCCCGACATCATAGGTGCCATTGATGGGACCCATGTGGCTTTGGTCCCCCCCCACAGGAGTAAACAGGTGTACAGAAACCGGAAGAGTTATCATTCTATGAATGTACAGATGGTATGTTTGGCAGACCAGTACATCTCCCATGTGAATGCCATGTTCCATGGCTCAGTGCATGACGCCTACATCCTGTGGAATAGCAGCATCCCTTATGTGATGGGTCAACTCCGAAGGCACAGCGTGTGGGTCAACTCCAGAGGCACCGTGAGCACCTGGAAGCAAGACAGTGGGAATGGTTGTCTGGGTATATCCCTACAGGTTAGTGTGTGTCTAACAGTTGTCCCTCGCCATTTGCAGGTGACTCTGGTTACCCCAACCTGTCATGGCTACTGACCCCAGTGAGGAATCCCAGGACCAGGGCAGAGGAACACTACAATGAGGCCCATGGGTGAACTAGGAGGGTGATCGAGCGGACCTTCGGCCTCCAGAAGGCCAGGTTCAGGTGCCTCCACATGACAGGTGGATCCCTATTCTACTCACCAAAGAAGGTGTGCCAGATCATCGTGGCCTGCTGTATGCTTCACAACTTGGCTTTGCGATGACAGGTGCCTTTTCTGCAGGAGGATGGTCCAGATGGCGGTGTTGTGGCAGCTGTGGAGCCTGTGGACAGTGATGAGGATGAAGCAGAGGAAGAAGACATGCAGAACAGGGACTCAGTGATCCAGCAATATTTCCAGTGAAACACAGATAAGAATACAATCCTGCCTACTACATGTACTTTTACACTACTACCTCTCTCCTGTCTGTCGTTTTCACCCAGTGTATGGTCACTGAGTTGTCACTTTCCCTTACGGTTTCACAGATGTGGGTCCCACAGTGTGACATCTGCTTAAATTCCGCATGGACTAGAACTGTGTGACATAGGTATGTTGACATTACTATTTCAAAAACATTTTGTCACTGTAATTGTAAATACACTATTTCGAAATCACAGACAGACTCCAGATCATTTTGTGCTTTAGGTGTGTTTATTTAAATGCAAAATATTGGAGGGGGAAGGTAAATGGTGAGGGGTGATGGCGGAGGAGTGTCCATGGCAGAGTCCAGTCTATTAGTCTCACAGGTGCATTGCCCATATACTATAGGAAGTGGAGCTGGGGCAGTTTAATTATGGACAGGGTGACAAAGTGGGACAGTAGGATGACAATCAGGGGTCTCATTTCTTGGCGGGGGTCTTGGCATCGTTCTCTGTCTTGTTCCTGGGTCTCAGGGACCGTTTGCGGGGTGGTTCTCCGTCTACAGGGGGTGGGGTGCTGGTGTGGTGGTCCTGTGGTGGGGCGTCCTGTCCACTAGCGCCGGCGGAGGTGGTGGGCAGTTCATCGTCCATGCTAGTGTCAGCGGCCCCTTGTAGTGCCACAGTGTCCCTCCTGGTGTTGAATACTTCCTTCAGCACCCCTACGATGGTGCCCAGGGTGGAGCTGATGGTTCTGAGTTCCTCCCTGAAGCCCATATACTGTTCCCCTGCATGCGCTGGGTCTCCTGAAACTAGGCCAGTACCGTTGCCATCGTCTCCTGGGAGTGGTGGTATGCTCCCATGATGGAGGAGAGGGCCTCGTGGAGAGTGGGTTCCCTTGGCCTGTCCGCCCCCTGTCTCATGGCAGCCCTCCCAGTTCCCCTGTGTTCCTGGGCCTCCGTCCCCAGTGCCCACTGCCACTGCCCCCAGGTCCCTGTTGTTGTTGGGTGGTGGGTTATCCTGGGTTCCCTGTAGTGGTGGAGACACAGCTGATTGACTTGTCCTGGGGACGGAGGTATGGGCCCCCTGGGTGGGTGCTGTGCTGGTGTTTCCCCCACACTATTATGACAGGCCAATCCACCACCTTTTCCGGGGCGGATTCACCGCAGATAAAAACACGGCGGAAACAGGAATCCCGAAGGAAAAACGCTCACCTCTACATACCCCACGAGGAACGAGGACACCATGGAACCGGAACTCCAAATTCTACCTGCGATAGTCTTCCTGCTCCTCTACCAGGAGCACGAACGCCGGTGGCGAAGACCACGGTGAGTACTGCACCTACGACACAGGGGAGGGGGGAGCCAAAAAACAGGGACACACACACGCAACACCCCCACCCACTACAACACACACACTAATAAATGTTGATACATTACAGTTACACCCCCAAGCCCCCTGGAAGAATGCAAAGACAAAAGGAAATGATTGTAACGATTGTAATCTATTAAAATCCAGTACTCCAAAATATATATACACCATAAACAAATATATACACCAATAATACAAGTCGAGGTATTGCACCATTTATAGTCTGTGGACCACTGGGCCCAAAATGCATGGGCGAGGCCCACACTCGATACCCGATCAAAACAGAGAGAACACTGCAGGGGCATCAGATAGAAATACATCAGGCACCTCAGGGGGAAGGGAAGGAGGGGCACCTCAGCCGGATGAGTGTACGACACCAGATCCACGAGGGGGCTCAATGCCCACTGTTCAATCCTGGGGAGTGCAAAGCCACAGTCTCTCAAGTCTCTACAGTGGGTGGGTTGCCCACTGTTCAATCCTGGGGAGTGCAAAGCCACAGTCTCTCAAGTCTCTACAGTGGGTGGGTTGCCCACTGTTCGATCCTGGGAAGTGCAAAGCCACAGTCTCTCAAGTCTCTACAGTGGGTGGTTTGCCCACTGTTCGATCCTGGGGAGTGCAAGGCCACAGTCTCTCAAGTCTCTACAGTGGGTGGGTTGCCCACTGTTCAATCCTGGGGAGTGCAAAGCCACAGTCTCTCAAGTCTCTACAGTGGGTGGTTTGCCCACTGTTCAATCCTGGGGAGTGCAAAGCCACAGTCTCTCAAGTCTCTAAAATGGGTGGTTTGCCCACTGTTCAATCCTGGAGAGTGCAAAGCCACAGTCTCTCAAGTCTCTACAGTGGGTGGGTTGCCCACTGCCATATCCTGGGGAGTGCAAAGCCACAGTCTCTCAAGTGGATAACAGTCTCCACTGGTTCTGGAGGGGGACTGGAGCCCAGAGTGCTTCATCCTGTGAAGGACAGAGGTAGTGGATGGATCTCTCCACTGGTTCTGGAGGGGGACTGCTGCCCACAGTGCTTCATCCTCTGAAGGACAGAGGTAGTGGATGGATCTCTCCACTGGTTCTGGAGGGGGACTGGTGCTCAGAGTGCATCACTCACCCCGTTGCGTCAGTGCCCCTGCCGCTCATGGGCTAGCGGTGCTTGAGTTGGCGGTCCTTCATGGCCCAGCGGGGCTTGTGCTGGCGGTGCCCTGTTCAGCGGTGCTTGTGCTGGCGGTGCCCTGTTCAGCGGTGCTTGAGTTGGCGGTCCTTCATGGCCCAGCGGGGCTTGTGCTGGCGGTGCCCTGTTCAGCGGTGCTTGTGCTGGCGGTGCCCTGTTCAGCGGTGCTTGAGTTGGCGGTCCTTCATGGCCCAGCGGTGCATGTGCTGGCGGTCCTTCATGGCCCAGCGGTGCTTGAGTTGGTGGTCCTTCATGGCCCAGCGGTACTTGTGCTGGCGGTCCTTCATGGCCCAGCGGGGCTTGTGCAGGCAGTCCTTCATGGCCCGGCGGTGCTTGAGTTGGCGGTCCTTCATAGCCCAGCGGTGCTTGTGCTGGCGGTGCCCTGTTCAGCGGTCCTTGTGCTGGCGGTGCCCTGTTCAGCGGTGCTTGAATTGGCGGTCCTTCATGGCCCAGCAGGGCTTGTGCTGGCGGTCCTTCACGGATCAGCTGGGCTGGGGCTGGCGGTGGCCTTCTGGGCAGCTGGGCAGGGGCTGGCGGTGGCCTCCTGGACAGCGTGGGTGATGGCGGTCTTCTCCGCCGTGCAGCTCTTCCCAGACTTGCCGGGTTTCTTGTGGCCCTTCCCCATCTTGGGAGGTGTCACAGCTGACTCCACACTCCCACCGGGACCCCTGGGAGTGGCTTTGGTGGCTGGAGTCTTCCCCCTCTCCCGCCGGGCACTGGCTAACTTCTGATGCTTCACAGGTGGGGGAATGGCTGTGCTGTGGCTCCGTGCCACACTGGCTGTCCTGGTGGCCGGTGCACGCCACATACCGGTGACTACAGGCACCACTGGTCCCGGAGATGTTGTGGCTGAGGTGCTACTTCGGGACCTATGAGATGGAAGTGTGGGAAAGAGGTCAAGGGTGAACAGGAAAAGATCTTGGACACACTGGGACGGGTAGCTGGAGGGGGTTTGGGAGTGGAGGAAGAGGTGTGGTAGTAGGAGGTGTACGTTTGGTGACTTTGGGTGCAGGTGCATGCGCTGGAGGCTGTCGTGAGGTGGATGGCTGTTGGGTGGGTGTGTGGCTGCGTTTGTGTACCTTGGGAGGGGGCGTCACAGACGCACTGGGAGAGGACAGAGGGGACGTGTGACTGGTAGTGGGGGTGGTGACTGCACATGAGCAGGGTGTGCTGGTGGGTGTGCTGGTGAGGGACGTAGTGGCTGTAGAGGTAGTGCATGCAGGTGTGAGTGTAGACGAGACTGGGAGGGAAGAGGGGGACACAGTGGAGGCAGTGGATGTCGGTGTGTCTGCATGTGTGTGTTGCTGGCGTGAGTGCCTGTGGTATGTGTGGTGCTTATGTTTGCCTGAGCTTCCCTTGTGTGGTGAGGTGTGTGCAGGCCGGTCTGATGGTGTGCTTGGGATAGGCAGAGGTACAGGGGATTGGGTCTGGGTGGAGGAAGTTGGAGGGGGGAGGCTAGAGACGGGGACAATGGCTGCCATCAGTGCTGAGGCCAGAATTTGAAAAGCTTGGTGAAGGACCTCCTGACCAGAATGAATGCCCTCCAGGAATGCATTAGTTTGTTGCAACTGCCTTTCTACACCCTGGATGGCATTCAAAATGGTAGACTGCCCAACAGTGAGGGACCTGAGGAGGTCAATGGCCTCCTCACTGAGGGCAGCAGGGGTGACAGGGGCAGGGGCTGAGGTGCCTGGGGCGAAGGTGATGCCCACCCTCCTGGGTGAGCGGGCACGGTGCGAAGGCAGAGGGGCTGCTGGGAGGGCGGTGATGGTAGGGGGGGTGGCGGCTGTACCTGTAGATGAGGGGGCACAGATGTTGCCGCCACCACAACGGAGCTCCCATCAGAGGATGTGTCCGTGTCGCTGGTGTCAGCTCCTGTCCCCGCCGTGAAGCTCCCCTCGCCCTCCGTCCCACTGGTGAATTCCGAGTCCGTAGTCTCGCCCTCCAGGGCCATGTGGGATGCAGCTCCCTCGTGCTCCGGTGCCACTGCTCCTCCGCCTGATGATACTAATGCACACAAGAACAGGGAGAACACAAAAAGGGGACGACGACAGAAGAAAGACATGATGAGTGCATGGATTACCGCTACTGTTGGCGGACAAGACAGACACAGAAGCCCCCTGCACTATGCCGCGCTCTTGGGCTCCACTGTTCAATTACTGGGAAATGGTCTACAAGCCTATGGACGACATCTGCACACATAGATGACACAGGGGCATGAATAGCTTTACTTGGCAGAGGTGGGCTTGGGTGCCACATGGCCTGCCTTACGGAGGGGCCTTGCCTACGCGACTCGCCCTGGCCTAGGGAAACCCACAGCCCTCCTCCCCCACCCAGACAACTCCACTGCGCGCAAAGTCAGCAGAATGAGTGTACTCACCCCCTTGTGTCTGCTGTGATGCCCTCCAGCGCCCATCGAACTCCAGGTAGGCCACCGCCAGGATCCAGAACATCAGGGAGGTCATGATGCAACGGGCACCCCTCCCACGTTGGGAGGCCATCCCCAGCTGAGCCTCCGCTGTCTTCTTGCTCCAGCGGCGAATGTCCTCCCATCTTTTCCGGCAGTGGGTGCTCTGTCTGTGGTAGACCCCCAGGGTCCGGACGTCCTTGGCGATGGCACGCCATATATCTTTCTTCTGGTGGGCGCTGACCTACATGAAATGTACAGGGGAAGAAGAGAAGTCATTAACAACTGCACCATCAAAGTGATTGGCCCCCATCCCTACCCTTGCCATGTGGCACATGCATTCACCGTCTTTCATGCACGCAGCACTCTGCCCCCTTTCTTCTTACATCCAGCCCTCTCCACACAGGCATAGCCCATACAACATGTGCCCTGTGTACTTACCTGTTTGTCTGGAGGACCGTAGAGTAGTGTGTACTGGGGGAGGACCCCATCCACGAGCTTCTCCAACTCCTCCGATGTGAAGGCAGGAGCCCTTTCCCCAGACGCACGAGCCATTGTCTCTTCCAGACCGAAGTCACAGCAGCACTTGCAGTGTAGGTCCTCTCCTGTCGAAGATCAGGTATCGAGTGATTGAACAGATAGAAAATGGCGGTCATGTCCGCGGCGGTGCGTACCATCACCGCCGGCGTACATCGTCATTGGCTCCTGGGACCCATAGGGTCCAATGTTAACCAATGCAGCATTGCGCCACGGTCTCCGACCGCCTACTGCGACGGTGTACAACGCCAGCGCAGTTACCTCACATCCCATTGTCCCACTTTAGAGGTCAGGCAGCTGCCATTTCAGGGGCCCACATGGCCTCATTTTCAACTGCGTCACACATACCTAGGCCTAGTCTCAACACACATACAGGCCACCTTTTGTGTATGGTTGGTGTTCTGTGTAAACTGTGGGTACGTACCTCTGAGTTGTTTGACTCTGTGCTCGCTGTTGTCCTTCATAGGCACTGTCCGCTGGGACATGTGAGGAAATGGCGGCATCCTCCAGTGTACCGACCATTGGTGGACCTGTCGACAATGGAGGAGCGACATTTGATAATCACCTACAGGTTTGACCGTGCCACAATCCAGGAACTGTGTACCCAGTTGGAGCCAGACCTGATGTCATCAATCTGCCATCCCACAGGAATACCTCCTCAAGTGCAGGTGCTGTCAGTGCTCCATTTCCTTGCAAGTGGGTCTTTTCAAACAACTGTGGCCATGGCATCAGGGATGTCCCAGCCTATGTTTTCCAACGTATTGTCCAGAGTGTTGTCTGCCCTTCTGAAACACATGCGGAGCTACATTGTTTTCCCTCAGGTGGAGGATTTGCCTACAGTGAAAGGTGATTTCTATGCCCTGGGACATATCCCCAACATCATAGGTGCCATTGATGGGACCCATGTTGCTTTGGTCCCCCCCCACAGGAGTAAACAGGTGTACAGAAACCGGAAGAGTTATCATTCTATGAATGTACAGATGGTATGTTTGGCAGACCAGTACATCTCCCATGTGAATGCCATGTTCCCTGGCTCAGTGCATGACGCCTACATCCTGTGGAATAGCAGCATCCCTTATGTGATGGGTCAACTCCGGAGGCACAGCGTGTGGGTCAACTCTAGAGGCACCGTGAGCACCTGGAAGCAAGACAGTGGGAATGGTTGTCTGGGTATATCCCTACAGGTTAGTGTGTGTCTAACAGTTGTCCCTCGCCATTTGCAGGTGACTCTGGTTACCCCAACCTGTCATGGCTACTGACCCCAGTGAGGAATCCCAGGACCAGGGCAGAGGAACACTACAATGAGGCCCATGGGCGAACTAGGAGGGTGATCGAGCGGACCTTCGGCCTCCAGAAGGCCAGGTTCAGGTGCCTCCACATGACAGGTGGATCCCTATTCTACTCACCAAAGAAGGTGTGCCAGATCATCGTGGCCTGCTGTATGCTTCACAACTTGGCTTTGCGATGACAGGTGCCTTTTCTGCAGGAGGATGGTCCAGATGGCGGTGTTGTGGCAGCTGTGGAGCCTGTGGACAGTGATGAGGATGAAGCAGAGGAAGAAGACATGCAGAACAGGGACTCAGTGATCCAGCAATATTTCCAGTGAAACACAGATAAGAATACAATCCTGCCTACTACATGTACTTTTACACTACTACCTCTCTCCTGTCTGTCGTTTTCACCCAGTGTATGGTCACTGAGTTGTCACTTTCCCTTACGGTTTCACAGATGTGGGTCCCACAGTGTGACATCTGCTTAAATTCCGCATGGACTAGAGCTGTGTGACATAGGTATGTTGACATTACTATTTCAAAAACATTTTGTCACTGTAATTGTAAATACACTATTTCGAAATCACAGACAGACTCCAGATCATTTTGTGCTTTAGGTGTGTTTATTTAAATGCAAAATATTGGAGGGGGAAGGTAAATGGTGAGGGGTGATGGCGGAGGAGTGTCCATGGCAGAGTCCAGTCTATTAGTCTCACAGGTGCATTGCCCATATACTATAGGAAGTGGAGCTGGGGCAGTTTAATTATGGACAGGGTGACAAAGTGGGACAGTAGGATGACAATCAGGGGGTCTCATTTCTTGGCGGGGGTCTTGGCATCGTTCTCTGTCTTGTTCCTGGGTCTCAGGGACCGTTTGCGGGGTGGTTCTCCGTCTACAGGGGGTGGGGTGCTGGTGTGGTGGTCCTGTGGTGGGGCGTCCTGTCCACTAGCGCCGGCGGAGGTGGTGGGCAGTTCATCGTCCATGCTAGTGTCAGGGGCCCCTTGTAGTGCCACAGTGTCCCTCCTGGTGTTGAGTACTTCCTTCATCACCCCTACGATGGTGCCCAGGGTGGAGCTGATGGTTCTGAGTTCCTCCCTGAAGCCCATATACTGTTCCTCCTGCATGCGCTGGGTCTCCTGAAACTTGGCCAGTACCGTTGCCATTGTCTCCTGGGAGTGGTGGTATGCTCCCATGATGGAGGAGAGGGCCTCGTGGAGAGTGGGTTCCCTTGGCCTGTCCGCCCCCTGTCTCATGGCAGCCCTCCCAGTTCCCCTGTGTTCCTGGGCCTGCGTCCCCTGGACCGTGTGCCAACTGCCACTGCCCCCAGGTCCCTGTTGTTGTTGGGTGGTGGGTTATCCTGGGTTCCCTGTAGTGGTGGAGACACAGCTGATTGACTTGTCCTGGGGACGGAGGTATGGGCCCCCTGGGTGGGTGCTGTGCTGGTGTTTCCAGAGGGGGGAAGGTCTGTGGTGGTCTGTGCCTGTGTGAGGGGAACCGACTGTCCAGAGGTCCCCGATGGTCCGGGCTGGTCATCTAGATCCAGTTGGACAGAGCTGCTGTCATCACTGTTGGCCTCTTCTGTGGGTAGAGTGGACATGTCTGGACCCTCCTGTCTGGTGACGTTGGGTAGGGGTCCTGCAGGGGTGGAAAGGCATGATTATTGCATCTGTGTGTGCCATGGTGTGCAATGGGTGGGTGACCCTGTACCACAGTGCTTCCATTCTTGTGTGGGACCTTCTGTGATAATGGTTTAGGGGGTGTATGGCTATGTGCAGTGGGCATGCTTTGGTGATGGGTGTCCATGCTTTGTTGTTGCATGCAGGGCTTGGTGTTGGGATGGGTGGTTTGTGATATTGGGACATTTGTGAGGAGTTGGAGTGATGGGGGTGAGGGCGAGGGTAGGGGTATGTGATAGCATGCAGGTAGGGTGGGGGATGTAATAGTAAAGCTTTGACATTCCAGAGTCCATTCCTCCACCTACTCCTGCGAGGCCCTCAGGATGCAGAATCGCCAAGACCTGCTCCTCCCATGTTGTTAGTTGTGGGGGAGGAGGTGGGGGTCTGCCGCCAGTCCACTGAACCGCCAGGTGGTGTCTGGAGACCACGGAACGCACCTTCCCCCGTAGGTCATTCCACCTTTTCCTGATGTCCTCCCAATTTCTTGGATGTTGTCCCACTACGTTGACCCTGTCCACTATTCTTCGCCATAGCTCCATCTTCCTTGCAATTGAGGTGTGCTGCACCTGTACTCCGAATAGCTGTGGCTCTACCCATACGATTTCCTCCACCATGACCCTGAGCTCCTCCTCCGAGAACCTGGGGTGTCTTTGCCGTGCCATGGGGTGGTGTAGGTGATGTGTGGGGTGGAGTGTGTGGTGATATGTAGTGGTGTGTTGTGTGAGGTGCGTGGAAGTTGTGTGGGTGATGGTGTTATGTGCCTATGGATGCTGTTGTACTTGCTGGTGGTGTCTCTCTCTGGCCTTCTTTCTGAATTTTTTGTCGTGGGGGTTTGTGGGTGATGTGGGTGTGTGTTTTATATTGTAATGGGTGTGTGGGAGTGGTGTGTGCATGTGTCTCAGGTGTGTGTATTTTGAATCGTCCAATGTGGGGATGTTTTGTAGAAGTGTGTGTATTTTGAGCACGGCGGTATGTACCGCCAATGGAATACCGTGGTTGAAAGACCGCCGCGTGGATTTGTGTGTCGTGATAGTGTGGGCTTATTTCTGTTGGCGTGACGGTGGAGGTTTTGTTATCGCCAGTTTATCACTGACCTTTGGTGTGGCGGACTTGTGTGGGTGTCTGAATTTTGGCGGGTTCCGAGATGTGGGTCATAATAGCTGTGGTGGAATTCCGCGGCGGTGTGTTGGCGGTCTTCTGCACGGCGGTAAGCGGCTTTTACCGCCAATGTTGTAATTACCCCCATAGTGTTTTACTGTGATTTATGGAAGCTAACACAATTTAGACAAGTGGGGAAGCTGGGATTTAACCTCTGTTTTCATAGTTACTGTCAGAAATGGGGTTTCTGGTTGTCAGAGCATGCTCCCTGTACAAGCAGTAACCATTACTCTAATCAGGGGAAGCTAGATACACACTTAGAGATAACCTGTGCTCACCTTCTGGTAGCTTGGCACAGAGCACTCAGGCTTATCTTAAGAGGCAATCTGTGAAGTATTTGCGCAACACACATACACAGAATAACATAATGAAAACACCAGAAAAAAACTCCACACAAATAAAAATATACAATAATGTTATAAATAAATCAAGACCAAAATGACAAAAATCCAATCAGCAGAAGTAAAGCTATGAATTTTAGAAGAATAAAAGAGTTCTAGAGCTTAGAAGCAAGTAGCACTTTGGGGGTTACTTTGGGTGTGCTGGACCAGGGCAAAATCAAAGTATGGGCCGATCTCAATGTAGCGCAGGCCGACTACAGGACCCACGCAGGCCAGAGTGAACAAAGTATCTTTCCTGGTTGCAACAGAGAGATGCATGGTGAGATGCACCAATCAAGTCCTTGCAGGGATGGAGATGCGTCAAACTGTCCCATGCAGTGATGGCGATGTGTTGGTTCTGAAGACAAGTGCTGGAGCTGTGATACGTTGGTTCCCGACGTGTGATTCACGCAGTCAAGGTATTCGTCGATCTCCTTAGCCTGCTGCAGTGGCGATGCGTGATTCTGATGAATTGGGCTTTCAAGGCACAGCATTGGTTCTGACAGCGATGCACCAATTCTACACGCACAACCGGTTAATGGGCTGGTTCTGCTACACGCAGACAGGGGTTGCGCTGATTTCCGTGATGCAAGTATCTGGGTCCACTTCCAGTGAATCAGGCACAGGAGCAGGAGTAGAGATTTTGATATTGCTGAGTCTCAAGCAACAGGAGGCAAGCCAACAAATCCTTGGAGCACACTTCAGGTAGAAGACTGAGTCTGGCCCTCCTTCAGCAGAGTCAGAACCCAGCAGGTCAACACAAGAGAAAAGCAGGCCTTCCAGGTCCAGCAGATGAGTCCTTTAAGCAGCACAGCAGGATCCTTTCTTGTGCAGGCCTGGGTCCACATTAATAGGGGATAGTCAGCCCTTGGTGCGAGGACAGGTACTGCCTATCCAGGTCTAAATCCCCTCCTCTTCCCGCTCTTCCTGCCCATGAAAATCCATCAGATTGCACATGAATGCAGATGAGTGCTCACAAACACGTAGCTATCACCTACCCCAGACATGTACTGGAGACAGGCTGCAAACACATAGAGCTGGAAGAGCAGAGAAATGTCCACTTTGTAAAGGTGGTATTTCTAAAACAGTAATGTTAAATATGACTTTACCAGTAAAGAGGATTTATCATTACCTTTCCAAAGATATGAAACATGACACAGCTATCCCTTTCTAATCAGGGATTACATCTTAAAAGCGTATTAAGGCATTCCCAATGTGACCCTATGAGAGGAGTAGGCTTCACAGAAATGGTAAATGACTTTGGGAGTTTTTCACCAACAGGACATGTAAAACTTAAAAGTACATGTCCTACCTTTTACTTAAACAAAACTGTGCCCCTAGGTCTACCTATGGCCTACCTTAGGCGTCACTTATGTGTACTTAAAGGGGAGTTTAAGGCCTAGCAAGTAGTTTGAAATTCCAAGTCGAAGTGGTAGTCACACGGAACACACAAGCTCTGCAACGGCAGGCCTGAGACATGTTTAAAGGGCTACTTAAGCAGGTGGCACAATTAGAGCTGCTGGCCTACTAGTAGCATTTAAGTTACAGGAACTGGGTATATGGTACACCACTTTACAAGGCTCTTACAAGTAAAGTAAATATGCCAATTGTATATACACCAATCTCACCATGTTTAGGGAAGATGCACATGCACTTTAGCACTGATTAGCAGTGATAAAGCGCTCAGAGTCCTAAGGCCAATAAAAACATATTCAGCAAAAGGTGGAGGGTAAAAGGCAAATAGCTTGGGGTAACCCTGCAGAAAAAGCCATTTCCCACAGTTACATATTATGCTATTGTGTTACTGGATGGATATCACCTTCTCTGTCCCTTTACCACCATAGGAAAATGCTTTTTGTTCAATTATTTATTGCCCTAAATTAGTACACTATGGGGGTAATTATGGCCCTGGCGTTCACTAGACCGCCAGGGTCACGGTCGGACCGCCGCCAAAGTGGCGGTCCGGCCGCAACATTATGACCGCCTGGCGGTCCCGGCAGTTGTAATCCGCCAGGGCAAGCAGCACTGCCCTGGGGATTATGAGTTCCCATCCGCCAGCCTGTCCATGGCGGTAAACACCGCCATGGAAAGGCTGGTGGAATGGTGGGCTCAGGGGGGCCCTGGGCCCCCATTCACAGCCCCATCACCATTCCACTGCCCGAATTACGGGGAGTGGAATGCGCAATGGGTGCTGCTGCACCTGCTGCACCGCCACATGCAATGTTAAGGCCCTGTTCCCCGCTGGTCCATCGGGGAAGCCATAATAGGGCCGGCGGGGTACAGGCAGCACAGGCGGCCTGATGGTGGGATGTCATTGGCAGGCGCACTGTCAAAATGTCTTTCTTGATCAACTTTAAGAGTAAGAGAAAGTAGGAGACATGGTTTATGTTCCCCTGACCCTCCATTCAGTAATGAGAGAGCAGGAGAGAGGGTTGGCACCTGAATGACAGTAATTACACTGATTAGCAAATCAAAGAGAACTCTGACTTCTTGCAGGTTTTCAGTAAGATAAATGCACTGCAACACAGCATGGCTGCAGACACAACGGAAAAGCACCTTTTTTAGGGGTGGGCGCAAAGTGCTCCGTCCCTCTTCTAATCTCTCTTTAGGGGGATTTTAACCACGCCCATGTTACATCAGTCACTTTCATCAGCTTGTGGGCTTGTCTTTTAAAATCCGCTTGTTTTCATTTGTGAAAGGCATGCATACATCATGCCTTTTCCGGTGTTTAGCACTCGAGAGCACCGGTAAACTACTGGAAACATACGAGGCTCAATGTTTTCCGTATGGTTTCTGGACTACTTTTTCTCTGTATTTCGCAGCGCTATCGCTCTGTGTTTTAAACATTTTATTTTTCATTTAAAGTGGCAAGAAAAGTTTGGTTAGGAGTTTACAGCGCTAATAGCTCTAACATGACGTAATGCGAGACCCGTTGCATTGCAAATGCTTGTAATTAAATGCTATGTGCTGAGCTGTCAAGTCTTTTAAAATTTTAAGAGGCAGGAATAAGGGTAGAGCAAGCGGACCTGCACTATTTTGGCTCACCAGTCTTCATGGAACAAAGGCTGAGCCAGATCCAGTTATTCTGCCCGAGCAAAGCTTGTGGCTTGCCCACCGCACCAAATGACATGGTTGCGTAAATTATACCATACCTTGGGCTCGTACTTGCTCAAATAGTAATCTATCCTATGCCACTGAATCTGCCTTTTCCCTGGTTCACTAGCACAGCCGATCCTGGCGTTTTTAAAACCGAATCCCAATCTGTATACAGACAAATAAAGAGGCAGATTTCACCATTTTCAAATTTCCATTCGGCAGTAAGTCACTCTTGATTTGGTGGCAGGGAACTCAGTGCTCAATTTGTGCTTGTTGTTTCCGGTGCTGAGCACCGGCACTTATTTTGGAGGGTTGGTGCTTATTCTTCTGCCTCAAGCATTTACTGCGAGCAAAAGACACGTTTGGGAAAGACGGAGAAAGAGAAAAACGAAAAAGCGTCACAAAAGTAGAAAGCTGCAAGTGTGAGCTGAAGGGGCAGGTGGTGGCTTTAAATGGATTGAAGAGGCTCGAGATGGCTCCGGGATTACGCTGCCTCAGTATTCCGTGTTCCTGCATTTAATTGCAGCAGCCGCGCGTTTAAGAGGAGGGCTTTGGGCACCAGCACATTTTTATTTACAAATTAAGCACTGAGGGAACTAATTATAAAGTCGAGGTGGAGAAATGTGGAGAGACTGCCACTGGAATGGTGGGGTCTAATTTTATTAGGGATGGGGAATACATTGGGTGATATTGCGATACAACAGTGGTGAGAACTTGGACCATAACACTGTGCAAAGACTACAGATAGATCAGTTCTGCTGCGTGCGTAAGTGTACTGAGCAAACAGATTTTGAAGTGGTTATACTACATAAAAGATCTTTTCACCAGTGCTAAAATGAGATGGAAGAAACAGATTTTTATGCAATTGGAAAAACTACACAACTCCATCTTATATTCTATTCCTACTCTGATGCAAAACTAAATGTAATCTGTGACCCTCCCGTTGTGTTCTAAGAAACTCAGAATGGAGTGCTAGATTAAAAAATATATATAATTATTTCTATTTTGACTTGTAGTTTCACTTTTCTCATTATAAGTATGGGGACGCAAGACTCAGCATGCTTAGTTCTTCTGGCCATAAAGCGTTGTGTTAAACCTTTTGTCATATTTTGACACCTTTTTTTCTTCATCCGAGAAAATAATGTTATTTAGTTGCTCAGATACTAGAATTTATTTAAAATGGTGTTGTGCATTTCTTTAACTTTTACCATATAAATGCATTTCTTCGGCCGTTGGGCTGCAACCATGCCAGCATTTTACCTTAATGCCTGGTAAGTTTACATGAAAGGATGAATTCAAAATAGGAAACCTAGCAAAGATGCGCATTTGCTCCCTTCTGAAAAATACATTTATAAGAGCAATATAAGACAAATCAATACAAAATAACTTTAACTGCTGTGTAACCTATTTCCTCAATGACTATTACAAGAATCAGAGACAGCGCATGCATGTTAAAACAGTATTACAAGGCTTTTAAAAGCCGTTCCAACTCCTGGTCCACCAGGAACCTCAAAACATAAACATGTGGCCATTATTTTTCTCTGAGAAAGTGTAATAAGATGCAATGGGCTCAGTCAGGCAAGTGTGTGATGTCTAAACATTGACCAGAGCAGTGCTTAATTTTTAAATTAAAAGGTGCCAGTGCCCCTAGGTCTTCTCTGAAACACTCTGCTGCTGCTGCAATTAAATGAGCAGCACGGAATGTTGAGGCAGGGTAATCCTGACGCCACCTCGGGCCTCTTTAATCCGTTTACAGCCACTCCCTGCCCCTTCAGCTCACTCTTGCAGCTTTCTGCTTGTTCCCTTTGTGACGCTTTTTCGTCTTTCTCTTCCTCGGTTTTTCCCATTTGTGTCTTTTGGGCGCAGTAAATGCTTAAGATAGAAATGTCCCGTCCCTCAAAAATAAGAGGTTTTCTCTCCCCCCACCCCCGCGCACAGGAAACCACCGGTTCAAATTAAGCAGTGGCGGAGGGTCTTCTGTTCGAGTACCTCCACTGTGTTCTCAGGCTGGTCTCCGGCGGCCCCGCCTCTCTCGCCCTACGTCTTAGCTTCCTGCTAACGTACTGCCACGTGCGGCGGCCTCGAGCTGCAGCGCGCGACGGCGAGCGCGCCTTTTGCTGTGTATTACTGCAGATGGAGGGGCCTTCCGGCTCCGGCTCGCGCCGCGTGCTCCAGCAGCAGGGGCCATGCTGTCCGCAGGGCTGCTTCCTCTTCACTCACTCCCTTCTGCTCTTCGCTGTTTTTCTTCCCAATGCCTGGTGGGCTGCATCCCTGAAAGAAGTTCCTGATGCTTTTTGCGGCAGCAGAGGCCTTTTTAGTTTTCAAACCCGCCCTTTCACAGGCTTCTTCTGGGCGCAAAGTCTATGGCTTGCCCGCCTCTAAAAATTGCATTTTTGTGTACAATATACCAAACCGCAAGCTCACACTTGCTCAGTACTTAATTTGTGCTTGTGGTTTCAGGTGTGGGGCTTCGGCACTTATTTTTGAGGGCCAGCACGTATTCTTCTGCCTAAAGCATTTCCTGCGACTACTTGTTCTTCTGCCTTAAGCATTTCCTGCGAGCAAAAGACACTTATGGGAAAGATGGCGGAAGATGAAAACGAAAAAGCATCACAATGGGAGAAAGCAGAAAGCTGCAAGAGTGAGCTGGAGGGGCAGGTAGTGGCTGTAAATGAATTAAAGAGGTCCAAGATGGCTTCAGGATTATGGCGCCTCAGTGTTCCATGCTCACACATTCGTTTGCATCAGCTGATAGTTTCAGAGAAGGGCTTTGGTCACCAGAACCTTTTTATTTACAAATTAACCTCTGCACTTGCTTCCATTGTTATCTGGGTAGTTTCACTAAATTTGCCCTTTTTCTGATTCAGTTGCACAACTGGTCTTGGTGTTTTTAAAACCAAATTCCTCTCCGCAAACAGACAAAAGCCAGAGGTGAATTGCACCATTTTTACTTTTGCGTTAGTAACCACCATGCCTGATTTGGAGGCAGGAAACTAATGATGAGGACCAGGTGGAAAAATAAGGAGCACAGACACTGCAGTGATGGTTCGAGGGACTGCGACCGGAATGGTGGGGGTCTCCTTTTTATGGATGGGTATGCATTGGGTGATGTATGGGCGTAGTGGTGAGAGACCATAACACTGTGCAAAGACCAGAGAGAGGCCATTTTTGTTGTGTGCATAACAGAATTTAAGTCAGTTCATACTACATAATGTTTTTTACACTAAGGCTAACATGAAAATAAGGAAACACATTGTTATGTAATTGCAAAACATATACAACTCCCTTTTTATAAACATATCATTACTCCTCTGATGCAAGATCTGCGTCCCTGCTGAGTGATGTAAGATGTTTGCCCAGGATTAGTAGATAAAAAAATATATATTATTATTTCTGATTCTCTTTTTTGTCTTGGAGTTTCACTTTTCTATGGGGATGCAAGACCCACTGTGCATAGTGCTTCTGGCTGCATAGTGCTAGGAGATATACTTTTTCAGATATTTTGACATTTTTCCTAATTTTCAGAGGAAAAAAATACTATTTAACCCGCACGCCCCCCCCCCATTCTGGATTTATTTATAATTGTGTTGTGCATTTCTTTACTTTTTACGATATGCATTTGTGCAGCCATTGGGTTGCAACCTAGCCAGTATTTTACTTTATATCTGGTAGAGTTGTGTGAGCTGATGAAAGCTTGAGCCTGAAGCCTGACTCTGACTGAGATTGAGGTCCTGTTGGAAACTTGAGCCCATAACAAGCCAAACTTTCATGTGGCTTCTGCCTGCCACCCTCACTCTACCCTCATGCACAAAGAGGTAAAAACAAAGTATTAATGTTTGAGGTAAACAGGCCACAGAGACAAATAGATAATCATTTAGTGGCTGGTTTGTACTAAACAAAACTAGAAAATCTGAATTAATCATGGTTTCCCTGCGTAACCGAATTGTGTGATATTCTGCAAATAATATATTTCATTGATTCAACTTTGTCTTCACTGTTAGAAACGGGGTCTCTAGTTGGCAGTTGGTTTGCACCCTGTCTAAGAAGGAACCCTCACCATAGTCAGGATAAGGGAGTTACCCGCTCAGATAACCCCTGCTTACCCTCTTGGTAGCTTGGCACAAGCAGTCCGGCTTATCTCAGAAGCAATGTGTAAAACATTTGCACATAACACACAGTAATAAGTGGAAACACTACAAAAGGACACCACAAACACAGAAAAACAGTCAATATTTATCTTTATAAAACAAGACCAAATACCATAAAAATCCAACATACAGTAATAAAAATATGAATGCTGCAAGATTTACTCAAAAATACAGTTCCTTGAAGTCAATAGCTCCACCTGGGGCAGCTCTACCTGCATTGTGATCAACAAAACCAACAGTTCAGGGTGGCGGCAGCGTTGCGGGCCAGCTACGGTGTCGGGAAGATCCGCAAACAGTACCTTGGATTTGCAGGGCATTGTGATCCTCGCGGTGAGCTCCGGAGAGCGGCGTCGCTGACGTCACGGTGTCGGTTCTGGAGTCAGTGCAGGAGTCATCGAGCCATTGAGGTCACATTCGTTGCAGATCGAACTCCAGGCTTATGAAGTCAGGTGTACTGGCATGGATGGCGTTGGGGCTGCTGTGCGAAGCGGAACGATGCGATGTGTGGTGCCCACAAGTCACTGTGCAGGCAGTGGCTCGGTGAAGGCATCCAGCGATGTCGGTGAGACTAGGGCTGCGGTGTGAAGCGGGGCGGTGCGACGTGCGGTGTCCACAGGTCACGTGTAGGCAGCGTCGTCGTCATTGCTGAAGCGCTGTTGTCAGTAGGCCCAAGCCAGCGGTGCAGGACGGGACAGTGCTTCGTGTACCTCACGAGCGGTGTCCACAGGCCACAGTGCAGGCAGCAGTGCCAGTGTCAGCAGGAGCGTTGTCATTGGGGATGCCCAAGCTGTGGTGTGGGCAGGTGATGACAGAGTGCGGGCCCACAGATCACGGTGCGAGCAGCGGCTCGGTAAAGTCGTCCGATGACGGCGTCGGGGAGACCAGGGTCGCGGTGTGAAGCGGGGCAATGCGACTCCGTGTGGCGTCGGCAGGTCACAGTGCAGGCCAGCGGCGTAATTGGCGGCGTTGCAGTGGTTTCTCCTCTTGAACAGCACAGACACACAGTTCCCAGTGCTGCAGGTCAAGGAAACTGAAGTCTTTGGTGTCCCTGAGACTTCCAATAGGAGGCAAGCTCTACTCCAAGCCCTTGGAGAATTTTCTCAAGCAGGACACACAGCAAAGTTCACCCTTTTCAGGCAGAAGCAGCAACTGTAGGCCAGTCTAGCAAAGCAACACAGCAAAGGGACAGTACTCCTCCTTCAGCTCTTCTCCTGGGCAGAGGTTCCTCTTGATTCCAGAAAGATTCTTAAAGTCTGGGGTTTTGGGTCTTCTTCTTATACCCAGTTCTGTCTTTGAAGTTGGCAAACTTCAAAACAAAGTCTCAAATGTTTGCAAGATCCTTCCTTGTCCACGCCAGGCCCCAGACACTCACCAGGGGGTCGAAGACGGCATTGTGTGAGGGCAGGCACAGTCCTTTCAGGTGTGAGTGACCACTCCTCCCCTCCAGCAAAGATGGCTAATCAAGATATGCAGGCTACACCCCAGCCCCTTTTGTGTCACTGTCTAGAGGAGAGGTGTGAACAGCCCAACTGTCAAACTGTCCCAGACAGGGAATCCACATACAGGCAGAGTCATATAATGGATTAAGCAAGAAAATGCCTACTTTCTAAAAGTGGCATTTTCAAACTAACAATCTGAAAAACAACTTCACTAAAAGATGTATTTTTAAATTGTGAGCTCAGAGACCCTAAACTCCACATTTTTATCTGCTCTCAAAGAGAATCTGCCCTCTAAGGATATTTAAAGGCAGCCCCCATGTTAACCTATGAGAGAGATAGGGCTTGCACAGTGAAAACCGAATTTGGTGGTATTTCACTGTTAGGACATATAAAGCACACTAGTATATGTCCTACCTTAAACATACACTGCGCCCTGCCCATGGGGCTACCTGGGGCCTACCTTAGGGGTGCCTTACAGGTAGTAAAAGGGAAGGTTTAGGCCTGGCAAGTGGGTACACTTGCCAAGTCGAATTGGCAGTTTAAAACTGCACACACAGACACTGCAGTGGCAGGTCTGAGACATTTTTATAGGGCTACTAATGTGGGTGGCACAACCAGTGCTGCAGGCCGACTAACAGCATTTGATTTACAGTCCCTGGGCACCTCTAGTGCACTTTACTAGGGACTTACCAGTAAATCAAATATGCCAATGATGGATAAACCAATCAACATTACACTTTACACAGAGAGCATATGCACTTTAGCACCAGTTAGCAGTGGTAAAGTGCCCAGAGTCCTAAAGTCAACAAAAACAGGTCAGAAACAATAGGTGGAAGGAGGCAAAAAGGCTGGGGATGACGCTGCAAAAAGGGCCATTTCCAACATTCCCCATCACATAAGAAAGCACCTTGAAATAGGTGAGTTCAGAATACCAGCTTTCCTAAAATCTCTTGTGCTTAATGACTATTATGCCGCTGTACCTGTATGAATACGGCCCATCTACAGGTTTCATGTGAAAACTGTTTTCCTCATAGTTCACTAATGGCACTTTCGCCTGGATGGACGTGGGGACAGAATGGTTCTATGTTCACGTTTAAAAACTACCTCTTTTAATAACTAATTTGTGGTGCAGTGCTATAATGTGATGCAATATTGTCAAAGCTTCCACATGTTAAAGGAATACACTTTTTTTACTTTTGAAGAGGCTTCATATTTAACATGATGTTTCCTGTATGATTTACATGGCAAACGTTTTCAGGGCTTGGCTCGTGCGTGGGTCTAAGAGCCGAGCCAGACCCTTGGCTCAGCTCTCCCTGTTAATTTGATCGCTCACCCACCTCTAATGTCTGGTTTGTTTATGTAAAGGCAGAATGAAACATAGGAAACCTAGCAAAGATGTGTATTTTCTCACTTCTGAAAAATACATTTAAATGAGCAATAGACGACAGATCCCTTCAGAATAATTCACCAATGAGAATGAAAACAACCAGAGACTAAATATGCATTTTAAAGTAGATTAGCAAGGCTTTTACACAAGCACAAACTCCTGGTCCTCCCTGAATCTCAAAACATTAACATGTGGCCATTACTTTACTCTGAGAAAGTTTAATAAGCCCCCTTGGGCTCACATAGAGAAAAAAGGGTCCATTCGCAGCGCAAGCATGAGAGTGTTTCCTGCACAAGGCCTGAGGTCTTCTTTGGGGTGGCTGTACCATGTGCTCTTGGGGTTCAGGCTGGTCTCCACAGTCATGCCACCCGTTCCATGGCTTGGATGCTGCCTGCTTGTGTTGTGCGTGCTGCTGCTTCTCTCTTCTCACATCTTCTCTTCCTGCTGATGTACAGCCACATCTTGAAGCCAGGAGATGCAGTGTGCGCGGGCATGTCCCTTGCTGTCAATTACCGCGGATGGAGGCCTTCCGGCTGTGGCTCGCGCCGCATGCTCGAGCAGCAGGGTTCATGCTGTCCGCAGGGCTCCTTCCTCCTTACTGACTTCTTTGTGCTCTTTGCTTTTTTTTCTTTTTGTACCTCGTACGTTGCATCCTGTATCCCTCAGACAGGTTCCTGATGCACTTTCATCAACAGAGGCTTTTTCACTTTTGAAACCTCACCGCTCACAGGGGTCTCCAAATTCTTACTTCTGCAAGTCTTATGAAGTTGTATTGTTTGCTGCCTGTGGTTAATCGGCCCATTTCCAACTAAATTGTCAGACATAAGTAGGGTTGCCAACTTTCTCAGAAAATAGTACTTATATTTTGCAGTTCTGGAACAGTCAAGAGCTGGTACATGAAAAACTATTTGAATACAGTTGTCAGGGTTCTTTTGTAACATGGCAAATAGCCTTTTTTGCTAAAATTGTCGTTTTGAAGTGATCAAGACCATTGGTTCTTACCCTGTGGTCTGGGGTCGCCGGGGGACCCGCAGCGCCTACTGTGGGAGCCTGTGACTGCTTAGTAGATTTAATATTATTAGCAGAATAATAAACAGTATATAAATAAAGAAAAGTGTAGAACTGAAAATTTTAAAACATTCTGCAAATGTGAAGGAACTTGAAATTGGCAGCTCAAAAATGAAATTGCTATCCTCAGTGTGACTGGTGCAAGCAGTGCACGTGTATCAAACAAGGTATAGTATGGACGATGGGTGGGTTCAGTTGATTTTAGGAAAACTCCAACCTTCCCATTAAAATTACAATTTTTATTTTTCTTATATTTGTGACTTAAAATGTTTCATTATTTGTATATTTGATGATTGCTTGTTTGTTTAATTTTGAGTATTGTTTTGCAATTAAAATCATCAAAATTGATTAAGCCAGGGTAACCTCATTCCAATAATGAATCAGCGGGGTCCCTGGATTGTAATAATGACTCTATGGGGTCCCTGTGATACAGTAATGGTTATTTGGGTGGTCCGCAGTAGTCAAACATTTAAGACCTACTGACCTAGAAAGTTCTCAGATACTTTGTAACAGACTTCTTTTATGCATTTGTTGTATTAAATTTATGTTTCAGAAGGTAAATATACCAAATTTAATAGATTTCCTAATATTTTTACTGGCCTGGACTTAAAAATATATGGGCTGATTACGAGTCTGACAGTCACAAGACCGCCAGACTCGCAGTGGCAGTTTGACCGCTGCGGCTGTGGCGGTCTGACCGCCACATTACGAGGTTGGCGGGCAGACCCTCCAAACTACCACTGTCCCCTCCAAGATCCAAGATCCCAAAGGGCTGACAGGGGACCTGGTTGTAATCATCCAGCATCACCCTGCTGATTATAACCCTGTTCTCTGCCAGCCTTTTCATAGCGGTTTTACCACCATAAAAAAGCTGGCGGAGAACTAGTGCAGGGGGCCACAAGGACGGCCCGCACTGCCCATGCCTGTGCACAGGTGCACCCAGCATGCGTCAGCATTGCTGCCGACTCAATTATGAGCCTGGAACAATGCTGCTGGACCTTTCCCATTGGGATGACATTCAGAAACCTTGGTTTCAGCCGGTCAGCCCAGTGGGAAAGTTGTAATGGGGCCAGTGGGGAGACCGCCAGCCCTGCGGCAGTCTCCTTGTCGGGAGTTTGGCAGACGGATGTTTCCGTCCGCCAAACTCCTAATGACCACCTTCGTCAGAGTGGTAAAAAAACACTGCAACCTAGACATAAGGGAGTCGGTGAAAGTGGTGGAGCTAAATCAATTGTTTTTATCAGTAGGCATTTAGTGGTATTCATTAAAGCAGTGGTTCTCAACCTTTTGACTTCTGTGGCCCCACACTTTATTTTTACTGGAACCCGGGGAACCCCAATGATTCGTTATTGGAATCCGGGCACCCCCCCACTGAGTCATTCCTGGAAGCCGGGGACCCCTGCCTAAACACTGTAGATGATTTGAACCACAAAGTAATGCACAAAAAATACAGAAACAAGCATTCATCAAACATATACACAAATGATAACACATTTTATTTAACTTTAACAAATATGAATTAAAAAAATTCAAATTCTAATAGGAAGGTCGGAGCTTTTTAAAATGTAATTGAAGCCATACATCGTCCAACTTATATTCTGTTTCATGCACCTGCACTGCTCCCAAGCATCAATCTAAAGATACTAATTTAATTTTTAGCCTGTACATTTTAAAATTTTCAGTTGTACCTTTAGCCACTTTATTTATATACACTTTATTAATCTGTTAATATTATTTAATTTTCTATGCAGTCCCGGACCCCTGAGGAGGCTTTGCGGGCCCTCAGGAGTCCCCGGACCACAGGTTGGGAACCACTGCACTAAAGGATCTATGTGAAAATAAACCTATTACCTCAACTTCACTTTCAATAAGTTATTACCGCAAATTATGTGTGTTATGTTTGATACAATAGCTTATTTTATGTTGGGGATGAATCTAACAAACCTTTTCTAGCTCCAGCTCCAACATTCTTCTATAGGTAAGGTCTGTCTATAATTGCATCCAAAATATGTCATATAGTTTCTTCACATTGTTTTTAATATTATGGGTTTTGTGTTTATGGGGGTAGAGATTTCATGTAATGCCTTCATACATTGGGTAAATTATCCTATTTGCAAATGGGCAGTCCCAACAGGAGAATTATACCCTTAAACTTCACAATATGAGTATCCTTGCCTACCCAAACGAAAAAAGATGTCACGAAGAGGTCAAGGGCAGAAGGGCACGCCCTTCGGAAACAGGACAGTAAAGGGATTAGGAGGCACCCTATAGCACATCTCTGGGATGAGATAATGGAGGCCTGGTTGAAACCAGCTGTAAATGCCAAACCTGATACAGGGGAGAGCTCTGATTTGAACTCTAAATGATGGGGACAAAATGACTAGGGAGGGACTCAAAACAGAGGAGTGACAAACAAACAAAAGACTGGAAAGGATGTAGGGGGAAACATATGACTTGACACACGGGCCACAAAAGGGATGTGTTGTAGTATGGCCCAGACTCCGGGCACATAACTATATGTTGGCCTTGAAGGTCAGAGGTCCCAGAACCGAAGCGATGACCTGAAGAGGACGACTAGATAGAATAGAGTGGCCCCTCTGCAGCCTGGCCTCCCGTCAACGCTTACAGGAGGATAAACAGACTCACCAATTCCTGCCTACCTTATTATCTGTTTTGTTCTTTTCTTAGTTTCATTTTGTTCCTTTGATCGGTATGCAATTTCAGAAGTTCACTAGAGTATGGTACAGATCGAGACACATTACAGGAACTCTTCATCCCCCGCACAATACACAATCCCCCGTCAGAATCACTGATATTGCAGTTATTACCCAACACAAAAAACCCAATACCTAAAACACAAACAAGACAGTAGTAGAACTACATTACAATCTCCAAATGTAAAGAAATATGCTGAAGTATAGATTGGTAATTTGAGGGGATTGCTAGGAGATAGAATGCGGGATGTCAAGGGGTGCAAATGGAAGAATTAGGAATGAAAGGGAGACAGTAGCTGAGGAGGACACAGTCCTATAAAATTCTAAAATGATTAAATGTTAAAATGTATATGTATAACTATCTCGCGCTACGATTAATATAATGTGAGCATGATTGTACTGATTACCTATCAAAAATACCAATAAAAGGAGTTGGAAAGAAAAAAAAACCTTGCCTACCCTAACAACAATTTGTTAACCCATCAGTCCACAATCAGAGCCCTCTTTTCAGCATATCTGTCTGCATGTCTTCAAATGTGGCAAAGTCAGTAATTTATAATACAGTGAAACTGTTTTTTTCATTGGTCAATCAAACAGAATGCGATTTGGTACCTCGTCAATTGTGTAAAACCCTAAATAAATGCCAATTCCACGAATAGAATTACAACAGTAATCAGGGATAGACAAAACAGTGTCATACAATTATGATTTATTATGAAGCACAGAAGATGGGCCTAACCTTATTTAGGTGTTAAGAACAATCGTTAGCACATCAAAAGTAACAGAAAATACACTTGTTATGGCTTCCTGGATGATAGAGCTCCTTTCTCCTGGACATGAATGGACAAAGAGGTTCTACAGCTTAGATTCAAGGACTGCAAGCTGTCTATCTTTCTTGGACTTACACTTGGTGCAGGAGATATCAAGGAGAGTCAGGGCAGAGACTGATTAGGGCAATGCCTGCAAAGTCTTTATGCTACGGGTGGCAGCTCTGTTGATGCAAGGACCACCATCCTAGGCAGTAGATGAACCTTCTAAGGTCTGATACATAATACATTTCCTCAGGCAAATATTTCGGGCAATTGCTGAATTTGAGGTACTTTGCAGATGTAGCTGTGGTCCATAAAGGCAATCCCTTAGTCCAATTTAGTGGTGATCACTGCCCCAATCACCACCTTATAGATTTTCACCGACAGGAAACACAGTACCCTGTGGAGCTATCACTGCTCATTGCTGGAAAGTCTGTCTGTTGCAACAGAAAACTCCTCTGCACACAGCCATGATGCTTGTATGCCATGATGTAGGCCTGTCTCATGGAGCAGAACTGGGCAGCTATTGTGAAGGAGTGCTTTGCCTTGCGTAAGTTCTGCCCATATGTTTGGCACTAATGGCCTCATTATGAAGCTGGTGGTCCTAGGACTGCCAGCCCCACGGTGGTGGTCACCGCCGTGGCTGTGGCGGTCCGACCTCCACATTACACGATTGGCAGGTAGACTCACCTAAAGACTGCCGTCCCCGCCAGGATCAAAGTTCCTGACGGGGTGACAGCAGTCAGGCTTGCAACCATCCATGGTGGTGCTGAACTCAGTGCCACCCTGCTGATTACAACCCCTCTTTCCGCCAGCCTTTTCATGGCGGGGAGCCCGCCATGAAAAGGCTTCCAGAAAGCCAGTGCTGGGGGCCCAGCACTGTCGGAATGCACGCTGTCTGCTTTGCTGGAGGGCGCTGGAGCGCTAGGCAGTTGGCTTCGGCTCCCTTTAGGGAGCTGAAACCAATATCCTAACACTTCCTGCTGGGCAGCCCGGTGGGATTGGGTATTGCAATGTTCCCACCGGTCAGCCTGGCGGGAACATTGTAATACACTTGGGGGGAATATCACTGCCATGGTGGAGGCGTCCTCCCAGTGAGTTTGGCGGTCCCATGGTGGGAGCACCAAACTCATAATGAGGTCCTAGGTTTGTGGTGCAAACAGATCATAAGCCACTGAAACGGTTGATGGCTATTAAGGAAGAGAATCACAAGTTGTTCAGATGGTCTGTTTCTTTGCAAGCGTTAGACTGTGTAGTGGAGCACAGAGCTGGAAAAGTGCGTGAAAATGATAACAGACTTTCCCACCAGTTTTACTAATCTGACCACCCAACCTCCCCAGGTTAGGAGTTGGTTCTGGGTGTTCTGATGTGGGAGGGGCATCTGTTGGGATGGAAAAGTCCTCTGCATGTTAAGAGACATATACCCCTGCCCTGATTGTCCAACTGTACTGTTTCTCGATCCCTAATGCTGATTTGTTATCACTGATTAACAAAGATCATGCCTGTGCGGCATGACATAGGCCTATCTCATTGATTGCTGTTGTGTTGGACTTTGGAGGGGTGCTACCTTCAGAGCGGTGAAAGGCTACTGCCTTCACCAGGAGTTAAGCAGCACATGTGAGGTGGTGACAGCATACAGTGTAGTGATCAGTAGTAGTGAACAGGACCTTTTTACCCTGCGTCACTGGAGTGAGCCATATTGGCTCACTCAACTTTTTTAAACGTCACGCTGCTGTGTGCTTAACGTATCCTTGGCCCACATCAGGTAGAAGTGGAGTGCTGAGCAGCGCAGGAGTAGTGACGCTGCTCTGGATATGTGTGCCTGGGAAAGGTACAGTACAATGATTGATAGAGCAGTACTGTGCAGTGCATGTGTGATTAGTGCATATGCTGGGTGTATCTTTGTCTGTGAGGAATGTCTTACATGAGAGATGTAGTACTCTGCAGTGCGGGCACAATAAAAGCATATGCTGGGTGTGTGTGTGCTTGGCTGAAGTACAGTACATGAAGAATGAAGTGTTGTGCAGTTCACACATGGTGAGTATGTGTGCTGGCAGTGTGCATGTTTACACATAGCACACCCTGCTTCTTCGCTGAACAGTGCACACAGACGGAAAGTCTTGTAATGATACAATTAGTGGCGGTAACAATGCTGAAAAGTAAGGGGCATATTTAAGGGCCCCTAGCACCTCCTTGCGCCACATTAGAGTAATTTGTTTTTACGCTACTGTGGCCTAACGAGCCCAAAGTTGCAGCGCTAGGTTTACAAAGTGGCACAATGCATGCATTGTGCCACTTTCTGACCCCTTGCGCCACATTATGCCTGCGCCAGACATAATGTATGCAAGTGGGTGTTCCCCTGTTAGGGAAGGCCGAAAAAATGGGGCAAAGAAATCTAAAAGATTTGTTTGTGTCATTTTGGGCACACCATTATTTATAATGGGCTCCTATGTACTATTCAGGTTTAGTGCCACACATGGTGGCGGTAGTGGGGCGCTAAGGGGCACAAAGAAAGTGGCGCTGCACTGGGTGCACTACCACTTTTCTTAAATCTGCCCCTAAGTGTGCAGTCAAGGTACACTGAATGAGTGTGCCGGCAATGGTACATTACATGAAGCACCCTGGGTTCTATTTTGGGAAGTCCAGGCCTGCCTGGTGAAGATATGGGGCCCCATTATGAGTTTGATGGATGGAAAATTCCGTCCGCCAAACTCTCGACAGGGTGGCTGCCACCTGCGTGGCGACCTCCCCACCGGAGCTATAATGGGTTTCCTGCTAGGTCGGCGGGCGGAAACCTACATTTCCACCCTCTGGCCTAGCGGGAAACAGTCCACTGCATTGTCCCCGGCTCATAATCGAGCCGGCAGCAATGCTGTAGCCCGCAGGGTGCACCAGCACCTTTGTAATATTCACTGTCTGCAAAGCAGACAGCAACATTGTGGTAGTGCTGGGCAGGGGGGCCCTGCACTCCCCATGCCAACTGCATGGGCAGTGCAGGGTCCCCCCTGTGGTCCCCTGTACCTGTTCTTCCACCATGAAACCGCTGGCGGAGAACGAGGTCGTAATCCCCAGGGCAGCACTGCTTGCAGCGCTCCCCTGGCGCATTATTGACCACCACCACCGCAAGACCGTCGGGTCTAAGATCCTGGCAGAGCTGACGGTCCAACTGCCAGGATTTTAATGTGGCGGTCAGACTGCCGCGTTGGCGGGGCTCCAGACCGGCACCACGAGTGTGACGGCCTATAGACCGCCACACTCATAATAAGGCCCATGATGAGGAGACAGACAGATTTGTGTATTACTGCACCCCTGTGAGCTGGATGGGGCCCAGCCTGGAGGAAAAATGGGGCCCACTCTGGAGGAAAAAAGGAAGGGGCCTGAACACATATAAGGAAAGGGGATAGGGCTGATAAGGGAATCATAAAGAAAATGGCTGGAAGTCTGGGATTAACCCTTTGATGCAGATATCACAGGGGCTGACATCCAGGTGTGAACTCTGGTCACTTCCCTGAATTGTGTTTTGGGACATCAGCTTTGGAGTCTTACCTGCTGTGACAGGCAGTCTTCCATGAAGAAAGAAGAAAAAGAGAAGTGCCTACTTCAAAAGAAGCAGAACCCCAACATAAAACTTAAAAGTCTCAGACTCTAAATTCCTTTTGTTGTCTGGAAATGAACTATAAAAATGGGATATTCAGACCCCAAACTTTGTCATCTACCAAGGCTATGTGAGAAAGGGAAGTTCTGCAAGACTTCTGCCTGTGACCAGGACTGGGGGTAAAACCCTTCTAGTCTCCTTGCTGGGTGAGGGGACATCACCCAGGAAAACCAAGACTGACTCTAATGAAGCCTGGAGCACCAGCGCCTGTTTGACGTGTGAGTATTCGGCTATGCACTGATCGGGTCCTTGCCTGTGTGTAGTGTCAGCTTTTGTGACCCCCATATGACAGTAGAGGGTCGCTGTGGAGTGAGTCATGTCTTGAGTGCCGTCCAGGTCTTGCTAAGCATGTACCACCATGCTGCAGTGACCCTGTGAGCCAGAGGGGGCCACTGGTAAAGTTGCTACTTTGAGAAATGCTGAGGCTTGTAATGTCTTGGCAGGGCACTTGTTCTAGAGGAGCTTGTGCCCATATTATCCTGTTCTGCTGCAACCTCGTATCCCAGGAGGAACTGCCAGTACCAACGTCGCCCGAAGGGGAGACTGAGGCTACGTTCGGCTGGTTGGATCTGCACTGTAAGGGAACTGCCTTTGACTCACCACTGAGGACTGCAGAGGGTGCCGTTGATGATGATGCACCCTCACTGACACCAGTCTACAGCTGAAGAAAGGACTCCCCCCATGCTGGTTAAAGCCAAGTTACTGCGTCTTCACAAGATGGGAGCTGCACCGACTGAGAGAACTCCGGCAGTGTCACTCAGCACAGAGAGCCTGCACTGCCTGGTGCTGCTGCATGGGCCGTGGGCAGCCTGACTTCCCAAGAAAAGCAGGACTCACAGCTGCTCGTGTTGAGAGCTCCGGCTGCACAACTAAACTCTTCCACGCTGCGAGAGCGGGTAAGTCATAAACTGGGCCTGTTGGACCTCTGGGCCTTTGCTGCTAACAGTGCTGTGGCACCATTGACACTTCTGTCAAAAATCTGAAGAGTCAAAGGGGAATTCTTGAGTACGGCCTCTAAGTGAACATTCTCGAGATGTGGCCACCAGAATCCTGAACATGTTACATGAAAGGGGGGTGTGACAGATTTTCACCTGACAACTACTAGAGCGCTGACCTCAAGGGTTTTGTGTTGTTGCTTCTGAATGTCGTATTCCTTTGCATGTGTAGAGTTAGAAATAAAATACTACTTTTTCTTGTAAAATCAAATATTTGACTGGACATTGATTTATTGTTTGTGCTGCTTGCACTTTGAGTTATGAGTTGTGTTCACTGACCTTTATCTATGCCCCCCACCCCCAGAGGAAGCTTTGAGTGCCTGACCACAGCTACCACTGAGAGTCAAGCACAGAAAGGATACTTGGCCCAGGTGCTCAGGATCCTTAGTAGGTCGGGCCTTGGGCCATCAGGAGTAAAAGGCCTCAACCACCTCATTGAGCCCAGTAACCATTGCATGCCACATGGACCTTTGAAAGGATTTCTGACACAGCTGATTTGAGTTCCAAAGCTTGTGTTGGAGTTTCAGATAAGGTCCTAATTCTCGACTCTTTCCATAAACACTGGAGGAATGTATGTTGTGGATAGCACATAGGAAATAAAAGTACATGTTTGGGCCCCAATAGCATCACGTCAGTTATGGCTATGTGTAGTTTCACAATCCACATTAGCAGCAGACATGGCATACATAACACCTCAAGGGTAGTTAGGGCCTGGCCCACATCTAGCATCAGTTTGTCCTGTCCCATCTTGTTTCCCACTTTCTTCATTCTTTGCTTAAACCTGATCTTAGCCACAACTGAAATCAGATAAGAAAGAGAGGAAGATCATTTGCCTTCCTGCAGCAAAAATGTGGAGCCACCTTCCAATAGAGATATGCCAACTTCCCAAAGTCTTCATTTCGCAAGAAGCTGAAAACCTGGCTCTTTGCAAGTCGAAACATATTCACCAATTATTTACTCTGTACGCTTCTGTCAGTGCTCCCTCTTCCCCTCTAGCACCAGGACCTAGTGGGGCAGCTGTTAATGTTTTGCACGTTTTGACCAGATCTCTGAGCTATCCTGTTTTTAGGAGTTTGTGCACTCTGAGGGGCCTAATAAAAACTGCATTTTGTAGTATGTTAGTAGTACTGTGAAAGTACTTCTAAAATACTGCAAAGCTCCTTTCTGTGCAGAAATCTCCGTCCTAGTGGAGGTTCCACACATGTAAGTATATGTTTTAAGAGTAAATGTTGGAGGGACAGAGAGGAGTAACCAGGTGTTTAGGTACCTGCTACTGAAAGGGAGCAAAACAGGGAGCAGTAAGGAGGGGTTTATGGAAGCATGTGCCCCCACAAAGGAATAAACCCATTACTATTCACAGACTGTGCTTCTAAAGTTTCTACAGCCATAAAGGACCCAACATGCTTGTAAATGTACTCAAGCTCAGAGGTCGAGCAAGTCCAGCACCACACGTGGTGAACTACCTTACTGCAAAACCCTCTCCAAGAAAATAATGGACCCTGTTGGAAATGATGGTAAATTAAATTAAATTTTTAAAATAGCAAAAAAAAATAACATGTTTAATTCTATGTTAAAAAACTATCTAAAAATAAAACATTTTTTATTCAATTTTAACATACAGTATGTTAATAAACTATAAATTAAAAAATGTTGGACATTTTTTGTTAAAATATAATTACATTGCTTCTAATTAATTGTATACATCACTTCTAATAACTATTTATATATAATAAAAATATCTTTTTACTTTAGGTGGGATTTATATTTTTATAATTTAAATCTCAGAAAAATAATGTTATTTTAATTTATTATATTAAAAAAAAATTCACTCTTAAATTTAAATTACGTTATTCATGCTGTACCATTTTTTATATTGATCTACAATAAAATATATGCAATTATTTTACATTAATATTTTACATTAAATATTTCTATCATTACTTTTAAGGTTTAATAAACCTCTGCACTTTTCCTTATATTTAGCGATACAGCATTCTTTGTCCCAGTGGCAGAGACCTTTGCTCACATGTTAAACAATGATTGAATTAATTTAGTGTATATTAAATAGTTTTTAAAAAAAAATGATTTAATAAAATCCCAAATTAGTAACATGTTTTAAACTTTTTTGAAGTTTAATAAACCTTTACACTTTTCCTTATACTTTTTCATACAGAGATCCCTGAACTGGTGGCAGAGTCCTCTACTTACATGTGAAGGGTTACTAGGAGTAATTTTGAACTATTAACATATTTTATTAAATAATTAGTAAAAAAATTGAGTATATTAAAATAACGTTTTTTTAACTGTATGAAGTAAAATCTCTCCTTCAATAACATGTTAGTATTTACCTATTAAGTAGTAAACATGTAAAATGTTATGTATAGAATCAATTGAGCTATATTTAAATATTTAAAACAATTAAAGTTGCATATATTTTTTAATTAAACATGTTTATTAAAATATTTGTTATCATTAAATAGTATTTATTTTCAATACATTTTTTCAAAATTCAATTTAATTTACATGTATTTTAAAAAAGTCAAAATGCATTGTTGAAATGTAAAATTATTTATTTTAAGTCTCTACCTCTATTATTTTCTATAGGAGGGTTTTGCAGTATCCGCGATTGGCTGTGTGTGGTGCTGAACTTACTACTGCTTCTTTTTGTCTGTAATAATTTACAATTGTACATTTAGCTTCGCCCTCTTTTTCATGGGTTGGAGACATGTAAGTCTACACCTTGAGCAACTTTAAACTCACAAATTGTGAAGAGGTTAATGGAGTAAAGTTACTCCAAAGCGTAAGAGTAAGTTTACACATGTAAATTACTCATGCGAGGAAGTTACCTTTGTGAATAGCCCCTTGAATTTGGTGAGATATAAGATACAGCCTGAGCTTAGCAAGCAACGAATTGTGTTTCATTGTTTCTTGTTCAATCTTGTAAATCTTAGGTGATTGGTAAGACATTAATTCATGAGTAGTCAGAATTGAGTGTTGTGAAAATAAGGGAATCTATATTTTGGGAGCCAGAGGAAAGTGCTCACTAGTTCCCAGCAAATCAATAGAAAATATAAAGACTGGTTCTTTTTTGTAAATGCACGCGTGCCAATTCACAAACTGCATTTTGTATTACTGCTCCTATCTATTCTATGGGGAAGTCCTAACACTTGTAGGTTTACTACTTGGGAGTGAATACAGAGGGGCCTGGGGAGTGACTGGAAAAATGGGGCATACTTACTACCAAATGGAAGGTGTTTGGAAATGAGTAAGGAGGAATTGAGGGAGTGTTAAGGAGGGGCTTGGGGAGGAACGGGCACACACCCAGAAAAGATTAAGCCAATTGCTATTCACAAACTGCACTTCTAAAGTTACTACAGCCAAAAAAGGACCCAGAACAGGATTAAATTCCTTCAATAACAGCTTTAGTAAGCCCAGCACCACACATGGCCAACCACTGGCACTGCAGTACCCTCCCAAAGAAAATAATGGCTGTGGGGGACTTCAAATAAGAACCACTAGGAAATGATGTTAAATTAAATGCAATTATTTAAAATAGTTAAAATATAAATAAATATAACTTAATGTGAAAAAATCTGAAAATAAAACATATTTGTTATTTAATTATATAATAGTTTAACAAATGTATTTGACTGTAAGTTAATGTAAGATTGACTTTTATTGGAATATAATTAAATCACTTTTAATCAATTCTGTACATCACTTTTAATAATTATTAATACACAATCATTTTTCTTTACTTTAGATGGTAAATCTTTTTTATTTAAATTCTGAAAAATAATTTGTATTTAATTTACCATGTTTAAATTATTTAAAGATTTAATTCAAAATGAAGTTACTAGTTCTATTGGATTTTTATTTTGTTCTACATTTAAAAGAAATGTATGAAACTAATTTGCATTAGCATGAAATACTTTTCCTAATTTTATTCGAGTTAAATAACGTTTGTTACTTTTCCCTATACTTTACCATAAGTAGACTCCACAGCTTGAAGATCGCTGCATCATTTTGTAGACAGGCACATCAAACATGCATGCCTCTACAAAATGACTCAAGCACTGTATTTATTTTTGTTTACCAATCCGATTTGAATCGGTAAACAAAAAGCAAAAAAGTAGTGCAAGTGGAGGGGGGCCAGTCTTATTGAGGGTGAGAAAGCAACAGGAGGGCAGCGGAGGGAAGCAACATTGGTGGAAGAAACACAGAGGGCCCGGGAACAGAAGCAAATAGAGAGATTAAAGTATTGTAGAGTAAATCAAAGAAACTAGAGAGGGGGCAACGTGGAGCTGGGGGGGGGAAGGCGAGTGGATCATGTAGGGAGGTGAGGGGAAGCACATGAGCAGAGAAAGAGAAACATGAGCATGGCAGAGAGGGGAAGTACGCAAGGGAGCCAACTGGAAAACACATGCGCTCTTGTGGAGTGTGTAAATGAAAAAGAAAAAAAGTAGTGCCTAAAATGTGAGCAGTGGAAGGACACAAGTAATGCCTTCAAGCTCCTGAGAAGGGACAAATGTACAAAGAGGAAGTAACGCCCACAAAAGCTAACAAATAAGAAGCAAACAAATAAAAGTGACAATTAGGCCAACCAAGTGTAAGCAGTAGGCAGCCTCATTTCAAGTTGGGCAGATGGAAGAACCTGTCTGCCAAACTCCCAACAGGGTGGCCGCTGCCAACTGGTGACCTCCCCATCGGAGTCATTTCAATTTTCCCGCTAGGTTGGCAAGTGGAAACCTGAGTTTCCGCCCACCGGCCTAGTGTGAAACAGGCTACAGCATTGTCTCCAGCTTGTAATCGAGCCGACGACAATGCTGTAGCCAGCAGGGTTTTTCCACCATGAAAAGGCTGGCGGAGAACGAGGTCGTATTCCACAGGGCAGCACTGCATGCTTGTGTTTCCCTGGAGGTCGGACTGCCTGGGTGGTTATGTGGCAGTCAGACTGCCGCATAGGGGGCGCTCCAGACCGCCACCCTCGTAATGAGGCCCTAAGTCTTGCAAAACAGTGCATGTGTGGTCTAATAGGCAGGACCTAATAGTTGTGCCATAATTCTATCAAGGATTTATCCACTGTCTTAATTTGTAGTTGGATTAACAGGCAGGTGGAGCATGATATTTGAATGATTAACAACTATAAATTTGTTAACCATTGTCATGTGAAAAGATTATGGGAAGAAAGGAACCTAGGTAATCACTGGGGTCTTTGACAAGGATGACACCAAGTGCATTGTACACCTAACAGGTTAATATGTTAATATCAATTTCTTCGTCATTCGTACTCAAGATCCAATGAGGCTCGTGGTACCTAGTCAAGGGTTTCATGTCCACAAAGGGCAGATCTTGACAGATAATAGAGAGGGTGAGAGAGGATTCTCACCCAGCTGGATTTTGGGATGTGTGGTCACATGGACAAATGGCACATTCAAGTCCTTCCTTAGGCACTGAAAAAAGACTTACAAGCAAGCTAGTTGAATGCAGGTCCTCTGCAAAGACAGGGAGGGTTCTTGTGCCCTGCGGGCACTGCTGAAAGCATCAGGCCATTTAAGGGGGTGATGAATGAATGTGCACTGCCATGCCGCTGGGGCCAGAGAAATTGTAAGGTGGCATGGGGAGATCCCACAGAGGTGAAAACAAATAGATGTTGGCACTTAGAGAACAGACACGGCCATCACTCACAAAACCCTCAGTTGTAGGTGACCCTGGGCATTGTTAAGGGCTATTTAAAACATAATTACCAACTCTCTTATTTCTCATTCTACTGTTCTAGCTCTGAGCGCTGGGAGGCCTTCAGGTAGCCATGCGCTGTATAAATCCACATAACATAACATTGTCCCTATCTCGAGGAAGGGCAACGGGTGGCTTCCTGGTGCTCTGGGTTAGCATCTCTGGACTCCTAAATGTGGCTGTAGCCCCCAACGCCCATACATATATATATATATATATATATATATATATATATATATATGCCCAGTTCTTCTGAGTTGGGGAGCAGGCCCTCATCACCCACACCTGTATGTCCAGTATTTGAAGCTCAACCCAACCAAGGCAGAGTTCCTGTTACTGCTGCCTTGACAGCCCCATGCCACCACCCAAAGGGTGAGTCCCAGAGGGTCCTCTGCGGCTGAAAACCAGGCAGTCTCTGGGAAAGAAGAAGCAGGAAGGGGGTGTGCTTGTCATCTCTGGGGCAGCCTACATCGTCCATCTCGCACTCTTTGTTCAGTAAAAAAATGTTCATGGTCAGTTCCAGTTAACCATTGCGCAAGTGTGCTGGAGATTATCGTGACCACTTCAACACTTGACGAGACTCAGATATTTGAGATTATTAGAGTAATCACAGTCTATAAAATGAGTGGAAATATTAATGTTCATTTAAAGTATTTAATAATAAACATAAAGAGGGTCCTCGTTACTACAGGTCACTGGACTCAGTTTCCACTGGGCTCAGTGTACATTGTTCGCGGATTCAACTACATCACTTTAAAGCTATACTCAAGCTGTTGCCATCCAGGACAGTAGAGGAGGGTCTTTGGGTGGGCTGCCATCTTGAGACTTTGAGGCAGGAGACCATGGGCCAGATGTATCATCACAGCCCTTTGCAATTCGGAAATAGCGATTTTTACGAAATCGCTATTTCCGAATCGCAAATTGCCATGTATCACATTTGCGATTCGGTAATAGCGATTTCTTAAAAATCGCAAATGCTATTACTGAATCGCAAATTGCGATACTGGCCCCATTTGCAGCTATATCTGCTAATTTTTTGCATTTCAAAAATTGCGATTTCTGAACCAGAAATCGCAATTTTGGAAATGCAAAACCCCAGGGTGCTGGGGGGCTAAGGCCCCCTCTGCTGCACCCCAAAAGTTTTTGGGGGAACATGTAAGGTGCACACATGCCAAAAGGGTATGTGTGCTTTACATGTACAATTTAAAAATGCATTTTAAATGCATTTTTAAATGTTGCACATGGTTACCACCAAGTTGAACTTGGTGGTAATTAGCGATTCCTAAATGCCAAAATCGCATTTAGGAAAGGCTTCATACATGTGCTAAGAAATTGCAAATAAGGAATCCTTATTTGCGATACCTAATTTAGAGAGTGGCAATTTGCTATTTTTGCGATTCTTTAAAAGCGCGTTCAGAATGTATTCCATACATTCTGAAATGGCATTTTGCATTCGCAAACGGGCATTGGCACCGTTTGCAAATGCAAAATGCTTTCATACATCAGGCCCAAAATTTGCAACCACATTAGGGTCTCTCTTTAAAATGGGTTACAAAAGATGGCACTTGGAAAAATCAGTTTTGCAATTTTGAGGTCCCTTGGATTAGACGCCTTTAAACCTGTGCCGTGATATCCCCCTGGGATGAGTGTTTGCGCTCTACAAATACCGCAAATAAATAAAAAAAGAAAACAGCCCTAGCCAGAAAGTAAAGAACAAAATGCAAGAGAACTTCTTAATGCCAAGGATAATGAAGGGATGGGGTCAAACAAAGAATGCCCTTTATTAGATTCTTATCTGTCATATAATTTACCTGTATAGGATGAATGGAGTTTTTGCAAGGATTTTAAAAACGTTTTGCGATCACTTTTGTTCTCAGCGTGATATTTTTTTATTTTTTATTTTAGCAACTCCGAGCGCATAGAGGCGATTCGTTTTGCGGTGTGTGCTTTACACATCTAAAATGGACGTATATATAAATGACGAAGGGCAGTTGTAGGCAGAGAGAGCTAGAGACTATCACAGTCAGGTAAGAAATATAGGTAGATACAGATACATGGATAGAGAAGGATGAATGGATGGGTGGATGGATGGACAAAATTGAAAGACATTCATACATAAATGGACTGATTGATGGGCAGAGGACACAAGTTGGCCGGGAGGAGATGCAGGTAGGAAACTGACAGATAGACACAGATGGGCAAATAGACAGTCCGCAGATATACAGGCAAGCAGACAAATGTGAAGACAGGAAGACAGGCACGTAGACAAATAACTGAAGGTCACACAGATATTTAGCCAGAAAGAAAAACGGGCAAATTTAGTGGCAGGTATGTGTCAAACATGCAGCTATGTGTATAGCTGGCAGAAACGTGGTGGCTTGAAAGAATCAGTCAAACAGAACAACAAGTAGGTAGACTGTTGGGTGAGGGAGTAGATGAACCTCAGTGCACACAATCTTTTGTTTTTAATTTTCACTCCCTGTTTGGTGGGGAGTCTTTCTTTGCTCCCTGTGCTCTGGATAATCCTCTCTTCCTGTTTCAACCTGCCAGGCTGTGCCTCAGTGATATCTTCATGCAGTATCCGTGCCTGCAGACATGCTTACGTGTCAACCACAGGATGTGGCCAGAGCATGGCAGGGACAGACGTCATTTACAAGTTCACACCCCGGCAGAGATCCAGGAGGGGGTCCACTGATGGAAAGGAGGAAAGAGCCAGAGCTGTAAAGAACATCTCAGAGTTGGATCAAGCATAGATGTTTTTATTTTTTATTGTACAGTTTTCTTTATAGCGCGGACTTCAGCTGTGCGGGTTTCGGAGCGCTGCACTATTAGCTAGTGCACAAGACTCTCAAATAATCCAGAGTTTGCTGGGACATCAGGGAGATGCTACTATGCTGTAAGTGACATCTTACATCTGCCAAAGTCCTGCCCTTATTCAGACCAGATGATGCACTCTGACCTCACCTCATTGAGTTTCTTCAAGAGGACATAGAAGACATTCTTGAAATTTCACAGGGGAGTGACTGTCACCAACTGCAATAAGCATTGACAAAGCCAATAGGTTTGATGTTTTTATGATGAAGATAGACAAAGTAGGAGAAGATGTAGAGAAGGGAAGTGAACTAGAAGAGAGAAAGAAATTGTGAGAAAGACAACAAGGAGAAGAGAGGAAGGAAAGAAAACAAAATGAAGAGAAGGGAGGAAGGAGACGATGTCAAGTTAGGAGAAGAAGGGGTGGTAGGAGAAGGGGGGGAAGAAATGAGTCGACTGCATGAGACAGTATGCAGCCATTGTGTATATGCGCTTACACGTATGCTGTCTATATGTGCTTCTTTGTGGCGTTGTGTACACGGGTGTCTGCATCTTGTCTGCATGTGCATGTTTCTCTGTTGTTCTGTGTGCATGACTGGTTGCATCCATGTCTCTATGTGTGCTTGGGTGTCACTGTGAATGTTGTACATGGATGTTGGGAGGTCTTTTGTTCTGTCTGCATGTGTCTCTTTCTGTGCATGCTTCGGGTTAAATCATCTACAACAAAAGGTGTCTAACTGCTTTGCCAGTGCTTGTTTGCTTTCAACACACAAGACCCATATACTACCTTTCTGGATCTTTTTTTGTGTAATTTAAACACCTAATAAAATCACTGTGTGTATTAATGGTGCTCCCACGTTTGTTTATAATTTAAAACACTAGTAGCGCTAGCAAGGGCTGCTTTACTTCTGAGTCAATGCCTTTAGCCTCTCTGACGTGCCTTAATCCTTTGTGTAGACCCCAGACTGACTTCTACTTCCTTCCAAGCACAAACAACAACAGAGTTTATTGCCAGAGTCTGCAACCTACACTGTGGGTCATTAAATGTCCGAACAATGTGTATACATGAGTGTAGTGTCAGCACATTGCTTGGAGTAGGGCACTCAAAGCGCTGCTCACCATGGTTCCCTCTACCGCGGTAGATCACAAGATACTTGGAAATTGACTTTACCCATATACTGAGTAAAATGCAATTTTGCATTAAAATATGTCATGAGGCTGACATGTTGAGTGTGTGATGACTGAGTGTATTTTTCAGATTTAGATTAGTATTTCATGCAGTTCAGTGGTGGTGGAATGACACACCCAAAAGCCAATAGAAAATGGTGAGACTAAGATACTTATAACAGCAGGCTCAGGATGTGATTGACAATGGCTTCAGCCAATGACTGAAACTTCCTGAGTCCAAGAAATCAGTGGCTGAAGGAGTCTGACCAATAGCCCCTTTCAGTATGTAGAGAGTATGTCTTTTTTACAATATGGTTACCTTGGATGGCGGTACACACCAAATGTAAAAATACCACTTTTTTAACTATTCAGGTGGAAATGTTAAAAGGAGTCATCAATATTGGATTCCCTGTAGAAATTAACAAAGGGAGAGCACACAACTGAACACCTCCCCACATTAAAAGCAGAACATACCTGTGCATCCTTTCAAGAGGTGATACAGAATATTGTCTGGACTTTATGAAGTGAACCTAACAATTCCATTAGGTCTCTAGCTTATTAAGCGCATTAGGATAAGCCTGTATGGTTACTGACTAATGAAACAGGCTTACCCCAATTGGCTTAGTAAGCCCATATGAGTTTTCAATATACAGAAAAGATGCATGAAGAACCTCAGCGGTGTAAATTAGATGAACTGTATTTCATCCTGAAGAAGGGTTGGTTCTAGAATCATACAGAGTACAGCCAAAACATGTCAACATTCTTTTCTTTACAAACTTTAAAAGCACTTGCATAGATCATATCCAATTAGAAATGACCAGTGCCTCACATAAAATAGATGCTTGTTCTAAGGACATACTGCAAAATAATAAATTGTAAGAATACACTTCTGTGCTCCATCAAGGCCAAAACAATGCCGACGGATCTTGTGTCAAGAGTCTGGAGAAGGCTTCACTGGCTCCCAATTAGGCCCAAGGATTAAGATCAACATCTATAGGTTTACACCTACAACCTTGTTTTGACAGGCCACTTGTCTTTTCAGGGAAATGGTGAGATATGCTCCACTGCAGTCTTTGAGGTAACACAGTGTAGGTGTTTCGGTAGTGGCTCTGCTTTGGCCCATTGCGTTGAGAACGTTTACCATTAGCTCTGAGGTTGAAGAAAAAACATCCTCTTTCAACCTTCTTCTCAGACCACCTGCGTTTGAATAGGTTTTCCTGATGTTTGCTACTTTGGGTAGTGACTGCACAGCACCTAGTGATGGTCAGTTTTTCTAACTGGGTGCTTTGTACATATTCTATCTTGCCCACTGACTCCATATCAAAGTTGAAAGTTCATATGGTTACTAAGGACCTGATTCACAAAGGTAAACTTACACTTTGGTGTAAGTTTACGTTTCTTTGATATTCACAAAGGTATTTTACGAGTAGTATCTTTACGACTGCGTATTCTCCGCACATAAGAAGACAGGAGACTCCGGAGTCGTAAAGATGCTACTTGTAAAAAACCTTTGTGAATAAACGTACACCTTTGTATTTACAAAGTTATTTTACAAGTATTATCTACGACTGCGGAGACTCCTCAGTCGAGTCGTAAAGATACTACTCGTAAACTACCTTTGTGGATAGCAGAGAAATGTAAACTTACACAAAACTGTATGTTTACGTTTGTTTATTAGGCCCTCAGTATATAAAGCATGTCTGTCAGGTATTTTTGTAGTGAGGTAAATTTTGTCAAAAAAGATGGCAATAATTCTGTAAAAAGTTAATGAACACCAAGGGACAGATTTACAAGAAACTTGTGCATCAGTACTGATGTGCCAGTTTGCTTGCGTCGCCCCTGCCCCACCTAACGACACCATGTGCGCGCCGTATTTATAATATGGCACACTATGACGGTTGTTAGGCCAATAGCGTCAGAAATTTTTATGCTATTGTGGTGCTCTGCAAAGTGGAAGGAGGCCCATAGGTAAATATGGGTGTGTCATTTTAATGCAGGCCTCAAAATTTACACCCAAAATTGTGCTGTGAAATCTTGTAGATTTCACTGCGCCATTTTTGCGGGCTTCCTAATGCCAGAACGCCCATCTTGCATACATTATGCCTGACGCAGGTTAATGTGGCACAAGGGGTCGGAAAGTGGCGCAATGCATTGCTTTGTAAATATGGTGTGGCAAAATTTGCGTCTTTGAGCCACATCAACGTAAATGACACTAGTATGGTGCAAGGAGGCGCTAGGGCCTTGTGAATCTGACCCTAAGTTTGTGAAGATCCGTATAATCTTAATGAAGTACGCAGAGCTAGGTTTCTTTGACAGCTTCCTGGCTGCACTTACCTGTTGCTACTTAATCGCTGCTGCAGCAGGTCTCCTCCCGAGCAGTGAATGAGAATCAGTTCCTCCTGCACTTTATTTTGGTGTGGAATGTACCATTTTGTGACATCATCTCATCCTTTTAGTTCCTCAAATCCTCAGCCTTCTGCCTGAGGGGTGCCTGACCCTCATGGACCCCATGTTTCTTTAATATTGCCCTATTCATTTATTTCCTTGTATAGCATCTGCAGGGTGTTTGGCCTCTCTTATTTGCTGATTTATTTCATTATGTTAGCTATTTTAGTTACCATTTTGTTTTGCCCCCTTTTCATCTAACTTCCGCTTGGTGGAGGGCAGAGCCAGGTTTTGAACTGCTTCCTGTCTGTACTTGCTACTCAATGGCGGCCATACTGCAGACGCGCACAGTGGATGCATGCAGCGGGCTCACCACTGGAGCACCTTAGGCAAGCACGACTGTGTACGTCCGTGCACAGCAGTGTCTCGCAGCTCGCCAGTCTGCCTCTCCAAACCCAGAACAAATTATATAAAGCAGTCACTTTTGAGACCCTGGAAATGGTCAGGATAACCATTACAGTTCCATCTTGAAATCCTTCTCATCACAATGAGTGCTAGATCCAGCCCCGATGGGAAGTTTTAAAAATGAAGGCATTTTCCTGTCTACTCCTGATATTCATTGATATTCATCAACCCTTCTACGGGTACGTAGCGCGCTTTATAAATATTGTGATTGATTGATTGATTGATTGATTGAACCCTTCTCATAGCTGACAGCAAGTTTATGCAACACCTGTTCAGTGGTAAACAATGCCTGTATATTAATCAGTTCAGTAATTACTAATAAATTGTTGGAGTTGAAGTGTGGTTCACTGCTGACTGTAATGTATTATTAAAGATATAAGGCCTGATTTATAAGTTGGAGGGACGGCCCATCCTCCACCAGGGCGACAAAGTTAGTTTCTCTATTACCCTGAAGGAGGTGCCTCCCACCAACTTATGAAATGTCAGATGGCCAAGCAGACATTTCAAGCATTGACAGAAGCTGCTGTCATGGCATACCGTTCAGTGCCCCTTACAGCCAGGTTCTTCCTGTATGTCCCTTTAAATTAGGCGAGTGGATGTATAGCCAAACCTCTGATAGCCCTTACTCTGTTGGGACATCAGAGGAGTTTGACAACAATGGAGATAGAGTAGTCTCTGCCATCGTCAAACTATAGTCTGCCTGGATTTAAATGGGGCCTGTGGGCAATAGTCTTGATGGGGAGGGAAATCCATTGCTATTGCAATGGAGTTTCCTCGCCACCAAGATATAAATCAGGCCTTTAGCACTATAAATTATTTAGGTGTGACTGCCATAATAAAAGAGGTGATGGCATGGGGTTAATTTGCCACAATTCTTTCTTTGAGCCTTACGGCCTACCCATGCTGTTCTTACCAAGGATCAGATTCCTTGTTCTGTGTATTACAGAATAAAACAATTACAAGATAGGCTGTATCCTAATTTACGAACCCCCCAAACACCAGTGGGCTTCTTCCCCTGGTTAGAAGAATTAATTATCCATACTCTGTCAGTTTTCAAAGAAGTGTAAGTGCAAGGGTATTTTTACATCTGGCCAGAATTAATTGGTGATTCTCCTGATGCCAACCACCTTAAGCTTTTGACGCATTGGGGCTCACCTGTCATTGTGAGTGGACCCACCAGTAGAGCCATACATTTGACCTTGTCTTTACTTCTTCCAGTAGGACCACAATCCTTTCTTTAAAAAAATTATTTTGGCCAGACTATCATTTAACAGCATTTGACATCATTTACACAAACCCACAAAGTTACTCTATTCAAAGTTAACTGAAAACAGTGCCCATCTTCTCTCAAACGGTTGCTGTCAGCGAAGAATCTGAACCCATAAATAACTCAGATGTAAATATCATGCTAGATAATTTTACTAACACCCTTGTCTGAATCCCTGGATCAAATTGTGGTGATGAAAGTAAAGCTCATAAAAACTAAGGGGCTGATTACCAGTTTGGCAGATGGAAACTGCCGAACTCCCGATGAGGAGGTCACTGCGGTGCTGGTGACCTTCCCGCCCGTCCCATTACAATCAGCAGGAAGGCGCCGAACTGGCTGATTACAACCAGCATCCACTTTCAGCCCTTCAGGGTCTAGGATCCTGGTGGGGACGGCGGTAGGTTGGCGGGGAGACCCACAGCCGAGGCAGTTCGACGGCCACCATGAGTCTGGCGGTCCGTGGACCGACAGATTTGTAATCGCGCCCTAAATTTAAATTTGCATCGAATCCTTGGTTTACAGATAAACTAAAAGAAGATAAACTATCTTTAAAAAGGCTAGAAAAAGCCTTACATAAAAATTATAATCACAAGAACAAAATTATCTTCCTTAGACACATTGCGCTTCTATAATCACCTTGTAAGGAAAGCCAGAAGGAACGTTTATTGCAATAAAATCTTCTTTGCTAAAACAACTATCAATAACTATTTAAAATCATCTCTCTCCAATCCTGTAGCAAGTAGCTCTGACCCTAAACCTACGCAAAATTTTGTGAACTTCTTGGCAGCTTATTTCCACGACAACGTCAGTACAATTGGTGAAGGCCTCAACCAGATCCCGAATAACTGATGATAATGTTACTGTGACTCCCTTGTCAGGTAAAATCACTATCCTTAGTCTCTCCCCTATGATGGAGGAAGCCTGCCTTAACCTCTTTAATGCCAGTAAACTGCCTGCTTCTCCTCTAGACATTTGCCAAGCCTCTCAACTTAAAATCCATGGTCCCTCGCTCACCCTTATGATCATTAAAATCATAAATACTTCCCTGATGGAAGATAAGGTCCTCCATACTTTGAAACAGGCTATAGTGAGGCCAGTTTTAACAAGACAGTTTTACTCCTAATGATCCTGGAAATTTTAGGCCCAATTCCTTACTACTATACACCACCAGATTAAGAAAAGACTGACACCAGACATATACAGGACCCATGGAACCGGATAATCTTCTTCATCCTACCTAGGCAGGGTTCTCTCGAAGCTACAATACTTAACCAGACATCATCTCACCAATTCATGATCTTGGAATGCTGGCACATAGTGTTGTTTCGGGCGCAGTAATACTTCTTTACCTATCCACCTCATTGGATACAATTGACCACTAAATCCTAATTAAATGGGTTAAACCTTGCCAGCTAAGTATACAAACCTTGAATTGGCTTGAGTCCTTTTTAACTAAGAGAACCCAACAAAGTCAAATGGGTTCCTTCTCACTTTTTCCTACCCCAATGATGTGGGGTGTACCACAGGGCTCTTACTTGTCCGCCAGCTTTTTAATGTGTATGTTCAGCTTCTTGCTAAACTCTTAAACCAATTTTGTACAACTGTGTATTAATAGGCCAATGACCCCAAATTATTAAAAAAGTGGACGATGAGGCATACAGTCCTAATCTAGGATTGCGCTGCTTCCTGACTGCAATCTCTGATGAGCTGAATCAAACCTCCCTGAAACTAAACCCTTCTAAATTGGTTCATCGACAGAATATTGTTGACCAAAACATTGTGTGGACAAAATATTTTGTAAAAAGTATAGAGGACCAAAATACAAAGACGGTAAGTGCAAATAAGTAAGGAAAGATTTACTGTTCTTAACTGCACATCTATGTATCTTGAAGATATATATATTGTCAATGTACATATATGTGGAGTTATCTATAGTAAAATCTTACTTACCCAAAGAAACTTACCTTCACAATATTTTTGTCATCAATATTCTTGACACAATATTTTGTCCGCATGATATTTTCTGCTCGATATTTTATCTAAACACCTCCAAATCAGAGATCTTGTCTATCACTAGCAGGCATAATCACTGGGACAAGTGTCTTAGACCAGTGTGGTCTTTCTTGTACACTGGATTACATGTGTAAACAAAAAATGCAGAGAAATGCATTTGGTAATAACATATAATCTACTATTCTGTATTCCCATACTACTACCAAAATAAATTGTACCCATTTAGGGCCTTTTGCTTGTGGCACGCAATGTGGAAACACTAAAATTTAAATGTGAAAATTGACTCATTTTGGGAATGTGCAGTATTTGGCCAGCGCTTGGCTGCAACCCAGACAAAACTACTAAACCCATACATTTCTGAAAACTAGATACCCAGGGAAGCCCAAGGTGGCATCCAAGGGGGAGGACTTAGTGGTCAATCTTATCCAATGATGTGCATGGGTCCCTATATGTTTTCTTACCACTCAGTGCGCTGCAAACCTCAAGCCTTAGCTAAAAGTGCATGTTTTCCTCACATTTCTGAGAAGGAAAGTCCTGAAAACCCCTACCAACTAGCATTCCCACACTTATATCAATAAAAATGTAACCTCATTATGTGAATAGACCCTTGGCTTGGAACATGATGAGCCCCAAAACACAAACTGGAGACATACATTTTCCTCTGTGAAAATCAACTCATTTTGGAGATGTGGGTAGCTGAAGTAATTGAGTCAAAGTTTGGCCGCTGCTTAGGGAAACCTGTTAAACCCAGCCATTTCTGAAAACTAGTCCACAAAACTTAAATCAAGCCCTAGGTCTTTGAAACACAATTTTCAGGTTATATTAAATTGCACCGCTTATTGATTTGAAGTACCAGATACCCAAATATTATATCTTCATGTTATTCCAAGATAATGCATAACCCAACATTACATTAAAGTCAATTTTTTAAGTGGATATTTTTGATTTTTCCATGTGTAACGTATATATATAGATTGTTTTTGGGTTAAAGAATTTTGCATTTAGTTTGTATATTTAAGTTCATTTTCTTGAGGACGCAACCTGTTGTTATATTGAACATTATTCAATGTTTTTATTGTTCTTTTTTGAGAATGCCAAAAAGATTTCTTTAATTGTAAAAATGTGTGTTAATATGATTAATGCATGTTTTGTCAATCTTTGTAGGCAGTGATCATTAAACACTAAACAAAATATTAAGGCCCTCATTATGAACACGGCGGTCCGTACTGCGCCGCCGGCGGTGGCGGCAAAAACCCCCAACAGAGGAGCGGTCCGGATTGCCAAAAAATGAACCAAACGAAACACAGGCATCCAGAAAACCACCCACTGCCAGTAGAGGAGTACCAATGACGACGGCAGAGTCTGCCCACAGACTGACGGAAAGGCCCAACCCACCCATCAAATAATGAACTACTAGACCGCCATCAGTTCTGGGACGGGAACCATCCCCACGCAAAGCCATGCGGAAATGAACCAAATCCAATGAAACACTCACCGGAGGCCCACACAACGCCCGAAGCAGACATGCTTCATGCCAGCCCTGCTCCTTGCCATATACCTCCACGACCGAGACCGCCGACAAAGACGACGACGGTAAGTACCGCAACCTACGAAACAAGGGAGGACAGGGCACAGTTACATACCCACCCACTCCACCCCCCCGCAACACCCCCACAACCCTTCACAGCAGCACAACCCATACACCCCGACACAAGGCAAATCTAACTTGACCAATAGTACATACAAATGCCCCACACCCATAAACAATGAAACGAAAGACCAGGGTTCAACAGTGTGCCGCCAAAACACAGGCCACACTGAAATATCTTATTAAAGCTCTCAGAGCCAACTACTTCAAACAGGGCCAATGGCCAGTCCGTCGCACTACAAGTGCCATGGGCCACAACGGACACAACCTGACTCCCAAAAGTGCATGGTACTCCACCTAATGGGGCAACAAAGGGGCATCCAGGCACCTCACGGCATGGGGGCAGAGGGTGGTGGGGCTGGGGATTTGCGACAGGGGTGGGGCTTGGACTTTTGTTTGGAAGGTGGAGGGGGTGTGGGTTTGTCCTTTGAAGGTGGGGGGGGTGTTTCGAGCAGGTGGAGCCAGATGAACTTGGCTCTGCCCGGGCCTTTTTTTTTCTCTGGGGAAGGGGCACGGGAATGTGAAGAGTGGATAGGGGTGGGCCGTGACATGGAAGGAGTGGAAAGGGCAAGGAGGTGAGCACGCTTAGGGACAAGAAGAGGAGGGCCTGTGGGTTGGAAGAGGTCAGCACGGGAGAGGAAAAGTTTCTTCAGAGCAATTGGGGTGGTCCTGGATGAGGACGTGGGAGTGGAGGCAGAGGCAGTGGATGTATGTGGTGTAGGGGTGCATGTAGTGGGTGAAGGTGACTGGACAGTATGCTGTGGTGTGGTGGATGTGTGATGGGTGGGTGTCTTGGTGCGTTTGTGTGTTTTTGGAGGAGGGGGGTGGACACAGTGGGAGAAGACAGGCAGCTAGTGTGGATGTATGTTGTGTGGGTGTCTGCAAGTCTGGTGAGTGTGCTGCATATGTCAACTACAGTAGTTGTGGTGAATGCAGGTGGGGTGCATGTATGGATGTCTGCTATTGTGGTGAGTGCAGTAAGAGGAGCAGCAACAGTGACTGAAGGTGCAGTGCATGAGGGTGTGGATGTAGAGGGGACAGACAGGGAGGCGGAAGAGGTGGGCACACTGGGGGAAGTGGATGTTGTTGTGTGTGCATGTGTCTGTTGGCTGTGTGAATGCTTGTGGTGGGAGGTGTGGTGCTTGTGTTTTGAAGTGTGCTTCTTGTGTGTTGATGTGCTTGACTGCATGTCAGAATGTGTGCTTTGGATGGGTGAAGGGAGTGGGGTGCTGGAAGGGGTAGAGGAGGTTAGGGGGGTGGAATGGCCAGGGAAACTGTCTGCGGCCCAAGAGGAGGCCAGAGCCTGAAAAGATCTCTGTAGGGCAGACACGGCATCCAGAAAGGCATTTGTCTGCTGCACCTCTGATGCTAGCCCCTAGATGGCATTGACAATGGTTGTCTGCCCTACAGAGATGGTTCTCAGGAGTTCAATAGCCTCCTCTGTGAGGGCAGCAGGGCTGACTGGGGCATGGGAGGAGGTGCCTGGGGTGAAGGAGACGCCCACCTTTCTGGGTGAGCGGGCACAGGCAACTCGGTGGGGAGCAGAAGGGAGGGCGGTGATGGAATGGGGGATGGCAGAAGATGTCACTGTAGTGGTGTGGCCACTAGGATCCGCCACCGCTGGGGAGCCCCCATCGGATGAGGTCTCGGAGTCACTATGTCCAGTGGTAGTTGCCTCCCCTGTGGTACTCCCCTCGCCCTCCCACCCACTGGTCCCCTTGGCGTTGGATGTCTCTGCCTCCGAGGATCCATGGGCCGCTGCTTCCCCACTTGCCGGTGCCTCAGCTCCCTCGCCAGATGTTGCTGCTGTACAAAACAAACACAAGAGAACGGGATGGGGAGACAAAACAGGAGAGACACTTGTAAATAGCTGAATGGAGGTACATAGTGGCCAGACATACACCCACCAGAAGACACACTCAACAGGCAGCACTGTTCACTGTGCCCATGGCCATGCCCCTACTGACCAGAACACTGCTCTGCACCCATCCCCTGAACTACCTAAGGAGGTGACATGTGGGAGACCTGACAAAGACACCCCTACACCCTTTATGGACCATCATGTACATGGACACCAGTCAGAGTCCCTGACTTTAAGCAGCATGAACCCTAACGCCCACACAGACATTCTTCCAGACTGAAGTTTGTGACATGAATACTCACCCCCTTGTGACTGCTGTGCAGCCTTCAAGCGCCCATCCAGGTCTGGGTACGCCACCGCCAGGATACGTTGCATGAGGGGGGGTCAGTGCCCGACGGGCACCCCTTCCACGTTGGGAGGACTTCCCCAGCTGGGCCTCACAGATCTTACGCGCCCAGCGCCGCAGGTCCTCCCACCTCTTTCTGCAGTGGGTGCTCCGCCGGTTGTAGACCCCCAGGGTCCGCACCTCCTTGGCAATGGCATGCCAAAGTGTCCTCTTCTGGTGGGTGCTGACCTAAAAGGGTGACACAGATATGGAACACAGGGGTCAGGCACTTGCAAGATAGGTACAGCTAGCTATTCGTCCACTGTGGGACAGACAGTACACTCAGACTTACAGGCCATATGCACGCAGCATGTCATGCACCACGGCCCATGCAGGCTCAGAGGTGCACACATATGTCCATTCAACACCATCCATTACACCCAAACAGTGCCCCCCAAACACCAGACTCACCTGTACTTCTGGCAGTCCATAGAGTTTTGCGTACAGGGGCAGGACCCCGTCCACTAGCCTCTCCAGTTCCTCCTCGGTGAAGGCCGGGGCCCTTTCCCCTGCAGAACGAGCCACATCCATGACCAGAGGCAGGCCACAGCAGTACACACAGTGGAGTACCTGTCCGAACGAGATCAGGGAGTCAAGTGAATAATAGATGACGAAATCGCGTATGTACCGCAGCGATGTGCACCGTCACCACCGACGGCGATCATGATACACCAGGGTTCCCCATTGGCATCCATGTTAACCAATGACGGTGCAAAACGGCGGTAAACACCGCCTTAAGCTGTGACGTCAACCGCTAGCGGTATGAGGTCACTTCCACAACAAAAGGCCTGGATTACAGTGGGCAGACATTTTGGCAGTAACTACGCATCTATAAATAAAAATGTGCACAAGGCAGGCCATACTAGCCACATGAAGCACCTATGCATGTGTCCATTCTGTAATATACCACGCATGAAAAACACTGTTCCCTCATTGAGGTGTAGATGTAGATCTGTCAAGAAGCAGTTAATATTGAGTCACTACAATGAACTATGCAGTGCACAATTGATGACAATGTGTGCCTATGCATGTGTGTTCATCACACCTTTTTGATACCCCTCGTAGGTACCGACCCTTGTGGCGAGGAAGGGCACCATCAGTGTACAGACCACTTGTGGATATGAGGACCATGGTGGAGTGTCAGATCATAATCTATTACAGACTCACACGTGCAACAATTCAGGAACTTTGTGCTTTACTGGATCCTGCACTAACTCCGGGAAATCATAATCAGCATGCCATCCCTACTGTAGTGCAGGTGCTCTCCGCACTCCATTTTCTGGCCACGGGCTCATTTCAAGTGGCAGTGGGCATGGGTGCTGGATTTTCACAGCCAATGTTCAGCATGGTACTGACAAGATTTCTAAATGCATTTGTACGACACCTGCAGTCCTATGTGAGGTCTCCCGAAAGTACTGACCTCCCTGCCATCAAGTCTGAATTCTATGCCTTTGCCAACATACCCCGTGTGATAGGTGCCATCAATGGCACCCACATACCAATCATCCCCCAAGAGTCAATGAACAGGTGTACAGAAACAGAAAGAACTTTCACTCCATGAACATCCAATTGGTATGTACTGCATACCAGTACATCTCACATGTGAATGCCACGTTCCCAGGTTCAGTCCATGATTCCTTTGTGTTGAGGAACAGAGGATGGAACAACTCCAAGAGGACAGAGGGTGGATCATAGGTAAGTGTGTCTGTCACTAACTGACACATAGCAGACAGCCTGGCTGTCTGACTAAGGGCCTTAACAATGACTACTCTGTATTGCACCTTTCTCTAGGTGATTCTGGCTATTCAAACTTGCGTTGGCTCCTGACACCAGTGAGGGATCCTAGGATGGATGCAGAGAGGAATTACAATGAGGCCCATGGACGTACTAGGAGGGTGATAGAGCACACAGTAGGTCTCCTGAAGGCTAGATTTCGTTGTCTACATATCTCTGGAGGTTCCCTGCCCTATGGGCCTGAAAAGGTGTGTAGAATAGTGGTGGCCTGCTGCATGCTGCACAACGTGGCAGTGAGACATTCTATCCCTCTCTTGGAAGTGGAGGGTGCTGTATGTCCTGACCAGCTACCTCAGAGAGGGGAGGAGAGTGATGGTGATGATGCGGAAGGGGAAGATGTCAATTCCAGGACCCAACGGATACAACTCTACTTCCGGTAACTGTGTGGGACTTTGGGCTGACACTGGGGTTTGTGACACATACTGTCAGTGTGCTCTGTCATATAGGGGGGGTTGAAAATTATATGTGAAACATGATCCAGTTCTGCATGGTACAGTTTGATATTTTCTGCATTTACTTAGGGCCCACATTTAGGCACACAGGACTCCCTTCATACAACGATTTGACAATAAAGTGGTTATCAGCCAGTTGCATCATTTCTGCACTTTGTTCGCATTTTAACACAGGGGACAGTGTTACAGGTGTGATATGTGTTTTATTGGTTGCAGGGAGTGAATAGTGCTATTTACAGTGATGGCAAGTCATAAGGGGTGGATGTCCACAAAGCCAAAATGGTGGCAGCCTTGTTGGTAGTATTGATGGGTCCATCATTCCTTACAATAGTTCATATTGCCTCTTAGCAATGTGTGGTGGCTGATTGAGTGGGATGGTTGCTGTGCAGGTTGTGGCTGAGTTACTTCTTGAAGGGAGCCTTGTTCTTTGCTGGGGTTCCAGTGCCATATCTTAGCCTGAGGGTACGTTTCGGCACCTGCTGTTGATCTTCAGGGGATAACATGGTAGGCCCTTGGTTTTCCTGTGAGGGTAGTTCGTGGGATGTTTCTGCTGATGGTGTAATTTCATGGTGGGTGTCCGGTGCTGTAGTGGGGGCCTCCTGTCGTGTGTGGGTCTCAGTCTGGGTTTGTACCAGCTGCAGCAGTGCTCCTGCTATGGTGGCCATTGTGGCGTGGTGCTGTTTCCACTGCTCCATGGCCTGTTGGTGGTGTTCTTGCTGCATCCTCTGACTGTGCTTCAGGGTGGACACTATCTGTGCCAACCTGTCATGGCTATGCTGGTAGGCCCCCAATACCTCTGATATCACGTCCTGGGCTGCTGCATCCATCCTGTGGCCTCCCCCCTGGCCCACTGAGTCCCTTGCACGTGCCGTAGCCTCCTGTGCCTGTGTCCCCTGCACAGGTCTGGCAGTTCCACTTGTACTGGGGCCCTCGCCTTCTTGCATGTTGTGGGTGGAAGACTGTGGCCTCTGTACCTGTGTTCCACCAGTCTGTGGCCTGGATACACTGGTGTGGGGATGCTTGCCCTGGGCTGCTGGCCATGACTGGGTGGTAGGGGTGACAGTGGTTTCCTGGGTGGGGCTGCTGCATGGTGACAGTCCAGGACATTGTGAGGGGCCTGCCTGCTCATCAGTGTCCAGGGATCCTTCACCAGTGTCCTGTGAGGTGCCTCTGTCTCCCTGGGGGGTACTGGCACTCCTTGTCCCGTCCATTAGGGTGCAATGGGTGGTGGTGCCTGTTGGGGGACATAGACATGTCTGTTACAGATGCATGAACGTTTGGGGTTCACAGGACTGAGCTATTTTGTGCTGGGGTTACTTTCAGTGGCCTTACAGGGTGCCTTTGTGAGGTTTACAGTGCATTTTGCTTTGACTGTAGGGTTGCATTGTGGTGGGGGGTGTCGTTCCATTGTGGGTACTTGCGGGGGTAGGTGGCTGTGCACAGGGGGAGGGATGTGGACCTGTTAGTGGGTTTGTGGTCATGCAGGGGGGTGGATTTAGTGGATGTTGCCTGGGTGGGGTGTTGGTCCTGGTGGGTGTGGGTGGGGTGGGGTGGTGCATGCATTACAGGTATGGTGTATATGGGCTAAATGTTGAAGACTTACCCAAGTCCATTCCTCCAGTGAGTCCCTCAGGGTGCAGGATGGCCAGTACCTTTTCCTCCCAGTCTGTGTATTCTGGTGAGGTTGGTGGCGGTCCTCCCCCAGTCTTCTGGACTGCAATGTGAAGCCTTGATGCCATGCCCCTGACCTTCCCCTGGAGGTCATTCCATCTCTTCCGGATGTCGTCCCTGGTGGGTGGATGGTGTCCCACTGCATTAACCCTGTACAAAATGGTTTGCCATAGCTCCATCTTCCTTGCAATGGGTGTGTGCTGCACCTCGGCCCAAATATTTGTGGCTCCACCTTCAGGATCTCATCAACCATGGTCCTTAGCTCCCTTTCTGTGAAGCGTGGATGTTTGGGGGGGGTGACATGGTGAGTGCGGTGAGTGGTGTCGGGGCTGGGAACGCGGTGAGGGTGCTCTTCTGTGGGTTGGTGGACTGCTGATTTTTGGCACGTTTTGTGTTTTGGTTCATTATATGGTGGGTTTCTATTCACCACCAACGGCGGTCTTCTGTTCACCACCGCCACGGCGGTCGGCGGTGTTTACCGCCGTATTCATAATGACCGCCTAAGTGACCTGAAATCTTGTATCTGGCATTTTTGTTGTGCATTGGATTTCATTTGCTGGACTGTTAAATGTGGATTTTAATTGCTTGTTTTTTTTAGATTTGTCCTAAAATAAATAATTTTGAAGATGATGAAGAAGAAAAGGACATCTCCAGATCACACATAGGTTGATTGGTGACCTATTAATCTTAGGGAGTTTCATATGTATATCACAATTCATTGCATGGGCCTTTATACCAACCACTCAGAGGTATTCCTGGGGAGCTATATTTCCTGACTTTTGACCGTGAGATATATTCCGGTAATGACTTCCAGCCTCTTGCACATTATTCACATCCATTCCATATACATGTGGGGCTTTGATACAGGCAGGATGCTTTTCCTTCTCAAGGCTTCATGTTCAAGAAACTCTAACATCTAGCACATCCATAGTAGGATTTCAAGCTTCTTGGAAAAATGCAGGACATGCCTTCTATTTCAGATCCAAGCTGGGGTTGTGACAGCCAAGTGACTTTTCCTAGAAGTCCCTGCTCACTGCCTTACCTCCATCCTCACAGACCAAGGATGCTACCAGAAGTCAGCACACCTGTTGCGTGTGCTAACTTGATCACACCTGCTACATGCGAGAGGAGTGAATTTTCATGGGCTCTTTTAGAGCCTCTGCTTCAATCCATCATTAGACACTGATGTATTTTTCCTGTTTGACTGACCCTTTGTTTCTGGTGAATCAGGTATGAGCTGAAGTAGTATTTTGTATCCTGAGTTTGCGCTGCTTAACAGTGTACCCTTGTTTCCTGCGCGTGTACTGTTTAACAGTGTACCCTGGTTTCCTGCGCACATACTGTTTAACAGTGGACCTTTGTTTCCTGAGCGTGTACTGTTTAACAGTGTACCCTGGTTTCCTGCGGACGTACTGTTTAACAGTGTACCCTTGTTTCCTGAGCATGTAAGGTTTAACAGTGTACCCTTGTTTCCTGAGTGTATACTGTTTAACAGTGTACCCCTGTTTCCTGAGCGTGTACTGTTTAACAGTGTACCCTTGTTTCCTGAGCATGTAATGTTTCACAGTGCACCTTGGTTTCCTGAGCGTGTACTGTTTCACAGTGTACCCTGGTTTCCTGCACATGTACTGTTTCACAGTGTACCCTGGTTTCCTGAGCGTGTACTGTTTCACAATGTACCCTTGTTTCCTGAGCGGGTACTGTTTAACAGTGTACCCTGGTTTCCTGAGCGTGTACTGTTTAACAGTGTACCCTTGTTTCCTGAGCGCGTACTGTTTCACAGTGTACCCTGGTTTCATGCGGGCGCACTGTTTAACAGTGTACCCTTGTTTCCTGAGCGTGTACTGTTTAACAGTGTACCCTTGTTTCCTGAGCGTGTACTGTTTCACAGTGTACCCTGGTTCCCTGCGCACGTACTGTTTAACAGTGTACACTTGTTTCCTGAGTGTCCACTGTTTAATAGTGCACTCTTGTTTCCTGAGCGTGTACTGTTTAACAGTGTGCCCTGGTTTCCTGCGCGCGTACTGTTTAACAGTGTACCCTTGTTTCCTGAGCATGTACTGTTTCACATTGTAACCTGGTTTCCTGCATGCGTATTGTTTAACAGTGTACCATTGTTACCTGAGCGTGTACTGTTTCACAGTGTACCCTGGTTTCCTGCGCGTGTACTGTTTAGCAGTGTACCCTTGTTTCCTGAGCTTGTGCTGTTTAACAGTGCATCTTTGTTTCCTGAGCTTGTACTGTTTAGAAGTGTACCCTTGTTTCCTGCGCGCATACTGTTTAACAGTGTACCCTTATTTCCTGAGCTTGTGCCGTTTAACAGTGCATCCTTGTTTCCTGAGCTTGTACTTTTTAGAAGTGTACCCTAGTTTCCTGCGCACGTACTGTTTAACAGTGTACCCTCGTTTCCTGAGCATGGACTGTTTAACAGTGTACCCTTGTTTCCTGCGCGTGTACTGTTTAACAGTGCACCCTTGTTTCCTGAGCATGTACTGTTTAACAGTGTACCCTCGTTTCCTGAGCATGTACTGTTTAACAGTGTACCCTCGTTTCCTGAGCATGGACTGTTTAACAGTGTACACTTGTTTCCTGAGCGTGTACTGTTTCACAATGTACCCTGGTTTCCTGCGTGCGTACTGTTTAACAGTGCACTCTTGTTTCCTGAGCCTGTACTGTTTAACAGTGTACCCTGGTTCCCTGCGCACGTACTGTTTAACAGTGTACCCTTGTTTCCTGAGCTTGTGCTGTTTTACTGTGCATCCTTGTTTCCTGAGCTTGTGCTGTTTAGCAGTGCACCCTTGTTTCCTGAGCTTGTGCTGTTTAGCAGTGCACCCTTGTTTCCTGAGCTTGTGCTGTTTAGCAGTGCATCCTTGTTTCCTGAGCTTGTGCTGTTTAGCAGTGTACCCTTGTTTCCTGAGCTTGTGCTGTTTTACTGTGCATCCTTGTTTCCTGAGCTTCTACTGTTTAGAAGTGTACCATTGTTTCCTGAGCGTGTACTGTTTCACAGTGTACCCTGGTTTCCTGCGCGTGTACTGTTTAGCAGTGTACCCTTGTTTCCTGAGCTTGTGCTGTTTAACAGTGCATCTTTGTTTCCTGAGCTTGTACTGTTTAGAAGTGTACCCTTGTTTCCTGCGCGCATACTGTTTAACAGTGTACCCTTATTTCCTGAGCTTGTGCCGTTTAACAGTGCATCCTTGTTTCCTGAGCTTGTACTTTTTAGAAGTGTACCCTAGTTTCCTGTGCACGTACTGTTTAACAGTGTACCCTCGTTTCCTGAGCATGGACTGTTTAACAGTGTACCCTTGTTTCCTGCGCGTGTACTGTTTAACAGTGCACCCTTGTTTCCTGAGCATGTACTGTTTAACAGTGTACCCTCGTTTCCTGAGCATGGACTGTTTAACAGTGTACCCTCGTTTCCTGAGCATGGACTGTTTAACAGTGTACACTTGTTTCCTGAGCGTGTACTGTTTCACAATGTACCCTGGTTTCCTGCGTGCGTACTGTTTAACAGTGCACTCTTGTTTCCTGAGCCTGTACTGTTTAACAGTGTACCCTGGTTCCCTGCGCACGTACTGTTTAACAGTGTACCCTTGTTTCCTGAGCTTGTGCTGTTTTACTGTGCATCCTTGTTTCCTGAGCTTGTGCTGTTTAGCAGTGCACCCTTGTTTCCTGAGCTTGTGCTGTTTAGCAGTGCACCCTTGTTTCCTGAGCTTGTGCTGTTTAGCAGTGCATCCTTGTTTCCTGAGCTTGTGCTGTTTAGCAGTGTACCCTTGTTTCCTGAGCTTGTGCTGTTTTACTGTGCATCCTTGTTTCCTGAGCTTCTACTGTTTAGAAGTGTACCATTGTTTCCTGAGCGTGTCCTGTTTAACAGTGCACTCTTGTTTCCTGAGCGTGTACTGTTTAACAGAGTACACTTGTTTCCTGAGCTTGTACTGTTTAGCAGTGCACCCTTGTTTCCTGAGCATGTACTGTTTCACAGTGTACCCTGGTTTCCTGTGCGTGTACTGTTTAGAGGTGCACCCTTGTTTCCTCAGCTTGTGCTGTTTAGCAGTGCATCCTTGTTTCCTCAGCTTGTGCTGTTTAGCAGTGCACCCTTGTTTCCTGAGCTTGTGCTGTTTAGCAGTGCACCCTTGTTTCCTGAGCGTGTACTGTTTCACAATGTACCCTGGTTCCCTGCGCACGTACTGTTTAACAGTGTACCCTTGTTTCCTGAGTGTCCACTGTTTAATAGTGCACTCTTGTTTCCTGAGCGTGTACTGTTTAACAGTGTGCCCTGGTTTCCTGCACGCGTACTGTTTAACAGTGTACCCTTGTTTCCTGAGCATATACTGTTTCACATTGTAACCTGGTTTCCTGCGCGCGTATTGTTTAACAGTGTACCGTTGTTTCCTGCGCGCATACTGTTTCACAGTGTACCCTGGTTTCCTGCGCGTGTACTGTTTAGCAGTGTACCCTTGTTTCCTGAGCTTGTGCTGTTTAACAGTGCATCCTTGTTTCCTGAGCTTGTACTGTTTAGAAGTGTACCCTTGTTTCCTGCGCGCATACTGTTTAACAGTGTACCCTTGTTTCCTGAGCTTGTGCCGTTTAACAGTGCATCCTTGTTTCCTGAGCTTGTACTGTTTAGAAGTGCACCCTTGTTTCCTGCGCGCATACTGTTTAACAGTGTACCCTGGTTTCCTGCGCGTGTACTGTTTAACAGTGTACCCTTGTTTCCTGAGCTTGTGCCGTTTAACAGTGCATCCTTGTTTCCTGAGCTTGTACTTTTTAGAAGTGTACCCTAGTTTCCTACGCTCGTACTGTTTAACAGTGTACCCTCATTTCCTGAGCATGGACTGTTTAACAGTGTACCCTTGTTTCCTGAGCGTGTACTGTTTCACAGTGTACCCTGGTTTCCTGCTCGCGTACTGTTTAACAGTGTACCCTTGTTTCCTGAGCGTGCACTGTTTAACAGTGCACTCTTGTTTCCTGAGCGTGTACTGTTTAACAGTGTACCCTGGTTCCCTGCGCACGTACTGTTTAACAGTGTACCCTTGTTTCCTGAGCTTGTGCTGTTTAACTGTGCATCCTTGTTTCCTGAGCATGTACTGTTTCACAGTGTACCCTGGTTTCCTGCGCGTGTACTGTTTAGAGGTGCACCCTTGTTTCCTGAGCTTGTGCTGTTTAGCAGTGCATCCTTGTTTCCTGTGCGTGTACTGTTTAGAGGTGCACCCTTGTTTCCTGAGCTTGTGCTGTTTAGCAGTGCATCCTTGTTTCCTGAGCATGGACTGTTTAACAGTGTACCCTCGTTTCCTGAGCATGGACTGTTTAACAGTGTACCCTGGTTTCCTGAGCATGGACTGTTTAACAGTGTACCCTTGTTTCCTGAGCTTGTGCTGTTTAACTGTGCATCCTTGTTTCCTGAGCATGTACTGTTTCACAGTGCACCCTTGTTTCCTGTGCTTGTGCTGTGTAGCAGTGCACCCTTGTTTCCTGAGCTTGTGCTGTTTAGAAGTGTACCATTGTTTCCTGAGCGTGTCCTGTTTAACAGAGTACACTCTTGTTTCCTGAGCTTGTACTGTTTAGCAGTGCACCCTGGTTTCCTGAGCATGGACTGTTTAACAGTGTACCCTCGTTTCCTGAGCATGGACTGTTTAACAGTGTACCCTGGTTTCCTGAGCATGGACTGTTTAACAGTGTACCCTCGTTTCCTGAGCATGGACTGTTTAACAGTGTACCCTGGTTTCCTGAGCATGGACTGTTTAACAGTGTACCCTCGTTTCCTGAGCATGGACTGTTTAACAGTGTACCCTTTTTTCCTGAGCGTGTACTGTTTCACAGTGTACCATAGTTTACTGCTCGCGTACTGTTTAACAGTGTACCCTTGTTTCCTGAGTGTGCACTGTTTAACAGTGCACTCTTGTTTCCTGAGGGTGTACTGTTTAACAGTGCACTCTTGTTTCCTGAGCGTGTACTGTTTAACAGAGTACACTTGTTTCCTGAGCTTGTACTGTTTAGCAGTGCACCCTTGTTTCCTGAGCATGTACTGTTTAACAGTGTACCCTGGTTTCCTGCGCGTGTACTGTTTAGCAGTGCACCCTTGTTTCCTGAGCTTGTGCTTTTTAGCAGTGCATCCTTGTTTCCTGCACGTGTACTGTTTAGAGGTGCACCCTTGTTTCCTGAGCTTGTGCTGTGTAGCAGTGCACCCTTGTTTCCTGAGTTTGTGCTGTTTAGCAGTGCATCCTTGTTTCCTGAGTTTGTGCTGTTTAGCAGTGCATCCTTGTTTCCTGCGCGTATACTGTTTAGCAGTGCATCCTCGTTTCCTGAGCTTGTGCTGTGTAGCAGTGCATCCTTGTTTCCTGAGCTTGTTCTGTTTAGCAGTGCACCCTTGTTTCCTGAGCTTGTGCTGTTTAGCAGTGCACCCTTGTTTCCTGAGCTTGTACTGTTTAGCAGTGCATCCTTGTTTCCTGAGCTTGTGCTGTTTAGCAGTGCATCCTTGTTTCCTGCGCGTGTACTGTTTAGAGGTGCACCCTTGTTTCCTGAGCTTGTGCTGTGTAGCAGTGCACCCTTGTTTCCTGAGCTTGTGCTGTTTAGCAGTGCATCCTTGTTTCCTGCGCGTGTACTGTTTAGAGGTGCACCCTTGTTTCCTGAGCTTGTGCTGTTTAGCAGTGCATCCTTGTTTCCTGAGCATGGACTGTTTAACAGTGTACCCTTGTTTCCTGAGCATGGACTGTTTAACAGTGTACCCTGGTTTCCTGAGCATGGACTGTTTAACAGTGTACCCTTGTTTCCTGAGCTTGTGCTGTTTAACTGTGCATCCTTGTTTCCTGAGCATGTACTGTTTCACAGTGCACCCTTGTTTCCTGAGCTTGTGCTGTGTAGCAGTGCACCCTTGTTTCCTGAGCTTGTGCAGTTTAGAAGTGTACCATTGTTTCCTGAGCGTGTCCTGTTTAACAGAGTACACTCTTGTTTCCTGAGCTTGTACTGTTTAGCAGTGCACCCTGGTTTCCTGAGCATGGACTGTTTAACAGTGTACCCTTGTTTCCTGAGCATGGACTGTTTAACAGTGTACCCTGGTTTCCTGAGCATGGACTGTTTAACAGTGTACCCTCGTTTCCTGAGCATGGACTGTTTAACAGTGTACCCTGGTTTCCTGAGCATGGACTGTTTAACAGTGTACCCTCGTTTCCTGAGCATGGACTGTTTAACAGTGTACCCTTTTTTCCTGAGCGTGTACTGTTTCACAGTGTACCATGGTTTACTGCTCGCGTACTGTTTAACAGTGTACCCTTGTTTCCTGAGTGTGCACTGTTTAACAGTGCACTCTTGTTTCCTGAGGGTGTACTGTTTAACAGTGTAGCCTTGTTTCCTGAGCGTGTCCTGTTTAACAGAGTACACTTGTTTCCTGACCTTGTACTGTTTAGCAGTGCACCCTTGTTTCCTGAGCATGTACTGTTTAACAGTGTACCCTGGTTTCCTGCGCGTGTACTGTTTAGCAGTGCACCCTTGTTTCCTGAGCTTGTGCTTTTTAGCAGTGCATCCTTGTTTCCTGCACGTGTACTGTTTAGAGGTGCACCCTTGTTTCCTGAGCTTGTGCTGTGTAGCAGTGCACCCTTGTTTCCTGAGTTTGTGCTGTTTAGCAGTGCATCCTTGTTTCCTGAGTTTGTGCTGTTTAGCAGTGCATCCTTGTTTCCTGCGCGTATACTGTTTAGCAGTGCATCCTCGTTTCCTGAGCTTGTGCTGTGTAGCAGTGCATCCTTGTTTCCTGAGCTTGTTCTGTTTAGCAGTGCACCCTTGTTTCCTGAGCTTGTGCTGTTTAGCAGTGCACCCTTGTTTCCTGAGCTTGTACTGTTTAGCAGTGCATCCTTGTTTCCTGAGCTTGTGCTGTTTAGCAGTGCATCCTTGTTTCCTGCGCGTGTACTGTTTAGAGGTGCACCCTTGTTTCCTGAGCTTGTGCTGTGTAGCAGTGCACCCTTGTTTCCTGAGCTTGTGCTGTTTAGCAGTGCATCCTTGTTTCCTGAGCTTGTGCTGTGTAGCAGTGCACCCTTGTTTCCTGCGCGTGTACTGTTTAGCAGTGCACCCTTGTTTCCTGAGCTTGTGCTTTTTAGCAGTGCATCCTTGTTTCCTGCACGTGTACTGTTTAGAGGTGCACCCTTGTTTCCTGAGCTTGTGCTGTGTAGCAGTGCACCCTTGTTTCCTGAGTTTGTGCTGTTTAGCAGTGCATCCTTGTTTCCTGAGTTTGTGCTGTTTGGCAGTGCATCCTTGTTTCCTGCGCGTATACTGTTTAGCAGTGCATCCTTGTTTCCTGAGCTTGTGCTGTGTAGCAGTGCATCCTTGTTTCCTGAGCTTGTTCTGTTTAGCAGTGCACCCTTGTTTCCTGAGCTAGTGCTGTTTAGCAGTGCACCCTTGTTTCCTGAGCTTGTGCTGTTTAGCAGTGCATCCTTGTTTCCTGAGCTTGTGCTGTTTAGCAGTGCATCCTTGTTTCCTGCGCGTGTACTGTTTAGAGGTGCACCCTTGTTTCCTGAGCTTGTGCTGTGTAGCAGTGCACCCTTGTTTCCTGAGCTTGTGCTGTTTAGCAGTGCATCCTTGTTTCCTGAGCTTGTGCTGTGTAGCAGTGCACCCTTGTTTCCTGAGCATGTACTGTTTCACAGTGTACCCTGGTTTCCTGCGCGTGTACTGTTTAGAGGTGCACCCTTGTTTCCTGAGCTTGTGCTGTGTAGCAGTGCATCTTTGTTTCCTGTGCTTGTGCTGTTTAGCAGTGCACCCTTGTTTCCTGAGCTTGTTCTGTTTAGCAGTGCATCCTTGTTTCCTGAGCTTGTGCTGTGTAGCAGTGCACCCTTGTTTCCTGAGCTTGTGCTGTTGAGCAGTGCACCCTTGTTTCCTGAGCTTGTGCTGTGTAGCAGTGCACCCTTGTTTCCTGAGCTTGTGCTGTTTAGCAGTGCACCCTTGTTTCCTGCGCGTGTACTGTTTAGAGGTGCACCCTTGTTTCCTGAGCTTGTGCTGTTTAGCAGTGCACCCTTGTTTCCTGAGCTTGTGCTGTGTAGCAGTGCACCCTTGTTTCCTGAGCTTGTGCTGTTTAGCAGTGCATCCTTGTTTCCTGAGCTTGTGCTGTTTAGCAGTGCATCCTTGTTTCCTGAGCTTGTGCTGTTTAGCAGTGCACCCTTGTTTCCTGCGCGTGTACTGTTTAGAGGTGCACCCTTGTTTCCTGAGCTTGTGCTGTGTAGCAGTGCACCCTTGTTTCCTGAGCTTGTGCTGTGTAGCAGTGCACCCTTGTTTCCTGAGCATGTGCTGTTTAGCAGTGCACCCTTGTTTCCTGAGCTTGTGCTGTGTAGCAGTGCACCCTTGTTTCCTGAGCTTGTGCTGTTTAGCAGTGCACCCTTTTTTCCTGAGCTTGTGCTGTTTAGCAGTGCATCCTTGTTTCCTGAGCTTGTGCTGTTGAGCAGTGCATCTTCTGGGGTAGCATGGTTCAGCAATGTATGCTTGTTTGGTAAGCAAGCACTATGCGACACCGTGACCTCGTTTCCTGAGCAAGTACTGCATGCAGTGCACCTTGGTTTCCTGAGCCAGCACTGTATAGAGGTGTGCATAGCTTGCTGAGCTAGTACAAATCAGCAGTGCATCCTTCTCTAATGCGCTAATACTGCATAGCAGTGAACCCCTGTTCCTGAGCAAGTACTGTACAGCAAAGCATCTTTGCAAATGCGCTATCAGGACCTAGCATTGCATATTAGCACTGTGTAGCAGAACAACCGTGTTTCCTGATGTCATGTCCACCTTATTACAAGTGCCGTAGCGTATAGCGCAATTGTAATAAGACGGACCGGACATCTGTTACATTTGTGACGGAGTATCCCATCCGCCAATCTCTACATCAGCCCAAAGCCAGCTCATCAGTGCAGTTTCATCCTGAGCAGGCCCTATTTCCGAGTCATCGCCAGGCTGGTGGCACAGTTGCCAACCTGATTGTCCGATCTCGTCTCGTGTGAGCAATACTTATCTTTAAGTTACATTTTATAACACCACCAAAGTTATCAGATCCACAGAACTTATTATTGTCCTATTGATGGACATTTTTCAGATAGTACCTTTAATAACCACTGCATTTGAGGACAGACGCTCCAGTTTTTCTCTGCATTGCTCCTCAGTACTTTACCTTCCTCCCTCTTTGGTATCCATTTTGCAGTTTGCATCTGGCATGCACCAGATGTTAGTTTTGAACTGCATCTTGAGGGCCTGTTGGTCATAAACGTTGAATGCCTTGACATGGCTCCCTATTTAGTCCCTGCTTAACTCTGGTTATCTATGTGATCAATGGTAGATCTCCCGTGTCATTATCCTTTATTAGAACGTTGGAATGTTGGGAGCTCAACTGAAAACAATGGAGTGCTCCTGGCTTCTAACGCCGGATAGAAGCCCGGAGCTCCAACATTCCAATGTTCTCCAAAGCTCTTGATGTGAACAAAGGCTTCATGGAGCCAAGGGAATTTAAATTGCCTCAGGCTCCTTAAGGCCTTTGTTTTTTGTATTAGAATATTCTGCCCTCTAGTGGTAGAATGTTCTAATAGCCTTATAGCTCTCCATAGCTGGTCTATACTGGCATTGAAGTCAGCTCCCTTGTTAAAGGCCCAAGCCTTGGGCCTTTAATGCTGGAGTGGGCCTTTAATAGCCGGTATAGCCCACTACGGCAGGCTATAATAGTGTCTCCGGCGACAGAATCCCCAACAGCTCCAGAGATCTGTCTATTACAGATCCGTACGGATTCTGTCGCAGAGTCCCTTACATTTGATCTACACAGGCTTTAGGAAACCTTGTGCTCCATTTAGGTAAGATATGTATCACTGGTAACATCAATGCAAACCTTTTTTCTGCAACAAATTTAAGAATATTGCCTGACATACATATTGTGTACAAAATAGCCTTCATTAAAGCATTGTCCCTTAGGAGTTAATGATAAAAAATCTACACCCCGTGGGACGATATTTTTGTAAATGATTTTTCGGATACAATATTTATATCAGACAATATTTCTGTACTTGATGATCTGACATTCAGTCCACTGTGCGACAAATTGCCCGCATCAGATGCACGGCATATTGTACCAGCTGAGGGCAGGTAAGTCTCTGGGCATCATTTAGGGCTCAGCTTCGAGGCCTGGTTCTTAAAGTTTGGCAGCCGCCTCAGATTCTCGTTCCTGCTTCATGCCTTAAGGACTGGTGCCCAAGGTTAGCCAGATGTTTCCGATTTTAGATTCGCTCCCCCCCTTCTGCGCCCCCAGCTCCATCGAAGCAGCATGTTTAATGCCTGTGTGCCTGAGATGAGTGGCAGGCGCACCGCAGGCTGGAAAGCATCACATTTCAACCTAATCTCTTGAGCTGGCAGCAGCCTCGCCATCCTATGAGTCACATATCTCGCTGCCACGGCTGCCCAATTAAATAATGCTGATCATCTGCAAACTGAATGAATTAAAGATGCCTGCGCAGAGCCAGTCACCGACTGTGACAAGGCGAGCGAGAAGCCGGCAACCCAGGCCATGCAAACCCCCTATCAAAATGTCTAGGGCGATAAGCCGACTTTACTGTGCAGACCCCAAAAGGTGCAGAGAAAAAAACAAGGCGCAGAGGCACCTGATACAGGTTGCCTCTCATTATAACCCAATGTCACAGAAAGTATTTTTCAATTAAATGATTTAAATAAAAAAAAAAATCTTTAAAGAATAACAAAACATGAATTAAATTGACTTTAGGGTAAGGGATAGAAATCGATGTTAGGCACAGAATGAGCATCAGGTTTAGAATCACGGTCAGGGTTAGGTCAAAGGGTTAGGGTTAAAGGTTGAATGTTGACCATGGTGAGTTCAAGGGTCACGGTCAGAGTTAAGCTTGAGGTGATCCCGTGGAAAAGATCAGGTACAAATATATTGGAGTCATGCCTGTGTTTCAATTCCATGGCAGGATTACAGTCAGAGATAGGTTAGGGTCAAAGTCAGAGAACGGTCTAGGGTCAAGGTTCAGTTTTGGGTCAGAATTTTGTTGGACTCAAGGTAAGTTTTGGGTCACTTTTAGGGTTCCAGTTAAACTTTGGTATAGGTTAGGGGCAGGGATGGGCCCAAGAAACAATGTTGTTTAGATTAAGCTGAGAAAATGGGCCAGGGTGCAAAGTTAGACTAAGTGCCAGGGTTCTGTTTCATGCTGTTTCTAAAATATTTTAGAACAAATGTTTAAAATCTTATAGCAAAACGGGGAAAGCTCATTGAAAGTTGGCACTATTTTTCAACGAACATTTTTTTTAATCAAACAGATTTCAATGAAATTGATATTTCAGCGCAAGGTTTCGCAAACGATGTCTTTTTAGAGCACACTGGTCTCAATACATTCTATTGAATACAATGAATTTTGGTGAAATGTACTTAGATAAAATCACAGATCAAACAGCATATTCAGTGGCATTATTGCATTATTTCATCAGAAGCAAGGGGACAGTGAAATCAAGACTGCAGATCACCTGATCCACCCCCCATCACAAAACTGGACATCATATGATCTTTCACCTTGAAGAAAATCCATTCTATGATTCATTTTTAAACCACCTTCGTTGAAAGCATGAGGCTGCAGTGTTCTAATAGTGATCGAAAGGAGGCACAAAACACCATCTGATGGAAACATTGCAAATGTTAAGGGCATCCATACTTCTAAAATATCACTAGTCAGATTGGTTAAACAGCAGAGGTTCCAAGCCAGTTCATAGTGGTTGCTAGCTTCAAGGTAGAGTACCAACTGCAACCCATTGCTACCTCCAAGGGGTGTTCCGCTTCCATAGCAACACGAAGAAATTCAGAGGATGGTTGATAGTTTTAGACACAGGTTAGGGGGAGGATGGCATTTTCGGTCCTGGAATGGAAGAAATAATATCCCAAGGGTGCAGAATCTGAGGTGGGATGGGTGGATGCTGGAAGAAAGGGTGGCAAGTCATAAATGGTGATGTCATAAGAGGAGTCAGATCTAGTCTATTGTCTGCCAGTGCAAGTGCATTATTTTGCAAAAACTGCCCCCCAATGCAGTTGACAAGTTGAAATGCAGTAATAAAGACTGGCATGAATGCTTTGGCTGCAGAGATCGATGGTATCCACTAGTTGGTAAGAATGCTCAGGCCGTTAATGCACTTACTGCAGAGGTCTGTGTGTTTACTTTGCTCATCAGGGGTTTTGAAGATCATACCTTCAGGTTTGATGCGCTTTCTGCATAGCATAATGTGTAGCCTGCACATTACAGGTTTGTGACCTACTAAGATAGCTCAGTGGGTTAGTGTATGAGAGGTCACTGTGTTTGTGTGTGCCACTGCAGTGCTCGCCACTAGTTGAGCCTTTTGTCTGTGCACTGAGCAACACACAGTTTGGTTAGTTTGCTGCAGCCTGGACCTGGTTAGAGTATAAGATTTGTCACCAGAACCAACATCTGGGCGTTCCAGCTCTCTGAGAACACGGCTAGATTTATAATAGGGCGCACCTGTGAACAGCAAGGGGGCTCCAGTGTACCGTAGAACTGGTGTCTCTAGAGGGGGGGCAGATAGGGCCTGTGCCCCACCTCTATCTGTCCTGCCCCTCATTAGACCCCACCGCCATCACAATTGTTGAATGTACCAGGAAGCGGCGCACAGAAGTAAACACACTGCTCATTGCTAGACACTTGTCCAAAGGAAAGTTGTTTGCTTCAGATGTTTGAATCAGACTTTGTATGTGTGTGTTTACATATCTATACATATTTAATGATATTAGGGCTGAATTATAGTTTGGTGGACAGAGAATACTCAGCCACGGTGGTGGGGAAGGTCGCCCCGTCGTCACAAAGGACCGCCTCACGCCTCATCTAGAGTTGTCCGCCATCCCCGTGGGAAACTCTTTACCCAACAGGAACCACCATCATGCAGTAGAGTATCCTCTCAGCCAAACACTAAACCACCCCCATAGATATATATAGACATGCATGTGAGCTTTAAACATTTTACGCACACAGTCATATATATATAAATATACACACACACACACACACACAAATATTTGTAAACGCCGAGCTGAACAAGGCTTTCCTAGCCGAAACGCTTTGTTACTGCCACAAGGTGAATAAAATAAATAACAGAACTCTTGGAGTTCCCCTTTGAGCTTTTTCTATATATATATACATATATATATATTACCTAGTGGCGCTCGTACTTATAGTTAGAACCACGTTTCCATTGAAAAAACATTTTTGGCTTGCTTATATCTGTGGCACTGTTCGATTAAGCTTTACAATTTTTTTTTTTTAAAGTGGCGCAGTGAGTCTTGTTGTACATGGAAAGTCTCGGGGTGATCTGTCAAGCGGGGACCGAGAAAAAGGGTGGGGTCAAAAAAGTTTTGTTTCCCATGTTAATTCCCATAGGACCTTTAGACACGACTACAGCACCGAACCGCTGGACCGCATTACACAAAATGTGGCAGAAAGCTAGCTTTCAGTACGCAGATCATGAGTTCACTTATTTGGTGGAAACCTGTTCAGTAGTTTTGGGGCTATTAAAGGGAAAATACATTTGTATATCTAGGGCCACGGATCATTTGTGAATATATTGTGATAATATTCATGAATTTTTCCGCATACACGTGCAATATAAGCGATGAAATTGGCTGGCTACAACCTGAATAGAAAGTTGCGGATGCATTTTGTGTTATTGGGGAAGTTCTCTGGGGCTGAAAATAGAAATGATAAGTGGTATAAGGGGTCAGGCTGGAGGTGACCCCAGGGGTAGGGGTGTAATATAGTGGCGTTTTACGGTCACATTATTGATTTTAAATGATTTTTCTTCACCACGCGCGACATTCCTGAACATCCTCAAATACTCATTCCTACAGTAATTCATTCACTCACACGTGCACTCTGAGACTTATGCGCCCACCTACACACCCACTCAGACACTCATGCACCCACTCAGACCCACTCATAGACTCACACACCCACTTTCAGACCCACTCAGACACTCACGCACCCATCACAGATCCACTGAGAGAAACAGGCCCTGTGGCCAACCTGTGCTGCGCACAGCCAAAGGCCATGTGTGGCGTGGGATTGGGTGGTTATAAGGACTTGGCTGCAGGGCCTGGCCGGCCGTGTACACATTAAAACTCCATAGAAATTCACTGAAAAAAACAAAGGTTAAAAGGACGTTATAGTTAGGTTCTTCATTTATTTGTTCAAAACCATAGAAATTCAGCAGTCACAGTTATTTCAAGTAACTATAACTCGCACCCTAAGGTAACTAAAACTTGCGCCTTCATCATGGTGGTTGGAATAACATACAGTAATGAAAATTACTATACATTAAAAAAAACAGAAATTCACTGAAAAAAACAAAGGTTACAGGGACGTTATAGTTAGGAAATAGAATTAAAAGAAATACAAATTCACTTAAAAATTCAAAAGTTACAGGGACGTTATAGTTAGGCTCACATTCTAAACGTACAAAACCATAGAAATTCAACAGTTATAGTTACAGTTATCTTAAGTAACTATAACTTGGGCCCTAAGGTAACTATAACTCGCACCCTCGCCATGCACTGCTAATTACCCCACAAATTACAGCACTCATGCTATCTTTGATAACATCATTGATCATATCAATGTAATAGTTGGAGTAAAATTTTGTATGAAAAAACTGTGCATGGTGAGGGCGCGAGTTATAGTTACCTTAGGGGACGAGTTATAGTTACTTGAGGTAACTGGTGAATTTCTATGGTTTTGTACGTTTAAAATGCGAGCCTAACTATAATGTCTCTGTGACCTTTGGCTTTAACATCTTTGTATCCTTTGGCTTTTTAAGTGAATATATATATACATCTATATATATCTATCTATATATATCTATATCTATATCTATCTATCTATCTATCTATCTATCTATCTATCTATCTATCTATCTATATGTATATATATACATATATATATATGTATATATACAGTATATATATATATTCACTTAAAAAAACAAAGGTTACATGGACGTTATAGTTAGGCTCACATTTTGAACATATGAAACCATAGAAATTCACCAGTTATAGTTAGAGTTCCCTCAAGTAACTATAACTCGTCCTAACTATAATGTCTCTGTAACCTTTTGTTTTTTATTACATCCATGTAACCTTTGTTTTTTTAAGTGAATATATATATATATATATATATATATATATATATATATATATATACACATATATAGTCACTTAAAATATATATATATATATATATCATGAACGTTTTAGTTAGGTCCTGAATTTACTCATACAAAACCGTAGAAATTCAGCAGTTATAGTTGCCTGAGCTAACTATAACTTGCGCTCCCATAATGCACTACATATGTGTATATTTATAATACATGTACATATCTATATATACATACACACATGTGTATATTTATAATAAATGTATATATATATATATACACACACACACACACGTGTATATTTCTAATAAATGCATATATATTTATACAGACACGTGTATATTTATAATAAATGTATATATATATTTATATATACACCCACATATGTATATTTTTAATAAATGTATATATATATAGACAGACACACATATGTGTTTATTTCTAATAAATGTATATATATACACACATGTGTATATTTATAATAAATGTGTATATATATATATATAGACACACATATGTGTATGTTTATAATAAATGTATATATATATATATATACACACATACATACACACATATGTATATGTATATGTATATATATATATATATATATATATATACACCCACATATGTATATTTGTAATACATGTATATATATATATATATACACACACACACACACACACGTGTATATTTATAATACATGTATAATAATTATATATATATACACCCACATATGTATATTTGTAATAAATGTATATATATATATATATATATATATATATATATATATACACACACACACACACGTGTATATTTATAATAAATGTATAATTATATATATACAGACACACATATGTGTATATTTATAATAAATGTATATATACACACATTATACCTTTGCAGGTGGTACCAGCACTTTCATCCGTGGCCCCCTTAAGATGCACTTCTCGAGACGCCGGTGCCCCGTATTTGGCAAGCAGGTGGCCAGACCTGCAGGCCTGGGCTGTCATCCCCGCACACATGCATTGATGAGCGGGCGCGCGGCGGCCGTGATTGCAGAGCAGGGTCCCCGGACCGCGCTCATTACCTCGCCTGGTCGGCGGTGAGGCTGAGGAGCGGGGCCGGGGCGCACGTGGAGGCTGGGAGCCGCGAAATTATGGAAAGTTCATTAGAGGCAGGTGATTGGCCGCAGGTTTGTTTGCGTGGCTTTGTTGTGGCCTGTGTGTGCGCTTTTGTTGGCCTTCTACACGATGGAGCTAATGACTGCACCGTTTTTTCGTTTCTTTGCTAACAAGCTGCAATTATTGACTTTGAAGTAATGTGTACGCGTGCCCGTGTCTGTGACATGCACGCGCACACCCTCTACGGCGCAATGCTAACCCATTCTCATACGGGCCGGACCCTAAAAAAGCCCTCCATCCCCGCAGCGTTATCGGGGTTTCATATATCCGCGGCTTAACGAATACGGGGGTCCTTCTACTCGTGAGCTACTTTGAGCCCCCCCTCGCACCTAGACAGACCTTTAGGGCAAATGTGACTGAGCTCAGGGACCTCTTAAGGATTTTGGGGGCCCTGAGCCAAACGTATTTTGGGAACACTGTTTGGAACAGCTTTGAATTTATGATCCAGTTTCAGGTCTTTGATGCCCCCTTTGGCCGGCTCACTGACAGCGCGCAGGCGCACTGGTCCAAATGGTAAATGTGTTGACATCTAATATTCAGGGATAGTGAGGTGTTTTTCCAATATTGTAGCACAGCAGCAGCTCACTCATATTAGTGCAGATGATCTCTGTGACACCCTCCCATTTCTCATATGTGAGGCCCTGTTTTAATCTAAGATACACTTTTTATGGCTGTTGTATGGAACATACATTTCACTGCTGTGTGTGCGTAATATCTCACACATAATAAAAATAAATTCAAGGAAAGCTGTATTTGAAGAATCTGTTTTAGAATTCTTAAAGGTAATCAGTGAAACACTCCCTGCAGAACAGAGCTGGCCATATCAGGGGTCCCCCTGAAGGGCTGGAGCCCTGGGCTATAGCCCACTCCGACTGTGCCTTAAAATGTCTCTGATGGAGCTGAGGGCCCTCGCTCAGCAGCACTGTGGTCCCATGCACCACCAGTGGTGTAGCAAAGGCCCTGCAGCCTGGAACTCCAGGGGGCTCCCTCAGCACAGTACCCTGGCCTGAGAGCTCCTGAGTGAATTCGGAGGAGGACACCTCCATGTGCTTCGCAGGGGGTCCCCACTGTGCACCACACCCCATGTCAGTGTCTTCTCGAGCTGTGCTTATCCCTCAGCTGTGCATGTCTTTTTGCTGCCCTTGATTTGGAGATGTGTTGGCACACAGCCTGACAAAATTATCTATTCGTTATGAAAGCCTACAAACAAATGATTCTTGTAAACCGATCATGGTTCTTACCAGTTACTATCTATGAATAATTGCTAATTAACTTTTGCAAACACTGTACACACAACTTGGAAATCACTGACTACCCTTCTCCTTCAGTGCTTAACCTGCCCACTCTGACATATCCTCCAACCCTCCCAGTCCCACCAGAGTCCTCAAACTGATCATTGGCAGAACCTGTCCTCACCTCAGGGGACTCTAAGATTTTCAAGTTACCTGGTCTCTTCTTAGGAGCATCCTCCTTAGTTGAACACTTTCTCCGCTTCCAGGTGGTCTCCATAGGGTCATAACTATCTACATCTTCCTTTGTGCTGCATTTATGGCACTTCTAGGTGGTCTCCAGAGCAGAGGTGGGTGAAAAAGTATGCTCCACATGCAGGGTTCCCATAGTTTTGCCTACTCCGCTTGTTCTGGCAAAACTCCCCCAACAGCCATATGGCTAAGTTTTTCTCGCACGTGGCTCACCTGTGTTAACTTGTTAAATAAGAAAATTGAGCGCTAGACTGCCTCCCAGCGAGATTTCTCAACACAGACAGTCGTGTCAGGTCGCAACCACGCGCATTGAGAAAGCTGCTGCTTGGGTTTAGAAAGCTGCCACTGAAGTAGAAAATCTCTTCAAGAAGCAAAAAGAAGTAGCATCCTCTGGCGCGCCACGTGGTGCTGTTCGTGTTGATTCTACAACGTGGGACAAGCTCTTAGCGCTAAAAGTCAGTGCGATCAGCACGACTTACCAAGTTCTGATGCTTGCTGAGTTTTTAGGTAACTGTGGAATTAGGCGAAGTGAAATTCTGCAAGTTCCGCCTGCCCCTACTCTAGAGTCCCTTACCACTTTGGTCAATGTTGGAAACCATATCTTCTTGTGTCATAGATTTTTAAGACCCTGGTGATTTTTGGAAGATTTATCGTGGGTTTGCAGCTAAGCCATATCTAGGTGGACCTCATATACTCATAAATGACCTGGTCAACCCTACAGTACCTTAAATTCGCTGCTGGTTTGTAAGTGGGCTTTTCCTGTGTATTCTTGGTGGAACCCATAGTTTCCTAATCAGCTGCTAGTTTTGAAAGATGAATCTTCCTATGAGTTGCACCTCATTGCTCTTATATGGACCACATAGACTCCTAATTGGGATCACTGAAAGAATATCAGAACCAAAAAAATATTTAGTGTGGACAGAATTTTGTGTCAAAAATATTGAGGGCTGAAATACTGTGAAGGTAAGTGCAAGGAGGTAAGTATAGATTTACTGCTCTTAACTCCACATCTACGTACTCTGACAATATATGTATCATCAACGTACATATATGAGGAGTCACATATAGTAAAACTTTACTTATCTATAGAAACTTACCTTTACAGTATTTTTGTCCCCCATATTCTTGACACCGTTTTTTGTCCCAGGATATTTTTGCTTCCAATAGTCTATCTAAACACTCCTAATTATTTGGCATGCAAATTGATTGTTAATTACTTCGGAAGCTATGTATTCTTGTAGGTTGCCCCTTCATTGCATTTAGGCAGACCAAATGGACTCTTGAATTACCTGGTGTATTTTCTAAAGCTGCATCTTCAAGTGGGTTGCAACTTCACCACTTCTAGAAGCACCCTATGTGCTCTTAAGCCCCTTCCTCTATTATTGTCTATGGAAGGTTGTTGCAGTACCAGTTAATGGCCATGTGTGGTGTAGGTCTCATTCCGTGTCTGAGCTGGGGACATTTATGACTATTTTCGCAACTTTTTGGTTGTAGTAGTTTTAGAAGTGCAGTTTGTGAATGCACTTACTCTTTTTTGAGTAGGTTTATGTTCCTCCTTTAACCTCTCCTTAGTGCCTACTAAATCCCTTCTTACTCTCACCTCTCTTATGACTCTTCTAAGAGCCTTGTGGTGCCCTCAGATCTGCCTAATTCATTCCACCATGCCCCCACTACTTTCCTTCCAGGTAGGATTTCTCCTCCTGCTTGTTCCTATTCCTACCCCTCCCACCTTCTTCTAACTTGCCTCCACTTTCTTCTGCCACTTACTCATTCCACCTTGTCCTCCTGGTAGCCCCTTAGTCCAGGCTACCACTATCCTCATGTCTTTTCTTCTCTCTCTGTCCCCTAAGGGTATACATACCCTAGTTCTTCTCCTTCCATCCATTCAAATGTCTCACATAATTTCCCCTCTTCTCTGTCCTTGTTTCATCCCTTCGGAAATGTCCACCAACCCATACATTGCTTCCTTTCTCACCCTGCCTTCACCCATAAGATTCCTCTTGCTGCTTCACCTACCTCTTACTCTCCAGAACTCCTCCTGCTTAATGTAAGAATTCCGTAAACCTTGCCAAACTCTTTTGTGTGCCCAAGTTTTACCCTCCCCATGCATTCTTTTTTGAGTAAACACTGTTGCCTCCTTATCCACTCCACCTGCTCCAACACCCAATCCTTACATACCTTCTACTTCTCTTCCCCATCCATCATCTCTAGATCTCATCCTTACTTCTCCTCCATCATCCATACTTCTCACCCATCATCTCCACTTATCATCCCTACTTGTCATCAAACACTCCTACTTCTAGTCATCCTACTTCTCTATTTGGCATCCCTACTTGTCAATGATCATCCTTATATTTCACATCCCTGATTCTCATCATCCCTACTTCTTATCCACTGCCCATCTTTCCTACTTCTCATCCCTACTACTCTCTTCCATCCTCCCTACTTCTCATCCCTAGTTTTCTCTCTTCATTCCCACTTCTCATTCTTCATCTCTACGTATCAGCCATCATCATCTACTTATCTACCAATCCTGCTTCTCAGCCATCGTCCATCACCCCTACTTCTCATGCATATTTTTCATCTATTGTGTCTACTTCTCATCCATTTCTGTCGTCCCTATTTTTCATCCTTCTTCCTTTCTTCTTTTTACATTAACTACACAAATAAGTCCTTGGTGGGCACCCGAAGGCCCTATTTAGGCAGTAAATATGGGTATTTGTATAGTGTGTTCTGCCAAGACAATTTTTGGCCATAAATGTAAGCCATCTAAAATACGTCAACACATGTTTTAGTGTGTTACATCATTCCATGACCTTCTTGTTCAGGTCAGTCTTAAATAACATAATTCCAATCTTTGACTAGAATCCAAAATTTGTCGAAAATATATTTTAATAGACAAAGAAATCAATGTTCTCCTGTGTCAGAGTCTTCTGTCTTACAGTCATGTTTGTACTCATTCATTCTCTCCTTTGTGATAGTTGAACCCTTGTTTGGGACTTTCCATCCAAATGGAGTTAAAACATTTATCTTTGTTAAATATTTTCAAGACTTTTTACTAATGCAAGTCCAGCAGTAGACACTGGTTTCACTTCCATAGATATCTTGCTAAAGAAAATTGAGGCACCACTCACAAAATAGGATCTGTAGTGGCTAATAGTTCTAAAATATCCCATGTTGAAAAGTCTGAACACTGCTTCCATATGGATCCAAGTCACTTAGTAAATGCCAGCCACTTGACTAATGTGGAACCGGTTAAAAACTCCCAATGGATAGATACTGGAGGGTCCTCACACAGCAACTCCCCAACTCCCTTGCCAGCATAGTCATCTCGGTTGTTTTTTGGAACTCTCACCAACCTACACGCTGTTTTAGTTTTCTGTTGAGCAGCTTTCCTAAGACTTTATCATCACTTGGGACCAAGCCACAGAAAGATCCTGTTTCACCCCCACCACTTAAGTCGGTGGGCATCTTAAACACAGTTTTTGAAAGAGGTGGGATGGGCAACGGTGCCTGGAACAAAACTGTTTGTTCCTTTGGCTCATGACACAGTCGCTAGTATTGGTTTCATCAGTGTTCTTTTGGGCTACTCATCTATGTTGAACAGAACTATGGCTATCTGTTTTTTTAAAAGTTTCAGTTCAAAACAGTTTCTGGTCCTGTGTCCTGGAAGACCACAAATAATTTAGGCATCTGGTGGCATATTTTTATGCAACCCGCCCAATTAGAATTTTTGGCACTGATATGAGAATCCTTTTGGCAAATGTTGTGTCCCAGCTAGAAGCCCAGTGAATTGATGTGGCCATTCCTATAGTTCTGAGCCTGTCACTTTGGGTTTAAGTACTAAGTCCTTATTTCTGCTTGTTACTCTTGTTCAGTTAGTTCCTATGTGGCAACACCCAGAGCAAGCTGTTTAGGGTCCATGACCTGCAAATCATGCAAGTGCAGCCTCTTCACCGGGCAAACACCCAGAAATGGTTGTTACCTTCTGCCCTTCACCTGTCTATCAGCAATCTATGGCAATTCATTCAAGGTAGAAGTGTCAGTCTAGACAGAGGAGTCCTCACTTTGCGTTTTTTTAATTTGAAGTGACTGCAATTACCATTTTCTGCATGACTACAGTTTTTGTGCATGAGCTAATTCCACATGCACACCAAAACCAGCCATGCTAATAATTGTTGAGTAGCAGTTACCATAAAATGGTGTGTGGGAGAAAGCGCTGGTGCCACTGTAGCATAGATGAAGCGTCTCAGCATGTTGGCCCAACAGCATTATTGGAATTAGCCATTCATGTTGTCAAGTCTAGTATGTGCTGTTTGCTAATAATTTGTGTTTTGTCATTGATGTATGGAGGAAAACATGCAAATGTTGCTGTTCAACTTTTAAGACATTTATTATAATAATAATTTGGTAAAATTGAATGATATGAGATCTAGTAAAAAGAAAATTAGGTATCACAAACTAAAATGAGCTCAAATGATTATAAGATGAGTGTCAGTAGTATTAAATCAAAGCCATGTGGTATAGCAAATTAATTTCTCTCACACATTCCTTCATACTAGTAGAGAGCATGCTTGTTTTTTTTTCCTGGGTTCTACGGATAATGATCATTGATGTGATCTAAAGTCATTCTTGCACCGTTCCTGGTCACTCCATGAGAGCACATAAGCATTGAAGCCAGTGTCCGTTTTCAGTTGTGTTTGTGTGTGTGCACATGTGATTATTTGCTTTGCTATTTGCTAGTCTTTTTTGAAGCATATGGAATCTTTTGCAGATGCAGGTGATTGCCTGTATTCTTTTAGCTTTTGTACATATTCATATGAATCATTGGGATAGGTCCTGCACTTGCCTTCTGACTCGGAAACATTTTTGGAGGTAGAAAATCTTCAGCAGACAAACCTGGAAGCTGTCCAAGTTCCAATACTTTGAGCACATTGTCTCACGGCAGACTATAATTCCTCACCAAAAACCACCAATCAAAGAAACAACAAAGCTAAAGTCACCAATGTCTGGTCTTCTTCTGGGAGACATAGCAGAGTGTCCCAGTCCATCAAGAGCAGTTCTTTCCTTCAGTCCAAAGGTTTCCATAAGTTCTGGGGGTACTGCTAACTTGTAGAAAATATCCCATATCTTCAGACTGCAGTCAGCATTTCACAATTGGAGACCTTCTCAGGGGTCAGTTAAACCTCGTCCCCTGAAATTCTTCCCAGGAGGAAATAGCTTCCTCTCTGAATACTGACTGCACTATCCAAGAGGGAAGTTCCACAGGGGCAAGTAAGCTTGAGGACAGTGACTCCCTTTAATCATGTTGGTTAGGAGAAGACTGTCATCACTGGTCCTAGAAGAAAATGCTGAAATTGAAAAGTTCAAGACAGAGCTGGAGATACTTTGAGAGGCAGGAATTCTTCAGTGAACAGAAGGGGATGTCTTCCCTCCTCTTTTCCAGGCAGATTATCCCTCTAGGAGGATGTTATAAACAATAAAGCAGTCACTTCAGCAGACAAGGTCAGCTGAGGGCTAGCAAATCCTTATGAAGAACAATCCCAGGTTTCGAACTCACAGTTTTACAAACTGATGCATTTCCTTTTTGAGTACATGCTTTGTATCATTAAAAGAGGGATCCGTGCATGCAAACTGAAATTGTGACTCCCCATTTTAACCATATAGTGCTCTCTCTTGACTCCAAACCCTACTCCTGGCCCTCCTAGTTCAGCTTCCCTTATGGGTTCAAAACAGATCTCCTACCCAGAGGCAGAACATGGCCCAGAGACTGGATCCAGTGTGTCTGCTAGTTCCCGCATCTGAAAGGGAAACTCTATGAATGAACGAGTGAAGATTTATAAAGTGCATGAACTTCACCAGCCAAGGCCACTCCGTGCTTTGACAGCAGGCCTATGAGTGGGCCAAGAAAACTAACTGGAGTTGAACAGCCATGTTTTCAACTTCTTCCGAAATATGGTTTGAGATGGGGAGTGACACAGGTCACAAGGAAGGGCATTCCAAAGTCTAGAGGCCAGGTAGGCAAAGGAGCATCCACCCATTCTGGTGCAATGGATTAGAGAACTCTAAAGTAGCTTGGCCCTCAAGTAGCTGATAGACCAAGATGGAGTATAAAGTTGCATTAGATTTAGAAGTAAGATTGCATCCCTAGTTAGACAAATCTCCTAAAGCTATGGTAAGAGTTGTAAACAGAATCCTTTTGTAAAGGAAAACCCAATGGGGATTTTTGGGATGGGATGAAACATACTGATGTTAAGAGTATTCAAAATAAGTCTTACCACATTGTTTTGAACGGTCTGCATGCATTTTATTAGGTAATTAGGAAGCCCTAAGTATCAGTAATTCCCGTACACTAGCCTTGCTTTTATTAGGGCACATAATAATGTCTTTTGGGTAGAGGTGGGAAGAATTTCCAGGATTTTTCTGAATGCTTTCAAATATAGCAAAAAAGGGCACAGAAACCATGGCAACCAGTTTTATGAAGGATAAATCATGGTTAAGGTTAATTCTGAGAGTTCTCCCTGTCTTAGGATGGACAGAGGGCTAGCCTAACTTAGCAGGCCAGCAGGCATGTGACCAAACGGAGTTGGGTTTGCCAAAAATCAAGATTTATGTTTTCTCTGAGTTCACTTTCAGGTAGCCGTCTGATGGCGCTGAAGACAGGTCTTGAAACTCTTTTGTGCAGAGGTAATGTTCTTTGCAATGGAGACAATCAACTGAGTCTCATCTGAGTATGACATCATAGTACCAGCAGTGCTTAATTTGTGCTTGTTGTTTCGGGTGCGGAGCACCGGCACTTACTTTTGAGGGCCGGCGCTTATTCTTCTGCCTCAAGCATTTACTGCAAGAATAAAACACATGGGAAAGAGGAAGGAAGAGAAAAACGAAAAAGCGTCACAAAGGGAGAAAGCAAAAAGCTGCAAGAGTGAGCTGAAGGGGCAGGGGTGGCTGTAAATGGATTAAAGAGGTCGGAGATGGCTTCAAGATTACGCTTCCTCAGTATTCTGTGTTTTCACATTTAACTGCAGAAGCCGCGTGTTTCAGAAGAGAGCTTTGGGCACCGGCACGATTTTATTTACAAATTAAGCACTGAGTACCAGTACCATAGGAGCTCAGTAGTGGAGTGTAGGAAAGTACCATCTTCCCTGGCATGTTACCCCCATTTTTCACTGTATATATGTTGTTTTAGTTGTATGTGTCACTGGGACCCTGGTATCCCAGGGCCCCAGTGCTCATAAGTGTGCCTGAATGTGTTACCTGTGTAGTGACTAACTGTCTCACTGAGGCTCTGCTAATCAGAACCTCAGTGGTTATGCTCTCTCATTTCTTTCCAAATTGTCACTAACAGGCTAGTGACCAATTTTACCAATTTACATTGGCTTACTGGAACACCCTTATAATTCCCTAGTATATGGTACTGAGGTACCCAGGGTATTTGGGTTCCAGGAGATCCCTATGGGCTGCAGCATTTCTTTTGCCACCCATAGGGAGCTCTGACAATTCTTAAACAGGCCTGCCACTGCAGCCTGAGTGAAATAACGTCCACGTTATTTCACAGCCATTTTACACTGCACTTAAGTAACTTATAAGTCACCTATATGTCTAACCTTTACCTGGTAAAGGTTAGGTGCAAAGTTACTTAGTGTGAGGGCACCCTGGCACTAGCCAAGGTGCCCCCACATTGTTCAGAGCCAATTCCCTGAACTTTGTGAGTGCGGGGACACCATTACACGCGTGCACTACATATAGGTCACTACCTATATGTAGCTTCACAATGGTAACTCCGAATATGGCCATGTAACATGTCTATGATCATGGAATTGCCCCCTCTATGCCATCCTGGCATTGTTGGCACAATCCCATGATCCCAGTGGTCAGTAGCACAGACCCTGGTACTGCCAAACTGCCCTTCCTGGGGTTTCACTGCAGCAGCTGCTGCTGCCAACCCCTCAGACAGGCATCTGCCCTCCTGGGGTCCAGCCAGGCCTGGCCCAGGATGGCAGAACAAAGAACTTCCTCTGAGAGAGGGTGTAGGGTGTTACACCCTCTCCCTTTGGAAAATGGTGTGAAGGCAGGGGAGGAGTAGCCTCCCCCAGCCTCTGGAAATGCTTTGTTGGGCACAGATGTGCCCAATTCTGCATAAGCCAGTCTACACCGGTTCAGGGGACCCCTTAGCCCTGCTCTGGCGCGAAACTGGACAAAGGAAAGGGGAGTGACCACTCCCCTGACCTGCACCTCCCCTGGGAGGTGTCCAGAGCTCCTCCAGTGTGATCCAGACCTCTGCCATCTTGGAAACAGAGGTGCTGCTGGCACACTGGACTGCTCTGAGTGGCCAGTGCCACCAGGTGACGTCAGAGACTCCTTCTGATAGGCTCCTTCAGGTGTTAGTAGCCTATCCTCTCTCCTAGGTAGCCAAACCCTCTTTTCTGGCTATTTAGGGTCTCTGTCTCTGGGGAAACTTTAGATAACGAATGCAAGAGCTCATCCGAGTTCCTCTGCATCTCTCTCTTCACCTTCTGCCAAGGAATCGACTGCTGACCGCGCTGGAAGCCTGCAAAACTGCAACAAAGTAGCTAAGACGACTACTGCAACTCTGTAACGCTGATCCTGCCGCCTTTTCAACTGTTTTCCTGCTTGTGCATGCTGTGGGGGTAGTCTGCCTCCTCTCTGCACCAGAAGCTCCGAAGAAATCTCCTGTGGGTCGACGGAATCTTCCCCCTGCAACCGCAGGCACCAAAAAGCTGCATTACCGGTCCCTTGGGTCTCCTCTCAGCACGACGAGCGAGGTCCCTCGAATCCAGCGACTCTGTCCAAGTGACCCTCACAGTCCAGTGACTCTTCAGTCCAAGTTTGGTGGAGGTAAGTCCTTGCCTCACCTCGCTGGGCTGCATTGCTGGGAACCGCGACTTTTGCAGCTACTCCGGCCCCTGTGCACTTCCGGCGGAAATCCTTTGTGCACAGCCAAGCCTGGTTCCACGGCACTCTAACCTGCATTGCACGACTTTCTAAGTTGGTCTCCGGCGACGTGGGACTCCTTTGTGCGACTTCGGGTGAGCACTGTTTCACGCATCCTCGTAGTGCCTGTTTATTGCACTTCTCCGGGTGCTACCTGCTACTGAGAGGGCTCCTTGTCTTGCTCGATGTCCCCTCTCTCTCCTGGTCCAATTTGCGACCTCCTGGTCCCTCCAGGGCCACAGCATCATCCAAAAAACGCTAACCGCATGATTTGCAGCTAGCAAGGCTTGTTGGCGTTCTTTCGGCGGGAAAACACTTCTGCACGACTCTCCACGGCGAGAGGGATCCGTCCACCAAAGGGGAAGTCTCTGGCCCTTTTCGTTCCTGCAGAAACCTCTGCTTCTTCTGTCCAGTAGAAGCTTCTTTGCACCCGCAGCTGGCATTTCCTGGGCATCTGCCCATCTCCGACTTGCTTGTGACTTTTGGACTTGGTCCCCTTGTTCCACAGGTACTCCAGATTGGAAATCCACAGTTGTTGCATTGTTGGTTTGTGTCTTTCCTGCATTATTCCTCTAACACGACTTCTTTGTTCTTAGGGGAACTTTGGTGCACTTTGCACTCATTTTTCAGGGTCTTGGGGAGGGTTATTTTCCTAACTCTCACTATTTTCTAATAGTCCCAGCGACCCTCTACGAGGTCACATAGGTTTGGGGTCCATTCGTGGTTCACATTCCACTTTTGGAGTATATGGTTTGTGTTGCCCCTATCCCTATGTTTCCCCATTGCATCCTATTGTAACTATACATTGTTTGCACTGTTTTCTAAGACTATACTGCATATTTTTGCTATTGTGTATATATATCTTGTGTATATTTCCTATCCTCTCACTGAGGGTACACTCTAAGATACTTTGGCATATTGTCATAAAAATAAAGTACCTTTATTTTTAGTATAACTGGGTATTGTGTTTTCTTATGATATTGTGCATATGACACTAAGTGGTACTGTAGTAGCTTCACCTGTCTCCTAGTTCAGCCTAAGCTGCTCTGCTAAGCTACCATTATCTATCAGCCTAAGCTGCTAGACACCCTATACACTAATAAGGGATAACTGGGCCTGGTGCAAGGTGCAAGTACCCCTTGGTACTCACTACAAGCCAGTCCAGCCTCTTACATTGGTTGTGCAGCGGTGGGATAAGTGCTTTGAGACTACTTACCACTCTTGTCATTGTACTTTTCATAAGAGAAAAAATATACAAAACAAGTTCAGTGTGTGTACACATAGCTAAAAAGTTTTGCATTTCCTCTTTTCACTCTTTTCTAAAGTGCTGAAAAGTACTTCTAAACTTACAAAAAGTTCTTAAAAGTTTAAAAAGTTTTTTTCTGTCTTTCTAAAAAGTTCTGAAAACTTTTTTCTCTTTTTCTATCACTTAACTCTCTCTAAAAATGTCTGGCACAGGCCAAAATGTTGACCTGTCTAAGATTGCATATGATCACCTTAGCTGGAAAGGAGCAAGGAGTCTCTGCATAGAGAGAGGTTTGAGTGTAGGGAAGAATCCTTCCTTGGAATTGTTACTTAACATGCTTAGAGAACAAGATAAGGCTAAAAGTGCCCCATCTGTTGAAAAAGTAGCTAATGGTTCCCAATCTGATCCAGGGACTCCCCCAGGAAAAGGTTCAGGAAAGAAACTTCTTAGCCTGCCCATTACTAGACAGTCTAGCATAGTTGGTACTGAGGTGGAGTCACATCATCCAGATGATGTGCTCTCACATTACACTGTCAGCCAAGCTGTTAGGGTGCCCTCTGTAAGGGACAGGTCTCCTTCTGTTCATTCCCATCATACCTCTGTATCTAGGAATGTCCCTCCCACCAACCCTGATGACAGATTGTTAGAAAGGGAACTCAATAAGTTGAGGGTGGAACAAACCAGACTGAAGCTTAAAAAGCAACAGCTGAATTTGGATAGACAGTCTTTTGAACTAGAGAAGGAAAGACAGAAGTTGGGTTTAGAAACCCATGGTGGCAGCAGCAGTATTCCCCATAGTCATCCTGCAAAAGAGCATGATTCCAGGAATCTGCACAAGATAGTTCCCCCTTATAAGGAGGGGGTTGACATTAACAAGTGGTTTGCTGCACTTGAGAGGGCCTGTGTTGTACAGGATGTCCCTCAAAGGCAGTGGGCTGCTATCCTATGGCTATCATTTAGTGGAAAAGGTAGGGATAGGCTCCTTACTGTGAAAGAAAATGATGCTAATAATTTCCAAGTTCTTAAGAATGCACTCCTGGATGGTTATGGCTTAACCACTGAACAATACAGGATAAAGTTCAGAGAGACCAAAAAGGAGTCTTCACAAGACTGGGTTGATTTCATTGACCATTCAGTGAAGGCCTTGGAGGGGTGGTTACATGGCAGTAAAGTTACTGATTATGACAGCCTGTATAACTTGATCCTGAGAGAGCATATTCTTAATAATTGTGTGTCTGATTTGTTGCACCAGTACTTGGTGGACTCTGATCTGACCTCTCCCCAAGAATTGGGAAAGAAGGCAGACAAATGGGTCAGAACAAGGGTGAACAGAAAAGTTCATACAGGGGGTGACAAAGATGGCAACAAAAAGAAGGATGGTAAGTCTTCTGACAAGGGTGGGGACAAATCTAAAAATGAGTCTTCATCAGGCCCACAAAAACACTCTGGTGGGGGTGGTGGGCCCAAATCCTCTTTTAATCAGAACAAGGAAAAGAAACCATGGTGCTATTTATGTAAAATAAAAGGCCATTGGACAACAGATCCCAGTTGTCCAAAGAAAAGCACCAATGCTCCTACCACTACAACCCCTACTGCTACCCCTAGTGTCCCTACTAATAGCAGTGGTGGTGGGAGCAAACCTACTAATAGCCAATCCAAGGGAGTAGCTGGGCTCACTATTGGTAACTTAGTTGGGGTTGGCCTTGTTAGGGAGGCCACAGAGGCTGTGTTAGTCTCTGAGGGGGCTATTGATTTAGCCACCTTAGTTGCTTGTCCCCTTAATATGGATAAGTACAAGCAGCTACCCCTAATAAATGGTGTTGAGGTTCAGGCCTACAGGGACACTGGAGCCAGTGTGACTATGGTCATAGAGAAACTGGTCCACCCTGAACAACACCTACTTGGTCACCAGTACCAAGTAACCGATGCTCACAACAACACACTTAGCCACCCCATGGCTGTTGTTAATCTCAACTGGGGGGGGGGTTACTGGTCCAAAGAAAGTTGTGGTAGCCACAGATTTACCTGTAGACTGTCTACTAGGAAATGATTTGGAGACATCAGCTTGGTCAGATGTGGAGTTGGAGGCCCATGCAGCAATGCTGGGCATCCCAGGGCATATTTTTGCTTTGACAAGGGCTCAGGCCAAAAAGCAAAAAGGACAGGGAAGCTTGGATTCTGGAACAATGGACCAAGTGCTCCCTAAAGCTAGGGCTAGTAGAAGCAAACCACTTCCTACTATCCCTCCCTCTACAGTGGATTCTACTTCTGAGGAAGAAGAATTCCCTCCTTGTGCAGAACCTACACCAGAGGAGCTGGAAGCAGATACTGCCGAGCTTTTGGGTGAAGGGGGGCCTGCCAGGGAGGAGCTGAGTGTGGCACAGCAAACCTGTCCCACATTAGAGGGTCTCAGACAGCAAGCTGTCAAACAGGCTAATGGGGATGTCAGTGACTCTCACAGAGTTTACTGGGAGGACAACCTCTTGTACACTGAACATAGGGATCCTAAACCTGGAGCTGCCAGGAGATTAGTGATTCCTCAGGAGTACAGAAAGTTCCTCCTAACCCTGGCACATGACATTCCCCTAGCTGGGCATCTAGGACAAATGAAAACTTGGGACAGGCTTGTTCCCCTGTTTCATTGGCCTAGAATGTCTGAGGACACAAAGGAATTTTGTAAGTCCTGTGAAACCTGTCAAGCCAGTGGCAAGACAGGTGGCACCCCAAAGGCACCCCTTATTCCACTGCCTGTGGTTGGGGTTCCCTTTGAAAGGGTAGGGGTTGACATAGTTGGCCCCCTTGACCCTCCTACTGCTTCAGGCAATAGGTTCATCTTGGTGGTAGTGGACCATGCCACAAGATATCCTGAAGCTATTCCTTTAAGGACCACTACAGCACCTGCAGTGGCAAAGGCCCTCCTGGGAATATTTTCCAGGGTGGGCTTCCCAAAGGAAGTAGTATCAGACAGGGGAAGCAATTTCATGTCTGCATACTTAAAGGCCATGTGGAAGGAGTGTGGTGTAACTTACAAGTTCACAACACCCTATCATCCACAAACAAATGGACTGGTGGAGAGATTTAATAAAACTCTCAAAGGCATGATTATGGGTCTCCCTGAAAAACTCCGCAGGAGATGGGATATCCTCCTACCATGCCTCCTTTTTGCCTACAGGGAGGTACCCCAGAAAGGAGTGGGCTTCAGCCCCTTTGAACTTCTTTTTGGACACCCTGTTAGGGGTCCACTCACACTTGTAAAGGAGGGTTGGGAACAACCTTTAAAAGCTCCTAAGCAGGATATTGTGGATTATGTACTTGGCCTCAGATCAAGAATGGCTGAGTACATGAAAAAGGCCAGTAATAACCTTCAGGCCAGCCAAGAGCTCCAGAAGCAATGGCATGATCAGAAGGCTGTTTTGGTTCAGTACCAACCAGGGCAGAAAGTGTGGGTCTTGGAGCCTGTGGCCCCAAGAGCACTCCAAGATAAATGGAGTGGTCCCCACACAATTGTTGAGAAAAAGGGTGAAGTCACCTATTTAGTTGACTTAGGAACTGCAAGGAGTCCTCTTAGGGTACTCCATGTAAACCGCCTGAAACCCTACTATGACAGGGCTGATCTCACCCTGCTCATGGCAACTGATGAGGGACAGGAAGAAGACAGTGATCCTCTACCTGATCTCTTCTCTTCCACAGAACAAGATGCTCTTGTGGAAGGTGTAGTTTTGGCTGATTGTCTTACTGCTGAGCAGAAAGACCATTGCATAAATCTCCTGGGTCAGTTTTCTGAACTCTTCTCTACTGTGCCAGGTACCACTTCTTGGTGTGAGCACACTATAGATACTGGAGACAGTTTACCTGTCAAAAGTAAGATCTATAGGCAGCCTGACCATGTCAGGGACTGCATAAAGCAAGAGGTGCAGAAAATGTTAGAACTAGGAGTGGTTGAGCACTCTGAAAGTCCATGGGCTTCTCCTGTGGTACTTGTACCAAAACCCCATTCCAAAGATGGAAAGAAGGAAATGCGGTTTTGTGTAGACTATAGAGGTCTCAACCTAGTAACCAAAACTGATGCTCACCCTATACCCAGGGCAGATGAGCTCTTAGATACACTGGCATCTGCCAAGTATCTAAGCACTTTTGATTTGACTGCAGGGTATTGGCAGATCAAATTGTCAGAAGATGCTAAACCTAAAACTGCATTTTCAACCATTGGAGGCCATTACCAATTTACAGTAATGCCTTTTGGTTTGAAAAATGCACCTGCCACTTTTCAAAGGTTGGTGTACACAGTCCTGCAAGGGCTGGAAGCTTTCAGTGCAGCATATTTGGACGATATAGCTGTATTTAGCTCCAGCTGGGATGATCACCTGGTCCACCTATGGAAAGTTTTGGAGGCCCTGCAGAAGGCAGGCCTCACTATCAAGGCTTCAAAGTGCCAGATAGGGCAGGGTAAGGTGGTTTATCTGGGACACCTTGTTGGTGGGGAACAGATTGCACCACTTCAGGGGAAAATCCAAACAATTATTGATTGGGTTCCCCCTACCACTCAGACTCAGGTGAGAGCCTTCCTAGGCCTCACTGGGTATTACAGGAGGTTCATTAAGAACTATGGCTCCATTGCAGCCCCTCTTAATGACCTCACATCCAAGAAAATGCCTAAAAAGGTATTATGGACAGCAAACTGTCAGAAAGCTTTTGAGGAGCTGAAGCAGGCCATGTGCTCTGCACCTGTCCTGAAAAGCCCTTGTTACTCTAAAAAATTCTGTGTCCAAACTGATGCATCTGAATTAGGAGTAGGGGCAGTCCTATCACAACTTAATTCTGAGGGCCAGGATCAACCTGTTGCTTTTATTAGTAGGAGGTTGACCCCTAGAGAAAAGCGTTGGTCTGCCATAGAGAGGGAGGCCTTTGCTGTGGTCTGGGCTCTGAAGAAGTTGAGACCATACCTGTTTGGCACTCACTTCATTGTTCAGACATACCACAAACCTCTACTTTGGCTAAAACAAATGAAAGGTGAAAATCCTAAATTGTTGAGGTGGTCCATATCCCTACAGGGAATGGACTATACAGTGGAACATAGACCTGGGAGTAGCCACTCCAATGCAGATGGACTCTCCAGATATTTCCACTTAGACAATGAAGACTCATCAGGTCATGGCTAGTCTTATTGTCCTTCGTTTGGGGGGGGGGGTTGTGTAGGAAAGTACCATCTTGCCTGGCATGTTACCCCCATTTTTCACTGTATATATGTTGTTTTAGTTGTATGTGTCACTGGGACCCTGGTATCCCAGGGCCCCAGTGCTCATAAGTGTGCCTGAATGTGTTACCTGTGTAGTGACTAACTGTCTCACTGTGGCTCTGCTAATCAGAACCTCAGTGGTTATGCTCTCTCATTTCTTTCCAAATTGTCACTAACAGGCTAGTGACCAATTTTACCAATTTACATTGGCTTACTGGAACACCCTTATAATTCCCTAGTATATGGTACTGAGGTACCCAGGGTATTGGGGTTCCAGGAGATCCCTATGGGCTGCAGCATTTCTTTTGCCACCCATAGGGAGCTCTGACAATTCTTACACAGGCCTGCCACTGCAGCCTGAGTGAAATAACGTCCACGTTATTTCACAGCCATTTTACACTGCACTTAAGTAACTTATAAGTCACCTATATGTCTAACCTTTACCTGGTAAAGGTTAGGTGCAAAGTTACTTAGTGTGAGGGCACCCTGGCACTAGCCAAGGTGCCCCCACATTGTTCAGAGCCAATTCCCTGAACTCGTGCACTACATATAGGTTACTACCTATATGTAGCTTCACAATGGTAACTCCGAATATGGCCATGTAACATGTCTATGATCATGGAATTGCCCCCTCTATGCCATCCTGGCATAGTTGGCACAATCCCATGATCCCAGTGGTCTGTAGCACAGACCCTGGTACTGCCAAACTGCCCTTCCTGGGGTTTCACTGCAGCTGCTGCTGCTGCCAACCCCTCAGACAGGCATCTGCCCTCCTGGGGTCCAGCCAGGCCTGGCCCAGGATGGCAGAACAAAGAACTTCCTCTGAGAGAGGGTGTTACACCCTCTCCCTTTGGAAAATGGTGTGAAGGCAGGGGAGGAGTAGCCTCCCCCAGCCTCTGGAAATGCTTTGTTGGGCACAGATGTGCCCAATTCTGCATAAGCCAGTCTACACCGGTTCAGGGGACCCCTTAGCCCTGCTCTGGCGCGAAACTGGACAAAGGAAAGGGGAGTGACCACTCCCCTGACCTGCACCTCCCCTGGGAGGTGTCCAGAGCTCCTCCAGTGTGATCCAGACCTCTGCCAATTTGGAAACAGAGGTGCTGCTGGCACACTGGACTGCTCTGAGTGGCCAGTGCCACCAGGTGACGTCAGAGACTCCTTCTGATAGGCTCCTTCAGGTGTTAGTAGCCTATCCTCTCTCCTAGGTAGCCAAACCCTCTTTTCTGGCTATTTAGGGTCTCTGTCTCTGGGGAAACTTTAGATAACGAATGCAAGAGCTCATCCGAGTTCCTCTGCATCTCTCTCTTCACCTTCTGCCAAGGAATCGACTGCTGACCGCGCTGGAAGCCTGCAAAACTGCAACAAAGTAGCTAAGACGACTACTGCAACTCTGTAACGCTGATCCTGCCGCCTTCTCGACTGTTTTCCTGCTTGTGCATGCTGTGGGGGTAGTCTGCCTCCTCTCTGCACCAGAAGCTCCGAAGAAATCTCCCGTGGGTCGACGGAATCTTCCCCCTGCAACCGCAGGTACCAAAAAGCTGCATTACCGGTCCATTGGGTCTCCTCGTCTCCTCGACCGAGCGAGGTCCCTCGAATCCAGCGACTCTGTCCAAGTGACCCCCACAGTCCAGTGACTCTTCAGTCCAAGTTTGGTGGAGGTAAGTCCTTGCCTCACCTTGCTGGGCTGCATTGCTGGGAACCGCGACTTTTGCAGCTACTCCGGCCCCTGTGCACTTCCGGCAGAAATCTTTTGTGCACAGCCAAGCCTGGGTCCACGGCACTCTAACCTGCATTGCACGACTTTCTAAGTTGGTCTCCGGCGACGTGGGACTCCTTTGTGCGACTTCGGGTGAGCACCGTTTCACGCATCCTCGTAGTGCATTTTTCTGGCACTTCTCCGGGTGCTACCTGCTGCTGAGAGGGCTCCTTGTCTTGCTCGACGTCCCCTCTCTCTCCTGGTCCAATTTGCGACCTCCTGGTCCCTCCAGGGCCACAGCAGCGTCCAAAAACGCTAACCGCACGATTTGCAGCTAGCAAGGCTTGTTGGCATTCTTTCGGCGGGAAAACACTTCTGCACGACTCTCCACAGCGAGAGGGATCCGTCCACCAAAGGGGAAGTCTCTGGCCCTTTTCGTTCCTGCAGAAACCTCTGCTTCTTCTGTCCAGTAGAAGCTTCTTTGCACCCGCAGCTGGCATTTCCTGGGCATCTGCCCATCTCCGACTTGCTTGTGACTTTTGGACTTGGTCCCCTTGTTCCACAGGTACTCCAGATTGGAAATCCACAGTTGTTGCATTGTTGGTTTGTGTCTTTCCTGCATTATTCCTCTAACACCACTTCTTTGTCCTTAGGGGAAGTTTGGTGCACTTTGCACTCATTTTTCAGGTTCTTGGGGAGGGTTATTTTCCTAACTCTCACTATTTTCTAATAGTCCCAGCGACCCTCTACGAGGTCACATAGGTTTGGGGTCCATTCGTGGTTCACATTCCACTTTTGGAGTATATGGTTTGTGTTGCCCCTATCCCTATGTTTCCCCATTGCATCCTATTGTAACTATACATTGTTTGCACTGTTTTCTAAGACTATACTGCACATTTTTGCTATTGTGTATATATATCTTGTGTATATTTCCTATCCTCTCACTGAGGGTACACTCTAAGATACTTTGGCATATTGTCATAAAAATAAAGTACCTTTATTTTTAGTATAACTGTGTATTGTGTTTTCTTATGATATTGTGCATATGACACTAAGTGGTACTGTAGTAGCTTCACCCGTCTCCTAGTTCAGCCTAAGCTGCTCTGCTAAGCTACCATTATCTATCAGCCTAAGCTGCTAGACACCCTATACACTAATAAGGGATAACTGGGCCTGGTGCAAGGTGCAAGTACCCCTTGGTACTCACTACAAGCCAGTCCAGCCTCTTACATGGAGTCATGTAAACATCGCATAATGTGGGCTTCATAAAAGAACCTTGCAACACACCATACTTAAGCCGAATAACTGATTACTTGTAAAGCGAAAGAGTGACGGTCTGGGACCAATGAGAGAGAAAAGAGCATAGCCACTTGGAGGCTTTGCTCCAAATACTGAGATTGAAAAGGCCTTCAAGTTGAATGGGAAGTGAGACCATGTTGTAGGCCGAGGTCATGTAAAATCATCACACCCAGGCACCACCATCCAGTATGGCTTCAATATGCTCAACAACTGTCATAAGAGCAGATTGTGTGCTTTTGATATGGCCTAAATCCATATTGTGAACTATCTAAGAGAAAATTGGTTCAGAAGAAGCCCGAGAGATGGCTGCTGAGAATTTTTTCCAGAATCTCAGATGTTAGAGTGGGACGCGAGATGGATTTGTAATTGACCTGCACAGTGAGGTCTGTGGCTGGTTTCTTTAGCCACAGTGAACTTGTTTCCTCAGTATAGGAACTATGGCTGTTCAGGAACCAGCACAGATTTGGACTGATAGATTCCAGAGCTGTGTTGAACATTTGAAGACACAGGTCTGACGGTGAGCCTGATTTGCAAGAGCTGATTGCAGCAAGAGTCCTTGATAGTGATTGGAGAAGTTAACTAGGGAGAGTCCGGAGGGAGCAGCAAGAACTCTTTTTAACAAAAGCCTGTTGTGGTCACACTGGTTAAGAAAGTTCCTGTGTGTATCTGCAATTTTATTGTGAAAGAATGATGCCAGATCTTCAAAAAGATCTTGGCTTGGTTACAAGCGGATGGCTGCAGATATAATTTGACAATGATAAGGATTTCTTTGGATGAGTTAGTGGATGAGGGTAGCTTGTCTGCATAGTAGGCAGTGATTGTTTTCGTTATGCGCTTACAATAGCTTTATATAGGTGATCTATATTTAACTTTAAGGTCAGGATTGAGTTTCATTTCAGCACTCTTCTTTTATGTTTAGAAAATGAGGTTTAATGTGTGGCACCCTCTTTATGTAGATGAGGAAAGTAACAACAATAAAGCATGCAAGACAGACAAACAGACTGCTAAATGCACATTTGTGGGCTTACCTACTTGAATGTTGAAGTTGTCTAAAAAAGAAAAGCTCACAAACTTTTGGAGGAAAGGAGCCAGAAGCTTGGTTAGAGTTGTGAATTTACCAGGTTACCCTGTTGGGGGAACGCAAGAGCCCCTAAGAGAACAGAACATGAGGTTGATTTATAATGTATAGATCATCCACTCTGTATTATGTAATTTAACATTATTAAGCACCCTACATAAAAAATGAGAGTGGTAAATAATGGCTAGACTTCCACTTGCACTGAGTGGATTTTCTTTGTGCATAACGGAATAGCCTTTTGGGGCTGCGGTGGCAACGTCTGGTGTGGCGGTATCAGTAATCCATGTTTCAGTAAGAAATAGCATATTGGGATTATTTGTAGGTATAAAGTCGGAGATGTGCAGTCTCTGCTTGGGCAATGATCTGATGTTCATAAGTAAGCAAGTTGAAGTTTTACTTCTAGATGTAAGCTTTCCTGCTAAGTCTACTACTGGTCATTCAAGTATCAGACTTAAAGTCAAACGTTTGCCTACAGGATAGTTAAGAAGCAGAACCAATCAGACAGAGGGTGTGAGGAGTAGTAACACACTTACCATGCAAGCGCCTTGCAAGAAGCTCCTTGGGGAGTGCACCTAATTCTGACTAATTGACCTGAGGCGGGAGACCATGGATCCTAGTGAATAGTGGTGAGTTGCAATTTAAGCGGGTGGGAAAAAGTCAATTCTAACTGGAACCCAGCAGGCAAGCTGTCCTTCCTGGGACACTACATCTAAAGTGACCAAAAATAAAAAGTTAGTGAAAAGTAATCATAGAAAACCTCTATTCCAACACAGATGCCCCCGAGCTGCCACAGGTGTTTCCTCTCTCTAATCCTGGTCATTGTGTGACCAATCCATTGAAGTGGCAGGTGGGGGTCAGAGCCAACAAAAGGTATACAGGGGCATCATCCCAGACCAGAAACATGGATGCCACTGAAATTCACGTTGGCTAAGCAGAAAAGGGTAACATGAATATACATCCATAACTGTTTTTTGAACCCAGATTACTTCAATTCAACTCGGCTTTATTTCGGCAAAAATGCCCTAAAAGCATATGTAACAAAACTTCTTACATATAAACACAGTTAAAAGAAATCATTAAAATTCACATAGGTCTTGAAAATAATTAACTCATCCAAAGCCATGTGATAAGAATGTACACAATATCAGTGCTATGAATAATGAGAAAATACAAAAAATACACATCACCATAAAACCCAGATTACTTTAAATTTCAACTTTCATTTCAATTGCAATTTCCAATAAAAAGTTGCCAACCTAAGGCCTGATTTAGAGTTTGATGGACAGGGTACTTCAGCACGCATGTGATGAAGTACGCTGCCCGCCGAAACCTTGCCTGCTCAACTTATTTAGAGACCAGCAGTCCTTTGGCTCTGTCAATGGACAGCTTCCTCCAGTGGCCCAATAGTGCAGTTGCCATCAGAGGAAGGGCATTATCACACCTGCCCTATTTTGGGTGGATGGTGTAATGTCCTTTTATGCTACCTGTCACTGCTGGTAAATACCAACAGTGAGGGACAGGAAAAGAAAATACCCCACACCCTAGGAGAAAAATCCTAGTGCTGGAGGTCATTAATTTTTTGTTTTTCAGAAACAAGCTCCCACTTTAGGAGTTTGTTTCTGAGAACAAAAACCTTGGAAAAGTTTGGTGAACAGCCATCAAGACTGATAGCAGCCGCCCACCATACATTTCATGCCTTGAATGGACCCACCTTGATAATGGTTGGTTTTAATGTACAGAGATGACTGCTGGGCCAGCGGGATCTCTAAATTTGGCGGAGAGCTATCTGTCACTCTTTCACCCTGATAGACTGTACTGCATCTGCCAGACTCTAATTCAGTCCCTTTGTTATAATATAAATTTCAAACGGCGGGCAATATGACTGGCGACAAAGGCTTCTAGGAAACACAATTTCTAAAATTACGTTATGTTTTAAGAGCATGTCAGACAAATATATCCTTCACTTCGCCTTCCTTATTTACTCTGTTCTGCTGTAACTGAGGTCCTGTGGATAGACAGCAGCCTTACTAGAGTGACAGCTATGGTAATTGTGAAAATGAAACACCTATCCTTGTAAATGGATTGCATGTATCTCTGTCTGCATTGCAAGCTACAGCCACTGCAGAGGTCAACATGCCTGATGAAAAGAGTAAATAAAAATGGAGAGAAGGCAAAAAATTGATTTCCCTACTATTGGTGAGAAAGACAATGCCACTGTAAGACAGTGAGCATCATTAAAATACCGCACAATATTTATGTAGGTGGCCTATCAGGTTGAGGAGCCTGGTAGGAGGTAGAAATAAGAGGTTACCAGCCACTCTATTAGTGGGATTTAGTTGCAGTTACTGCAGTTCCTTTATTGAGTCTTTTATGTCAGTGAAAGAAGACTTCATGACTATGGGATTCATTATTTCTGTCACTGTAACATCCTAGATAGACTTAACCTTTGGGCTTGAAAGAAGTGATGGAAATTCAAGTTGACCAGCTGTAAATCCTTTCTTGAATTTATTTCCATTGGCATTCCCTGGAGTGTATATGACCTGTCATGCACATGTGTCACCACCATCTACTCTTTGCCTGAATCCATAGTATCTCAGGCAACAAGAAAAAAACTAAACCTGCATTTTCCACTAAACCAATGTTATTTATTTATGAACATATGTGCATATGTGGTCCTTTATAACAATGCATATGGGTTCTTGATTTTTATTTATTGTCAACATAGTTAATATTGTTAACCTAACTTATTTTATTACTTGCATAGCTACCTCAGGGAAGAAAGTCACTAAGAAGCATACGGATGGCATTGCCCCTGAAAAAGCGCAGGAGTTTACATTGCTTTTTGAAACTGCAGAATATGTCCAAAACTGGGAGATATCTATGATGTTTAATTATGAGGTCCCCCACATGTAATGTGTGAGGTGAGGACTTCTTCAGCTCTTGAATTGTACACATGAAAGACCTAGCATACAACATTCTAGCTTCCTGGCTGCTTGGTTCATCACACTGCAAATCCTTTTCTAAACAAGTTCTCTACATCTTTGCTTCTTGTCTTCGACTGACGCTAATATGTAGCACATTAAGCTGCCACGCCAATGACCACAGCTATTTTGAAGACACAACTAGGGTTCCAACAGCAAGGCATCGTCACATTGCCTCTAGAATTAAAAAAATGCTAAAATTGCCAGAGAAGGTGTAGATTTGTGGCAATGCCACACTCTCTTATTGCCAGCTCTGTGCCACACACAATCACATCTCAAGGGTCTTAGTAACTTAGGGGCACATTTATCATTATGTGGTGCAGCACAACGCATCCAGCCACCTTGCTGTGCTGCATGACAGGGAAAGGGCAGCAAAGTGCCGTATTTAACATAAGACAGTGCATTCATGCCTGTTCCCAGAACTGGCACACAATGCGCTGCCTATCACCAACGCAGGCACTCTTGCACCATGGTGAAAGGGTGCCTGCATTTTAAGCAGGATTCTTTTTGTGGAGGAAGGGGTGCCTCACTGCACAAAAACAATCTCCTGAGGCATTTTGCTCCATGCGTGCTGCAAAATGCAGCACACATAGAAAGAGGAAAAAGCTAGGAGAAATAAACATCTCTCCTCATTACGCCTCGTCTGGGGAGGGGTAGCAGTTTTGGCACATTCCCAGGTGTGCCACTTATGGGAAATCTGGGAATGTGTCAAAATCTATAGGTTTTGTGTTGGAACACCCACACACCACTCATTAAAAGCCCCCCCCGGGGCAGAGTAACGCAACGCAGCAATTTGCGCGGTGTTAGGTTACTCTGGATTTATCAAGCCTCTCAGGGCCACGCAGGGTAGTCTTACGTGGCTTTATAAATCCCCTTTAAGGGTTGCGTCACACTTCCACCCCATAGTGTGGTGCAAAAAGCGGTGCCACCAGTTCATACATTTAGCTCGTAGTAGCTAGATCATGCAGTGAAACCAGATGAGTGATGTGTCAAATTTACAATAACCTGGCAATCCGGATTCGACAGGAGTAATGTCAGTCTCTTCACTTCCCTGAACCAAGGGCCTGCTCTTAATTTCTATTTGTTTAATCTGTACATGAGACCCTCATAAAATATCACAATCTCAGATTAGTTAATTATGCAGATGATACTCAGCTGATTCTGTTTCTGGGCAGGGACCATCAGACTGCGGTAAAGGCTTTCCACAACTGAGTGAAGGACATTGCTTTATGGGTGAACTCCAACACTCTCAAATTTAATGGGGATAAGACAGAGGTCCTCATTACGACTTTGGTGGTCCGAGGACCTCCACAGTGGCGATGACAGTCGCAGCACCGCCGGGCCAGCAGAGAAGACTGCCATATTTTGACCATGGCGGTGTTTCCAACAGATCACAGCCAAAACACCGCCAGTACCGCCAGTGTGGGCGGAACGCCGCAGCCGGTGGTAGGCATCTCCAGGCCGGTGGAGACCATGTTCCCGCCGACCATATTATGACCCAGCACACCACCACGATTTCCGGGGTGGTCTCACCACCATGAAAAGCCTGGCAGAAATGAGCAACATAAAAGGAGACACTCACCTTCAAGAACACAGACACATCCGCAACTGCCATGGAACCTGAAATGTAAGTCTTCCCACTGCTCTTGCTGGCCATACAACTCCAGAACCAGCGATGGCGATGAAGACAACACCCATAAGTACACACACCTAGCACACACTGTAGGGAAGGCCATTTGTACACACCCATACACAACCCCGGCACGGCTAGCCACACCCACACACACGCAAACATACAATGTACCAACACATCTACATACACACTCACACACAAACAACACACACCACGTCCAGCAAATACGTGTCATACCCATCAAACACACACACCATCTTCACTGTCAGACACATCCACACACAACACCCCTGAGTCACACAACCACAACACCATTGTAACCACACAAATGCATTGGCAGAGAGGCACAACGCACACCTACACAGGAAATGACATACTGCCAGCAACACGTAACAACAGCACACAACCAATACAAACAATAACACTGCCAAACAACGTCACATCACACGCCACATCCACGCAAAACACAGAGTACATCACAAATGCATCACAACACACACACCATTACCACACAATGCCACACAACAACAACACAACATTTCACAAGTCCATAGCACAAATCACCCACACAATTTATGCTGCCACACAAACACATCACATACACAGAAAGCCACACACCAAATAACACATATACAACACATACATGTGGAAGGAAAGGCAGGACAAGGTTGTTAACCACAACACCAATGGGTGACTGGTGCAGATATATTAAAATAAAGATCTCATCATAAAAATAGACTATATACAACATAGGCATACTGGCCAGTCCAAAAGTGTCCATTGCCCCAGGCACACTGGGCAGTCTCTGGCCCCAACTTGACTCCTGACTGCAAAGTGGCCTCCACATGGCAGGGGCATCAATGGGGTATGCAGGCACCTCAGGGGTGATGGGGGCGAGGTGGGGGTTTGGGTTTGGGAGGGGGGTCCTTTGGTTTGGCTTTGGAAGGGTGGCCCTTAGGTTTGGCTTTCGGAGGGGGGTCTTTAGATTGTGCTTTGGAGGCAGGTAGCTTTCCCCTTCATATGGCCCTTTGGAGGACGGCCCTTGGCTTTTGGGGGGTGGTAGTCTTTGCTGGGGGAAGGGAAAGGGGAATGGGCATGGGAGGTAGCAGGGGGGCCATGGGAGGACTGGGAGGGGGAAGGACTGGGTATGGAGAGGGCATGAGGGTGCTTGGGGGAAACAGGGACAGTGAGAGGGAACAGGGCAAACTCATACAGGAATCTTTTTTTAGGGACACAAGGGCGGTCATGGGAAAAACGGGTGGGAGTGGAGGGAGAGGGAGTGGTTGTGAGGTGTGTCTTGGTAGGTTCCTTGGGTGCAGGTGCGTGGGTGGAAGCCATGTGTGTGCTGGGTGTCTGTTGGGTGGGTGAATGCGGGCGTTTAGGTGTCTTGGGAGGAGGGGGAGGAGATGCAGGGAGATGACAGGGTGGATGTGTGAGCGTCTGCTGAGGTGATGCCTGCAGGTAAGGTGGATGTGCTGCATGTGGGGGTGTTGGTAGTAGTGGTGAGTGTGCATGTGGTGAATGGGGTGGATGTATGGGGGTCTGTTATTGTGGTATCGGTGGGCATGATGGGACTTGTGGATGGATCTGGGAATCTTGATGTGGTGAAAGCAGGTATGAGTGGTGTAGTGTCTGTGAGGGAGGAGGTGGGGGGAGTCTAAGTAGGAATGGATGTTGTTGTGTCTGTTGTCGGTGTGCATGGTGGTGGTGGGACTTGTGGTGCCTGTGTTTGTCTTTGCGAACCGTGTCTGTTGAGGTCGATAAATGCTGGTCTGACTGTGTGCTCTGTATAGGTGTGGGGGGAGGGTTGTGGGATTGGGCACAGGTAGCTGGAGGGGGGACGGATGACGAAGGGACACTGGCTGCTGTCAATGAGGAGGCCAGAGCCTGAAAGGATCTCTTCAGACCAGTCAGGGCACCGTGAATGCCTTCCAGGAAGGCACTGGTCTGCTGCATCTATGATGCCAGACCCTGGATGGAATTCACGATGGTTGACTATCCCACAGAGATGGACCTCAGGAGGTCAATAGCCTCCTCACTGAGGGCAACAGGGCTGACTGGGACAGGGGCAGAGGTGCCTGTGGCGAAGGAGGCAGCCACCCTCCTGGGTGAGCGGGCACGGCTAACTGGGTGGGGAGCTACAGGGAGTGTGCTGCTGGTAAGGAGGGTGGCGGACAAGGATGGCATCCATCAGAGGAGGAATCCGAAGAGGATGTTGTAGATCCGTCTCCCCGTGGCAATCCCCTCGTCCTCCATCCCACTGGTCCCCTTGGCTCCACTGGAACCTCCTGGATCCAGTGGTCTGCTGCTTCCCCTCTCTCAGGTGCCCCTTCTCCTCCGACTGATTATGCTGATGCACACAAAGACAGAAGAGGAGAGGGAGGGAGGGTTGGAAAGAAAGAAAGGGTGCAATGGCTCAATATCTACACATCATTCACACAGACTGATAACCAAAAAAACTGCTGGTATGCCATGCCATGTCATACCATTACATTGGAATGGTCACCTTTGGAAAATTAGAGGGGAAATAGAAGCTATGCATTCTAATCCAACTAATGTGGGAACATTGGCACCTTTGACTACATGAAGGGTCATACAATGCACAGTAGCACAGTACTTGGCACACACCCATTGATGTTTACATAGACCTACCCTGTACTCCTTTCTCTACTCAGTCCTGCATGGCAAGGTTGCATGCCAACAAATCCATAAACAATGTGGCCAGTAACATTTTGTCCCCTGCAGCATTCCACACCTACAGTCCGAGGCAGCTGATTGAGATCACACCAATTACCTCTGTCATAGTGGTAGACTATTAGTGATGGCAATGCCCTGACACCTCAGGTGTACTGATGCTGATGGAAGGAGCTGGTCACCCAAAAGATGACAAATGTCAGGAGACAATATCCAAAATGTAAGTTCCTACCCTCGTAAGTCACCATCTGCATGGTTCTGGTACACACAACCAATAGAATTCTTGCCAGGGTGGCTCTTACCCATAGCCGATGTGCAACTACCAATGAATTACACACCATCTACACACTAGTAGACTACCCAAACCCATACATGCCTACCATTAGGGAGATGCAATTCTGTACTTACCCCCTTGTGGCTGCTATGCTGCCATGAAGCGCCCATCGTCCTCAGGATAGCCCACCACCAAAATGCGGGCTAAAAAGGGAGCCAGGGTCCGACAGTGGGCTCCGCACTTGCTTGGCGATGGCACGCCAAATCCCCTTCTTCTGATGGGCTCTGACCTACATGGGTGACACAGACAGAAGGTGAAAGTCATGTAGAGTGGCATCACACCAACAGCAATAGGCTTCACACACCAGACACATCTAACGACCACACAAACACCTTTGCCATCTGCATGCATCCACTCCGTGTGCGTCATCTCCATGCCTTTTAACTCCACACACATCACCATCAGACAGGACAGGAACATTGGACTCACCTGCTGCTCAGGTGCACCGTATAACTGTCCATACAGGGGGAGGACCCTGTCCACAAGCTTTTCCAGTTCCTCTTGTGTGAAGGCAGAGGCCCTATCTCCTGCAGGACGTGGTATAATGGCTCCCAGAGACAGAACACAGCAGCTCACGCAGTGGAGGTCTTGCTTGCAAGAATGTCAGGAGTCAAGTGAGCTATGCAACACAAAATGGCAGTCACGGGCGCCGCGTACATGACCGTTGCCACCGGCGATGATCATCATTAGCCCCAGTCTCCCATAGGCAACAATGTTAGCCAATGAGGAGTTGCACGGCGGTTGCGACCGCTTACCACCATGACGACTAACGCGGAATTAGGTCACTTCTATCTGTCCTGTACTTGCAGGACAGACGGCTGCCATTTTACATATAGCTAGTGTATTGTAGGTGTATGATAAGTGTGTCATGTATGATTTTAGTGATGTGCATAAATGTAACCATGTTCACACATCAAAGCAAGGTTCACACATGTGACAATCATGGATAGTCAAGTGAATGTACTGATAACTATGACACGACATGTGCAGTCACTTGTTGCATCGTAGACGGCCTAACCAAATGTGTGTGGTACCAAGCTACATGTATAGTGTTAGGAAGCATGTGAACTGTCAACATCAATGTGTGGCTTTTCCTCTCTCGTATTTCTAGATACCGTGCAATGGGGAGAATGAGACATGCACTGGTGTACTGCCCCCTAGTCGACCTTGCTACCCTGGAAGAGAGACACATCATTCAGACCTATCCTCTGAACCGTCAGACCATCATGGAACTGTGTACCCAGTTGGAACCGGATCTCTTGCCAGCCATCCGTAATCCCTATGCCATCCCTCCCACAGTACAGGTCTTATCTGTGCTACACTCCCTTGCCTTAGGCTCATTCCAGATGACAGTGGGCTTGGCAGTTGGGATGTCACAGCCTATGTTCATTATAGTGTTGAATGATGTACTGTGTGCTTTACTGAAACACCTGGACAGCTACATTGTCGCGTAGGCTCTCATTATTCTAATGAGACTACTGGATTTGAGCCACAGAATCACCTGCGGTGTGGGAGACTGATTCTTAACCCACTACAGGTGACACCTGTCGCCCTAACCCGGGTTTTGCAATGGCTAACTAGCAGTGCCTCATCTCTCCCCGAGAGCAGGGATGATTGGGCAGCCGAGCGCATGACACAATTGACTTCTCAAGGAAATCGTGGTGACTCAGGTCCCATCCATTTCTCTCAGTTATATTAGTCTCACATACACAATGACAAACAGAGGCAGTATTTGTTTCAATAAGGTTTTAATGAAGCGACTGCATCTTAGATAGCAACGCATGTACTGCAATAACCAGCACGATACAGCATGACAGAAATAGAATGGTGATAAGGAGAGAGAAGCATAGAAATACCGCTACCATATTGTCACTAAAGTCAATGGACTAATTCCTACCTAGGCTATGATAGAGCACCGCATGCTAAGCTCTAGTTCTGCCCTTCAGGTGGTTGCCCTGGGAAGACATCATCCCCCATACCTGAACATAATGTGAGGCCCCCCTCGCCCAAAGTTTTCTAATCACAAATCAAGTAAGTCAAAACTCAAGTGAGTAAAGTTCAAAAGAACGCAATCTGAAATTTCACGCCAATTTTTTATAAAGTCCAATCCAATCCAGAAGTTTATTGGATCACATCTTCAAATTTACAGCATCCTTCATGGAAATACACTCCGAGCCAACACGTGTTTCGTCATGGGAAAGTCCTCTAGTCCCCAACGACTTCTTCAGGGCTCTTATATACTCCCATACCTGAGCAAAGGCCTGAAGTCTGCATTAGCAGCTGTAGCAATCAGCATGCCGTCGTGGTCGTGGTCCCTCTAACGTGTAAGGGAGAAGGAAGTGTTTTTATAATAAAACAGCTGATGTTCTGAGAAAATGTTCCTACGTAAGGATGTGTGCTTTTCTATGAATACCAGATACAAAACTTTTACCACTTTCACCAGCAACCTATCTTAAGCAGCCTTGAAAGAAGCACCGAGTGATCAAGAATGTCTTGCTTGAAAACGTAGTGCTGGCCTAAGCATGAACAGCTAGATAGAGAGAAATAAAACAAGACTGCAAAAGTGGCTATTGTTAAAATAATAAACAAAGCTGAATAAAATATATATAGGTTAAAGTGCACAGCGGCAGGCCTAGTGTGCTAAAATAATGTGCATGGAGCTATAACTAAAATGGCTACACAACAACATCAGGTTCCCCCAACGTGTGGATTTGGCCATTGTTAAATCTGACTTCTATGCTATGACACACATCCCTCAAATGATAGGGGCCATAGATGGCACCCACATTTCTTTGGTTCCTCCCAGGATCAATGAACAAGTGTACAGGAACAGGAAAAGCTTTCACTCCATCAATTTTCAGGTGGTGTGTCTCGCAGACCAGTACATCTCACAAGTGACAGCCAAGTTTCCAGGATCTGTGCATGACTCCTACAGGAACAGCAATGTCCCACACATGATGGCACAACTACAGAGAGAGAGGGCCTGGCTCATTGGTATGTATCCAATAGTATGTGTGCAACTGTAATGACACCTCTCTTCACATTCCACCTGTGTCTCTACCGGTATTGTGATAGGTCCAACCTTTGTGCACACAGGTGACTCTGGCTAACCTAACCTTCCCTGGCTGCTGACACCGGTGAGATATCCAACAACAGATGGAGAAAACCGTTTCAATGAGGCCCACAGCAGGATGAGGCATGTCATCGAGAGGACCCTTGGCCTGCTAAAGGCCAGATTTCGGTGTTTACACATCTCAGGAGGTGCCCTGCTCTAGAGACCACTGAAGGTCTGCCAAATCGTAGTTGCCTGCTGTAGGCTACACAATCTGGCTCTGAAATGTCACATACCATTGAGGAGATAGCAGCTGGACCTGTGGCTGATGATGGTGACATAGACACTGAAGATGACGTAGCTGACTCTAGGACAGAGTTGATCCAACAATTCTTCCAATGATCTACAGGTACGTGTCACGTGTCTTGTATGTGAACTGTACTCCTGTCTGCCTTGTGACATAGCTCATCCTGGTGTGTGCCATCAGTGGAGGTGTTAAGTGCAGCTATCCCTCTGTGTGGCTTGTGGAAATAACATATTGCCCATCAGGGGAGGTGTTACTGTTCATATGTCAGTGCTATGTTTACTGGCATCACATCTGCAAGGGAATGGCCATGTTGTATGGTCCCAGTAATACAGTGTCAACTGCAAAAGGACTGGCAACCAAGGTTGTGTCAATAGTATAGCAACTTATCCTCACTGTACACAATGGACGGATATGGAAGCTAACTCATATTGACAGTGGAACTCAGCTTTAGTTGGTACTGTGAGCTGTGAGGGATGGACCATTGGGAATGGATGTCTTGAAAATGTGGATCTGCTATGGTATTTTGCGTTCACTTGACACTTCGGTACTAACACTAGGAAGGACAACAAAGTACTGCATGTGTATTGGCTGGGCAACAGTGACTCCTATTGTGATGGTTGTCCCTGTCTTGGTGTATTTGCAGGTAATTTGGGTGGTGCTACTCTGGTTGATTGGTGGCTTCCTTGACACAGGATTTGCGGATGAGTCTGCTCTACTACCAAACGTGCTGCACATGCTACCCCTTCTGTCCATCTTACAGACTTTTGCTGGCCAATGGTTTAAGTAAGCTGACATATTGTACACCAGTTAATTCATACGTGTTACAATAAAGACACGTAAGTAGTAGCTGTGCTCAATGGTGTTTATTGTGATTTACAAGTGCAGTAGTTGATGAGTGGGGTCATGGTGGTTGAAATCATCAGAGCACTTGGCCCAGCTGTAAGTAGTACAGTTCCAGTATCCAAGGGCCATGGGAAAATGGAGAGATGACAGTGGACAGTCAACAGGGTGTGTCAGTGGAACACAAGGGAGAATGTTCAGGAGAGTCTCATTTCCTGGCAGTGGTCTTGGTCTTGGCATCAGCTCCGGCAGGATGTTTGGATGGACGACATTGTTTGGGGGGGTCATCAGCTACAGAGGGAGGGGTGCTAGTGGCCTGCGGGTCCTCTGGCAGGGCCTACATTCCACTAGCTGAGGTGGAAGTGGATGGCACAGATGGTATGTGGCTAGTTGAAGGGGCCTGCTGGTGGGAGGAGGACACACGCAGGATGGATGTGAGTTCCTTTAGCACCCCTGCAATGGAGGCCATGGTGGCATTGTGAGCCTGCAACTACTGCATGGCCTCCTGGTGATATTCCCTCTGCAGCCTCTGGTTCTCCTGCAAGGTGGAGAGAATCTGCCCCATCTTGTCCTGGGATTGCTGGTATGGTCTCAGGATTTGGGAGATGGCCTCCTGGCCAGTCCTTTCCCTTGGGGGCCCCATCCCCTGGCCCACAGGTGCCCTCCCACTGGCCCTGGCCCCCTGTGCCCCTGGCATGGTGTGCCCACTCCCAGCTACACCAGGACCTTCATCGTCTTGGGTGTGAGGGGTAGACTAAGGTCCCTGTACTGTGGGGCACACTGCCAGTTAAACAGTCCTTGGGACACAGGTTTGGGGATGAGGGGTTGCCTGTGTTGCTGTTACCACAGGGGTGGGGGGCTCAGATGTGGGCAAGGTGAGGCTGGTGGTGGTGGACTGACCAGATGGGCCAGATAAGTTGTCAATGTCCAGACATCTAGAGCTGTAGTCCTCACTCTGACCTTCATCCTGGGAGGGCTGTCTGTCTCTGGCATCCTCTGTGGGGTGGCAGTGGCAGGGGTACCTGTGGATGGAGAGGGGGAGAGTTACATTGTGGAAGTGTACTTGTTCATATCATTGACAGTGGCTTGACATGCTTCCCCATGATGACAATGACAGATGTGACACTGCAGACATTGTTAGTGGGTGATGGATTGTGGAATTGATTCCATGTTTCATGGTGGGTTGTGGATTGTGGATAGCATAGCTATCATTGCCATGTAGTGGTACGCAGTCGAAGCATCCAGTTATTGTAACTTGTGCAACAGTTTTAGGTGCAGGTATTCTACTGTGAAGTGGGACTAGCAGCTTTTCATGTGTGGGGAGTCATGCATTGGGGGAGTTGTAGTGCTTGCTATTGTGAGTGCTATCTGTGAAATGGGGACTGTGTGGGGATGGTGGGAGTGGGGTGGTGTAGCATGCAGGGGAAGGACATTGGGTGATTGGGGGGAAGTGTGAGGTGGGTTGAATTAGGGAGTGATAGGGTGGTGGGGACGCATGCTGTATAGAAGTCGTTGGTTGCAGGGGAGTGTTAGTGACTTACCAGACTCCAGTCTTCCAATTATTCCAGTCAGGCAGGATGTAGAAGACCTTCTCCTCCCATGATGTGAACTCTGGGGGAGGAGGTGGGGCCCACCGCCAGTCTTGTTGATGGCAATGTAGTGTTGTGATGCCATGGAACGCACCTTCCCCCGTAGGTCGTTCCACCTCTTCCTGATATCCTCCCTTGTACATGGATGGTTGCCCACTGAACTGACCTTCGACGATCCTCCACCATATGGATGTTTGCTTGACCTGTGCTCTGAAGAGTTGTGGCTCTACCCTGACGATTTCGTCGACCGTGACCCTCAACTCTTCATCTGTGAATCGTGGGTGCTTTTGAGGGGACGTGGTGGTAGTGAACTTGATTGTGTTGGGGGTGTTGTGCGGAAGGGTGAGGTGTTTGGTGCTTTATGGGGTGTGTGGGGTGGTGCAGTTGGTGTGGTGGTGGGTTGTGGTGTTTGTGTGCAGTTGTGCTGTGTGTGATGTGTGAGTGTGCCAATGGTGTATATGTGCTATATATTGGGTATAGCAGTATCTCCGGGTCTGTGTGACTCTTTCCTTTTACAAACGATTGTGGATGGGGGGTGTTTTATAGTGTTGTGTGTGGGTGTGTCTGATGTGTGTATGTGTCTCAGGTGTAGGGTGTTCTTACTGTCCAGTGTGGCTTTGGGTTCTTTTGGAGGTGTATATTTGAGCTCGGCAGGTCGCACCGCCAATGGTTTACTGCCATGGAAGGACCGCTGTGCTGATTTGTGAGTCATAATATGGAGGACGGTGTGTTGTCGGCAAGGCGGTGCTGGAGGTGGGACTGCCTCTTTCCCACCTTCGCCTGGCCTGGCGGTGTCAGAAGTTTGGCTGTTTTTGGGCAATCTTCTGTCTGTGACTCATAATACAGCGGTCGTGAGACCCCCAACACTGGCGGTCCTTTGGCAGACACCACCACAGTTGTCTTCCAAAAAGACCACCAAAGTTGTGATGAGGGCCTGAGTTCCTATGCTGTTCAGCAAATAAAGTCCCAGTGAATCTTCCTGCATACTTCTGGCCTCTTCCAGCAAAGAATGAACCTACCTCATCAGACTCAGTCCATAATTTGGGAGTTATCTTTGATAATAAACTGCCCCTTGAAGTTCATACTACAAAAGTAGCCAGGACTTGCTTTTCGCTCCTTCGAGGCCTCTGTGAAAACTGCTTCACACGCTGCCACCTTATGCCAAAATCGTAATTATTTGTTGTGTGATGGCTTGATTATTGCAACTCTCTCCTTTCAAGGGCCCCTGATTATTTAATAAATAGACTGTATAGAGTTCAGGCTGCTGCTGAAAAATTGGCCTTGAATTGTGCTACAAGGTCATCAGCCTCAGATGCCCTGAAAGAGCTTCACTGGTTACCAGTGAAGCAGAGAATAGTTTTAAATCTCTATGCATCGTTTTTAAAGCTCTACAAGGACTCAGACCAGTCCCCTTGCTGAATTGTTTTCAAAGCTATTTCCCGCAGAGGAATCGAGGCTTCTCATTGGCTTTCCTAGCCTGCATTCCTAAATTTAAGAAATCAAGATGGGGAGGGCAAGCCTTTTCAGTAAGAGCTGCTCAACTTTGGAATCAGCTTCCTGTCCCCCTCAGGTTTACAGAAGATTTGCTATCCTTCAGCAAAGAGCTGAAAACCTGGCTCTTTCCCCAGTACCCCCACGCATCTTCCTGGTCGACTGTGCTACTATTTTCCTCCAGTACCCCAGGCCCCCTAGTGCCGTGATACCATATTGGTGATAAGTGCACTCTATAAATGCTCATAATAATATTAATAACCAACTTATAACCATGCAAGGCATTATGGGGGTCATTCTAACCCTGGCGGTCCAAGACCGCCAGGGCTAAAATGACGGGGGCACCGCCAACAGGCTGGCGGTGCCCCGCAGGGCATTCTGACCGCGGCGTTTTGGCCACGGTCAGACAAGGAAAACCGGCGGTCTCCCGCCGGTTTTCCACTGCCCTTGTGAATCCCCCATGGCGGCGGAGCGCGCTCCGCCGCCATGGGGATTCTGACACCCCTTACCGCCATCCTGTTCCTGGCGGGTCTCCCGCCAGGAACAGGATGGCGGTAGGGGGTGCCGCGGGGCCCCTGGGGGCCCCTGCAGTGCCCATGCCAATGGCATGGGCACTGCAGGGGCCCCCGTAAGAGGGCCCCACTTTGTATTTCAGTGTCTGCTATGCAGACACTGAAATACGCGACGGGTGCCACTGCACCCGTCGCACATACCCACTCCGCCGGCTCCATTCGGAGCCGGCTTCTTCGTGGGGAGGGGTTTCCCGCTGGGCTGGCGGGCGGCCTTCTGGCGGTCGCCCGCCAGCCCAGCGGGAAAGCCAGAATGGCCTCCGCGGTCTTTCGACCGCGGAGCGGCCATATGGCGGCTCTCTCCACGCGGGCGGCGACCGCCGCCCGCGGGGGTCAGAATGACCCCCTATATGCTGGTCAGTATTAGACTGGGGGAAATGGGAGTAGAATAGGAGAGAAACAAAAACACCCTCCCGAAGAATCTGCTTGCGGAAGAGAATGAAGGAGTCCCTTCCTGTTTTACTGGAAAATTCCTCCCTGTCAGATTATCCCAGGTTCAGTCTTGAAACTTTATATTCCAGTCTCATGATGACCAACATGGTTAAAGGGAGTCATAATGGTTTTGAAGCTTACTTGCCCCTGTGGAACCTCCTTCTTGCAGGGAGCAGACGGCTGGCCCTCAGAGCGAGAAAGCTGTTGTCTGCCTGGAAGAATTTAAAGGGACCAGATTGATCTGGACATTTCATATGTAATAAGAAGAAGAGTTGATGGAACCCTTCTGCCACTGTGAAATGCTAACTGAAGACTTGGGATATTTTTACAAGTTAGCAGTGCTATGTTGACCAGTCATATATTATACATAATATAATTTGAACTTGATATTTGCTGGGATAGAAACCAAGTGGAGAATGTAAAGGGAGGTGAGATGTGGCCTCTTTTTCTATAATTTTATGAGAGCATAGTACCTGATCCATTTCAATTAGTTTTGTATCATTGTTAGTCATTGTTCACCATGGAACCATGAATCCTTTACAACTATAGACCCAGTACTGAGGTTCTCACAATATATAAGATATTGGGAGTTAAGTCATAGTACCTCAAGTACAATAGCTTCATGACTAGCTTCAGCTCATTGACCCAGTAAAGCCTGGAGTGAGCGTATGACATGCAACAATGGGTACTCCATTAACAGTTTGGGAAGAGTGAGCGAGGTTCTTGGTCTTGGTCATAAATTAAATAGGACCTGATTCAGAGTTTGGCAGATGGGTACTGAAACCCCATCCCAAATGTGACAGATATCCTTTCTGCTTTATTTTAACTAATAAAGCAGGCAGGATGTCAGTCACAGAGTACCCATATGCTAAGCTCTAAATTAGGCCAATAATTTGAGGATGCACTAACCTTGTGTTCAGAATCCTCCTGGAGCAATGCACTCTTCCAACTTGTAGTCCTGAATATAGACTACAAAAAATATTGACAAATCAAAATAACGAATGCCAAGATTTGTTTTGAAAGCTTAACATTGAAGTGACCAAATATCGACTACCAAAGTATCTACAGATATATTAGTTTAAAAATATCTACAAAAATTCAAATATTTTAAGTCAACATTGGAATTATTCAAAATTTTGATTATAAAAATATAGGGGGTCATTCTAACCCTGGCGGTCCAAGACCGCCAGGGCTAAAATGACGGGGGCACCGCCAACAGGCTGGCGGTGCCCGGCTGGGCGTTCTGACCGCGGCGGTTCGGCCGCGGTCAGAAGTGGAAAACCGGCGGTCTCCCGCCGGTTTTCCGTTGCCCTTGTGAATCCCCCATGACACCCCCTACCGCCATCCTGTTCCTGGCGGGTCTCCCGCCAGGAACAGGATGGCGGTAGGGGGTGCCATGGGGCCCCTGGGGGCCCCTGCAGTGCCCATGCCAATGGCATGGGCACTGCAGGGGCCCCCGTAAGAGGGCCCCACTTTGTATTTCAGTGTCTGCTATGCAGACACTGAAATACGTGACGGGTGCCACTGCACCCGTCGCACATACCCACTCCGCCGGCTCCATTCGGAGCCGGCTTCCTCGTGGGGAGGGGTTTCCCGCTGGGCTGGCGGGCGGCCTTCTGGCGGTCGCCCGCCAGCCCAGCGGGAAAACCAGAATGGCCTCCGCGGTCTTTCGACCGCGGAGCGGCCATATGGCGGCTCCCTCCACGCGGGCGGCGACCCCCGCCCGCGGGGGTCAGAATGACCCCTATAGTGTATAAAACTATCAATAATACATTTCTTAAAAGTGCATATATACTTTAAACATTTTCAAATTAAACTAAGTACAAATAGTTATTGATCTTAAAAATATATATTAAAATGTTTACATAGTCCAGCAATGGGCCAACAGTGTAGATGTGCATTGTAGACATAATTGTATGGGCATTAGCAAAAGAAAGATGAATGAGGGAGGTATGGGCAGATGACAGAGCAGACAATGACTGTATGATCTTTGCTGAAGTGTAATGACAAATCATAATCCTTGACTCCAATGCAGAGAGGTCAGAAAAAAGTCAATAAAGTCCAGAGAACACATGGAGATAGCAATATTAGGTCTGAGCTTGGGAACCGAGCTTCTAGAACTGGATTGCAATGACACTGTTAGAGGACCATCTATGAAAATTGCAGTACATGTTTGTTCTTCAGGATTGCCTGCAAAAAATGTAAATTTTATTCCTGTTGAATGGGTCACTTTATGGGCATGTTATATGCCCAGTTGTGTTTGCTTTCTTTTCTGTTCTTCTCGGACAATGAAATAAATATTTTTACAAAATGTTTACATTCACTTCTCAACTTCAAATATTAACAAATATAATAAATGTGTTTTTAGTAATAATTTGAAAACATTTAAATAACACATTGATTTGAAAACCATAAATTGATTAAATAATAAAATACATTTTTTTTGTATTCAAAACACCATGGGGGTCATTCTGACTCCCGCCGGCCGCGGTAACCGCAGGGCCGGCGGGAGCCGCCGAATGACCGCACCGCGGTCAAATGACCGCGGCGGCCATTCTGGCTTTCCCGCTGGGCTGGCGGGCGACCGCCAGAAGGCCGCCCACCAGCCCAGCGGGAAAGCGCCTTCAACGAGGAAGCCGGCTCCGAATGGAGCCGGCAGAGTTGAAGGCGTGCGACGGGTGCAGTTGCACCCGTCGCGAATTTCAGTGTCTGCTTGGCAGACACTGAAATTCTCAGTGGGGCCCTGTTACGGGGGCCCCACGACACCCCATACCGCCATCCTGTTCCTGGCGGCCAAAACCGCCAGGAACAGGATGGCGGTATGGGGGTCGGAATCCCCATGGCGGCGCAGCAAGCTGCGCCGCCATGGAGGATTCCCATGGGCATCGGAAAACCGGCGGTACACCGCCGGTTTTCCGTTTCTGACCGCGGCTGTACCGCCGCGGTCAGAATGCCCAAGGGAGCACTGCCAGCCTGTTGGCGGTGCTCCTGCGGTCCCTGGCCCTGGCGGTCGGAATGACCCCCTATATGAGTCAAATTAAATCTGTTTACAAACAACTAACATTTTAAATAAAAATTATATTAAAAAAAAACATCAAAATGTTTAAAGCTTTAGGGGCAGATTTATTAAAGCTTATACACCAAACATATGGCATCATTACGAGGCTGGCAGGCCAACCGTCAGCCCACCAGCCCTATGGTGAGAAGGCCGCCGTGGACATGGAGGTCTTCTCACCGGGCCTATTATGACTTTCCCACTGGGCTAATGGGTGGAAACCAATGTTCCCGACCGTCAGTCCAGTGGGAAAAGTGCAGCACCATTGTTCCTGCCTCATAATAGAGCCGGCAGCGATGTTGCCACTCGCAGGGTGCAACATCACCCTTGAAAGGAGCACTGTCTGCCCAGCAGCAGACAGTGCACATTCCAAGGGTGCTGGGCAGGGGGACCCCTGCACTGCCCCTGCCATGGGGAATGCAGGGGTCCCCCTGTGGCCACCTGCACTTGTTCTCTGCCAGCCTTTTCATGGTGGGGAACCACCATGAAAAGGCTGTTGGATAACAAGGTTGTAATCAGCACAGCAGTGCTGAGTTCAGTGCTGCTGTGGCTGACCACAACCAAGACCACCATCAGCCCATCAGTATCTTTGATCCTGGTGGCGACGGCGATCTGTAGCTGGTCCGCCTGCCTATCTAGCAATGTGGCAGTGCGACTGCCACAGCGGGGCTGGCGGATGTGATGGGTCCATAAATCTTTTGTAGCTGGTTAAGTCAGTGAGAGTAATATTAAGATGTTCTTACTATTTGCTCCTACCCTCCTGCCATTCATAATGTGTAACTTTCATTAATGATCATGGATAGCAACTGACATAACAAATGGTGCAGTCATAACTTACGCATTTTGAACAAATGTTATTTTTTACACACTTAAAAAAAAAAATGTAAAATACTTTTTCCATAAAGGAAAAATATTTCTCCCTGACACATCTATTTTTACTCCATCTGCAATATGAAATTTGAAGTGACTGGAACTTCTTCACACGTCTACCACAGTTTTTCCGCCATTTTGCACACTGAACCTACAGCTGGTATGCAAGAAGAAATGGATTTAAAAATGTTTGTGAATTTAATTAACTTTTAGGGTGTTGCCTAAAAATCTAACAACACAGAATATGCCTGCCATTTTCATTTGCATTACCATGCCCAATATTAGTCATGAATATTTGTTGTATCTAATGGATAACCTTTGTTATACCTCACTTTTCAACAAGCTTAAGTTGTCAACAAAGTTTTTGGGGGAACCTTAGGCACTAATAAATAACAAGCATGGTGTAGTTTACACATCTACAAAACATCAGGGGTGCAGATAGAGGTGTTGGTCCAGCTCACGTCCTACCCTTCATCATTCAATCAGACAAAAATGGTGTGCAGTTCCAAAACAAACATGGGAAACTAGTCTATATTAAGGTCCTGGACCTGTCCTGGTCATCTCAAGTAGTTCCAGTTAGGAGCACAATTCCTCACCCACCAATGGTGGCATGCTTCATCATCGGGCTGTGCTCTTTGTTGGGTTGATGCTGAAGGGCCCAACGGGCACCTCAGTGCAGCACTTTGCTGGAGATCTTCAAATATTGTGCCTCTAGGTCAGGAAACCCAGTTAAGGTCAACTGTGAGTTTCAAAATTAATGTAGATTGATATGGATTAGCTGTTAAAATTGTCAAGGGATCTCTTATGCATTGAGTTTATTCCTAGAGTCTCTTGGAGGTTAAAACCATAAGAAATGGACCTCAAGAATAATTATGTTTCCCAGATGACTGTAAAAATTATCAACATGTTTCACACCTAATCAGTCCCTAATCGATCAATGGCATTTCATCAGGATCTGTTTAGAATCTAATCTCCCCAAGTAAGCATCACACAGTCTGTGAGTGAATCTGTCCTACTTTGTGTAAAAATCAATTAGTGTGTGTAAACTCACACCCAGAATTTGGATGTGTTACTTATTATACCATGCTAATGATCCTAATCATGTAGTAAACAGGTTCCCCAGGAATGGCAGGATCTTGGACTACTTATCGTTCATTTGAAAATCCAATAGCTACTGCCTTTTAGCCTATCCAAATGTTTGGGAAGCCTCCACCTTTCCAGATGTTTACACACACACACACATCAGTATTCTTCTCACTCATACAAATTTTAATCACTCTTGAGTAAGTAACATACACCAGAATGAACTATATAATGCAATTAAATACACATGAGTCCATCCCATCAATACAATTTATTAAAATAAAACCCACTGTGAGTGCCCTACTCCTGGCAGCAGACGGTCGTGCACAGCATGGGATTTGGCACAGGGCCTGGTCACCCCCTGCAAGTGCCTTACTTCACACAGCGCATGGTCTTCTGGCATGTGGAACATACGGTTGGTCTCAAAGGGCCTGGCAGACTTACTGACTTTGTCAAAGAGTCACAACATCAAAATATAAAAAGTGTGCTTATTGGTTTTATTAAGTGTTGATCATATCAGTATATATAAAGCAGACTGTCATCTTTCTCCAAAAATCAGCAATATTTTTAATCAAATGTAAATTCTAGTAATACACAATGCAATGTTTAGTAAACGTCATTATTATAAAAATGTTTTATAAAGTTTTAATAAAAAATACAAAATCAACATTTCTCTGAGTCTTTCTTTACATATAGGCCCTCATTATGAACTTGGCAGCAATCACCGCTCCGCCGGCGGTGCTGGCAGTCCTGACCACCAAATAATGAAGCACATGAGAAACAGTCAGCGGGCTATCCACACACCGTCAGCATTGGAGTGCCGCCAACGACGGAAGAGGCCGCCCACAGGCCGACGGATAGGCCCCACCCGTCCAACAAATAATGAAGCACAAGACCGCCGTCAGTTCTGGGGCGGGAACGTAGCGGAAACAAACCAGATAAAAGGAAACACTCACCGTAGGCACTACAACATGCCGAAGCAGACATGGAGAGAGAGTTGCAAATAATGCCAGTCCTGCTCCTTGCAATATACCTCCATGGCCGTGACTGCCAACGAAGACGACGACGGTAAGTACTGCAACCTAGTAAACAAGGGAAGAAAGGGCAAAGTTACACAAAACCCTGCAACACACTCCCAGATCCTCACACCATCACAAGCCATACACACCAGAACAAGAGGTACTCACCCGACACAAGGCAAATAAAACCTGCCTAAAGTCACACATGTGCACACCACACCCCCACAATGAAACGATGAACCACGTCTCCATAGTATGCCAACAGCACCACTGGGCAAACAAACGTTATTACATATTAAATAGAGGAAAGTCCAAATAAGGCCATTGGCCAGTCCTTGAGAAACAGCCTGAAGGGCCCAAATGGCCAGAACTTGACTCCCACATGTGCACAAGGTACTCCACAGAAGCACCATCCCCATGCAGACACATGTAGGCTTGTAGGGTCTTCACTGGGTTGGGTATGCATGGGCTCATGTAGATTTGCAGGCTCTGCACATGGTTGGATAAGTGTGGGCTCATGTAGATTTGCAGGCTCTTCGCAGGGTTGGGTATTCATTGGCTCATGTAGATTTGCAGGTTCTTCGTGGGCTGGATGTGCATGGGCTCATGTAGATTTGGAGGTTCTTTATGCGTTGAGAATGCGTGGGCTCATGTAGATTTGCAGACTCTTCACAGGGTTGCACATGTGTGGGCTCATGTAGATTTACAGGCTCTCCACAGGGTTGGGTAAACATTGGCTCCTGCAGATTTGCAGGCTCTTCACAGGGTTGGGTATGCATGGGGTCATGTAGATTTGCAGGCTATGCACATGGTTGGGTACGTGTGGGCTTATGTAGATTTGCAGGCTCTTCGCAGGGTTGGGTATTCATGGGCTCATGTAGATTTGCAGGTTCTTCATGCTTTGGGAATGCATGGGCTCCTGTAGATTTGCAGGTTCTTCATATGTTGGGTGTGCATGAGCTCATGTAGATTTGGAGGTTCTTTATGCGTTGAGAATGCGTGGTCTCATGTAGATTTGCAGACTCTTCACAGGGTTGCATATGTGTGGGCTCATGTAGATTTACAGGCTCTCCACAGGGTTGGGTAAACATTGGCTCCTGCAGATTTGCAGGCTCTTCACAGGGTTGGGTATGTATGTGGTCATGTAGATTTGCAGGCTTTGCACATGGTTGGGTACGTGTGGGCTCATGTAGATTTACAGGCTCTTCACAGGGTTGGGTATTCATGGGCTCATGTAGATTTGCAGGCTCTTCACAGGGTTGGGTATGTGTGGGCTCATGTAGATTTACAGGCTCTCCACAGGGTTGGGTTTACATTGGCTTATGCAGATTTGCAGGCTCAGCACAGGTTTGGGTATGGATGGGCTCATGTGGATTTGCAGGCTCTTCACAGGGTTGGGTATGCATGGTCTCTTGTAGATTTGCATCCTCTTCACAGGTTTGACTCGCTGAAAGAACACATGTAGATTTGCAGGCTCTGCATAGGGTTAGGTATGCTCGGGCTCATCCAGATTTACAATGTCTTCACAGGGTTGGGTATTAGTGGGCTCTTGTAGATTTACAGGCTCTGCAAATGGTTGGCTGGCTGAATGCACATGTGTAGATTTTCAGGCTCTTCACAAGGTTGGGTATGCATGGGCTCATGTAGACTTGTATGGTCTTCACTGGGTTGGGTATGCATGGGCCTATGTAGATTTGCAGAGTCTGCACAGGGTTAGCTATGCATGGGCTCATGTAGATGTGCAGGCTCTTCACAGGGTTGGGTATGCATGGGCTTATGTAGATTTGCAGGCTCTTCACAGGGTTGGGTTTACATGGGCTCCTGTAGATTTGCAGGTTCTTCATGGGTTGGGTGTGCATGGGCTCATGTAGATTTGGCGGTTCTTCATGCATTGGGAATGTGTGGGCTCATGTAGATTTGCAGGCTCTTCACAGGGTTGGGTATGTGTGGGCTCATGTAGATTTACAGGCTCTCCACAGGGTTGGGTATACATTGGCTCATGTAGATTTGCAGGTTCTGCACATGGTTGGGTACGTGTGAGCTCATATAGATTTGCAGGCTCTTCGCAGGGTTGGGTATTCTTGGGCTCATGTATATTTGCAGGTTCTTCATGCTTTGGGAATGCATGGGCTCCTGTAGATTTGCAGGTTCTTCATGGGTTGGGTGTGCATGGGCTCATGTAGATTTGGAGGTTCTTTATGCGTTGAGAATGCGTGGGCTCAGGTAGATTTACAGACTCTTCACAGGGTTGCACATGTGTGGGCTCATGTAGATTTACAGGCTCTCCACAGGGTTGGGTAAACATTGGCTCCTGCAGATTTGCAGGCTCTTCACAGGGTTGGGTATGCATGGGGTCATGTAGATTTGCTGGCTTTGCACATGGTTGGGTCCGGGGGGGTTCATGTAGATTTACAGGCTCTTCGCAGGGTTGGGTATTCATGGGCTCATGTAGATTTGGAGGTTCTTCATGCATTGGGAATGCCTGGGCTCATGTAAATTTGGAGGCTCTTCACAGGGTTGGGTATGTGTTGGCTCATGTAGATTTACAGGCTATCCACAGGGTTGGGTTTACATTGGTTTATGCAGATTTGCAGGCTCTGCACAGGGTTGGGTATGGATGAGCTCATGTGGATTTGCAGGCTCTTCACAGGGTTGGGTATGCATGGTCTCTTGTAGATTTGCATCCTCTTCACAGATTTGGCTGGCTGCATGAACACATGTAGATTTGCAGGCCCTGCATAGGGTTAGGTATGCACTGGCTTATCCAGATTTGCAATGTCTTCACAGGGTTGGGTATGAGTGGGCTCTTGTAGATTTGCAGGCTCTGCAAATGGATGGATGGCTGAATGCAAATGTGTAGATTTTCAGGCTCTTTACAGGGTTGGGTATGCATGGGGTCATGTAGGCTTGTAGGGCCTTCACTGGGTTGGGTATGCATGGGCTCATGTAGATTTGCAGGCTCTGCACATGGTTGGATAAGTGTGGGCTCAGGTAGATTTGCAGGCTCTTCACAGGGTTGGGTATGCATGGTCTCTTGTAGATTTGCATCCTCTTCACAGGTTTGGCTGGCTGCATGAACACATGTAGATTTGCAGGCTCTGCATAGGGTTAGGTATGCACGGGCTCATCCAGATTTGCAATGTCTTCACAGGGTTGGGTATGAGTGGGCTCTTGTAGATTTGCAGGCTCTGCAAATGGTTGGCTGGCTGAATGCACATGTGTAGATTTTCAGGCTCTTTACAGGGTTGGGTATGCATGGGGTCATGTAGACTTGTAAGGTCTTCACTGGGTTGGGTATGCCTCCCTCGTGGTACTCCCCTCGCCCTCCAACCCACTGGTCCCCTTGGCGTTGGTCGACTCTGCCTCCTTAGAACTGTGGGCCACTGCATCCCCACTCGCCGGTGCCACTGCTCCCTCGCCAGATGATGCTGATGTACACAAAGAACACAAGAGCACATGGGTGGGGAGACAAAACATGAGAGAAATCTGTGAATACCTAAATGGATGTATATACTTGGCGCACACACACTCCCATCCAGCTTGCACACCTACAGGCAGCACCTACAACTATAGTCATGACTATGCCCCTGACTTGTGGCCACTACCACTAAAACTAATTTCCCACATGACATACGGACATGATGAACTGTCAGACCTGCCCCTAACCATTTACGTGCCCATGGGGGGGTAGGACTGCTGGAAGACACCTATCAGAGTGCCTGGCACTAGACAGCATACATACCACAGCACCCAAACACATCAATCAAAGTGGTATGAAATGGTGTTGGTACTCACCCCCTTGTGGCTGCTGTGCTGCCTTCAAGCACCCATCCAAATCCAGATATGCTACCGCCAGAATGCAGCAGATTAGGGGGGTCAGGATCTGACGGGCACCCCTTCCTCGCTGGGAGGCCTTCCCCAGCTGGGCCTCGCAGGTCTTCCTGGCCCAGCGCCGCAGGTCCTCCCACCACTTCCTGCAGTGGGTGCTCCGCCGGTTGTAGACCCCAAGGGTCTGCACCTCCCTGGTGATGGCCTGCCAGAGTCCCCTCTTCTGATGGGCACTGACCTGTATGAGACACACAGAGAAGAAAAACAGACAACAGGAAATGCTCATTTGATACTGCTGACATATCGGCCCTCATTACAATCCTGGCGGTTGGTGATACAGTGGTGGTAATACCGCCAACAGGCTGGCGGTAACTACCGCCAAATTATGACCATGGCGGAAAGAACTCAGATAGACAGCCACTTTACCACACCGACCGCCAGAGCGGAAACAACAGGCACCACGGCGGTAGCTGCCAATAGCCAGGCTGAAGTCAATGTTCTGCCCATCGTATTAAGACCCTGCAATCTGCCACCTTTTCCGGGGCGATACCAGCGACATCCAAAGCCTGGTGGAAACAGACCTCTGAATAGAAACGACTCACCTTTGGAGACATGGGGAAGAACCACGCCGCCATGGAACCCGAGCTGCAGATTTTTCCCATGATTTTCCACGTCCTGCTCCACCACAAACACCAATGACGGCGAAGACGGCCACGGTGAGTACAGCCGCCTAGCACACAGGGGAAGGGGGAGGAAAAAGAGAGTGACACACACGCACAACCCCCCCACCCCCACCCCTAACACCATACACACAATCAGATGCACAAGAAAACATATATACCCCGTACCCCTCAGGAATAATGCAAGGACAACACGAATAGATGAAAGTGAGTGTAATAATATAAATACATCAAAAATACGTACATCCCATCTAAAAGTAATTACATACAGGGAGTGCAGAATTATTAGGCAAATGAGTATTTTGACCACATCATCCTCTTTATGCATGTTGTCTTACTCCAAGCTGTATAGGCTCGAAAGCCTACTACCAATTAAGCATATTAGGTGATGTGCATCTCTGTAATGAGAAGGGGTGTGGTCTAATGACATCAACACCCTATATCAGGTGTGCATAATTATTAGGCAACTTCCTTTCCTTTGGCAAAATGGGTCAAAAGAAGGACTTGACAGGCTCAGAAAAGTCAAAAATAGTGAGATATCTTGCAGAGGGATGCAGCACTCTTAAAATTGCAAAGCTTCTGAAGCGTGATCATCGAACAATCAAGCGTTTCATTCAAAATAGTCAACAGGGTCGCAAGAAGCGTGTGGAAAAACCAAGGCGCAAAATAACTGCCCATGAACTGAGAAAAGTCAAGCGTGCAGCTGCCACGATGCCACTTGCCACCAGTTTGGCCATATTTCAGAGCTGCAACATCACTGGAGTGCCCAAAAGCACAAGGTGTGCAATACTCAGAGACATGGCCAAGGTAAGAAAGGCTGAAAGACGACCACCACTGAACAAGACACACAAGCTGAAACGTCAAGACTGGGCCAAGAAATATCTCAAGACTGATTTTTCTAAGGTTTTATGGACTGATGAAATGAGAGTGAGTCTTGATGGGCCAGATGGATGGGCCCGTGGCTGGATTGGTAAAGGGCAGAGAGCTCCAGTCCGACTCAGACGCCAGCAAGGTGGAGGTGGAGTACTGGTTTGGGCTGGTATCATCAAAGATGAGCTTGTGGGGCCTTTTCGGGTTGAGGATGTAGTCAAGCTCAACTCCCAGTCCTACTGCCAGTTCCTGGAAGACACCTTCTTCAAGCAGTGGTACAGGAAGAAGTCTGCATCCTTCAAGAAAAACATGATTTTCATGCAGGACAATGCTCCATCACACGCGTCCAAGTACTCCACAGCGTGGCTGGCAAGAAAGGGTATAAAAGAAGGAAATCTAATGACATGGCCTCCTTGTTCACCTGATCTGAACCCCATTGAGAACCTGTGGTCCATCATCAAATGTGAGATTTACAAGGAGGGAAAACAGTACACCTCTCTGAACAGTGTCTGGGAGGCTGTGGTTGCTGCTGCACGCAATGTTGATGGTGAACAGATCAAAACACTGACAGAATCCATGGATGGCAGGCTTTTGAGTGTCCTTGCAAAGAAAGGTGGCTATATTGGTCACTGATTTGTTTTTGTTTTGTTTTTGAATGTCAGAAATGTATATTTGTGAATGTTGAGATGTTATATTGGTTTCACTGGTAATAATTAGTAATTGAAATGGGTATATATTTTTTTTTGTTAAGTTGCCTAATAATTATGCACAGTAATAGTCACCTGCACACACAGATATCCCCCTAACATAGCTAAAACTAAAAACAAACTAAAAACTACTTCCAAAAATATCCAGCTTTGATATTAATGAGTTTTTTGGGTTCATTGAGAACATGGTTGTTGTTCAATAATAAAATTAATCCTCAAAAATACAACTTGCCTAATAATTCTGCACTCCCTGTATGTACAAATCAAGGAACACTGCCCAGTCCTCAACGTGCATGGGCCACAGGGCCACATAACAAAGTCCAAGGCCCCACTTGTCTCCTGCATCAACAATGAGAGAACACTGCAGGGGCATCAGTTTGTAAATAGGCAGGTACCTCAGGGGGGGTGGGGAACGGGGGGGGTTACCTCAGCCAGCTGATGGAACAACACCACTGGTCCTGGAGGGGCCAACATGCTCATTGCTCTTTGTCCTGGGGAGTGCAAGGCCACAGACTCTCAAGTGGGTGACTTGCCCAATGGCTCTGGAGGGGGCAACATGCCCATTGCTCTTTGTCCTGGGGAGTGCGAGGCCACAGTCTTTCAAGTGAGTGACTTGCCCACTGGTTCTGGAGGGGGCAACATGCCCTGTGCTTGGTCCTGGGGAGTGCAAGGCCATAGTCTCTCAAGTGGGTGACTTGCCCACTGGTTCTGGAGGATGCAACATGCCCTGTGCTTCTGATCCTGGGGAGTGCAAGGTCACAGTCTCTCAGGTGGGTGTCATGCCCACAGGATTTGCAGGGGGCAGGCCGCACAACAGCCCATGGAGGCAGGTCTAATGAATGTCCACGGGCGGTGATGGTGGCTCAGTGGTGGCAGTGGTGCTGCTGCTGGTGGTTGTGGGGGGAAGCTCCAGCCTATCCCCTGCAGCCTCGAATGGCTGCACAACCATGGTTGGTGCTGGAGGCTCCGGCTGAGTACCTGCGCCAGGCCCTTTCTCCTTCCTGCCTGCTGGTGCAGACCCCTTGCCCTTACTGGCTGCAGCTGGGGATGGCTCCTTGCTCTTCAGGGCAGTAGCTGGTGCAGGCCCCTTGCCCTTCCTGGCAGCAGCTGGGGATGGCTCCTTGCCCTTCCTGGCAGCAGCTGGGGATGGCTCCTTGCCCTTCGGGCAGCACATGGGGCAGGCACCCTTTCCGTGAGGCTGGCCGGTGGCCTGGATCCTTTGCCACCAAGAGTTGCTGTGAACACTACTAGGCCCGTAGACTGGGTGGCTGAGATGGTTGCCTGGGTTTTACCCACCCTGGCCAGATGTGAAGGACGGGGGCAGGGGTAGGGAAGAGGTCAATGGTGGAGAGGAAAAACCTCTTAGGTACATTGGGGCGGGAAGAGGGAGAAGGTTTGGGAGTGGAGGAAGAGGGAGTGGTTGTGGGAGGTGTCTGTCTGCTGTGTTTGGGTGCAGGTGCATGGGCTGGATGCTGTTGTGAGGTGGATGGCTGTTGGCTGTCTGAGTGCTTGTGTTTGTGTACCTTGGGAGGGGAGGCACAGACACAGTGGGAGAGGACACAGGGGATGTATGCATGGCTGTTGGGGTGGTGTCTGCCAGTGAGGTGTGTGTTCTGATAGGCGTGGTGGTGATGGCGGTAGTGGCTGAGGATGTAGTGCATGCAAGTGTGAGTGGAGACGCAACTGGGAGTGAGGTGGAGGAAGAGGGGGACACAGTGGAGGCAGTGGATGTTGGTATGTCTGCATCTGGATGGTGTTTGTGTGAGTGCCTGTGGGATGAAGTGTGGTGTTTGTGTTTGCCTGAACCACTCTTGTGTCTTGTCTTGTGTGCATGCTGGTCTGCCTGTGTGCTTGGGATAGGTTGGGGTTGAGAGGAATGGGATTGGATAGAGGAAGTTGGAGGGGGGAAACAGGGACAATGGCTGCCATCAGAGAGGAGCCCAGAGCCTTTATTGATCTCTGTTGGGCCGCCAAGCCAGTGTGAATGCCCTCCAGAAATGCATTGTTTTGTTGTATTTGGGCTGCCAGCCCCTGGATGGCATTCACAATGGTTGACTGCCCTACAGAGATGGATCACAGGAGGTCAATAGCCTCCTCACTCAGGGCAGCAGGGATCACTGGGGCAGGGTCTGAGGTGCCTGGGGCGAAGGAGATGCCCACCCTCCTGGGTGAGCGGGCACGGGAAACTCGCTGAGGGGCTGCTGGGAGGGCGGTGCTGGTACGGGGGTGGCGGCTGTACCTGTAGCTGGCATGGGGCACAGAAGTGTCCGCCACCACCAGGGAGCTACCATCGGAGGAGGTATCTGTGTCTGATCTGTCCCTTCCAGTCTCCGCCGAGGTTCTCTCCTCACCCTCTGTCCCACTGGTGCCCTCACCGTCAGTGGAGTCTGCCTCCTGGGCCCTGTGGGATGCAACTCCCTCCGTCGACAGGTGCCTCTGCTCCTCCACCAGATGATGGTAGTGCACATAAGTCCAGGATGACAAAACAAAAAGCGGGGGGGGGGGAGACAAAGGAAACACTTGGTCAATGGCTGCACCAACACCACCGTTGGCGTACACAGCACCTTCACACACAGTGAACAGCCCTACACACTATGCAGTGCACTACCAGTAACAATGCTAGTCGACAGGGCATGGGGAAGGACACATACCGCCAACTACAGCATGCCTGAGACCCACACAGCCCTGCCCAGTAGTGGATGCCTACTAGTTAGGTAGGAGGAACATCACATCTGAACCCTGCCCAACATGGGACCTACTCTGTGATGTCAGGCCTGGCCTAGGGGCACCCACAGACACACATCCCCCACCCAGATACCACCCCACCATGCGTAAGTTGTAATGACAGGCACTGTATCCACCCCCTTGTGGCTGCTGTGATGCCCTCAAAGCGCCCGTCCAGCTCCAGATAGGCCACCACCAGTATGCGGGTCATCAGAGGGGTCAGGGTTCGACGGGCACCCCTTCCTTGTTGGGAGGCCATCCCCAGCTGGGCCTCTGCTGTCTTCCGTGCCCAGTGTCTCAGGTCCTGCCACTGTTTCCAACAGTGGGTGCTTCGTCTGCCGTAGACCCCCAGGGTCCGCACGTCCTTGGCGATGGCAAGACATATACCCTTCTTTTGATGGGCGCTGACCTGCAGAGAAAATACACACAGGGAAAGGTATTACTCAGACCGTCCTGCCTGTTACACTCATGGCCCACCATACCCCTTCCCATCCCCATTTGCACAGACATGGCCTAGCACACAAGCTGCATGTTGCCCAGGGGATATCCACCAACCCCCCACATGAGGCCTTCACACACACCACTCCATGCATTCATGCTCCATGCATTGTGCTCACAGTGTACTCACCTGATGGTCTGGAGGCCCATACAGCAGTCGGTACTGGAGTAGGACCCCATCCACCAGTCACTCCACCTTTCCTGAGGTGAAGGCAGGGGCCCTTTCCCCAGTCACAAGAGCCATGGTAGGTTCCAGACACAGGTCACAGCAGCACATGCAATGTAGGTCCTCTCGTGTTGAAGTCAGGTAGCAAGTGAGTGAACAGATAGAAAATGGTGGTGACGTCCGCGGCGGTGCATACCACTGGCTACTGTTCCCCATAGGGGCCAATATTATCCAATGAGGAGTTGCACAGTAGTTCCCGACCGCCTCCCACAACAGTGCACAATGTCAGCGGAATTACCTCACTTCCACCTGTCCATTCACACAGGACAGGCAGATGCCATTTTGGGGGGGGGGGGGTTGGGGGGGGGGTGGCCCTTGATTACAACTGTGTCACAGTTCACAATTGTACAATCTGGACAAATGTCACATATACATTTCAAAATAACATCATGCATTGTACTGTTGTGGCTACAATGTACAGTTTGTGACCGGCTCCTCACTCTTTTGCCCCCTAGATTGCAACCGCTGCGGATGAATAGGAGATGGAGACATACCCCCCTGTACAGACCCCTGGTAGACTTGGCAACAATGGAGGACAGGCACATTATCCTCTCCTAGAGACTTGACAGGACCACAATCACAGAGCTGTGTGCCCAACTGGAGCCTGACCTGATATCTGCTATTCGTCACCCCACTGGGATCCCTCCTCTTGTGCAAGTCCTGTCTGTGCTCCATTCCCTGGCAACTGGTTCTTTCCAAGTGACAGTGGGCTTGGCAAGCCAATGTTCTCAATAGTACTGACCAGAGTGTTGTCTTCCCTGATTAAACACATGTGCAGATACATTGTTTTCCCGCAAGTGGATGATTTGGCCACAGTGAAGGCTGACTTCTATGCAATGGGACATATCCCCAACATAATGGATGGAACACATATTGTATTTGTCCACCCCTGGCAAAATGAACAGATCTACAGAACTTGAAAGAGTTTTCATTCAATGAATGTCCAGATGGTATGCCTGTGGGACCAGTACCCCAACCTATCATGGCTACTGACCCCTGTGAGGAATCCCAGGACAAAGGCAGAGGAATGTTACAATGAGGCACATGGGTGAACAAGAAGGATCATTGAATGTCTAACAGGTGGATCCCTGTGCTACTCACCCAAGAAGGTCTGCCAGATAATCCTCGCATGCTGCATGTTGCATAACCTTGCCTTGAGATGCTGTGTGTCTTTTCTGCAGGAGGAGGAGGCTGGAGATGCCCGTGTGGCAGCAGCGGACCCTGTGGAAAGTGAAGATGAGGAGGCAGAGGATGAGGATGAGGACAACAGAACTGCAGGGATTTGACAATATTTCCAATGGCACACAGGTAAAACAGTGGTACTTCACATTTCATTGCCATTTTATTGTTTGAGATTGTCACTGGCAGGCTGTGATTTCCCACTTCTATGCCCACTCACTGTACCATTTGGTAACTCTTTTGGCAGATGTTGGTGCCCCACTATCGCTCCTGGTGTGTTCACTGCAACCAACTACAGGTCTATTCTATGTGCACATTACTGTACAGTTGAATTGCATTGTTTGAACACTGTTAAACGTATACATACTTTAATCATTTGACATACTCCATGCTAGTATTTTTTCAAATCGTATTTATTACTGTGCTAAGAAGAAAAGGGGGAAGTGCAATGGGCTGGGATGATGATGGAGGAAAGTCCAGGGTATAGTTCTAGTCTATTTGCAGCACAGGAGGATTGTCCAAGGGGGCAAAGGAAGGGGAGCAATGGCAGTTCAAGGTGGACAGGGTGACAGAGTGGGACACAAGGGTGACAATCAGGAGAGTCTTATTTCCTGGCAGGGGTCTTGGCAGTAGTCTCTGGCTTCTGCCTGGATCGCAGGGAACATTTGCAGGGTGGTTCTCCTTCTGCAGGGGGAGAGGTGCTGGTGGCCTGTTGGTCCTGTGGCGGGGACTCCTGTCCACTAGCGGCAGCGGAGGTGGAAGGTTGTTCAATTGTCTGGCTAGTGGCAGGGTCTCGCTGTTGTGAGGCTGCCTCCCTCATAATGTTGGCCATGTCTGCCACCACCCCTGCAATGGAGACCAGTGTGGTGTTAATGGCCTGCAAGTCCTCCCTGATCCCCTGGTACTGTCCCTCCTGCAGCCGCCTGTTCTCCTGCACGTTAGCCAGGATCTGGCCCAGCATATCCTGGGAATTTTGGCATGCTCCCAGGATCTCAGTGAGTGCCTCCTGGAGAGTCAGTTCCCTGGGCCTGTACCTCCCCGGCACACAGCAGTCCTCCCATCTTCCCTGTTGTCATGTGCCTCTGCCCCCTGAACCGTGTGCCCACCGCCACTGACTCCAGGTCCCTGATTGTCTTGGGTATGGGGGGTGCCCTGGGGTCTCTGTGGTGGTGGACACACTGCTGATTGACATGTCTTGGGGACAGAGGTGTGGGTATGCTGGGAGGTTGCTGTGGTGGTGTTTCCAGATGGGGGAGGCTCTGTGGTGGTGTGTGACTGTGCCTGGTAACGACTGTCCGGAGGTCCCTGATGGGCCAGGTTGGTCATCGAGATCCAGGTGAGCCGAGTCACTGTCATCACTGTGGGCCTTTTCTGTGGGGGGACTGGCTAGTGCTGACACCTCTTCTCCGGTGACATTGGCTGGGATACCTTTGGGGATGTAAATGCAGTGTAATTGTTTCTGTGTGTGACATTTTGTGCATGGGTGGGTTGCCCTCTTAGGTTATATTTGCCCTAGCAGCTTTAACTTGTGTGAGCTGGTATGTGGTGGGCTAGCTTATTCTCTCCAGTGTGTATGCTTTAGTGAAAGGTACCCATGCAGGTCTGTGACTGGTGTCCATGCATTGGTGGTGCATGCAGGGCTTGGTATTGGGATGGGTGAGATGTGATGGTGGGGTGTGTTGGTAGTGGAGTGGTGCGAGTGAGGGTGGGGGTATGTGATAGAATGCAGTTAGGGGGGTAGTAGTAGTAGTATAGAGTTGACTTACCAGAGTCCAGGCCTCCTGCTACTCCTGCCAGGCCCTCAGGATGCATGATTGCCAATACTTGCTCTTCCCATGTTGTTAGTTGTGGGAGAGGAGTTGGGGGTCCACCGCCAGTCCTCTGTACAGCGAGTTGCTGTCTTGCTGCCATGGGACACATCTTCCCCCGTAGGTCGTTCCACCTCTTCCTGATGATGTCCCTTGTTTTGGGGTGCTGTCCAAAAAAATTGACCCTGTCCACTATCCTCCGCCATAGCTCCATCTTCCCAGCAATAGATATCTGCTGCACTTGTGCTCCAAATAGCTGTGTCTCTACCTGGATGATTTCCTCCACCATGACCTTTAGCTCCTCCTCAGAGAATCTGGGGTGTCGTTGTGGTGCCATGGGTGTTGTGTGAGTAGTGTGGGTGAGGGTGTGTAGGGTGATGTGTTGGGGTGTGTGTTGTGAGGTGCGTGGGTGGTGTATAGGTGATGGTGGTATGTGGCTCTGATTGTGTGAGCGGTCTTTCTGTCTCTCTCTGGTGGCAATTATTTGTAGTCGTAAAGGGTTGTGGGTAGTTTGGTGTGTGCTTTATAGTGGTGTGGGTGTGTATGGGTGTCAGGTGTGTGTTGTTTGAATTGTCCAATATGATGTTGTTTTGTTTGTGTGTATTTTGAGCGCAGCGGTATGTACCGCCAATGGTTTACCGCCATTGAATGTCCACCATGGTGATTCGTGGGTCATAATGTGGTGGGCTTTGTTCTGTTGGCATAACGGTGTGGGTTTTGATACCGCCAGTTTATCACTGACTTTTGGTGTGACGGAGTTGTGTCTGTGGCTGGATAGTGACGGATTGGTGTGTGTGTGTCATAATATGGTGAACGGATATCCGCCGTGGCGGCGGTATGTTAGAGGCAGTCAGCGTGGTGGTAAGTGGGATTTACCGCCAATGTCATAATGAGGGCCATCGTCCCCTATGGGACGGACACTTCACAGGATCATTTGACCATTTCTCTCACAGTACTTCCCACACAATCTACGCCTGTGCAGTTACAAATCGACAACACATGCATACAGGCATCCGCCACCATCATACACATCCATGCAAGGCAACCCCAACTCACCTACTCCTCTGGTCGCCCATATAACTTGGCATACAGGGGTAGGACCCCTCCACCAGCTTCTCCAGCTCCTCCATGGTGAAGGCCGGGGCCCTTTCCTCTGTGACACGTGCCATTGGAGTAACCAGCGTCAGGACACAGCAGCACACTCAGTGGAGTACTTACATGCACGGGATCCGGGAGTCAAGTGAAATTGGGGTGATGACATGGCATACGCTCCGCGGCGGTGTGCACCGTCACCACCGGCGGCGATCATGATTGGCCCAGGTTACCCATTGACAACCCTATAAACCAATGAATGGGTGTCACGGCGGGGAACACCGCTTTCTGCCATGACAACTACTGCCAGTGGAATGATGTCACTTCCAGTCCTTCATATCTGGATGGCAGTAGGCTGCCATTATGCTAGCACCACTTACATATTTCCTGGTCATGGGCCCCATTCAGGACCTTCTGGTCCCAGTCCTTTCTCTCCTGCCCACATGAGAATCTGTTCCTCACATCAGTCCAGAGGTATCACTGCATACATGTCCCAAAGGTTGTACATCATACATCGCTTGTGTGTGTCACCAACGTATTGTACAGCAGTTATTCATACACAACATGCTTTGTATGTGTATGTGTATCCCTCATATGTGTTCTTTTCTCCCCATAAGTAAGACCCATGTGGCCAGGGAGGGGCCGATCTGTGTACAGACCTCTTGTTGATTTGGAAAAACGTTGATTTGGAAACCATGGTGGAACATCACATCATTGTCACCTACAGACTCAATCGTACAACAATCCATGACCTATGTGCTTTACTGGATCCTGTACTGAGACCAGGTAATCGGAATCAGTATGCCATCCCTACTGAAGTGCAAGTGCTCTCTGTACTCCATTTCTTGGCTACAGGCTCATTTCAGGTGACAGTGGGCATGGGTGCAGGGCTCTCACAGTAAATGTTTAGTCTCGTCCTGTCCAAATTCTTGGAAGCATTTGTACAAAACCTGCAGACATATGTCAAGTTTCCCCAAAGGATTGAACTCCCTGCCATCAATTCTGAATTCTATGCCTCCGCTAACGTTCCCCATGTGATTGGTGCCATCGATGGCACCCACATATCTCTCATCCCCCCAAGAGTGAATGAACAGGTGTACAGGAACAGGAAGAACTTCGACTCAGATAATATACCATCTGTGTGTACTGCTGACCAGTACATTTCACAAGTAAATGCCATGTTTCCAGGATCAGTTCATGATTTCTTTGTCCTGAGGAACAGCAGTGTGCCACACATGATGGAACAACTACAAGGGGACAGAGGTTGGCTCATAGGTGAGTGTGTATGACACTGGATCAGTACATAGCTGACAGCCAGGCTGTCTGCAGTAATGGCAGTTTGTTACAGTCCTGTTTCAACCACTTTTGCAGGTGATTCTGGCTACCCCAACTTGCAATGGCTGCTGACACCTGTGAGAAATCCCAGGACAGATACAGAGAGGAATTATAATGAGGCCAATGGATGTACTGGGAGGGTGATTGAGCACACAATAGGTCTCCTGAAGGTTAGATTTCATTGCCTCCATCTCTCTGGGGGATCCCTGTGCTATGGCCCTGACAAGGTGTGTAGAATAGTGGTGACCTGCTGCATGCTGCTCAACATGGCTGTGAGGAGACATATCCCCCCACTAGAGGAGGAGGGTGCTGTACATCCAGACCTGTTACCTCTGAGAGGGGATGAGAGTGATGGTGAGGATTCAGAGGGGGAAGATGTCCACTATAGGAACCAGATGATCCAACTATACTTCATGTGACTATGAGGCACTGTTCACTGATGATGTTGTCTGCACTGCATAATGTTCGACAGACTCATTTGTTTGGGGATGTGGTGTCTGTAGTCATTGACACTGTTACCTGAAGAATAAGGTGGCATGTGCCATGAAAACAAACATGGTGTACGTTTGGGTTTACTCCAGACGATGGTGTGTGTGGGGTACCATTCCTACAATAAAGGTATGAATATGGAATAGACTGGCAAATGCATTCACACTTACAATTGAATATTCATAATGACAGGTGACATACGGTTTGGTGTAAATGTGTTTTATTTGGTGTCAAAATTGCATTGGTGTGCTGTACAGTGATAGGGAGTGGGCTCATGGTGGATGTCCATACTAGGTACAATGGCTCAGTGATTGGTGGAAGTGGGTATTGGTCCATATGTCCCTTGCAAGTTGTTAGGTTGCTATTGACGGGTTAGGATGGTAGCACAGTGGCACACTTGGGAGACAGTTCAGGTCAAAGTCACTTCTTATTTGGGGCCTTAGTCTTGGCAGGTGTTCCAGTGCCATATCTGGGTCTGAGGGCCCGTTTGAGTGTCTGGTGCTGGGCTGGACGGGTAGGGGTGCTGGTCTCGTGGGTTCTCTGCCAGTGCCACCAGTCCAGTTGCTGCTGCTGATGTAGAGGGCTGGTCTGTGTCCTGGCCAGTGGTAGAGGCTTCCAGGTTTGTGGGGGTCTCAGGCTGGGTTGGGTAGTGGTGCTGCAGCACTCCTGCAATAGTGGCCATCGTGGCATTGAGTTGTTTCCACTGCTCCATGGTCTCTTGAAGTTGGGCTATCTGCAGCCTTTGACTCTGATCCAGGGTGGCCAGGATCTGGCCCATCCTCTCTTGTGTGTGGTGGTATGCTCCCAGGACCTCAGAGATCACCTCCTGGGCTGCAGCATCCATCCTTTGGCCTCCCCCTGGGCCACTGATGCCCTCCCACTGGGCCTAGCCCCCTGTGCCTGTGTCCCCTGCACAGGTCTGGCAGTCTCACTTGCACTGGGGCCATCATCATCCTGCCTGTTAGTTGGTGGTGAGTCTGGCCTCTGTACTTGTGGTCTGACAGTTTGTAGCCTGGAGACACTGTTGTGGAGTCGTTTGGCCAGAGCTGATGTTGGTGGCTGGGTGGTAGGGGTGTTAATGGTATCCTCAGTGGGGTTGCTGAAGGGTGACAGCCCAGGACTGTGTGACGGGCCAGGGTAATCCTAACTGTCCATACATCCCTCTCCGGTGTCCTGAGTGGGGCCTCTGTCTCCATGTGGGACGGTGGCTCTCCTTGACCGTTCTGTCAGAGTGGCATGGGTGGTGGTGCCTGTGGGGGGGAATGGACATGTATGTTACATTAATAATTCGAAAAAGGATGCACAGTTCTGCCCTATTTTGTGCTGTTTATTCCCCAATAGGGCCATGCAGGGACCTATTGTGGGGATGTCCTTACATTTTGCATGGGATGTGGAGGTGCATTGTGGGTGCAGTAGTGCCATTGTGAGTCCTTGCAGGGGTAGGTGGCTGTTATAGACAGGGGGAGGGATGTGGGCCTGTTAGTGGGTTTGTGGGAATGCAGGGTGACTGGATGTTGTGATTGCGGCCTGGGTGGGGTAGTGGTCCTGGTGGTAGTTGGAGGGGTGGGGTGGTACATGCATTACAGGTGTGGTGGATATGAAGTAATTGTAGATGACTTACCAGAGTAGAGTCCTCCAGTGAGTCCAGAGAGGCCCTCAGGGTGCAGGATAGCCAGAACCTTCTCCCCCCAGTCGCTGTAATAGGGGAGTGGAGGTGGGAGTCCTCCCCCAGTCTTCTGTACCGCAATGTTGTGCCTGGATGCCATAGACCTCACCTTTCTGCGCAGGTCGTTCCATCTCTTGCGGATGACGTCCCTTGTGAGTGGATGGTTTCCCACTGCCTTGACCTTGTTTACTATAGTCTGCCATAACTCCATCTTCCTGGCGATGGGTGTGTGCTGGACCTGTGCCCCGAAGATTTGTGGCTCGACCTTCAGTATTTCGTCCACCATTGTTCTTAGCTCCATATCTGTGAAGCGGGGGTGCTTAGGGGGTGCCATGGTGTGTATTGTGGGCGGTGTGTTGTAGGGTTATTGGTGAGGGTGCTGTTGTGTGGTTGGGTGTGTGACTTGTGTGATGTTGCGTTCAGTGTCTGCGTGTTGTGTTGTCAATCTCAGTTGTCCTATTGGCAATGCAAAGGATTGTGGGGTGTGTATGTGAGTGTTTTTTTAGTGTTGTGGATGTGTGTCAGGTGTGTGGGTTTCAAACTTGCCAATGTGTGCATTTCTTGCTGTTGGGTCCAATTGCTGGACATGGCGGTCTGAACTGCCAATAGTCGTTCGACATCCACTAACTGCCGCGATGATTTGTGCATCATTATTTGGAGGGCAGAGGATGTGTATGCTTGGTGGTGGCGGGGTGGGATGTGCAGCCTTTCTGCCATCAAGGGCCTTGGCGGTGACTGGAGGTTGCAGAATTTTTGGAGGTTTCTGGTTTTGGCATAATTATATGGTGGTGTGCTGTTCACCGCCAATGGCGGTCATCTGTTCACCGTCGCCACAGCCGTCGGCGGTATTTCCCGCCATGTTCATAATGACCACCATAGTTTTATGATTGCAGTGCGTGGACCGAAAAATGTTAACGGAAAAGACTCAGAGGAATGTTGTTTTGTTTTAATAAAAACAGCATGTCTCTCAGGCTTTCTTTTTAAATTTTTCAGCCCCACAATTCAATCATGGCAATAAAACCGAGAGGGTCATGCACTCCAGCTTAAGAGGCCTATAGTTCCAGCTAGGAGTGCTTTTGAAAAATATGTAAGTTCTCCTGGTATCTGTATTTTTTTAATGTTGAAACCAGTTTAGAGCAAGGCTTCATCATGTTGATGGAGCTGTGCAGCAAATTTAAAAAACCATTGACAGGAACTGCCTGCTTGGTGGTAATTTTTTATTTTGACGGGCAGCACCTCCGACAGGGCGATGGAGTAACTTATTCCATCTCCTTCATACAGAAACGGGCCATCAACAAGCATCAAAATTAGGGCCTCAGTACATTGTCCTGTAAAAAAGATTTTAAAAAGTTATAAGGATATGGGACTTTATCATGCTACCACTACTGCCACTAGCACCTCAGCGGCAGATCCCTTGAGTGGACCCACTAGTATGTTGGACCCGTAGGGTCCAACATACTTAGCAGCAGGGAAGGAGGAGGTGCAAGGGCTGTGTTGGAGCTTAAAGCGGATCAAGGCCCCCATGCCGTGGCACATGCGCGAGATGCGCCCAGGTGCGTGCCTGGGCAAAGACTGGGCTAAGAGCAGTCCCGTCTGTGGCTGTCAGTGGCTGATGGAGGCCAGGCCATCACTCTTGGTGGACGCATTTTCTCTTGCCAGGCAGTGCAGCCCAATGTTTTAGCTGCATAGAGATTATGTTTGTTTATTAACATTCATCTTTGACACCTACATAGTGGTTCCCTTGGATGTACAGCACCTTGCATTAATTTAAAAGTGCAAGCTCCTGTTCCCATGACTTCACATTGTGGTTCCCTTGCCTTTTCCCTTTCTACCTCATCTAGATACAACATTAGTCTATTGGCTCGCCCAGTCCCATGGAGCTGTGTCTGTAATTTACCATAGGTAAGCAGTGTCTTCTTCCCTATCCATGTGTTTGTTGATTGCTTAGTAAGGTCATTGATTGGTTTGTTATTTACAGTTCTAATATTTTCACAAGGTTACATTTGTGCCAGTTAAGCTATCACTTAATATGGTGGTTATGCTGTATATTTTTCTGTCTACAGGCTCTCCTAGGGCACATCTATTTGATGTGTAACTTACATGAGTAAGTCAACTCATTGTTTTTCTTTTTCTTTTCCGAAATTTGGTATTACCTGTACAGAATTCATATTTAAGTTCAGGAGAAGTTTTTGTTGGTGTCTGGTCCTGAGAAAGCGCCACATGATCCAATTGGACGACTGTGAGGCGCAAAACATGTTGACCCTTTTTGGTGGAAGTGAATTCCTTCTGCTGTTTTTTTCAGTAGAGTGTGGGTACATTATCTCCTGTTTACTCTACTCAGTTTTGTTTTAACCCTGTCCAGGATTCTGCCAAATTCAATAAAATCTGGGTTTGGAGGCTCCTGAGGCAATTTTATCTTTCCTGTCTCTTTTCTCCTGTTGTTTTTTAGTTTTTTTTCTTGAACTTTGCCTGTAGGTTTGAGTCTGTTCCTACGTGCTTCTCACGGTGGCACACACTATTATTTAAGATCTCCGGCAAAGAGCCGGCCCGTCAGCTATTGCAGCACCGGTCTGACGAGGAGCTGCCCTATGATGAAGCATGACATCTAATAAGATGTGTGAGGGTTTTTAGCTCCTGAATATAGGAGTGCCTGGCGATGCTTCCTCCTTTTTGTCTTTTGGAACAGTGTACTTTTCTTGAACATCCCTCTTGGTCAGCGGATCCAGTGCATAATGAAACATTTAAGCACCTCCCTGTCCTATTGGCATGCGAGTAGATAATTGGGAAAATGAAGGCTGTGGCTGTTGCGTCTGCGGCAGAGACCATTACAATTTTGGACTCCTTTTTGACACAAGCCACTGGAGCCTTGGCTAAGGAGATTGAGCTATTTTGCGGCGTCTTCCATGGCGGATGGGCCCGACATCCCTCCAACAAGTGTGTCGCCAGTGGGAAGGGTCCAGGGAGATTGCCCCTCGACTGGAGGCACATCCACTTCCCCTGCAATAACATCCAGATTTAGCTTTCAGCAGCAGGATACGCCACAGTTCAAGGAACCTCCAGTAAAAAAGAAAAGGGGGGGCAGCTCGGAAAAGGCCCGCCACTAAAACAGAACCTCAGGGGCCACGTCAGGAAGTAGCCCAGGGAGGGGCAGGTTCTCAGTTTATTAACTGCGATGCACTTTGTGCGAGGGTCGAATTAATGATAAAACTACTGGTAAAACCCTTGCAGGACCGGTTGGACGACACTGAGGTCAAACTATCGTCCTTGGTGGGTCAGCTCCCTGGGGGGCGTACAGCTGCCTTTCTAGATGGTCAATAACAATTAGGTGATGATAGCAGCATTTAAGAAGCAAAGGTCATCTGTGTGCACCCCATCCCTTAGTACCCCCCAACTACCAAGGAAGGGGATACATTTGTGCCTCTGACAGGGACAACTGAGCCCCAGCAGACAAGTTACAAAGCCTGTGATTCCCTGTGAAGTTGTTGCACACTTCCATCCTCAGTGCATGGCCCCTAATGCAAGCAGTGCTGTTTTGAAGGAGCAAGGTAGAGGGGGGAGTAGGTCACATTGTTCTGCGAGTAAGATTAAGGGGTCTACTGAGGATCTAGCTGGGGGGGGGCAAGTGATCAGTCGAGACTCCAGTTACCCCCAGCTTCTGCCCTGTGTGTGCTTATCCTGGCAAATGTCCCACGTCTTAAGACGGCCCAGCCTGAAACCACTGAGCAGTTGATTGCCAATGCTGCATATTAGTTATCTATGAATACTGCCAGGGAGTATGACGTATTACCATATATTCTGATGACTATGAGGGTAGACCAGGTGGGTATGGCCACCAAGTCGATTCAGGGGACTGTGTAGTTGTTAACTTCAGTTCCCCAGAGTTTTTGGCCAACTTATTACACATCGTTCAGTTTCCACGTTACCACTCTCCCCTTAGACTTTTTTTATAAACCCAGTTGCTCTTTAATGCTGAGTGGTGGGAGGAGTAGAGGGAACCTGGGTTCAACTAATCAGCAGGGGACTGTTGGCCACCCTCCAGGGCAGGGCTTCCACTAACAAAGAGATTTCAGCCATTGGCCGGTTTGGAGGGTTGCTATTGACTCTCAGTTGTGTTATCTATTGAGCCCTCTCCTGTTACTATGAATGGGGAACAGCCCCGTTGTGATCGAAGCATAGCGGTTCACCCCCCCACCTGATGTGGTGAAGATTTTACCATGGAATATTGCGGGGCTGGGGAGGAAGATGGGTGATCCGGAATGGCTGGAAATGGTTGCAAGCTACCAACGTCTATGCCTTCAGGAGACATGAGTCACTGGCACATATGATGTTGATGGGTACCACTCATACTTTATTCCTGCCTGTCTTGTTAGGGCAGCTCTAAGGGAGGGTTGGCTATATTTGTAAAAAGTACCTTTGTGGGGAAAATCATTAGACAGTTTAGCAACTCTCCCAATTATCAATGTAAATTATTTGACTTAAATTTCGACTGGGACCTCCTGGTAATTAACTCTTATCACAATGTCTTTGATGGCTCTGCCCATACAGTGATCAAAGCGCTAGAGAAGAGCATTAGTAGCCTTAAGGGGTCCCTCCAGAACCATGTGGAAATTATATGGGTTGGGGACTTTAACGCATATTATTGCACAGTTTCCTTGGTATCATATTGTGGGCTTAATTAATGTGGAAAAGATCCTTTCACCCATTTTAAGCATGATGCTGCTAACGCGTCCCTTTATGATAATTTATTACACATCAGGACTCATTTTAGGCCAATGAATCTTTTGACCCAGTTGAGAGACACCTTAGGACGAGATAGCTAATCAATATGTCAATCAATACGTCAATAATGTTATCAATATTTATCACAACAATACATTTCACTTTAGTCAAAGTCATCAATTAATTCAAGACACTACCATGACCTTGCAGTCATGAATAACCACACCAGTTTAGTAGAATTTTATGAAGTTTTATTCCCTATTGATTACAATTCTAAAAGCAGATGTGTTAATCTCAAAACCAAGAAACATAATAGCATAGTCACGATATGGCAACTTTGGTTCATTAAGGCGAGAATCACAAACATCAGAACATAACACGGCGTGAACATAGATCAATTAACAGAGTGTCAATAATGCGTCAGTTCAACAAAGCATAGTTTTGGTTGTTTGTCTATTTGCGTCAGATTAGTGAACTTCTGTCCTAACCACTAATTAGCATTGGCAAGTTGGGCTTCATGCAAAACAATTTAGAACACCAATTTGGAAAACATCTAACTATGGTCTCTGTCAAAAGTAAGCAGTTGGTACCTAGAAAGGAAAAGCAAACAGACAAATCACAATTTCATTGTCATAGTTACCCTCCAAGGTTTAGGTCAGCACTCAGGTTCAGTCTTCGTCTTCAGGACATCGGTCTAATCGCCATCAGTCAGAATTCAGCTCCAGGGCAAAAAAAGGGGCACTTCCCTCATAAGGAGGTAAAGTGTAAAATGGGCAATCTAAGGACGAGGATGGTTCTAAGCAAACCAATAAGTCACCAAGCAGAGTGACAAAGTTCCTGGATAAAATCAATAGCATTCCCTACCTAATTCTAAATGGCTCCCCGTGTCATGGGTTTTTGTCCCTTTTTCGTTGTACATTCCCCTAAAATGTCATTGGTCGTTGGTTATACCCCACTATCTTTAACCTATTAGAAAACGCATTAAGTCATTAATCTTTCACCCCATATTATTTTACAAGTTTCTCATTGGTCTTCATAATTGACGTCTTCAGAGGTAGCACGTCCGGTATGATTTCATCCTTCTGTAATTCTTTGCACATCTTTTGGTCAGTAGCTCCATTGTCTTTACCGGTATGAATGACCTTGTACGTTACATTAATCTACACTGTTGCATTTTGTCTAAAAATCACTCTACAAGCAATGAAAAATTCTTGAGAACGGATCTACTATGGTTACATTCAGCTTCTAGTTTGAAGAAAACAAGGGGTCATGTCCTTTTGCAAGTCAGCACACTGCAAGATAGGAAAAATACATTTAATATGAGAGCCAAGCAGCTAAGCTTCGGCTCATGCTAACTTAAGGCCTACAAAAATTTCAGCACAAATTCAATAATGCAATCATTAATAATTAGTACAAAACCACACTGTAATAACATATTTTATCAACATTAGTCATTTCTATTAGTTCTCGTATACATTGGCGGCCACACCCGTGGTCACATTTCAAGTGCACGTTTAAGCAAAACTTACTATTAGAGTTTCTATGCGGCATTATCACACATTCATTCATAAACATTTCATGTTAATATAGATTATATAAGCTGCGCTCTCTCAATGCTTATGGCAATTCCCTTAATTTCTTCCTGAAGCACAATCTTAAAATGTTGAATGAAGAAGGGGAGAGTGGTGGCCTCAGAGCTGGTAGGGGTGTTCATGGGGGACTTCAAGGCCAATTTCACTGGCTTTAGTGAACACGCCTTCTTGTGTTGTAGCTTTAAAGAGGCGGGAATGATGAAGCCTCGGACTAGATCAGGGTATTGGCCCATCATGGGGAAGAAAAATGGCTTCACCATTAAATGGTCAAGGGTGGTTAATTCTAACTTCCTGCCCTCCTTATTGCGGGACAAACAGCAGACATTTACTCTTTGCCTAAATGGGAAGCAGACCCTTGTGTGATCAAGGAGGCCTTTGAGGAAATTACAGAGGCTATTAGTACAGCACTCATAAGAACTGTCAACACAAAGAAGTTGGTTGCTGTGGGATTCTGATTCTGCATGCACCAAGGCCCTTGCCAGACTCCACGCCACCTTGAGGGTTGAACTGAGGGACAGAGTTTTGATGAAGCAGGCCAGGGAAGAATATCGGTCAATGAGGACGGCCCGGGCCAGAGAGATCAGGGAGAAGGTGTGGGAAGATCTTAGGAGGCCAAGTCAAATGAAAGACAGTGCAGCTTTTTGAAGGGTAGTAAATTCTTCCTACTTTAGAGAGCAGCCTGACTAGTCCACAAATGTGCATGCACAGGCTGTGCAGTCAGTGGAGCATTTTTCTAGACTGTCTCCGTGTTTGCAGGGGGGATGAGAACATGGAAAAGTTGTGCAACTCGTTACCGACTTTGACTTTGGTCTGTGGCCTGAAGAAGTTAATTAAAAACTGCTCTGAAGGGATCTAGTAGGGGAAAGGCACCAGGCCCTGGGGGAGTCCCTTTGGATCTCTTCCTGGACTGCCAGGAGGTGTGGACCCCCCTTTCAACTAACGTTTTTAATGCATTTGCTAAGGATGGATTGGCCGCGACATGGCATGTATCTGTTATCGTCCCCATCTATAACAAAGGTGATAGATCCCAATAAACTACAGGCCCATATCCCTCCTGAATTTCACAGCTAAAATCATGGGTTGTATTCTGCTTCAGAGGCTAGAGGAGTGGGCACACACAAATAACATTCTTGCTGACACACTGTATGGCTTTAAGAAGGGAATGAGCACAATTGACCAATGCCTGAACCTTAGCTTGGTTATTTCTAAATATGCTATGATTAAGAAAGGCAGAGTGTTGATGGTTTGATGGATTTATCAGCAGCCTTAAACTCTGTTACCCACTCAAAGCTCTGGGCCCCTATGTCTGAGGTGGGTACCGGGGGAGAGATCACTACCTTTATCAGACAGTTACATTCAGGGACTAAAGCATCTGGGTGCTATGGTAGGGATGGGGAGTGTACAGACACATTTGGTATCAAGCGTGGTGTGAGGCAAGGGTGTACTCCCACCCTTTCTGTTTGTCTTGTACACAAACAGGATTGAGGCAGCCCTCACCTCAAGGCCCACAGATGCCCCTCGGTTGGGTACCCACCACCTGCTGATCCTACTATACGAGGATGACGCAGTTTTAATTGCTAGGACAGGGTGAGCCCTGCAGGGTTTGAGCATTATGTTAGCTTCATGAAAGACCTTGAATGCCAAGAAAACATTCATAATGAGGCGTGGGAAGTGCCTTAAGAGAACCCCACGCTTCCAAATAAAGGATACTAGAATTGAAGACACAGTTACTTTTTCCTGTTTGGGGGTCTTATTCTATAGTAAATCTACATGGAAGCCTCTGGTGGAAAATAGAGTGGCTTTGTTGGAAAAGACTGTGCTAGGGTTGCAGTGCATCAGTAAGTAATTGGGCATTACCCCTGTAAAATAACTTTTGCTTGTTTGTAATTCCAAATCTGTCTCTATGGCTTGGTATGGGGCAGACATATTGGGTATGGTGAGCACGGGAATGGTGAGAGCTAAAAACTCTTTCTTTAGGAGTGTGCTAAAAGTCCTGCATGGGTGTTCTACATGCAGCAACATTTTACCCTTACCAGATTTCAATTTAATTATATTACTCTAATGGTGGGATATCCAGCTATGTGCAATTCTCAGGCAGAGATAGCCCCCTGTCCATGTGATGGTATTTCTGTGCAGTCAACTATCCATATCAAACGCCTTCTCCACATCTAAGGTGAGGGCTACAGCATGCGGGAAAGAATCGCACAGTTGATCCTGTATGTGAAACAGGCGACTGACATTTTGTGAGGTATTTCACCCCAGGGCAAAACCATTTTGGTCTTCATGCACTAGAATGGGGACTATTTGTGTATAATGACTGATCTGGCCCTTTGCCTAATACTTTATAATCTGCTCCCAGGATAGCTATCAGTCGGTAGTAAGCTATAGCAAAGACTTCAGATGATGCCTGTCTTCAGCAATGTGTACAATCGGGAACCTTCCTACATACACGCTGAGACTGCCTGGTTCTGAAAGAGTTCTGGGGACAGTACATCAGAGGCTGGAGGTGGTTACTGGATTGGTGATAGAGATTAATGCCCCCTTAATCTTATTGGGGGTCTGGAATGATTCAGATAACACTTCATACCAACAGACATTGATTAATCTGGGGTTCCTTCTAACCAAACGAGAAATATCACATAGATGGGGCTCTTCTGGACCCCAGAAATAAGAGACCTGGAAAGGGAAATTGACTTAAGCTGTATACAAGAAAAAGCAATATATGTAGGAAGAGGCTGTCTAAAAAAGTTTGAATAAGTTTGGAAACGATGGACGTATGATAAATTAATATTCTGTTGCTGGCTACCAGGAAGGATGGGTATGGGAGGAGAGTGGGGGAGAGGGAAAAGATAGTTTGTTTATTGTATGTTATAAGATTTGAAAAATCAATAAAATACTTAAAAAAAAAAAAAGAAGTGCCTGTCCTCTATACCCTGCAACAATAACAAGGTGATGGATGGAATGCTTGAATTAATCTCAACCACTAGTAATCGCTCTGGGCAGCTTCCTGGTCCATCATTTGTTGTTCACCAGGCCACCTCAGTTTGGACCCAGCCATCTGCAAATCAGTCTTCCTGCACCTCAAACCAGATGCCTGCAGCAGAGAGGCACTATGTCTCCAACACATGGTTTGATCCCCGAACTGTGGCCTAAGGCGAGTAATCAGGAACTGGTGCACGGCTCAGAGGTGGGTAGGTGACAGTGCCACTGAGGGGCTTAAGGGAGAACAGGAAGAAGAGCGGGAACCTTAAAATAGTGGCATGAAAGGAAGAGGGGGTACAGGAAATATTTGGCTGGACTAAGCACAATACTGTCAACTGGCTAAAGCATGTCTATACAGATATTGTTGCACTCATAGCACAATTCACAGGCACCAGCCCTTGTAAGTGTTGTGTCTGCTATGTTTGAGGGGCTGCCCAGAGTACTCTTCTGAAGATAACCACTTGCAGCAAGGAAAAACCTACAGACAAAAAGAGGTCACGCACAAGAGAATTCTACTAGAAATAAAGAAAACAACAAAAAAGACCCTGGCCTGGTAAAGTTTGAGGAGCAACCCAAGAACATTCTGTTTTGTGTGGGACTAGTATAGGTCACTGAAGGAACAAAAACTTAATAAAATCTTAATTTTGGCAATTCCAAAGCGAGAATTTTGCAGTTGGCTGGGGCAAAGGTGCTACATTCAGAATCAGCCACATTGAAGCAAGAGACAGATACATCTCTAAAGTCTGCAATGAGAGATGCAAGTCAAGTGCCATTGCCAACAGAGTCCAAGAACTCTGCTTCATGGGCATTAACTTCTCCCATGACAGAGACTACAGGTCTTGTACATTCCTGTTCTATGGTTTTAATATACATAGCACCTCCAAAAACATTCTCTGGACACCTAAAGAAATTTGTAATATAAGTGTTAGATATACTTTTGTACAAATCAATTACTTTCCCTGGTGATCAAAATTAAATGACTTGGGCTTACCGAAGCATTGGCTTTTTAGTAGCTAAGCAGAACGTTGCCATGGAATTGTCGAGAGGCTTGAATTTCTGAAAAAGGTGGTTTACATATGGATGGGCACCGACATTAATTTGATAAGGTGTGTGGCCTGTAGATCTTGTAACAAGGGCATATGTGAGGCTCTGACCACATCTCATAGTATAGATTTACTTATGCTTTCTCTTTGTACTACGTACTTAGACCCAGATTTATACTTTTTTTGCACTGCATTTGTGTCACCTTTTGATGCAAAAGTGGCACAAACTTACAAAATACAATTATATTTTGTAAGTGTGCGCTGTTTTTGCGTCAAACAACACAAATGCGATGCAAAAACTGTATAAATATGCGCCTTTGTATGCTCAAATATCTATAAAGCCTACTGTTTGTGGTGCTACAACTCATGGTTATTTTGCACTGTGTGTATATCATGCTCTAAAACAATTAAAGGAGTTATAAAAAAAAACTAAAGCATTCCGAGGGTGCTCTTGTGCTATGGTATTGGCCTCGGCTCCCATAACGGAGGCAAGGCCAATACTGTAGCACTGTTCCTATCAGGCTGGCCAGCGGGTACGTCGTAATATGATGTTCCCACCGGTCAGCTCGGAGGGAACATCGTGATACAACTGGGGGTGAGGCCGCCGGGTTGACGGCGGTCTCATCCCTACAAGTTTGGCAGTTGGCTCCTCTGATTGCCAAACTCATAATCAGGCCCTTAGAACAGTCATCAATATCAAAAGTTAGAACCTAATTATGAGTTTGGTGCTCGGATGAGCCAACCCCCAAACTCGTGGGGATGAGCCGCCATCAACCCAGTGGCCTCACCGCCAGGAAAGCTGACAGTGCGCATTCCGAGGGTGGTCATGGGCAGTGCAGGGGCCCACCTGTGGCCCCCAGCACTTCCTTCCCACCAGCCATTTCATGGCGGTTAGACAGCCATGAAAAGGCTGGCAGAAAGGGGACTCGCGATTAGCGTGGTGGTGCTGAAGTCGGCACCGCTGTGGCTGACCACGAGTCCAACCGTCGTCAGCCCTTTGGGAACCATGTTCCTGGTGGGAACAACGGCCTGCTGGCGGTCAGACTGTCAGGGTCGTAATGTGGTGGTTAGGCTGCCTGGAGTGCGGCAGTCCGACCTCCACCTTGAGGCTGGCGGTATCAAGACTGCCAGCCTCATAATGAGTACCTTGAACTCTATCCTGTATCACAGAAAGTTTTAGCAGAGTAACAGGCATAGTGCCTTCTTTCAGTAGTGTATGTGAGTTTTGTAAAGGATTTTAGAGGTAAACCCGGCACCCTAAAAAGTCAAACATCAGTTAGCTGCCCATAGAAAGGCTGCCGTTGGCAGAAAAAAGCCTCCTTGAACAGTGAAGGAGCTGCCTTGATGAGTGAAGGAATTAAGGCCTGATCTAACGTTTGGTAGTGTTACTCCATCTATATTTGGTAAACGGTAGATGCTCATGGTGTAGAATGTAAGGTCGCCTTCCACCCAGAGGAACCGCGTCCACTAAATTGAGAGATCACCCCTGGCCCAGCTGTGATATATGTACCTTGACAGTGGATGGCAACCATTGGTTTTGATGGCCATCCATCAAACATTTTGTAACTGAGAAACATAAAAATCATGGCCTCCCACACCCATGGTTTTTTCCAGGGTTTGGGAGTTACTATTTTTCTGTCCCTCAATGCCTGGTTTTATCTGGTTCAAGTTCATTCTGGGAGTGCCCTAGTTGACCATATATTGTCATTGTATTAATTGGTCAGACTAGTTGTATGAGTTCATGTCAATCCATAGCGAGTCATCCTTCTAAGATGCTCAGAGGAATGGGTATTTTGCCAGGTATTAGTTGTGCTACCTCTGTACCCCTTATAATGAAGAATTTAGTGATGTTCTTATTAAGAAACAAGCAAAGTTATGATTGCAAAATCGAATTGGAACGTGGTGCACAAATTCTTTGTATTCAAATGTATATACATATTGAATCAGGAACAGAATATCTTAAAAGCTACTTAGAAGAACATTTGAATAATGGGTTTATGAGGCCATCACAGTGTGATGTTCCTTCTCCATTCCTGGAAAGGGAGTGAGCTGAAAGCTTCTGTAGACTCACTCACTCACTTTAGTGGTAGACTCACTCACTTTAGTGGTGGCTCCTGGGTAGTGAGGACCCATCTTGAAGTAACCTTTTTGGGCTAGGGAGTCGGCATTGCCAGAGAGCGGAGGCGTCAATTGGAAGGACTCCATCTGGGCAAACGTACGAGGAAGTAATGACAGCTACTGCATCCCTCCGTCTGTCTTCTAGTGCAGATGCCTGAAGCAACACCCAATCATATCAGCTGCGTTGGGATTGCTGCCGCTGTCCTGCGCAGGGGGCGGCGCCATCTCCTCTCTTCAACTTACCGGGGTGGTGCGCAGGTCCAGTAGCTCCCCCCTGCTGAAAGGGCCCCCCACATGCTTATCAGTATGGGTTGAGGGGGCCCCCTCCAGTATGGGTAAGCCTGAGAACCCACCTGCACTGTACAGGCCTCTGTCACCACCATGCGCAGGCCACCACCTACCTGCTGCGTCCAGACTCTGCACCACACAAGTCCCGTAGAGGCCTGCTGGCACGCCTGCATGCTGCTGCATTAAAAGAAAGAAAGATAACAGAAATGGCCAGTCTGAAAGTACCTGAGTGGCCCCTGGTGTTGAGAAAATTGTTGTAGAGTTGCACACATCCCCACTGCACTACTGTGAACAAAACATCTAAAAGAAATAAGAAAAGAAAATTTATGATTGAAAAAGAAGCTAAAGCACAACAGCCAAACTGCTAAAGATTGCATAATGCTGCCAGTACTGCAAACGTGCGGTCAGTCAAATCTTCTGTCGGTTCAGATGACAAGCGTGGGTCACAAGGTTTGAGAATCACCTTGCTGCAACGAAAGAGACAGATCCCACCATCAAACGTGCCCTTCTGCTTCACTTTGCAGGAGACAAAGTGGCCAAAATAATCAGCGCATTATCAGACACAGGCCCCCTCAATGGCCATGATGCTGCACTTGCTGCACTCAATGTGCATCCAACTCCCAAGAAAATAAGAACTATGACTACTTCATCTTGCACCAGACCAAGCAAGGCCAGAAAGGACCCACAGACCTGGGTACCCCCGTGGGTGATCAGCTGCGCTCTACAAATCTGGGTTGATTGATTGACAGACATATTCTACTCCCAGTTCTGTAGGCTCACCAGCACATTCAATTCAACAACACTGAAGAGGAATTCAGGGTGCAAGCATCCAAGAGTGCCATCTAGAATCAGATACACAGAGAAATATCAGGGCAACACAAGATGTTGCTCGCCCCATGCAAGCCCTCGCCACCTGAGCTGGCCAAGCATGAGTGCCACACATTAAAAGTCCCATTGTCGTCAAAATCGATTAAGGCCAAATCATCAGTCTCAATATCACAAGTCAGGCCAACAGTAAGACAATTGCATAAGAGCTCTACTTAGCCCTATAGGTACTGCAGAAACACCCCACACCAAGTCGGTGCATGCCCAGCTAAAGGACAAAAGTGCTTGCTCAGAATGTGGCAAAGGCAACCATTTTGCTAAAGTCTGCTAATCGTTTCGCAACAGCAAAAACATCCACAGAGCCATCTGCCCAAGAAAGTTATAGAGCAAATGGAAGATTGCCTTCTTGAAGGCACCAAAGATGAGTCTGAGAGTGACAATAAACATGCAAACCTGATCTCAGTAGTTGGAAACTATGTAAAGCTGTAACCCCAACTACAACCCTGATGCAGCCTACAAATCCCAAGATTCAAGAACAATTGCCTCACTGACATTGGTGCAACCGCCGGCGTCATAGTTTGGCAGGATTACAAGACTCTGCAATATTGTCCCAGTTTAAAGCAAATAACTACCAAAGTCTTCTCCCCCATGGCACCAAGAAACCAGTACAGTATTGCTGGCACGTTCCCTGCAGAATATGTTGTAGGTGTCTCATTGTCTTTGTTTTATGAATGTATGTATGAAGTAACGTTTTAGGTTTCTCTTTAGTCTTGATGAATTATGGAATGACGCATAAAATATAACATGTTTTTGACACAAGATATAATAATTTGCATATACATGCAAATGGTTAAACTTAGATGTGTGGTGAATGCTTTATTAGAGCTATGCTGAAAACATCAGATATCATGCAAACAAATTAGTTATGTTTTGCAAGATTGTTGATTCAAATGATTTATCCTTATGCTCCTCATTTGTATATGACATGGTTATAGCTCAAGGGCAGTGAGGGTTTTAGGGCAGAACCCCACCCCCTTTTTTGGTTTAAGTTGGTCCAACTGAACATGGACTTTGCAAACTAACTCAAGGAACAAGACCAACTTATGGCAGTGGATTAGTTTTGCAAGTATCCCAAAGTTGAACTTGTGACATCTACAACAGCAGAGGAGGTAATTCTCAAAGTCACAAAAATGACTGAGTTGGAAGATGAAAACCTAGAATGGGCAATCTTCAATTTCCTCATGGAATATTGAACAACACTCCGTACCATCATGAAGAGTGCATTGACCCATGTGCTGCTAGGCAGACAACCTGCGGATGCTGCTCACTGCCATTCAACTTTGGGCTCTGGGTGCTCCAGACACACCCGACATCCAAGAAATGCATAAAGAAAATTAAAGTATGTGATCAAGTGCTCCTAAGAGACAAAACAACAGGCAGCAAATTCAAATCTTTATTTGACCCAGATTCATGGACAAGGACTCAGATAAAAGGGACAATGGTGCCTGCCAGAAAAAGAAGCGCTCAGATAACTGATTACCTTCCACGGTACAATAAACTTAGTGGCTTACCACCTACAGAGAACCCCACCACATGGTGTCTCTTGGAAGAGTTTGAAAGGTGGCCCACAAGCCCCAAGTGACCTCCTGCTTATTCTGAAATAGACCTGGTGCAAGAAACTATCAGGTCAGACATCCAGGAAGTCGACTAAAAGCTTCCTTCATCATCCAACTTCCACTGCCAACGAGGTGGGCATGCGTATATGCCCAGGCCAAATCCAATCCACTCCCAAAAATACCAGTACTTTGTTGTTTAAGGGCTAAAGCTGTGGGGGAATTCACATTAGCATTTGTCCTGTTTTCCTTTTTTTTGTTTGAATGTTTTTGTAGGTTTGTTTTGTATGACAAGTTATTAGCTTAGCCAAAAGTTTTGGAGGTATGTTGCATCAGTGGGATATCCCAATGGCATCATGCAGAGAGTCTACAATGTTACCTCCTTGTAATTACATTATGTGTGCTCTATATACAGGTGTGGACCACGCAAGAGGAATCTCAAGTGGTCCATAGCACAAGCCAATAACACGTTTGGTTCCTTATTATGGCTCAGCATGCAAGCGGCATAGCCAAAACTCAACAGTGTCCCACCTCTAGGATCAGTCTTTTACTCTAATGTGTTCAGTCTCTACTTGAGGCTTTTCAGAAGCCACCACCCAAAACACAAAATCAGAGTTAATTAATCTGTCATTGATTCCCAACAAACAAAGTGGATAAATATGTCATTGATGCCCAACAAATATCCACCATCTATAAGAATACTTCACCCTTGTCTTAACAAGGATGCTAACCACTTACATCAAGCTCAACCCTTCAGACTAGGAACTTATACTCACAGCCAACCTTATTAGGCATTAAAGGAAGGCCAGAACTGACTCAGAAACACGACCTTGGGTGGCTTCATTCCTCCATTTTCCAATAGTCTACCTGTGAAATGTCCTAATAAAGCACTGTATTGTTATGGACAACATTTCTGTTAAAAGAATTGCAGTTACTTCCAATAAATGAAAATAGGAATGAATAAATAGTGCCAAGTGGCCAACTTCTTCAAATCCCAGGTTGTTGGGACAACTGAGAAGGTCCTGTATCGGCTATCACTCTTGTAGAATATTGATTTTTGATTTATAATTTATAAAGCAAACAAATGCCCTTGGGTATCTTGGCACTAGCATTTACCAGTTTCCTTACCTGAAGCCGTGGGAGTAATGAGGACTACAAAGGACAAAGGAAGAGAAGACAGTCAGGATTTCAGATGTTTCTGGAAGCTAGTCATATTGGATTGACATTTAAGGTGCTTGGGCAGTCGATTCCAAAGTTGACAGGTGGCGTGAACAAAGCTTCTTCTAACCCAAGGGACTTTCTTGATTTTTGGGACGATGACTGTTTTGGAAACTACAGATCACAACAGACTATTAGGAGTGTACCACACACATTTCCTTAAAAATAAAAACAATAATATAACACTCTGCTTCCTTAATTCTGACTTGAGACCCACAGTCCAATCACTCTACCTGGGTGGTTGTGGGGCCCAACTGTCCATCTCCCCAACTCAATGGTGCCCTCACTCCATAGCAAACTACATGTATGACCGACTGTGTACTTTAGAAGAGATGCTGATTATTCCCACAGACTCAGTGCTGTAATGCCCAGGGTGCCATCTTCCATGCAAGTCAAGAGGCCAAGATATGAAGATATCACCAGGCTAGAATTTAAGCCCTGTAGGTAGGAAAAGTTTAGAAAAGAAAGGGCTCTCTATGGCCCCATGATCTGCAATTTCTTCCAACCACACATCAGGCTTTCTACAACTACATCTCACCTGCACTTCACAAAAGAACTGTAAACTGTAAAGTTGAAGGAGCAACTTATCCACCACTGTTAAAAGACCAACTCCACTGATCCTCTGGCCTTAACGCATAACATGCCTGTTAACATATTGCCTCAAAAATACAGGTGAAGTATGGCGTTTAAGAGGGAGATCCCATTATGGGTAATGGGGCATGAACACTTTTTTAAAGGGTATTATATTTTTATATATTTTTGAAAAGTGGGTGGCCCTATTAAACTCTGTGGAGGCTTTTTTGTCGGACAGGTGAATAGGAGTGCAGCATGCCTAAAGGAAATAAACTTTAAAAAGGCACTATGACGCAGCTGTAGTGTAATTTTGTAGGCACACCTGCCACACATGCACACAGCAACAAAATAACACTAGTTTTTTCTTTAAGTGCTTGTGGTAGGTAAGCAACAAGTTGGGCCGAGGAGGGGGAATACAGGTTGCCGGGAGAAAGTAACACAGAGGTGGTGTTGGAGGAGAAGCAAGACGGAGAACAAGGGAAAGCAAGATGGAGAGCCAAGGTGAGAACAACATGGTGGGGGATGGAAAGGAGAAGCAGTGAGTGAGAGAGAAGGAGGACGCGGGTGGAGGGAAGCAACACGGAGGGAGGGGTGGAGAAGAGAAGCAATAGGTGAAAGCAACATTGGTAAGCAAGCAAGGGGAGGGAGGGACAAGGGTGGGAGGAGAACAATGGACAAGAGAGAAGGAGGGCCCTAATGGGGGGGAAACAACACAGAGGATCAGTGTATGTTCTTGGTAAGCCCACAATATGTCTCGCAAAAGACATTGCATGCGGTGTCTAGTAGGTTGGACCTAAAAAACAGGTGATACTTGCTAATGGGGGCAGGTCCACAGGTATGTAATTAACATGCCCTTGACTACCCACTGCTGTGCCTTTTGTTATTCTTGTAGACACAATTCGGAACTGAACTTTTTGTACAACACTACTTTGCTTCCTATCTAGCTTTGCATACGTGTATAAATTCATTGGTTAAATACTATTTATCTCACCAAACAAAGAGGACCATATTTGTTGCCATAGAACTCCTATAGCCTGGATTTTGACATAGTCATGACTGTTGCTTCTTGATTGGCTTCCTGTCAATTGAAATATTTTGTTCTTGTGTTTAACTTTGCTCCTGGACCTGTCTGAAAGGAAAGTACGGCAAAATATTTGTATCTCTAGCTTTAAGAAAATGTACGTTTTCCTTAAAATTACTCTGGCTTCAGCTAGCAATTGATTCTGATTAAACTGTAAAATTAGTCTGATCCCAGATGATACATTTGCATAAACCTTTATGAAATTTAGATTTGTGGAATTGTAAATGTTGCATAAGGAGGTTGTACTTGTTTAATTTCTCATATGTGCATGCGTCTGTGGGTGTGCAAGTGCATTACTTTTGGGGATTAATGCGATAAATGAAATTGGCAAGCAAATTGATTTTGCAGGTTTGAAGGTTGTAACATTTGGAAACCCTGTTTTTTTGCCAAGGGCAATGCGCATCAAAGAGCCGCTGACACCGACACATCCACCACATTAGTGAAACTAAGTCGCGCGGTCACATTGGGTGCGCGACTAGGCTCTCCATAGTAAATTGGATAAATGCCCTCTTACTTACCTTCGTATTCATGAATTTAAGAGGGCATTGTGGCTTCAATGAGCATTTTTCTAGCAGTGTGGCGGATAAGTTATTCAACATCTGTTTGATGCACTACAACAGGTCCATCCAGTTTAGACCACAAGGGTCAGATCTATGCCAGATTTTCAGGATATCTACATAAAACAAAGTTACATACAGATAGGTTAAATGGACCTAGTTAGTGGTTATTTAGAAAATAAATCTATTGTGGAACCATCCCTTCTGAAACTATGTTGGACATCATGTTGGACATCAGTAGAGGCTTGCTTTACAACAGCTGTAAGTCACCTGCCTTAAAATAGGTTACTCTAATTCAGTGGTTCCCAACCTGTGGGCTGGGGGCCCCTGGGGGTCCGCGAAGCCTCCTCAGGGGGTCCGTGACTGCTTAAAATTTTTAATAATATTAGGTAACAGCTATCAGTAATGACACAGTGGGGGTCCCCGGGTTCCAATAATAATTCAGTGGGGGTCCCCGGGCTGCAGTATTGATAAAATGGGGGTCGACAGAAGTCAAAAGGTTGGGAACCACTGCTCTAATTCACAACAGCCTCCTTCAGTTTCAACTTTCAATCTGTGTGGTAGCTGAATCAGCTTGGCAAAAATGTCAAACATTCAGCCAATACTAAATTATCAGATTCTACAAGTGTTTTCCATATCACCAATAAAAATAAAAGAACAATTCTTGTAGAATATCAGTTTTTTTCCAGCTTATGTCCTGTTGGGTACTGTAAAAAGGTTGCAATTTATGTCCTTGCACATGTAGTTGACAAAGTGCGAGCACACGTGACTGTACTCCTTGCACTGGGATTTAAGTGTGCTTAGTATCAGCACATACACAATTCATGCACAGATCAGAATTTAGATCAAGCGATTGGCAGTTCTCAAAGGTAATTTGGAGAAGTGGTTAGGGAAATGTTATGCAAATAAGGTGAACACCCACACAGCCATCACTTTCTGGGTGTTCACACAACTGTTATTGTGCATATGCTCACTTATTAAACACCTCGGTTACACCTGATTGGTCCAGGTGTCTGTGCTTCAGAAAGTTTAGGAACTTGCACCATGTAGTGTCAAAGGCATGGGACGAATCTGGGAAGGGGGACGTTCGGTCTAAATATTCAGAGGATAATTTTGGTGGCCACAGGACAGGGTTAAAGGGACATGATTCCATGATATAAAGAAAAGTCGATCAAAATAAAATATAATTTTACTACTGTACCACAAAGTTCTGTAGAAAATAGTGTATGTTTTTGTAGGAAAGTACCATCTTGCCTGGCATGTTACCCCCATATTTCACTGTATATATGTTGTTTTAGTGTATGTGTCACTGGGACCCTGCCAGCCAGGGCCCCAGTGCTCATAAGTGTGCCCTGTATGTGTTCCCTGTGTGATGACTAACTGTCTCACTGAGGCTCTGCTAACCAGAACCTCAGTGGTTATGCTCTCTCTGCTTTCCAAACTGTCACTAACAGGCTAGTGACCAATTTCACCAATTCACATTGGCACACTGGAACACCCTTATAATTCCCTAGTATATGGTACTGAGGTACCCAGGGCATTGGGGTTCCAGGAGATCCCTATGGGCTGCCGCATTTCTTTTGCCACCCATAGGGAGCTCTGACAATTCTTACACAGGCCTGCCACTGCAGCCTGAGTGAAATAACGTCCACGTTATTTCACAGCCATTTACCACTGCACTTAAGTAACTTATAAGTCACCTATATGTCTAACCTTCACCTGGTGAAGGTTGGGTGCAAAGTTACTTAGTGTGTGGGCACCCTGGCACTAGCCACGGTGCCCCCACATCGTTCAGGGCAAATTCCCTGGACTTTGTGAGTGCGGGGACACCATTACACGCGTGCACTGTACATAGGTCTCCACCTATGTACAGCGTCACAATGGTAACTCCGAACATGGCCATGTAACATGTCTAGGATCATGGAATTGTCACCCCAATGCCATTCTGGCATTGAGGAGACAATTCCATGATCCCCCGAGTCTCTAGCACAGACCCAGGTACTGCCAAACTACCTTTCCCGGGGTTTCACTGCAGCTGCTGCTGCCAACCCCTCAGACAGGTTTCTGCCCTCCTGGGGTCCAGCCAGGCCTGGCCCAGGAAGGCAGAACAAAGGACTTCCTCAGATAGAGGGTGTTACACCCTCTCCCTTTGGAAATAGGTGTCAGGGCTGGGGAGGAGTAGCCTCCCCCAGCCTCTGGAAATGCTTTGATGGGCACAGATGGTGCTCATCTCTGCATAAGCCAGTCTACACCGGTTCAGGGATCCCTCAGCCCTGCTCTGGCGCGAAACTGGACAAAGGAAAGGGGAGTGACCACTTCCCTGACCTGCACCTCCCAGGGGAGGTGCCCAGAGCTCCTCCAGTGTGCTCCAGACCTCTGCCATCTTGGAAACAGAGGTGCTGCTGGCACACTGGACTGCTCTGAGTGGCCAGTGCCAGCAGGTGACGTCAGAGACTCCTCCTGATAGGCTCTTACCTGTGTTGCTAGCCTATCCTCCTTCCTAGGTAGCCAAACCTCCTTTTCTGGCTATTTAGGGTCTCTGCTTTGGGGAATTCTTTAGATAACGAATGCAAGAGCTCATCAGAGTTCCTCTGCATCTCTCTCTTCACCTTCTGCCAAAGGATCGACCGCTGACTGCTCAGGACACCTGCAAAACCACAACAAAGTAGCAAAGACGACTACTGCAACCTTGTATCGCTGATCCTGCCGCCTTCTCGACTGTTTCCTGGTGGTGCATGCTCTGGGGGTAGCCTACCTCCTCTCTGCACCAGGAGCTCTGAAGAAATCTCCCGTGGGTCGACGGAATCTTCCCCCTGCAACCGCAGGCAACAGAAGACTGCATCACTGGTCCTCTGGGTCCCCTCTCAGCATGACGAGCGTGGTCCCTGGAACTCAGCAACTCTGTCCAAGTGACTCCCACAGTCCAGTGACTCTTCAGTCCAAGGTTGGTGGAGGTAAGTCCTTGCCTCCCCACGTTAGACTGCATTGCTGGGTACCGCGTGATTTGCAGCTGCTCCGGCTTCTGTGAACTCTTCCAGGATTTCCTTCGTGCACAGCCAAGCCTGTGTCCCTGACACTCTAACCTGCAGTGCACAATCTCCTGAGTTGTCCTCCGGCGTCGTGGGACTCCCTTTTGTGTCTTCGGGTGAGCTCCAGTTCACTCCTCTTCGTAGTGCCTGTTCCGGCACTTCTGCGGGTGCTGCCTGCTTCTGTGAGGGCTCCCTGACTTGCTGGGCGCCCCCTCTGTCTCCTCACCCAAGTGGCGACATCCTGGTCCCTCCTGGGCAACAGCAGCATCCAAAAACCCTAACTGCGACCCTTGCAGCTAGCAAGGCTTGTTTGCGGTCTTTCTGCGTGGGAACACCTCTGCAAGCTTCTTCACGACTTGGGACACCCATCCTCCAAAGGGGAAGTTTCTAGCCCTCTTCGTTCTTGCAGAATCCACAGCTTCTACCATCCGGTGGCAGCTTCTTTGCACCCTCAGCTGGCATTTCCTAGGCATCTGCCCAATCTCGACTTTGTCGCGACTCTTGGACTTGGTCCCCTTGTTCCACAGGTACTCTCGTCTGGAAATCCACTTTGGTTGCATTGCTGGTGTTGGTCTTCCTTGCAGAATTCCCCTATCACGACTTCTGTGCTCTTTGGGGAATATAGGTGCACTTTACACCTACCTTTCAGGGTCTTGGGGTGGGCTATTTTTCTAACCCTCACTGTTTTCTTACAGTCCCAGCGACACTCTACGAGCTCACATAGGTTTGGGGTCCATACGTTATTCGCATTCCACTTTTGGAGTATATGTTTGTGTGGCCCCTATACTTATGTGCTCCTATTGCAATCTACTGTAACTTTACATTGCTTGCATTACTTCCTTTTGCTATTACTGCATATTTTTGGTATTGTGTACATATATCTTGTGTATATTTGGCATCCTCATACTGAGGGTACTCACTGAGATACTTTTGGCATATTGTCATAAAAATAAAGTACCTTTATTTTTAGTATATCTGTGTATTGTGTTTTCTTATGATATTGTGCATATGACACCAGTGGTATAGTAGGAGCTTTGCATGTCTCCTAGTTCAGCCTCAGCTGCTCTGCTATAGCTACCTTCTATCAGCCTAAGCTGCTAGAAACACCTCTTCTACACTAATAAGGGATAACTGGACCTGGTACAGAGTGTAAGTACCCCTTGGTACCCACTACAAGCCAGGCCAGCCTCCTACAGTTTTTCACTATTACTAGCCTGAATCAAGTCAGCCATCTTGAAGTGTGCAAGACTCCATTTGTTCACTGGCTTGGACCACCGCCGCCACCCAGTTCTGACCCCTGCCGCCACCATTTCACATGAACAGATGTATGCTACATGGAAATCGTGTCTGACTGGCCTCTGCACACGTGTCAATATCATGAATATTAATTAATCATGAAATGACTTAATGTGCAATTAATATGATGCCAACCATTTAATTTATAAAGATCAGGCTGTTGTAATGTAATTGGATTTATGTAGTGCTTATTAACCCTGATGATGCTCAGAAGCCAATAATGATGTCTCCTGTGATGCAGGTCAATCATTTTGTTAATCAATCAATCAATCATTTCTTAAGCGTGCTTGGGGGGGGGGTGCTACTGTTCGAATAGCCAGGTCTTGAGACGCTTCCTGAAGGTCAGAAGGTCCTGGGTCAGACGTAGGTTGACTTGACAACATTATGATCGAGGTCATGTGACAACATTATGATCGAACGACCTAGTGTGCTTCTGCACATTCGCTAGTTATTGCTCTCACACTGATATACCCTTTGTTGATTGGTCTACAAACGTGTCACTGTGATATATCTGCATATGTGTTTATGTAACCTCTTCACTGTTAGGGTTCCTCCTCCCGCAAACCCCTCCTCCCCTGTTTGAAGCTCTTTTTTGGGTGTTGGGATACCTCCCCATTCAAACCTTATATTTTTTTTTTGCCACAAAAGTTATTCACACCAAATTTGTATCCTTTTTCCTCAAAGTCCTGGGGATTTTTAAGGTAGCTGGGATTTGTTGGTTTCCCTGAAGGGAACCGAGGAAATAGACAAAATACAGCTAAATTTTGTTTTTTTGTGGGGAAAATGCAAACCATGTGCGGTTTAAGAAAGCATGTTTTTTTTCTAAAAATGACATCAACAAAAGGTTTGGTGTGCTAGGATCACCATCTTCCCAGATTTCAGGAACAACCTGAGTTTTTATCAAAAACAGTTTTACCACAGTTTTTGCATCTAAGAGGTATACCATTTTTCCTACTTTTGTGGTTTCAGTCTCCTTGCAGTTTGTGGCAGAATTAGGTGAAAAACCCATGGGTGATACTGGAAAGCCATACATTTCTGAAAAGTACACAACACTCTGAATTCAGCAAGGGGTAGTTTGTGTAGATCCTTCCAGGTTTTCCCATAGAAATAAAAACCACCTCGAAATAAAAACATAATGAAAATGAGTATGAAAAAAGCCATTTGTGACAGTATTTTGATCTGCAACTCCGGTCACAATGACCGATTACGAAAGCTGTACACCATTACATTCAACAGACCTTTCTTGTCGTGATGATGATATAAGGTGTGTTTGTACTCCAAATACACCTGATACCCACATCCAGCAACTGAGTTGCACCTCACCATGTGCTGTTCCCACTTCAGGTGCAAATTTGTGACTGCACTTGGAACATTGCATTCCCTATACTAAACTTTACTGTCCTGCTCTGCATGCAGTGCACTTAATTAAAGGTGCACAACTGCACATGTAGGGCAGTGAGCCATATATCTAATATCATCTCTGGTGACATTCCCTTGAGAATCCATCAGATGCAGTCAGGTGGAGTCTCTGGATGAAACACCTGGGAGAACCATGGAATACTCTGGAGAATCAGGTGTGGAATAGCTGGGAAGGAGTAGCATTTTGATACATTCCCTGGTCTACCACTCATGGTAAACATGGAAATGCAACAACATCCATAGGTGGGTGCATGGGAACACCCATGCCCCATCCATAGAACGCCTTCCCAGGACAGAGTAACAAAGGCAACGACTTGTTGGCCTTGTGTGGGTTGGTAAATCAGACTTTAGTGTTGCATTGCCCTTGAGTTGCCTTGAGTGACTCAAGGGAAACACAGCACTATGATAAATCTGCCCCTAGATATGTAGTCACTTTCTTGGTTCCTGAGTAGGGCAACATTTGACGTTAAGTTGCCCCACGTAGTGTGGTGTCTCCCTCCCCGCCAGGAAGCAAACTGAGCAGCAGCCATTTTGTGGGATGGCACAAGCGCATTATCTGGAAAAACCCTTCGCCAGCATCCATACGGAATCAACAAAGAGAAAATTTAAACTTAATTATCAGGAACTCTAGCAGGCTGAGAAAAGAAACTATTGCAGAGCAGCCAATGCTGCCTAGCAGCGTGAGGGCCAAGAGCTCCACACAAGAGAAGACTGCCATCTGTGATGGCACCCTTGAGTACGCGCCCTTCCAAGCAAATCGAGCATGACACTGTCAAATGCTGTAGACTGTTTTCAACCTTGATAAATGCCTAATTCATCGCCTTTTTGTTAGCATGCATTTATTACTACCTTGGAATGTGAAAATTTAAGATTAGTGCTGTTGTGTCATGTTCACGCTCTTTTGAGTCCTGTGGCGCCATCTTGTCGCGAATAAGCTATCCTGAAAAAGCAATGTTTCCGACTCCTTTCACCACTTCCAGATAGATGATTGATTAATGACCTCACGGGCGAGTTGTTCTTCCTTCCCTTTAATTGAGCTGAAAATATGGCTTCAGAAAAAAAAAAATGGTACTCCAGTGTGAAGAGGAGGAATTTCAAATTCTAAACTTGGAACTATAAAAAGGACTTTGAAGGTTAAAGTTGGAATCTGTAACTACCAAGTAGCATTGTGGAATTGGTCGCTCAACCTCAGGGGCGTAGCTTCAGGGTGGGAGTTTGGGGTGTTACACCTCCCTAAAAATGTATTCTGTAGTAAATAGTTGGGTACAGGTGCTTTTAGTCAGATATAGTGAGGTGTCTGTTGGGTTTCACCATGGATTTTTAAATGCCCATGCTGACAAAAACACCTTTCTCTTTCTCGTTCCTCTCTGGCTTAAAACTTGGTTAGTTTGAAAACTATTGTGTGTTAAGTGCCCCTACAATCCCCACTCCTCTCTCTTTCCACTGCCTTCAAAGCACCTTCGTAGTGTCCTTATTCTCATAATGTATTTTAACAAGATATTCCTGCGTGATTGATGAGAAACCTGAAGCTTACACTCCCCCCCCAATCTTCAGGCTCAACCCGGTATCTGCAGAGTGTCATCTAGCTTCCTCAGCGTACATTGGTACCTAAACACAGTTGCTCAGAAACCTAAGCACAAAACCATCAACCTGCCAAAATATTGTGGCATTTCGACCACTATGATATTATGTGGGTAAGCATATATAGCTAACTATAGATTTACTATTCTTAAACCCACATCTACATACCTTGAAGATATATTTCGTCAAGATACACATATGTGGAGTTCACTGTAGCAAACATATCCTTACCAACATAAACTTCACTTCACAATATTCTGGTGGCAAATATGCTAGCCACAATATTTTGGCAGGTCAATATTTTAATGTCAACATTCTGGTAGTAAACCATCCAACGGGTTGTTCCCAGAGTAGGTGGGTCTCCTAGAAGATTTTTAATTTTTTTTTTGTAACAAAAGTGAATAAGATGCTGCAGGATATTGCCTGTAAATATTTAGGTGGGTCTAATTTTGCTCAGTCTTGTAAACATCTTTCACCTGCCCAGGGCTAAGCCCTTTTTGAGATTTGGGGCCAGATGTACACATCTTTTCAGCAGTTACAAATGGTCCAATTCGCAGATTCAAGCTGTTTGTGACTGTTAAAAGCTTTTTGGTATTACCAATGCAAAATTGCGATTCGGTAACCTGTTACCAAACCGCAATTTTGATTTGTCATTTGGTATTAGGAAGGGGCATGTTTAGGGCGTCCCTTCCTAATGCCAAATTGCAGTGGTATGCTTAAATGTTTTGCAACCGAAAAGCAGTCGCAAAACATTGACAGGTTATCACCAATTTCGAATTGATGGTAGCCCATTCGCAAATGGGAAAGGGTCCCTTTTTGTGACTGTCCATAAAGGCATTTTATATGAGTAGGCAGAGGTCGGACAGACCACAACCTGCGCTTAAAAACTGAAAAGAAATTAATGTTGTTTTTAAATGCATCCCATTTTCCTTTAAAGAAAACTGGCCGCATTTGAAAAAAAAAGATTGCTTTATTTAAAGGCAGTCACAGACATGGTGGTCTGTTGACCCCAGCAGGTGACCATCCCTGTGATTTTTGCGATTCCCAGTGGGTTGCAAAGCAAGATCTAGAAGAACTTTCTTATATTGGGTACAGTTGGCCACCGAATCCCCATGGCTCCGGGATCAGAGCTTCACAGGCAGTTGACTGCAATCCATTCTTCTTGGTCAGTCCCATGCTTTACCTACTCTGCCTTTCGTGTCTCAATTTTACTACTTTCTTAAAAACATCCCTTGCAGTATACCTCAGTGTTCCCACCTTTTTGATGCTTATCTCTTGCCCATATGCTTTGTTCCTCGTGTTTTTCCATTAATGTGTATGCTGGCGGCACCGAGATCCTCCTCCAGGTGGGCAGGCTTTGGACTGATCTTAAGAAATTTTAGATTAAAGATGATAATTGTTCATCAATAGAAGTGGCTGGGAATGACAGTGCACTCATTCCTATAGTGAAAAATATCTGAGAACCTAGTCGGAAGTGTCCGGAGGAGAGAGGAAGAGCCATCTTGTCTTCCTTAAATTTGGAGGTCTCCACACATTTTCTAAAGCTCTGAGCGCTCAAAAGTAAATACACACTATATGCTTGGAATTAATTTGTACTATATTCCCTTCCAATCAGATCTCCATTGCTGATGCCGACACGTATTTCATCAGTGTTGCACGAGTCACAGCCGACTTCTTTAGGACTAAAAGTCTCGGTCTCTTTAGATCCTGTGTTTTGCATTCAGTATCTCAAAAGTGCAAAACTCCTACTCATGTCAGTTTCAGATATGTTACATGTTCTTCTTCAAATGGTGTGTATCATGTAGTACCTGGGAGAGTGCCCCCTATTCACGCAGCGTCTTGCCCAAAGTACTTTGGTTCAACATGAACTTTGGATCTCAGAAAATCCTACTGAATTCTTATTTTGTCTTTCTGCAGAGGTTGCTCAGGATCAGCCACATACTGGCACCACTATTACTAGGAATATTCACATTGTACTTTGTGCTTTCTAATCGTGTTGTCAGCAACTTTTTAAAATGCCTCTGATAGTTCTCTTTGTCTGTAAGTTACTCAGGGATGCTCTGGCATCCATTGTCCAGGCTGCTTGATCATGGAACAGGCTGTCCAGCGAGATATGGACCTCAGAAAACCTGGATGTATCTGAAATAGGGCTTCAGGCTGAGCTCTTTCTGTAACTCCATGCTTTATTATATAGCAGAAAGAAGTGAACAGAGACTATCACTGGCAAACACATGATTTAGAATTGGAGAGAGATGAGATGGGATGAGGTACATATTGCTTTTCAATGGCCCTTAGTTGGGACACAAGTAAGACAGATAGTTTCAGGATGGAGTTTTTTTGGTTTTATTAGCTCAATTGTATGTTCATATTTCGAAGATTTGATTTACAGTTCTCATTGCTCTACTCAATGGGTCAGATTTAGAGTTTGGCAGACAGAGTCCTCTGTAGCAAATACCAAAGCCTCATTCTGCCTGGCTCATTTAGAGCTGGAGAGACCTTTAGTGTTCCGAACGCCCTCTCCTATGGTGGAAAGGAGAAGGGGGCCGCTGGAAAAAGGACATTACACCAGCCAACCTTTTTAGAGAGGCGTTGTAAAGATTTTTTTTTTACCAGTCAATGACCGTCAGGAAAAAACTGGCAGAGAGGGTTAGGAAAAAGCAACGATGACCCAACACCCTGGGAGAAAACTCCCAGGGTTTGGGTCATTAGGTTATTGTTTGAGGTGAAAAACAACTTTCCACTTCGTGAGTTTATCTTTAGAAAACAAAATAGTCAATAGTTTGGTGTATAGTGGCCTTACACCAAACGTTTATTACACTGAAAGGGACCCTTGAAATGAGTATGTATATCCCTGTCAATACTCCATAGCATAACCACATGAAAATCCAAGGCTAAAGTGTACAGAGAACTTGTGTAGTTTTTGTCATTATGAAAAAGAGTCACTCTTTTGAGAGCAGAAACCCTCCCACTCCCACAGGTGGCATTCTTCATCATCATTGAGCCTTTTCTCACACTGTTGTAAAGCAGAATGCCAGCAAAGGCTGCAACCCTCCTTGGAGGAAAACCTTTTGATGATGCAACAAGGTGGGTGGGTCCTGTGATCGTGGTATGGCTGAGGTATAACAAATAATGCAGAGGGGAGAGAAGTGATGAGAAAGAGGAGATTACATCTGCATCTAAGTGGACGGAAACTTTATTACAGACCCCAACAGGCAGGATTTAAAAGACAGGTTCCTGCCTAAGGCTAATGCACTCCAGGAGGTGCAGTGGCATTCATCAGTACCATTGCCTCTCAACTATTGTGTGCATCACGTAAATAAAATAGACAAGTTTAAATACATAACCAAATGTCTTTTTCTGGTGAAGATTTAGAGTATGAGCATAAAACATACACAAGTTATATGCATAATACATCTGTAGTGATAGTGACTGCAACTGTGCATCACAAGCATACCTGGTGAATTAACATTGCACACCAGAGAACTACAGAATTAGGACCAGCACTTTTCCTATGTGAATACAGGTTACAGCCTCAATTCTCAGACCTGGCATAGAGACACCTGAATATTCAACATCAATAAATAAAGACTAGTGATTAACTCAACGTTTTTGTGTTGTCATTGTGCTCTTGGGCCCACAAAAAGCCTAGGCCCTCAGGAATAATGATCTCTTTGACCTTCTTCTGATCGGACAGGGACATAGTAGCCAAAGCCGTCTTGTAGTTTTAACCATGTCAGCTCCAGTGAATAAACATGGCGGGCTTGTACGTAAATCTATAAATAGATTTCACAGGACATGTTTGGGGGCCCTTAAAAAGTAGGGGACCTGGGGAATAATGCCTCCTTTGAACACTAATTCTGAAGGACATGTAATATACTGCTCCTGGGATGGGAATGGTGTCCCATCTTTCCATGAGCAGGTTCAGAAAAGGCCTAGAGGTTTGGACAAGTTGTGTTCCGGTGCAGTTGTAGTCACCTTCTGCAGGGGATGGTGCACAACCGCATCCCAGAGTAACTCATTGGATGGTCTTCAGAGCTACATGAGGCACTGATCTAGAAGGGGCGAACATCAATGGTATACTTCATTCTCCTTCTAAGGAGTGGGGGACTAAGATGGTATTAGACACTGTTTGACAACAAAGTCCACCTTTCGTGCGGATTTACTGTCATGGCAGGTTGTCAAATTGTCCACAAGGGTTCATTTAAGGAGGCCGTCTGAAGAAAGCCAATAAGCAGTGGGGAGTAAATAGTTTTGTCCTCACAGGCTTGGATGTCTTACTGTTAAGCAGAGAACAATTGTCTCATTGCAAGATGCTCTTTCACAAAAATATATTAAATAGAACTAATTCTGAAGGATTCATTAAGGGATTCCTGTTGCATACACTAGTCATCCTCCAACCTTCATCACAGATAAAAAACTGAAAAAAAGCAGCTTTTTTAGAAACTGACTTATCCCTCACCATACTCCTAAGAGAAGAGACATTTATGTCCCTTTGTTATTAGTCCAGCACTCTGTACCGCCATCTTGTAGTGCAACTTCTGCATCATAGCTGTCCTTATCATCCTGGTTGATCACACATTCAACACCTTCCTTAATGCCATTTGCATCTCCACTACACACACCACTGCTTTCCATTGCTTCCTGAGTTCCACCACCACCTCAAAGCCTTCCTCCAGGATAATCACACCCCCTCCTTACCATCTCTTCAGTCACCTCTACACAAAGGCTCCCAAAATCAATGCCACTGCCTACCATCTTTCAATTTTACCAAATTACAACCAGTCTCTATTATCTGTAATTCCAAGAGCTGAGGCAAACTCTTCTGTACTTGCACTCACCTTCTGATGCTCACTCCCTGGCCTTCTTTGCACTCCTTGGGGTACGCACCTCTTGGTATTTAAGTATATCACCCCTGCTCAGACCTCACCGAACTTAACAACATCTTCGACGTAGAAGATCCACCTCTCACCAGGACAAACAGTGAAATGTTGGTGTTTTGTTTCATTGAAGTAATCACAGGACATGTTGGCCAATTTATACAAAAAAACCTGCTTCATTTCCAATGCCCCATTCAACACTTGTAGGCTGGATTATGGCAGTGCATTATATTTCAGTTTGCAAACATATGCAGTTTTTTAAAAGTCTCAATGCTTACTTGGTCTCAGACAATCTGGGATAGAACACATTACTTCTTTGATAATTATTTGGCAATTGGGATATGTTTTCAAGCTATCTTGTATTTGCTTTTTATTTAGTACAAGTTACTTTCATCACTGTCCTGCAACAGGACTTCCTCAATGCACTTACTACTTCATCCTTTTATTATATACAGCAACATGCGTCATAACACAGGGATATACAGTTATCCATAACCTGACAGTGTTGCTGTAGATATGGTTTCTAACACACCAGTAAAGACTGTACCCGTTAATCTATTCCATTTTATTATTTTGGGTACTCCTTTTTTTAAGTTTCTGATCTGGCCATGTTAACTTTCCTACTCACACATTCTCTATGTCATACATCATATCTATGATATGCCTCTTTATCCTACTGCTTCAGCACATCTGCTTTAAAGTTCCCCTTTATGAGCAACAGCTTTCACTTCACCAACAATCATTATTCTATTCATTCATCCTTGGACTGCAGTACTATTTGATGCCCATAATTTACGCTTGCAGTGCTGCAAACCTACAGTTGACCACTAAAACCTTGAATTTTAGTGGAAAAATCTGAAATTGTTCAAGTTGTATTACCATTGATTAAAGTGTATTACTTCGCAGCAAGGGAATTGTTCTAAGTTCATTCTTCAGCAAACTACTCAGACATGTAACCTGGCTTGGGTGTATTTGGGATGGAAGGATCTGCATGATGTTGATATATACCCAAGGATGAGCCTCTGGCATGTTTCTGACCTTTTTAACCTCAGCATGCACATCCATCATGCTTGAATGCTGAGGGCTGTTTTGTTTATATCTTTGAGATCCAGAGCGGGCTTTATTGTCCGGAGGGGTGTACATGGCAGCCCATCCTAGCAAGATGACTGCCGTCAGCCAGCTGAATTTCACAAGGCTGGCAGTGATGGCAGTGTGTTTATTGATAATGACAGGACATGCGTTTTTATGTATTTTCTATGGATAGGTGGGTGGCCTCATGGACTCATCCGTGCAAACGTTCCTCCCAGTCTTATGTAACTGGGTCCTTTGCTTGTTTTCATGTGCATGGGTGGGGTGCATGCATGTAGCACTGGTAAGAATGGTAGGAACAACCAGAAGAGTGTGAATTATGACTGGCTGTGAGCTCAGTGGAATCCATCTTAGAGTTCCACAGAAATCAAGATGCCCAAAATAGAGGCTTGAGGTTGTCTGTCGGACTAACATTATTTTTTGCTTGCATTCCTGAAGCATTTGTGAGGATTCACACCTCAAGGTGTGGGTGGGAGGGATGGAGACAGCAGTCTCTCTAGATGTGCAGAGACAGCCTTGTGCTGTGCCCTGACCTTTTGTGCTTTCCAGGGTTATCCCAGTAGATTGGTGGAGGTTGTGTGGAGTCTAAAGAGAGTGGTTTCCTTAGATGTGCAAGGATGACATTTTGTCAGGTCCTGACCTTTTGGTCCCGTGAATTTGCTCAGTGTCTTCTTAAGGATTTTAGGGGACTATATAATATAATGGGGGACCCTTTCGGAACAAGTTGCAATTTTTACCAAGTTCTGCTAATTTAAAGCCCCATAATGCCAGACACTATAGGATTTTTTGTTAAATGTTGAAACAGAGAAATAGACAGAATTGAGATAGGGATAAAGTTCACTTCTTTGGAGGTGGGTGGGGGGGTGTCTTTGGTAGGTGGGTGTCCTCAGCATTTGTCCACTTTGCCCCGTACCTTAAAATGTCTCTGGGATTTCTGCCTCAAAGGAGGTACACCCAAATGTTTGGAGCTCACTACCCACAAAGGTAAGAGAACTTCAGAAGCCTCGTTATTTAAGTGATTATTGAAAAGTGTTCACCTTGCCAGACACCTAGAATGGACATGGAAACAGTAACACGCAACGTTTTGTTTGAGTTTTATATTTGGTGTAATGAAACTAGAGGGGGCCTCCTTGCAAAGTACATGGAGGGCCCCCCTCTGACCTCACTCAGGATCTTTCAGGACAGGGTACTGTGTTGAGGGGGCCTCTGGAGTTCGGGCCCCCTTCACTGCAAGGTCTCTGGGGGCTTTTGTTATGCCACAGCTAACCAACACACACAGTTTGAACAAACATTATGTCAGATTTACACCTGAACAATTAAAATTCGTCTGTCCCTATTATGAGGGTAATTATACTTCTTGTAGTGCATCTCTTAGGACACCTTACTGAGGTTAGAACCTTCTTATTATGATGCAATGAGCTGGCATTCCAGAATACCAGCTGGACTGCAGATTAATTGACAGATGCTGAGAGGAACTGTGGGGAGTAGAGGTGTCATGTTCACCTTGCCGTCCTCCCTTGAAGTGTGTTGGTATATTTCACTTCAATAAAAGGAGAAGTTTATTCATATTGTGTGGAGTCGATCTTTACAATATTGGCGACCAGCTCCGACTAACATATTAGGGACCAGATAGTTAGGCGAGCTTCTAACCCAAATATTCAAGATAATGTGTGGGCAAAAGGTGAACAACCACTGCAAGATGTAATTGACATTATCAAAAGGGCTAAATTGACAGGAAGATGCACAAAGACTGTGTTATCTGAAATTAAGGTTGAACAGGAGGACTCAGTAGTAGCCAAAGTAAGTGGCACCAAGACGTCCAATCAAGCATCATTCAAGAAGAACAAAGCGAAGAAAGAGGTAGAGTGGAAGAGTAATGTGAAAAGTTTGAACCTGAGGAAATGTTATAGGTGTGGTAGCACCAAACATTTAGCTACTGACAGGAAATGTCCAACGTGCATGCAGAAATGTACCAAGTGCGGCATCATAGGGCATTTCCATAAAGTTTGCCAGAGGAAGTCAGGGGGTAAAGTTAAAATAGTTGATCATGAGAATAAGGAAAACTCAAATTCATCTGATGATTCTGAACTAGATATGCGTGTTCTTAATGTTGAAGGTGCACAAATACTTAATATGGGTAATGGTGACAAGGGTAAAAAGAAGAAACCTATGTGTGACATGTCTATTGGTGGGGTAGATATTGTAATAGTGGAATGCACGAGAGGGTGGAATGTACGGGAGTCATGGAGACACCACGTCATGGATTGTGGACGCGGGTGGAACGGGAGGTGTGGAGACAGTTGAGGAGGGCAGAGGAGGAATGACCTGTTCTTGCTTACGGCTTACAAATAAAGAAGAATACCAATTATGAAGTTTGCTGTTTCTTTCCTGGATCGAAGGACCACACACAACAAAAAGTGGCGACGAAGGTGGGATCGGAATCCAGCGTAATCCAGCGTTTCCATTTTGTGGGAACGAACGCCGACGAACGCCGAGGATCTTCGAGGAAACTGGCTAATCCTTGCGGTGAGTTGGGCTTGTGAGGGTGGAGTAGCAGTGCTACAGTGCAAAGTTTGCTTCAGGACATAAAAAGCAGCACGCGCGACGTCCGTTGGGTGCTCGAGACAAGTTTCACATACGCACGCCCTTACTGGCGCGTGCGTTGCTACGAGCTCAACGTCAATGCGGCATGACGCACTGTATGGTGACGGGCGTCGTCTAGGCAACTGCATAAACAGTCCAGGGAGTTGCCAAGCAATTTTTTTTTTTTTTCTCTTTATGTGACGTCGCAATGAATTGAGCTACTTTGTTTCCAAGAAGTTCCCTTACTAGTGTGCTGAGTCGAACAAGTTAAAGTTAAAACAACCACTAGGACCTACGGAGGATTATATATATATTTAAAAAAAAATAATAATAATAATAATAAAATAGCACTACTATAACATTGTAAGGAACAGGTCAGCTCCTATCATCACAATGGCACAACAGAATTTTAGCATAAGCCCACCACATGCATTTTGGGCTTCAGGTACTGAACCCTCAATCAAATGGACAGAGTGGAAGGATTACTTTACTAATTACATTGAGGCTATAGACGAAGGAAAAAAAATGTCTCCAGAACAGAAAAAAAGAATCCTGTTACATTCGCTTGGTCCAGTAGGATTGAAAACGTATAGTAGAATGCAGAATAATTTACCTATTGGAGATGGAAACATTTTTGATGCAGCATTAATGGATCTTGACAAGTATTTCGCACCAAAAGTATGCATTGGCATCACACGTTTCAAATTTTTTCAACGCAAACAGCATAAAGAAGAAGTTAGCCATTGATTGTAAATTTGGCATTTTACATGATGATCTCATTAGAGATCAATTAGTCATGCATGCTCGTAATCAGTCCATACAGGAACGCCTATGGATAAATGGCGATGCACCACTGGAAGATGTTCTAGCGATTATTCGTAAAGCTGAGATTTCGGGAAGGTGTGCGACGGAATTGAAACCTTCGGATAAAGAGGATTGTAGTGTTTTCAAAATAAATAATCGCAAATCAACATCTAACTACAAAGAGAGAGCATCAGAAAAAACTCCAACGTTCAACTACAAGGAGAAGGTAGAACACAGAGATAAAAGATGTTATCGTTGTGGCAGTAAAGAACACTTGGCATTTTCAAAATCGTGTCCCGCTGCGAAACAAAGGTGCAACAACTGTGGCGTAGTTGGCCATTTTGGCAAAGTATGTCAAAAGAAAAGAAATAGCGTTAAATGCGTGTATGAGAATAAAGTCAACAGCGATACAGAAGACAAATGTGAAAATATTAACATGATCAAGAATGTACAGAACAAATTCGTATTGAACATTAATGGAAGTTATTTGTCAAAAAAACCAATGTGCGAAATGAGGATTGGAGGGATAGATATCAATATTCATGCTGATTCGGGATCGCCATTTACCATAATTAACGAGAACGTGTGGGAAGATACATTTTTGCCAAAAGTAGGGAAACATTTATTACCTCCTGACATTGAACCGGAGTGTTATATGGGTGAAAAAATCAATGTACTTGGGTACAGATGGCTAGTTTTTCAATTCAAAGGAAGGAGTGCCAGAGGCAAATTATATGTAGCAAAAAAAGGATCTTCAGTCCTAGGTTGGCAAGACCAAGGTAGATTACAAATGATTTTAGATCCCAACAGTGAGGATAAAGTACTTCTGGCAGACTTAGGAAATTCAATGGAAGAGGAACTGGAAAAGAAATTTCCTAAAGTCTTTAACAAACAACTCGGGAAACTATGCAGGTTTGAGCATGAGATTGTATTGAAACGTGATGCACAGCCTAAAGTACATAAATTACGTCCTGTACCTATAATGGTAAGAGAAGAAGTGTCGAACGAATTGGAGAAATTGGTACAAATGAATGTAATTGAGCCCATTGAGAGCTCGGAATGGGTTTCACCGGTGGTCGTAGCACGACGCAGTAACGGGAAGATCCGTCTTTGTGTGGATTTGCGTCACCTCAACAATAACATTGTCATAGACCAATTTCCGTTGCCAAAAATTACTGATATGGTATCCAGTCTTAATGGCGCTACTTGGTTTTCTAGTATTGACTTATCAGCGGCGTACCATCAGATTCCTCTGTCACTACAATCGAGGAAATTAACAGCCTTTATCACTCATATAGGGTGTTTTCAATTTAAAAGAATGCCTTTCGGTTTGGCATCTGCCGCTGCTGTTTTCCAGCGTTTGATGCACAAACTATTTGGAAAGGAAAAAGGAGTAATGTTCTTTCAGGACGACATCCTTGTGTTTGGAAACAAAAGAGAATGTCACGATGGTAGAGTGCAACGTGTGTTACGTATTTTGGAAGACAATGGATTGACTGTTGAAATGAGTAAGTGCAAGTTTGCAGAGAGAAGTGTGACATATTTGGGGCACGTTATTAGCGGCGAGGGAGTTAAACCTAAGCCATCTTTAGTAAGCACTATTAAGGAAATGTCACCACCATCATGTAAGGATGACGTTAGGTCATTCTTGGGCATGGCAGAATTTTGTGCAAAGTTTATTCCAAATTTTGCAGAGAAAGTATTCAACATAAGACAACTTCTTAAAAAAACTGCAAAATTTGATTGGAACTCAGAGTGTGACGTGGAATTCAAAAATATCAAAGAATGTTTGTGCAAGGTCCCTAATTTGAGTGGTTTCGATCCGCAACTCCAGTGCTACTTGACCACAGATGCGAGCGATAAAGGTCTGGGTGCAGTGTTGTCACAAAAGGATGATTGTGGTACGGAGAACATTATCCTGTTTGCATCTAGATCTTTGATATCGGCTGAGGAAAAATATCCCATTATTGAAAGAGAGGCGCTTGCTTGTGCGTGGGGTTTGGAGCATTTTCGTTCATTTGTGTGGGGTAGGAGTGTCATCATCCAATGTGATCATAAACCACTAATGAAACTTTTGTCTTCAGAGGGTAGCGTTATAGCATCGCCAAGAATTGCAAGGATTTCTATGAGGATGAGAGAGTGCATTTACAAGATGGTGTACGTACCAGGGAAGAAGAATGTGTTGGCTGACTGTTTCTCTAGAATGCCATGTCCTTTAGAAGAATGTGTGGAGGACCCTTGGGATCAGTTTAAAATAGCGTTTATTTTTGATTCAGGCTTACCTGCTTTAAGTAAGGACAGGTGGGAAGTGGAACAAAAAAAGGATGAGGAATTGCAAAGTGTGCTAAAATTTTTGCGGGTAGGATGGCCCAAAAAAGATTTATTGTCTGAAGGGAGTAGACATTTTTGGGAAGTCAGAGCAGAGCTATCTATAGAGAATGATTTAATTTTGAGGGGCAATAGGTTTGTTCCTCCTAAGAACTTACGTGCAAGCATCATAGAATTATGCCATGAGGGTCATTTTGGGATAGTACGTACTAAAACAATTGTTAAAGAATATTTTTGGTGGCCAGGAATTGATAGTGCAGTGGAGAGATTTGTGCGTAATTGCCATGTGTGTGCATCTGCTGACAAAACTTTACACACTTTGAGACCACCTATGGATCAGAAGTTAGTTCCAGTAGTACCTTGGGAATGTGTGGCCATAGACTTAATGGGGCCTATTGGAGAACAGCAGGAGTATTTGGTGGTCATCATGGACCTTTTTTCAAAATGGCCTGTGGTTAAAGTAGTTAAAAAGGCTGATACTGCATCTGTGTTGGAATGTTTGGACCAAACATTTTGTTCGGAAGGTATTCCGGCTTTACTCTTAAATGACAATGGGGTACAATTTGTCTCAAACATTGCTAAGGTTTATTTCGATAGAGTTGGAGTTTCACACAAAACCACTTCATTGTACAACCCTAGTGGTAACGGTTGTGTTGAGAGGTTTAACAGAGTGTTAAAAGGAGTCATTCAAGCAGCTATGAGAAAACAGTACGATTGGCATACGGCTGTTTGGAAAGCGGTTTGGGCATATAGGGTAACAGAAAACGAAGTTACTGGCATTAGTCCATTTGTTGCCATGAGGGGTAGAAAGCCTAGATGCAAGTTTAATCCAGCATGGTTATACAAATGTGGTATGGATTTTTGGTCTGTGAATGATGTACGTAAGAGGATGGAAAAAACACAGGATAGAAGCAAATCATATTTTGATAAGGCTCATGGTGCGAAAGAAACCCAGGTCAAGGTTGGAGATTGGGTAAGAATTAAAAAACCTTTCAAAGTAGTCAAAGGTGAGAGCCAATATTTTGAACCGGAACAAGTAAAGGAGGTATTACACAATGCTGTGAAGTTGCAAAATGGAAAAGTGTGGAATTTGAAACGGATTGCATTATGTCCAGAAGTACATGAAAGTGAGGATGTGGAGAATCTAGATAATAAGATGAATGACCCTTTTGGAGTGGATGATGGTGAGACCTATAAACCAGGCACACCAGTTTTGAGAGACAGTAATTGTAGTACGCTTGAAAGTTCCTATAACGAATCAACCAGCGAAACAAATGGTGGCGATGATATGGAAGGAATTGGTGAAGCAAGGGATCAAATTCAGAGAAAACAAGAGTCACAATTGGTTTCACAAGAGTTGGAACACAACCAGATTTTGGACACTGACAAGAGAAGAAGAAATTTACCTCTGTGGCTAAAAGACTTTGTTTTAGATTAAGGATTTCACTATTCAGTAGTTCTTCTTTTGTGTTTCCTTTTTGAGGTTCTTTTGTTTTATTTATTTATTTATTTATTTATTTATTTGTTTATTTTTTCCTCTTTCTCTTTTTCATTGTATTAAGGAAGGGGGGTGTGTTGGAATGTAAGTCTTATTGAACCAAGTCTTATTAAGGAAGGGGGATGTGTTGTGTTGGGATGTACTGTATCGTGGGTTGGAATTGTGGGCTGGAAAGCACGAGAGGGTGGAATGTACGGGAGTCATAGAGACACCACGTCATGGATTGTGGACACGGGTGGAACGGGAGGACGGGGGGACAGTTGAGGAGGGCAGAGAAGGAATGACCTGTTCTTGCTTACGGCTTACAAATAAAGAAGAATACCACTTACGAAGTTTGCTGTTTCTTTCCTGGATCGAAGGACCACACTCAACAGTAATGTGAAAAGTTTGTACCTGAGGAAATGTTATAGGTGTGGTAGCACCAAACATTTAGCTACTGACAGGAAATGTCCAACGTGCATGCAGAAATGTACCAAGTGCGGTATCATGGGGCATTTCCATAAAGTTTGCCAGAGGAAGTCAGGGGGTAAAGTTAAAATAGTTGATCATGAGAATAAGGAAAACTCAAATTCATCTGATGATTCTGAACTAGATATGCGTGTTCTTAATGTTGAAGGTGCACAAATACTTAATATGGGTAATGGTGATAAGGGTAAAAAGAAGAAACCTATGTGTGACATGTCTATTGGTGGGGTAGATATTGTAATAGTGGCGGATTCTGGCTCATCCTACAAAATACTGAATAAGAATGTGTGGGTGAGAAATTTGTGCATGTAACTGGGTCGAGAATTGGAACACCCAGATATTTCACTTAAAACATTCACTGGTGAACCCATTGAAATTGTTGGGTATAGGAAACATAAGTTCATTTTTAAAAGTAGAGAAATATGGGAAAATTGTATGTTTCTGCCACAGGTCTCTTGGTATTGGGATGGGTATATCAAGGCAAGTTGGGTATAACTTTGAATCCAACAGTCCAGAACCTGTACTTATAGTTCATCCAGAAGAAGAATCTGGTTTGCAGATTTCAAGGAAATTCCCCACAATTTTCACAGGTAGTATTGGTAAACCTAAAGGATTCCAACATAGAATTAAATTAAAAGCGGAAGCCAAACCTTGTATTCATAAAGTTAGGAATATACCATTTTCCTTGAAGAATGATGTGATGGTTCAATTAGAAGAACTGCAAAAAACAGGAGGATAGAACAGGTTTAATTTTCAGAGTGGGTAGGTAGTACCTTTAGATGTAGCTAAAAAAGCCAATGGCAAATTAAGGTTATGCATTGACTTATGAGATCTGAACTGTAAAATTCTTGTGGACCAATACCCCTCACTGAGAATCAATGAAATGATAGCCCTTACCAAAAATGGAAAGTGGTTTTCCACTATTGATCTTATAGCAGCTTACCACCAGGTAGCGTTACAGACAACAGGAACCTCACCACGTTCGTTACACTGTTTGGATACTACTTATTCAAAGAAAGTCTTTTGGTCTATTCTCAGCTGTGGTTATGATCCAAAGATTGATGCGTGTATATTTTCAAAGTTATTAAAAACCTATTGATATTCAAGGATGACATTTTTGTAATGGGGCATAACCAGACATTGTTTTAAGTACTCAGTATACTGGAGAAAAAGGCATGGCTGCAGAATTCAGTAAATGCTAATTTGCAACAAAAAAAAAACAGGTCACGTGTCGAGGGCACAAAACTACAGGTGAATGGATTAAACCAAAAAAAAGGTAACCCCTTATGTGCTGGGCCTTTTCCTCCCCCAGTGCTGAGCCCTTTTATGGCTATTTGGGGAAGTTCATGCTTAGTGCTACATAACTTTTTTTCCACATAAGCTATCTACTCAAAATTTGTATACTTCTTTTCCAACATCCTGGGGATTCTAAAAGTACCCAGGGTTTGTTGATTCTCCTGGTAGGGATGGAGAAGTTAGCCAAAATACAACAACTGTGCTGCATGAGAAAGCATCTAGTTTTTTAGATGCAAACAGCATCAACAAAGCGTTTGTGGTGCTAAAATCACCATCTTCTCAGCTTTCAGAAACAGGCAGACTAGAATCAGAAAATCAAAATACAGTTTTGGCATTTTCTTGGGACATACCCACTTTTTCCTATTTGTTTGTGCTTTCAACCTCCTTCCAGTTACTGTGAAACCAATGGTGGATTCTGGAAAGCTATACATTGCTGAAAAGAAGACACGATTCTGAATTCAGCAAGGGGTTGTTTGTGTAGATTTTTCAAGGCTTTCCTATAGAAAGTAACAGTTGAAATACAAAAATATTGAAATTGTGTGGAAAAAAACAGCCATTGCTGTCTACTTTTTCATATGTAACTTTTTTCTACTGTAGCAGATTTTCAAAAACAGTATACCATTACATCTGCTGGACCCTTCTGGTTGCGGGGATATACAAGACTTGTAGGTTCACCAAGAACCTAAGATACCCAGAGCCAATAACTGAGCTGCACCTTGCAAAGGATTTTCATTGTGTACCAGGTATACAGCAATTATCTTGTAAAATATAAGGAGTGAAAAATAAGTATCAAGGAAACCTATATAGTTCCAAAATGGACACAAGGTATAGAGTTTAGAAGCAGCGGTTATTTGCACAACTTTGAATTTGGGGAGCCCCATACTAGCATGTGAATTACAGGACATTTCTCAAAATGATTTATTTTTTACATGCTTTCTTACTTTTTGAAAGTGCAAATGCAGAGAAAGACAATTGGTAATAACACATGTTCTGCTATTCTGTATTCTCCAGAGTCTCCTGATTAAAATGGTACCTCACTTGTGTGGGTAGGCCTAGTGCCCCCAACAGGGAAGAGCCCAAAATGTATTGTGGTGATAATAATAACGAAGGTGAGTGTACTAATTAGTCCTGAGATAGGGAACCATATCAAACCCAGACATTTCTGAAAAGTAGACATCAATGGGAGTCCAGGGAGGTAACACTTGTGTGGATTCCCTGCAAATGTAAAACATTGAATAAAAACACTATTTTTCCTTGCATTTCTGTGACGTGAACTACAGCAATATGCAGAGATCCATAAACGTCTTACCACCCAGTGTTCCCTAACATTTGCCGATAAAAACACTACCCCACTAGGGGGTCAGCGCCTAGTGCCCGTGACGGGAATAGACCACATTAGGGTCAATGGTAGCCCTTGCATGAGGGCTACTGTTGACCCTCAGGTGATCCATTCTTGATGCGGGCACTTGGCACAGGCACCCAGTTGGGATATCGTTTTTATGTGGACTTGTGGGTAAAATCTGGGTGGTAGGAATTTTGTGAATCCCTGCACAGTCCTGTATTTTACATGACAGAAATGCAAGAAAAATTGTGTTTTTATTTTATGTTTCACCTTTGCAGGGTATCCTGGGTGAGAAAACTTTGGGAAGCATACAAGCTACACCTCCGTGGACTCCCCCAGTTATCTAGCTTTCAGAAATGTGCGTTAAATGTTGCCTGCTGGATCAGGTGGGTAAACAATTTCTTGTAACAAGTGCAAGTTTTGCAACTTGCATTGTATGGTTCAAGAGCCTGGCCGTTCTTGTTCACCACACCCATGTTCTTATTGTAATCAAGTATACAGGTGGGCTAGTGGACTTTGGCCATCTGACCCTAAACTGTGATGGGGAAGTGCTGTCACCATGAACTGTAGTTAGCATGTACACATCACACATATGCGAGAACTTGACTGCGAGCAGTTCATTGGAACACAATGCAGTACGCTTGAATTCCTGGGGCTTCTTGGGGAAATCCTTTGTAGTGACAACAAACTGTACCGCATGCTACAGTGCCAGCTTTGTAGAGCTCACTGAACAGCTCTACTCCTGTATCGAAACTGTCCACATAAAGGTTATAACCTTTGTGAAGGAGAGGCTGGACAATCTTTCCTGTGACCCCTAATGTGGGAGGGCAAGCTGCAGGTTTTAGTGTGGAGTCCTGCTCTATATACACTCACAAGCTGTACACATAGCCCGTAGAGCTCTTACACAGCATGTACAGCTTGATGACTTTTGCTCACAATGTACTTCCTGAACAGCCGACACCCTTTGTACAGGATCAAGGACTCATTGACTGCTATATTTCTTCAGGGAGTGTAGTTCTCTGGAAACCTGGGAGACAAATGTTCCACGACAAGTTGAATTTTGAACAAACTGTCATGGTCTGGATGGTCCCGGGGGAATGTAGCAGAAGTGTCTTTGAAATGCAGAATGCTCTGCAAAAGCAGAAAATATCTGCATCTCCTCCAGAACTGGGAGCCACGGGCATGCTCTAGAACGGAGCCCTAGAGTGACTTTAGGCTTCCTCAGTAAATGTTTGGCACGCAAATTTGTTTGCTGCACAATCTTCTGAAGGAACTCAACATCCAAAAAGAGATGGACGTAGTGAATTGGCAAAAAGGTGGCCGTATCGACTTTAAATCCAGCATCACTAGTGAAAGGTGGAATTTGGGGCTGAACTAAGTTGGGGGCTGCCAAGAGAGCACTCTGTGCTTGCCGCCACACACAGCTGCTCTCCGGGTTGAGCTAACCCTCTGTTGTCCCACTGCACAGACTGTGCTTGTGAAGGGACAGCACGACTGTCCTCATCGTGCCCTAAGGTACCTATAACTTGCATGATTGCCGTAATTTGTGGGGTAATTCGCAGTGCATGGCAAGGGCATGAGTTATAGTTACCTTGGAGGACGAGCTATAGTTACGTGAGGTAACTCTAACTATAACTGGTGAATATCTATGATTTGGTACAGTTAAAATCTGAGCCTGACTATAATGTCCCTGTAACCTTTGGTTTTTTAAGTTAATTTCTATGTTTTTTTTAAATTCTATTTCCTAAATAACGTCCCTGTAACCTTTGTTTTTTTCAGTGAACTTCTATTTTTTTTTACATATAGTAATTTTTATTACTAAATGTTAAACCAACCACCGTCGTGTACGACCTTTGACCATGCGCAGCGGTGGTGGGCCATAGAGCCTTGCCTGCAGCCAGGCCCTGAGGCCAACTCCCTAAAAGCACCCAAACTTGCAACGTGCGCAGCCTTTACTCGTGTGCAGGGGAGGTTGCCCACAAGACCTGGCATGCAGCCAGACCCTGTGGCCAATACCTCTTAACCCAAAACCACGATGTCCACTGCGCTTTGGCCGTGGCTTCTTTTGGTGTGAGAATAGGTGTCAGAGGAAGTATCTGGGGGTGAGAGTGGCTGTCAGATTGTCTGTCTGAGTGTGAGAGTGCGTACATCAGTGTTGTACTGGGCGGGTCAGTGTGTGGGCGGGTCTGTGAGTGTGTGCATCAGGGTGGCAGTAGGTGTGTGAGTGGGTTTGTGACGGTTTGAATGGGAGTGTGAGTGGGTGCGTAACTGTCTGAGTGGGTCTGACTGGGTGCGTGAGGGTCTGACCGGGGCTGTGAGTGAGTGCATGATGGTCTGAGTGAGTGTGTGAGTCTCTGAGTGGGTCTGTGACTGGGTGCGTGAGTGTCTGAGTGGGACTGTGAGTGGGTTTGTAAGTGCCTGAGTGTGTGTGTGAGTGGGAGAATTCATTGAAAGAAAGCGCAAAAGAAAGTGAGAGGGAGAGAGACAGTTTTTTAGTCTTTGATGTCTGATAGACTTGAAAGAGTTATTTGTTTCCAATTTAAAATAAAAAATGTAATGTTTTTTTTAAATATCATTTTTTTTTTATTAAAGAAAAAAAAATTAAATGAGTGCAGCTGGACTCGAACCCCTAAAGATCAGTGTGAAGGTCTGCGACCATCAAACTGAGCTATGTTTTTTTTTTTTTTTTTTTTTTTTTTAGCCCTTTATCGGCTATGTGGGTCTGTGAGGGAACCCTTAAGGACTCCCCTGCAGTCCCTCCTCATTTATTTAAAAAATATTGTAACTACAATGCCATTTACGGGCTATCTGGGACTGCGAGGGAGCTCATAAGCTCCCTTATTCATTTTTTATTACCTTTTTTATTTTATTTTTAATAAAATGCCCTCTTTACGGACTACGTGACACTGCAGGGGAAGCCTTAAGGCTTTCCCTTCAGTGCCAATGCTTCAGCAAGCGCAAAGCTGCTTTGACAGCAACTCCATGCTTGCTGAAGCATTTCATCTCTGTCCTCTGCATGCGTGCAGCAGACAGAGATGAAAGCTCTGCTGTTTGACAGAGGAACCTGCTTTAAAGGTCCCACTGTCAAACAGTGCGATCGTGCCTCCCCCCCCAGGGGAATCCAATGTATTTACTTTTTTTAAAGTGCCCCCTGGGGGGCGGCCCATTACCATGAGGGCCCACCCCACCAGATGAAGGAAACCCTTTCAGGAAGGCCTCATTTAAAGGGGAGACGCTCCCCTTTCAAATACGGCCTCCCTGAAGGCTGGAAGGCCGTTTTGGCCTTTTTGTCCCCACCGGAGTAGAGAGCGGCTTTACTTTCTGCTTCTCTGCTCTGGTGGGGAAACAGCTGTGACGTTGTGAGAAATTGGCCGTTTTGGCCTTTTAGTCCCCACTTTGTGTCTGATGTTTGATGTGGCCTAGAAATTGTAGTGCCCAGGGTCCTGGTAACCAGGTTCTTTGGGCCAGAGCTCTTTCCCTAAAAATGTTGTGATGCATTGGCACAATCGGATACTATAAGCCCCTAGTAGGTAGGCACATAGGTACCCAGGGCATGGGATACTATGGGTAGGCCTCTGAGGGCAGCAGCACTGATTGTGCCACCCTCTAGGGCCATGCATCCAGATGTACCCAGCACTGCCATTGCAGGCTGAGTGTCCATGGTGCAAACCTAAAACATGAAACACGACATGGCACACTACCTGTGTGTCCTGTCCACCGTACACTGCATTTACTATGGGTAAGACATCCCTCTAGCAGGCCTTACAGCCCTAAGGCAGGGTGCACCATATTATATGTGAGGGCATAGCTGCTTGAGCAATATGCCCCCACTGGGTCCTTGCTAAACCTGGGACATAGTGAGTGAATAGAACAGCTATTTTAATACATGTGCTGGACACTGGTCAACATGAGTTCCCAGCAACATGATGGCCACTCTGAACCCTGGCTTGTTTGGTATCAAACAACTCACAATGATGCATCCAAACTGGTGCCAGTATTTTATTTATCCCTAAATGTACCTTAGAGGTGCCCCCTGCAAAAGCTAACTTTCCCTGGCATGGTTGCTGACTGGTTCTATCCAGACTGCCACCTCCAGACAGCCAATCTAAAAACCTTGGGGGAGAGCCCTGTCTCTTTGGTTTGCAGAATAATGCCCTTCCAGAGTGGAGGTACTAACACCCCCTCCCTCAGGAATGTGCACTGCCCTGGCAATGAGCTTCAAAGGGCTTACCACCTTTGAAGCTTGACCCCAAGGCCTGATGCTAGCAGTAGAGGATCAGCCCCTTTGCAAACCCCCACTTTTGGCAGGAGCAAAGGCGGGAAACCTAACAAAGGATATGAGGAGTGGCCTCACCTGGCATGCACCACCCCTAAGGTGATACCTGCAAGGTGGGCACTCCATTTAATTTTCCTCCATCTTAGATGGAAGGAAAATAGCCAATCAGGAATAGGGAAGTGGCCCTTCTCACAGGAAGTGGTCACTATAGTGAGAGTAGCCACCAAAAGGTAAGTGTCCCATTGGACACTACCAGGTTCCCACTAAAACACCCACTAAATACACTATGTAGTGGGCACCCCTAGACCAGATAGGCAGATTCGAAGGACACAAAGACCAGCACAAAGATCCAAGGCACAAGAACTGTGGACCTGCTGCACAAAGAAAAGGTGCCAAACCCTGCCTGCTGCACCCAGGACCTGACAATCGCCACTGAGGAGCTGCTGGACAACCGGACTGTCCTCAAGAAACCCAGAGGATCTTCAGGCTTCACCCATCTCCCAATAACTCCCCTCAGAGTGGAGGTACCAGTCTGCAACAAAGAAGAAACCAGCAACCCAGTGAGGGTCACATCACTGACTGTCTGCTAACTCCCGAACTGAAAGTCACAGCCAGACCCGACAACACACCAATGACCACAAGGACAAACCCTGCAAGTGTGCCAAGTTATGTTGCACTGAACCCTCCAGTGGCTGACCCGTACCAATACCCTTGGTACTGGTCAGCTGATGTCGGACACCAAAAAAAACAGTCCACCCGGGACTGAAAAAGTACCAGGAGGAAGCCCCAGTCGAGTGATTTCAGGAACATCCAGGATCTCCCACCAGAGTGCCCTTGTTTTCCTGTAAACAACCCTTAAAGTGACTCCCCTGCAGATCCAAAGGGTATCTTTGCACATAGCTCCTGGCTAACAGATTTGCTCTGCACCTGGCCGCCAACAAAGAACCTGCTATGCCCTAAGGGTCCCTCACCCCTAGCGACCTTGGCAGTCCAAGGGGACCCCAAGGAACCGCCTCTAAACTTACCTGCACAGCCCTTTTCCAAGTGCCCACTGATGACCTCAACCAACCTGCAAAAGAAGAACTTGGTAAAGCAACTGTGTGATTTTATATGTATTTTTGAAGATGGCCTTCCATTGATTCCTATGCTATGCTTAATTACGCACAAAAAGAAAATTTTTCTTAAACTTCAAAAAATCCATAATCTCCAAAAGTACTTAACCAATTTTGATAATCTTGGTCTTAAAATTATATAAAAATCTGAAGTATTTTTATAAATTGGTCGAATTGAGATATTCCGTCCAATGTGTGAGTTGCATGATTGATACTGTGAGTAGAACAAATGCTTTGCACTTATTCGAGATTGGCCTAACTGCTCGAACCAGCTACAACAAAGGTTAGAGCACTAGGGGCCAGATGTAGCAAAATGACATCTTGCGACTTGCAAATTGCGAGTACTAGCGACTCGCAATTTGCAACTCGCAAAATGTTATGCAGTACGGTGTCTCAGACACCTTCTGCGAGTCGGTATGGGCTCGCAAAGACCCACCTCATTAATATTAATGAGGTGGGTCGCAAATTGCGACCCCATAGCGAGTCTAGGCACTCGCAAACATGGAGGCCTGCTGTCGTCAGCAGACCTCCATGTTCGTGACTGCTTTCAATAAAGCAGTGTTATTTTTTTTTAAGTGTAGCCCGTTTTCCTTCAAGGAAAACGAGCTGCACTTAAAAAAAAAAATTAAACCTTTAGTTTCGGATTTTTTTCAGGGCAGGTAGTGGTCCGTTGGACCACTACCTACCCTGAAAAAATATTTGTGGGTCCATTCACAAAGTGGAAGGGGTCCCATGGGGACCCCTTCCAATTTGCGAGTGGGTTACCATCCACTTGAAGTGGATGGTAACTGCGACACCATTTGCGACCGCATATGCGGTCGCAAATGGTATTGCATACCACTCCGGATCGCAAATAGGAAGGGAACACCCCTTCCTATTTGCGATTCTGAAATGCATATTGCGAGTCGGTCCCGACTCGCAATATGCATTTCTGCATAGCAAAGAGGCATTTGCGCCTCGCAAACGGCGATTTTCGCCGTTTGCGAGGCGCAAATCCTTTGCTACATCTGGCCCCTGGTGATCTAGTTTTGCTCTCTAAACCAACATGTGGTTGCCTGGATCCCCTGCACAGTGTGCCTACCTTTGCATACTACATAGAGGGCTAGCCTCCTACAGATGTCAGCACGCCTCGCAGCAAACATGTGAGGGGATAAACTCCCATATCTAAAGACAACATTGGATGGTTGAAAGTAGAAGAAAGGGTGGATTGGTCACCAGAAGCAGTGAAAGAGAACTTAATTCAGGCACAAAGTGAATGTAAAAGACAGCATGAATTAAAACATAAAAGCAAAGCAGTACATGTGAGAATAGTTGACATAGTAAGGGTGAAAAGAAGCAGTTTAATAAGTAAAAACCAAAGTCATTATACTCATCTCCTGATAGTAGAGAACATTTTTTGCAGTTCTGTACTATTATGTGATGGCAAAGTCTGTCATTTGTCTGCTCTTTCCTTGTGTAAGAGAAGGGAGGACCCTGGGAACAGACACAGTGGTAACCATATTCCACAAAACGAGTGATATTCCGCCAGAAATAGCAATAAGCATCAAATAAAGATTTGAGTAGTTGCATGATGATGATGATACCCAAAGTAATGTGGTTCCATGTGACAATGACCATATCGATAACCAAAGTCAAAGAAACCTAGAGCAGCATGTAAAAATACAGTATTCACATGAAGGTAGTAGGACAGCCCAAGAAGGATACACCTTAGATAGTAATTAAGAAGCAGGACTGGACATGCGGTTATTAAACCTAGAAGGTTTAAGGACTATGGAGGTCATTACAAGTCTGGTGGTTCCATGACCACCATGGTGGCAGCGGCAGTTGTACCGACAATGGGCCGGCTGAGAAGACTGCCAAATTATGACCATGGCGGTCTTCCCAACAGAAGACAGTCAAACTACAGCCAGTACCACCAGTGTGGTCAGGCTGCCACGGAGAACGGTTGCCACCTACAGGGCAGCAGAATGATGTTCCCGCCGGACTCATTACGAGGCTGCACACTGACAAGGTTTCCGCCGCGGTCACACCACCACGAAAACTCTGGCAGAAACCAACTCTATAAAAGGAGACATTCACCTTCTGGAACACATACCTGTCCGGAGCCGCCAGGGAACCCGAACTGGAAGTCCGCCCACTGCTCCTGCTCACACAACAACTCTGGAACCAGCGGCGGCAACGAAGAGAACAACCGCGAGTACACACACCTACCTGACACTGTAGGGAAAACACCCACACACAACATACACATCTGGGACGGCCAGCGGCACACATACTTAACCACACACCCATACGCACACACACCCACATACACACATGAACACCCATACTACACACAACACGGCCAACACACGTGCTGTACACATATCAACCCACTGATACACAACACCGGCACAGTCCAACACAACACCCGCACAGTCCAACACAACAATACGCAACTGCACATATTCACACAAGGACACCACAACCGCACTATAACACAAATGCTTTGGCAAGCAAATTCATTACATACCTCCGCATAACACTACATATATACAACAACACGTAACAACACCCGGCTACCAATATACACAATCACACAGCCATACAACAAAACAGTCGTCATACCACACAACGCATCTGTCATTTCCATCATCACACACACAACAACCACACAAGGGCACACAACACCCCTCTTAGACCTGACAGCTTTAGGGTGGTCACCCCTAACGTTTTGCTTGCCTCCCTCCACTTTTTGGACACTGTTTTTGCTGGTTTTAGGAGTCTGCGCACTTTACCACTGCTAACCAGTGCTAAAGTGCATATCCTCTCCCCCTGAAAACATGGTGACATTGGTTCCTACCCAATTGGATTATTTAATCTACTTGTAAGTCCCAGCAAAGTGCACTACATGTGCCCAGGGCCTGTAGATGATTAAATGCTACTAGTGGGCCTGCAGCACTGATTGTGCCACCCACATAAGTAGCCCCTTAACCATGCCTTAGGCCTGCCATTGAAAGGCCTGTGTGTGCAGTTTCACTGCCAATTCAACTTGGCATTTAAAAGTACTTGCCCAGCATTAAACTCCCCTTTTTCTACATTTGTCACCCCTAAGGTAGGCTCTAGGTAACCCCTAGGGCAGGGTGCTATGTAGATAAAAGGCAGGACACATGCCTGTGTAGTTTATATGTCCTAGTAGTGTAGAACTCCTACATTCATTTTACACTGCTGTGAGGCCTGCTCCTTTCATAGGCTAACATTAGGGCTACCCTCATATACTGTTTGAGTGGTAAATTCTGATCTGAAAGGAGTAACAAGGTCATATCTAGTATGGCCAGAATGGTAATACAGAATCCTGCTGACTGGTGAAGTTGGACTTAATATTACTATTTTAGAAATGTCACTTTTAGAAAGTGAGCATTTTTCTGCACTTAAATCCTTCTGTGACTTACAATCCACGTCTGGCTAGGTTAGTTGACAGCTCCCATGTGCATTTCTTTCAGACAACCCCAAACACAGGATGCTCAGTCACACCTGCACACATCTGCATACTGAATGAGTATTCCTGGGCTGAGAGGGTGGAGGGCCTGACATATGCATTTGAAAGGACAGTGGCCAGCCCTCACACAATGGTCTGCCAAACCCCCTACTAGGACCCTGGCAGACAGGATGGAACTGAAAGGGGACCTGGCGCACTTATAAGCCACTCTTTGAAGTCTCCGTACTTCAAAGGCACATTTGGATATTTAAACTGGGCCTCTAACCCTACCAACTCAGACACTTCTGGACACGACACCACTGGTGAAGAAACTCCGAACCAGAACCTGCAACCTGCCAAGAGGAACTGCCTAGCTACCCAAAGGACTCACCTGACTGCTTTTCTGCAAAGGACTGCTGCCCTGCTGTTGCCCTGCTGCCTTGCTGCCCTTTGGCTCTGCTGAGAAGTGCTCTCCAAGGGCTTGGCTAGAGCTTGTCTCCTGTTCCTTGAAGTCTCAGGGCCAAAAAAGACTTCATCCTGCAAAGAAATCCTTGTGCGGCGAAAATTCAACGCACAGCCTGTCAGAAATGATGCACAGCCTGCATCGCAGTGAGAAAATCACTGCACGCCGAAGCGGAACGACGCAGCACGGCTCCCCGAGAGGAGATCAACTCAGTACCACCGTTGCGACCGGAACTTTGACGCACGGCCCAGTGGATTGATGCATAGCTGAGCTGGAATGACGCAGCCCAACTTCCTGCAAGAAGAATCGACGCAGCGCCTGCTGTGCGACAGAAATTTCCCTGCATCGCCCACCGGATCGATGCAGCTCCTGTTGACTTCGTCCTGCACACACAGGATTTCTCTGCATCATCCCCGGGGCATCCAAATACCCCGCATCCCGAAGAGAATCCAAGTCTTTGCGTCGGAAATCGACACAAGGCCCCGACTGCATGGGAAAATATCAACGCATCGTCTGTATGTGCCCGTAGTAACCGAAGCAAACCTCCCCATTTTCCACGCATCTCTTCCTCTGCGGCCCCTTGCGGATAATTTAGACGCAAACCAGGTACTTTGTGCTTGCAAGAAACACGCATTGCTTTTTAAGAACTTAAGACTCTTTTTTATCATTCTCTAAAGTGATATTTCAACGTGTACTGACCTGCATTTAACTAGATAAATATTCTATATTTTTCTAAACAATGTGTGGTGTATTTTTGTGGTGTTCTACTGTGTTATTGCATGATTTATTGCACACATACTTTACACATTGCCTTCTAAGTTAAGTCTGACTGCTCAGTGCCAAGCTACCAGAGGGTGGGCACAGGATAATTTTGATTGTGGGTGATTTACCCTGACTAGAGGGAGGGTCCTTGCTTGGACAGGGGTACCCTGACTGCCAACCAAAGACCCAATTTCTAACAACCACCATTACACATGTCAACACAATCAAAACACAATTCATCTACATACATGCATGTACCAAACACAAACATATCCTACACACAAAACACACCCATCACAGTGGCACAAATGGCAGGGCCACACACAAACACTCACATGCAGCCCAGACACAACAGCTAGCACTACCAACACACATACACAAATGTCACACACAAATCAAAGCCGCTATTCATACAACAGCAGTGTGGAAAGAAAGCCAGGACAAGTATGTTACCATCGAACCAACAACTAATGGGCCAGATATAATAAATATACAAAAGTTCTAAATAAATAAATAACTGTGGACAATTATAAGGCACTTGGCCAGTCCAAAGTCCAACATGCCAAAGGCACAAATGGCACCTCTGTGTGCCGCTACTTGACTCCTGACTGCTAAATGACCTCTACAGGGTAGGGGCATCAGGGGGGCAGGCAGGCACCTCAGGGCAAAGGGCAGGGGTAGGGGGGCTTAGGCTTGGATTTGGGAGGGTGGTCTTTGGGCTTGGGCTTTGGAAAGGGGTCCTTGGGCTTTGGAGGGGTGGACTTCTTGGCAGGGGGAGGGGCATGGGTACTAGCAGGGGGCAGGGGACCACTTGGAGGTGGAAGGGCTGGACTTGAGGAGGGACACAGACCATATGGGGGTATCACAGGGTGGGAGTGGAGTAGGGAACAGGGAAATCTCTGTGAGGATCACCTTTTTAGTCACACAGGTGTGGTCATGGCAAAAAGGTTTGTGAATGGAGGTAGAGGGAGTGGTTGTAGGAGGTGTTGGTGTGGATGTCTTGGGTGCAAGTGCATGCAATGAGTACTAGTGGGTGCTAGATGTCTGTTGGGTGGGTGGTGTGGGCATTTAGGTGTCTTAGGAGGGGGAGGAGGTCCTGGGAGATGCCATGCTGAAAGGGTGACTGTCTGTGGGGGTGGTATCTGCAAGTATGGTAGATGTGCTACATGTGGGGGTGTCAGTGGTTGTGGTGGCTGCGGATGTGGTGACTGGGGTGGATGTCTGCGGGTCTGCTATTGTGCTGACTGTGGGCAAGATAGGAGTTGTGGCTGGATCAGTGAATGTTGGTGTGGTGGCTGCAGGTGTGTCTCGTGTAGTGTCTGTGAAGGAGGGGTGATAGGGGAGTCGATGCAGGTTGTGGATCTTGGTGTGTCTGCAGGTAGGTGTTGTTTGTGTGCCTTCTGGTGGTGGGTCTTGTGGTGCTTGTGTTAGTCTGTGGTACCCATGGCTGTTGAGGTGGATATATACTTGTGTGTCTGTGTGCGGGAAGAGGGGTTTGGGATTGGGAAGGGTGAAGGGGGGACTTTAGACAAGGGGTCACTGGCTGCCATCAGTGTGGAGGCCAGAGCCTGAAAGGATCTCTGTAGGCCAGCCAGGGTACAGTGAATGCCCTCCAGGAACGTATTGCTGTGCTGGACTTGAGCTGCTAGTCCCTGGATGGCATTCACGATGGTCGACTGACCCACAGAGATCGACCTCAGGAGGTCAATAGCTCCTCACTGAGGGTAGCAGGGCTGAATGGGGTAGGGGCAGAAGTGCCTGCGGTGAAGAAGATGCCCACCCTCCTGAGTGAGTGGGCATGGGCAACTGGGTGGGGAGCTACAGGGAGGGCAGTGGTAGTAAGGGGGGTGGCGGACAATGATGGTGCTGGGGTGGTCCCAGAAGGGCCCACCACAACCTGGGAGTGTTCACTGGAGGAGGATTCTGAAGATGAGATGGTAGATCCAGTCTCCCCTGTGACACTCCCCTCACCCTCCTTGCCACTGGGTCCCTCGCTGTCGCTGGTAGCAGCACTCTTGGTCCCGTGGCCTACAGCATCCCCACTCGCCTGTGCCCCTTCTCCTTCACCTGCCGATGCTGATGCACCCAAATATTGAGAGAGAAGGAGGGAGGGAGAGAGATAGAGAGTGGGTTAACATATACCTCACATACATGCACATCTGTGATAATACATATCCTGCCTAGCCTATCTCATGTGCCAATACACATGGCCTACATTGTGTCACAACATGTCACCACTACCCACCCCTTGTATGCCAACCCTCACACCTACATCTACATCCAAGTAAGTCTGCACGACTGGAGTCATCCACATGATCACCACCATAGCCATGCCTGCATGGAAATCATGCCCTGGATGAACTACAAATGTCTCCCTGATTTCACATCACACCTCTCCATACTCCTATCACCCATTGGAAGTGCAGTTGACTGATCCAAACACATCAGACCTGTACTGTTTCAACAGCCAATCAGTACATGTCCTACGAAATATGTCCATGACAGTGAATCCTACTACACACACACCCCACACAGCATCTGGCTGTCACATTACATGGCTGACATAACACTAAGTACAATAATGGCAATTTAGATCTAGGAAGTGCTTAAGGCACTACAGATTAGACAATCATACAGGTGAAGAGATAATACAACATTCATTACACATCCTAATCTCATAAATCATACTATGCCCAATCCTTTTCTAATCACCCACTTCAGCTAGGCCAAGGGTGGCAGACATTTTCCCACACCATCAGATGTGCCCCAAAGTAACCATTGAGACATGATGCAGGCATTTAATAAGCTATGTTGCACTGGAATTGCTAGGGCAGTGGCATGCATGCCATTAACATTACATATTGTGAATGAAGAAGTCTGCCTAGGCACTTACCACCTCGAGTACCATCCCATTGTGTACAAGCTTTCCACCCCACAAGTCTAGCACTTAGAAATGCATGTTGCAATCAGACCATATTAGTGGTACATAGAAAATGAGACTACTTAAGCAACCTTCACATGCCCAATAGATAGCAGATTACCAAGATATGGGGATACAACTGTCTAGCCATTACTCCTATACTATGCAAGCCATATCTGTGCTGGAAAGGTAAAGGTTGCCTCACATGAAGTCAGCATTACCAGTACCTGATGTATATAGTCCCAATGATATAAGCTGTGTCACACAGTTGCATTAACAGGTGTCCTATACAGATAGGAGTTGACTGACTCCTTAGAGCAGGGTTCTGCAAAGTCGGTCCTGGAGAGCCAGGTCCATACCAGATTTTTAGCATATCCACATTTAGAAACAAGATGTTTCAGAAATCTAAATTTTT